>NW_023416288.1:55139419-55746105 GCF_014176215.1 Rousettus aegyptiacus
TGACCTCCGGATTCGCAGCAATAGAGGTAGCTGGCCTCAGGAAACCCAAGTCGGGACAGTTACTCTTACATCTATGAAGCCACCTCCCCTGAGCTAGGCAATCCTGCAGGCCACCTAGCGCGTGGTGGGGGCGGGGGGCAGCTCCGGCTCCTGGTCTTACTCTGTCTCCACTGGGGCCATGAAGGGAAGCGCCGTGAACAACCAGTTACACTTCCTGTCAGCGACCTTCAAGAGCACATCCTGACATCCCGAGGCGGCCTCGTTCCCCTTAATAAGTCATTACGACCTGTCGACAGCCGAGTCTTCCACGGCACTTCTGGGCACATTTATTTCCAGCCTGACTCCTGCTTGGGGTAATGAGTTTCATGAGCTTACCACCCACTGAGCGAAGTCAGATTTTCTTCTATTATTCCTAAACGTAATTCTCTCAAGCTTTAAGCAGAGCCCCCTGGTTTCTAGTTCAGGATTTGATGAGTGAGTTTGTGGCCCCCCGAACTGTAACGTTGACGATCAAACAGATGTTATCCCTTTTAACTTTCCAGATGGAAGAGCCCTTGACATATTACTCTGTATTTTTACAGCAGCTCCCCTTTCCCCTGACAGCTTGGGCTGGTGGCTCTTTTTCCAGTTTCCCTCTGTCCTTGAGTACAATAAGCACACAGGACAGAAGTCCATCCCCAACCACAAACTCTGCCTTTGACACATTCTATTATACTTGGATGTACATCCAAGTGCCAGATGAGAATTGCAGCTCGATACATGTAAACCACAGTCATTTTGTTAAAAAGAACTGGAAAAAGAGGGCATTGGGGGATTGGTGAAAGAAAAGAGAGTCAAAGCAGTGGGCAGAGCACAAGCAGAGGATTTTGCATCAAGGTATGGGAATGTTAAAGAAGGTGCGGTCTTAGAATTCAGATTCACCTCCGCCCTAGAGCCCCCGTACACAACTGTGCAGCATGGGCCCTACCCTAGGATGCCCTCCAAGGTGGCAGAGGGGGCCTGGAGTCCTCACTCCCCGTGGTCCTGGGTGCTAGGCCTTGTTAGCCAGGGGGCGCGACCTCTTCCTGATTTGCATAAAGACACCTTGTGAACCAGCAGCAGCCCCGCCCATTCTTGCGTTGGTCAGTATGGGTGCAGCTGTGTCCCACAGACAGGGAGGGCAGACAAATCCAGGTGAGAGCTAGGCACGGGGTCTTGATGTGCTCTGCCGTAAAGTCTTGACATTCATCAAGTGACTATTTATTGAGCATCTACTATGTGCCCAGTCTTAGCTTTTGGTGTTGAGAACACAGGAACTGTATCTGTAAGACAGATACAGTTCCTGCTCTCACGGAGCTTACATTATACAGGGGAAACAAATTAACAAGGTAATTAGATGCCACAAGCATCATAATATTCTAGATCGGGGTGGGCAAACTAAGGCCTTTGGGCAAAATCTGGCCTCTGGTCTATTTTCACAAGGTCTGAGTTAACAATGATTTTTATATTTTTAAAGGATTGTAAAACAAAACAAACCCATAAGAGGCAGACAAAGCCTAATTATGTTCTTGACCTTTACTGAAAAAGTTTGCCAAGCCCTGGTCTAGGCAGTGACTTGAGGTGGTAGGTGGTCTACTGAACACTGCTGGCTGTCTCCCCAGGACCCGTTTGCATCTCCCAAATACACGGTAGCCTTGAGATTTGGGTGGGATGGGGCTTTAACTGCCTGAGCAAAATGAGCTCCTATCAACAGTGACTGGTTCAGGGTTAGGCGTTATCACGTACTATTCTCCTGGGCAAAAGGACCGGTTAGGTGACGTTCAGTACTTTCCTCTGAGTGTTGAGAACAAGAAACTCTCTTTCTGGGTGGGGTGGGATATGAATGATAGGCCAGGGACTGCTGTGGCCATTTTGCTAATGTACAGGAGGTCAGCGTGAGGGTAAAGTGGACCCACTGAGGAGGAGAACGCCTAGAGAATCACAGAGAAGGGGATCCAGGGCCCTGGTCATACCCTGGCTGGGGCCTGATTTGCTTCTGGAGTTATTAGTTCCACAAGCCAATCAATCCCCTTCAGTGCTTAAGCCAAAATGGGTTTCGTGTGTGTGTGTGTGTGTGTGTGTGTGTTTTAACAATATCATAACCGATGTAGTTGGTCAAGGAAGAAGGAGGGGATTTTTGAGCTGAAATGTGCATGATCGTAAAGATGGGGAGGGAGAGACTTCCAGGCAGAGGAAAAAGGCAAATGCAGGTGCACCGAGGTGGGCATGAGCCAGGCATGCTGCAAAGCAGGAGGGTCAGTGAGCCATGGGGACAGTGGCATTGGGTGCGGTAGATAAGTGGGTGGGTCTTGGTGGCCAAGGAGAGGAGCTTAGATTTTGCTTCAAATGCAACAGGAAGCCATTGTTAGTTTGTTTTTAATTTTTAAACTGGTTTCTATTTAGATAGAGCAGTGCAGCGCACAGAACTTAAGAGCAGTTCAATGAATTTCAGCACCTACACACATGCACATCTATCTCCATCACTCAGATCAAGAATGTTTTCAGCTCCCACAAGCCATATATGTAACGTCTAAATTTTCTAGTAGCCACATTAAAACAAGTGAAATTAATGTTAATAATGTATTTAACTCAACAGATCGAAAATATCATTTCGTCATGTAACTCGTGTTAAAGGTGTTACTGAATGAATACATATTTTCCTTGGTCTTAAAGTCCAGTGTGCATGTTACCCTGACAGCACATCTCAGTTTGGACAGGTGACGAGCAGCTCCTGCAGGTCTAGAGTGTAAGGTGCGATCAACAGAAATGACGCGAATGGTGTCCCCTGATCAGAATAGAACTTGGGTGAGATGTGAGCCATTGACTTTGTCTCTATTGAGGGTACTGACTTTAAAATTTTATCTCGGCGAAAATAAGTTCCCACCCAATCTCAGTTCCCTAGCTCTATATCCTCTTAGATTACTCAACACAGAATTTTCCTACGATGAGGGTTTTGGTTCCCTTTTGGGGTCTCCTATGAATGGAGTTGTCATGTGACACATTCTCAGGCAGCATGAACATCTGAATGACCAATACAGGCATACCTCATTTTATTGTGCTTTGCCATATTGTTGCATTTTTTTTTTTTAAATCGAAGGCAAGACCTTGCACCAGCAAAAAGATTACAACCCACTTTATTGCAACGCTCACTTTATTACACTGGTCTGGAACCGAAACTGCAGTATCTGAGGAGTACCTGCAATCCGCCAATTCCACCCTTGAGTTATCTCAGACTTTTCAGATGGAAGTCATTGTACATCTGTGGGTTCCTGACCTGGCTGGTCCTCTGAATCACTTCAGAGTATTTAGAACAAAACAAAACAACACACATCTAGGACCTCCTGAGTCCTAAGCCAGAGATGTACTCGGTGATGTGCATTTTTTAAAACCAAGACAGATGACTGTGGTGGGCATGCAGTTTAGGAAATCACTGCGGACCATCCGCTTTGCTGCATAGACCCGAGACTTCAGCTGGCACCGTGGTGGAGAAACAGCGAGACCCAGAATGACACATCCTGTAGAAGCAAAGCTCCTTTTAACAAAGTCACCGTGGCCATGGAGGGGTGGGATGTTTTTGTTCCTGAGAGCCAGGTTGATGGTAGTAGCTGTGCTAGAGGCCTCAGAGTTCTCTTTGGGTGTAGCCTACTCTAAGCAGGCAGAGCCCAGCCCATGGGACAGGAAACAGTACCCCCAGCTGGGGACCAATATGAGAGAAGACAGAGAAGGCCGTGACTTGGCCTGAGGGGGTGGGTAAGGAGGAAATCCACAGTTGGTAACCCTTACTCACTCTCATTCTGTTTTACCTCTGGTCCTGGCATTGAGTCAGTGCAAGCTCATCTTCACGCACAGGTGTGGAGCGAACCTGCGTTTCAGGGGGACCATTTGAAAGAGCAATGACTAAAGCAAAAAGAAAAAAAAAATTAACCCAGTCCTTCTGGATTTTAATTTAATTGCTGGGTGTGGCCTGGGCACCAGGATCATAAAGCAGGCCTGGTTTGCTCTCTTTGATGTGTTTAAAGGGCCCTGGATTTGCAGTCAGGACACCTGGGTTCTAGTCCCAATGCTGTCATAACAGCTGTGTGGCTTGCGTATATGGTTTAACTTATCTGAGCCTCAATTCCCTCACATGAGTAGTGATACCTGTCTTGTAGGTTATGCTGATTGCCAGATAAAATCACGCATGGGAAAGCCATTTGGAAACTGTAACGCACTACACGAATACAAGATGTTATCGTTTATAGCAGGGAAAATGAAGCAGGCACTAGAACGGAGGAAGAAACCCTTCACTGGCCTCTCAGAGGCTCAGGTCAGGAAGTGCATTTCCAACCCCTGCCCTCCCCCCATTTCTTCCATTGTCCCCTAATGGCCCGGGCATGTGCCTTAAGCATCGGGCTGCTCTAATCCAAATCAGTGATTAAAAAAAAAAAAAAAAAGATCGCACCGCTGGTACTTTGGTCTTTGATGCACACCTGTTCTGCGCTTTGGGGAAGGCAGCCCCCTGGAGAAGGCTCGTGGTGAGGTCTCCATAAATGCTCCCAGTGGCAAGCCCGCAGCGGCCCGGCGGGATTCCATTGGTTCAGGAACCCCTGCGTCTCCCTTTCATTGGCCGACTGCTGCTGGGATGAGGAGGCACAGCCTCCCGCCGAGATAGAGAGTCGCTTAGGGCTGCTGGCTTGCGCCTCTGCCGCCCGCGGTCCCCGTGCAGCTGCGGCAGCGCCCCCTCCACCTTGCGCTCAGTCTGCGCCGCTGCTCTTCTCCTGCTGCTCGGTCCTAGGCCGGGCACCTGCAACCTCGGCTCCCGTGGGAAACCTTCCTCGGCTAACCTGCCCCGGTACCTTAATGCACATCTTTCTGGTCCTCCGTCCGAGGCGGAGCACTTCCCGGGCCACACAGGCATGTGAGCTGTGCCTTTGTCACTTTCGCCAGCTCCACACCAGCTGCGTTAAAATGCTCGGGCTCCGTGCTAACTGCACCCCGCCGCCGCCCCTGCGCCCAACACAGGTCGAAGGGTGCAGCGGACGCCCTGGCCCTGTCGGGAAGAACGCCGGGGGTTAAACTCCCTGGGCCCCAGTCGACAGCCGAAGAGCAGGCGTGTTTTCACCACTCACAAAAAGTATGCTCACTTCATGGGAACAGCATCTACAGCTCTTCTGAGCAAGCTTGTTTCAGCACCACCGAGAAAGAGCGCGGGCGCAGTCAGGGGCGCTTGCTAGCGGCGGCTCCGCACCCCTCCCTCCCCCCAACCCCATCAGGCTGTCATTGTTCTCCCGACACTCCCGTAGGCGAACCCCTGGCCCGGCCTGCGCGCCCCGGCATCCCACCCTCCCGCCCAGCTGCAGCGGCGGCTGGCGACACCCCTCGCGTGAGGCCTGCGGGGGAGCTGGGAGAGGACGCGGGGCGTAGGCTGGCCGGCGCTGCCAATCACCGAGCGGCGCACGTGCCTCACGTCTCCGCGGCCAGCCCCAGCGCGGCGCCGGCACCCCACGGGGTGCGAGGGCGAAGGGGGTCCGCTGAGAACTGGGGGTGTGCCGGCGGGGGGCGCACAGGGGGTAGGAGGTGTGACCGCGCACACAACTGCAGGGCTCGGGGGATGTGCAAGGGGGTCTGTGGGTGCCCAGGGGTCAGGGGGATGTGAGCTTGCGAGAGCTGGAGGTTGCTCAGGGGTCTGAGAGGTGCGAGAGGGCTGGGGGTGAGCAGGGTGTGGAGAGGGCCTGAAAGCCTGGAATCAAATGAGATACTTAAGAGTCTTGGGGGGCACAGGCGCGCAGGGGGTCCAGGGAATATGAGCGTACAGTAGGAGTCCTCCAGGGGTACCGCAGGGCCCACTGGAGGGTCTGCCACTGCTTGGCCTCCTCTTTAGCTAATTAGGGGAGTGCGGGGTTGGGGGGGGGCTACTCCCCAATCCATCTCAGCCTGTCTCTGTCTCTCCCACCAAAAACTGGTGAGGACCGCTCGTTGACCTTCCTGTCAGGGCCCAGGGCAGGAGGGCAGGGCACGGGGACTTCGAATGCTGGGCCCAGAGCACCCTATTCAGGAGAAAGCGGATCTTTTTTTATTATTTTTTAGGCATTTTCACCACCATTCCCTTCACTCCTCTCCCCACCCCCCCCAAAAAAAAAAACATAAGAGTTGTGTTTTATTTCTGGTTGTGATTTTCACACACAGAACCATCAAAGCGTAAGCCACAGGTGGTGCCCAGGAATCAGAGCTGTCAAGTGGCCTTGACAGTGGGCAGAAAGGAAGGGAGGAGGCCCCGCCAGCAGGGGACCGGGCATTATCGGTGTCCCGCTCTGTGACAGGGCATCTTGGCTGCCTTTTGGTTAATGTCTGAGGAAACTCCGGGCCATTGGGGCCAACATTCTCTATACAGGCTGACGTCTTCATGCTCCGGTGTACTGTTGGGGAAAGTTCTCTATACAGGCTGACGTCTTCATGCTCCGGTGTACTGTTCTCCGGGGAAAGTTCTAGGTCCCCGCGTGGAAGCCAGTTGGATATCACTGTCTGTACCTCTCTCTCTTGAGTCCCCTGAGCTGTGCTACTGTTCATCCTCCTTGAAAGGCTGTAACAACTTCCGGAAGAGGAACTTCCTTTGAAGTGTGGGCTGCATTTTGGTTCCTCAGACTTCATGTCAGTGTCCTTTGATGTGGGATGTCACCATACTTAGCGGAGACTGGCTACCTGGATTAAGAGATCAGACACCACTCCATATTCACCTCCGCCAGTCCTGACACGTTGAAGGGCAGATTGAAATACTCTAGAAAGAATCTCAAATTCTTCCATTTCCTGCTTGCTTTTTTTTTGTTTTTAAGTTGACACAGTACATATTTTTCACATGTATCATTCAGTTCTCTATGCCTATGAAATTACAGTGGAAAACCTTGGGCTAAAGTGGCCTCCGTGGCTTCGTTGAATCCTCACCACGACTCTGCGAGGTGGGAATTCTCTGTACTGCGTAGAAGAGGAATCGAAGGCCTGTGTGACCGAGTCACATAGCCACCTGCTTTTACCTCCTTCACCAAGAGTTAACAGAGTGAACCAAACCACGTGGAACCCAGCAGTGCCTGGCACGCAGCAACCACGCAATGAGAGGTTAGCTGTCCTAATCACTGTTCTGACTACAAATAGGAAACACAAACTTTCTCTTTCTTGTGGCTCCAAGTTCTACAGCTGTAGGCGGCAGACGTTGGTAAATCATCTTAGAAATGTTCAGGGTTTTGCTCGTCTCTGGTGAGAGCTGTCTGTCTCCAAATGGAGTTCCGTTGAACGCATTGCTTCGAGACAAACTAGGCAGCACGTCTTGCTGTAGAGATTTGCTCCCAGACGCGACCTGTTCTTCCTTCCCAACTGGAGGCTGTTATCAAGAACGTGCTGTTCAGACCTCAGCTGGGTGCTTTGAAGCCTGTGCGTTCAGAAGGGAATGGAATGTGTGTATGTTGTGTGTGTGTTAATGACATGGATAAGGTAACTTGACTTCGCCTTAAAATTTCGGAAAGCAAATCAACATTATTTACTAAATCATTTACTTTTGAAAAAAAGTGTTCAAAAAAAAATGCTGCTTCGGGGGGTGGGGAGTGTCCTCCTGAAGGCCCCACTAGGTGAAGAGAGCTACCGGGAACAATCCGAGGGAGTTGGATGGGGACTGTCCTAGAGATAGATGTGCCCTGGGAGACCCAGGAGGGCAGCAGGTGAACCGTCTGTGACAGGGTTTAAGTGAGAAAGTGCCACAGCCCGGGGCCAGCGTGCGGGAGGAGGAGAAGGTCTCTCAAGGAACCACAGGACTTGTGGGCTGACCGAATGTGAGGGGAAAGGACAGGAGGCTGAAATAATTCTGAGTTGTCAAGCCTGGTAGCGGTACATCCACAGAAGAAACATCCACAGAAGAAACTGGGAAAGAGGTTTCTGATACGGACAGGCCGTCAGGAAGGTACCGATGGAGGGGCACCTGGAAACTAGAGTCTGGGTCACAGTTTGGACCAGTGAACTGATGCAGCATTTGGAACTCACAGGTAGCAATCGGAGAGGTGAAATCTGGTGGCCGGAAGAGCTCCGAGTGAAAGAGCTGGAGAAAAAGTCGGATCCTGAAGAACAAGCATGAAAACCACACATCCCAGAGGTTGGGGCACCAGCTTCGGGCTTCAGGACTAGGACCCAGTCACTAGGTCCCCTTCGGCGCTTTCTTACACACCATAACCATTCCATGCGTCACCCCAAGGGCCGGTGTTTTCTAGCTTATACTATTTCACGGTATCCTGGCCTCCTCTTCCCTGAGAGCAGAGCCTGAGGAGAGGATTTCCACGCAGATGATTTATTCTGGAAAGAAACTGGGGAAGAGGAGTGAGGACCGGGCACAGTGAAACAGGAAAAGGAAAGGTCAGTCCAACTGGCTTTGGGTAACTGGGGCTCATCCCGTCGGGAACCTTCTGAGGAGCCCTGTAGATCATGCCTAAGAATCATTCACCCAAGCAAAGCGGGATGAAACTATCCACACCGAGTGTTGCCTGGTAGTTAGAAGTTGTCCCACATGAGTGGGTTCCTGCAGGCTACCGATTCCACAGCTGGCAGCAGAGAGAACCTGGGGCAGAAAGCGAGAGGTAGATGACACTCCCAGGCAGCCTGTTGCCATAGCAACATCTGGAGCGGAAAGAGGCTGTGAGACATGGTGTCCCATCCGCGCATCCGGCACCACCAGTGGGGCCTCCTCCGTCAGTGCTAACAGCTCCAGGAAGCAGCATTCTTTCTAGACTCTCCACATAAGGGTGTCCAGGGTGGCCTCTCACACCATAGCACGCTCCGCGTGGTGGCGAGGGTGCGTCTCGCCTCCCGTGGGGCTAGTCTCCACGGGCGAGTGCCCTCTGCTGCAGCCTTTGTCACTGGGATGGTTGCACATGTCCACATCGGTTCACTCTCATCGGGGAGTAAACTTGCCTTTGCCTCTGTTCATAGGTATGGGGACCAATGCAGTCCCCGCTCCCGCCCCAGCTGGGAAAGGCACTAAGAAGCTGCCGTGCGTCTTCTCTCTGGCTGGTTCCACCTCCCCGTGCCCACTGCACCCCAGCACTGAAGCTGGAGCACTAACGGCAGTGTAGCGCTTGGGAGACTCAGGGGCTGCTCATCGCAGGCGAGGGCTTCGTTCCCTAGGATGCGTCTCATCACGGGGAAGTGGGTGGGAGTTTCCTACATTCTCGTCTCTTTAGGCAAGATTGAAATGTGTGGCTTTAATGGGAAACTCTTTCCTGAAGTCCGGAGAATTCCATTCTCGCTATTTCTGCTCGCTCTTGGATTCTAATCTCTTTATATCTGCAGATTTGTTTTGCCTCCTTCATGGCTACTAAGTGCATCTTTACGGAGTCTCCTTGGAGGAGAGTAAGTCGTCTCTTTTCCTGACTTCTTGTGATTTTCCGTGACCACTGTTTGGAGTTCACGATCACACAACCTCAGGGGTTTTCTGAGGTTAAGGGAAAACAGCAGTTTGCAGGCTCAGGAAGTGGTTGGGCTCTGGGAGTTCTGGAAAAGGAGCCCAGATCAGACACTTACGAAGTCTTGAGGAGCCTGTATTGGTGACTCAGATGAGCTGGTCCTCCAAGGACTGAATTGCACTGCTAGGCCGGCCTCCTGCCTCTGGAAACGCAGCACACAGGGGGCCCAGAGTGCATGGAAGCTGCTGGTCATAACTTTCCAGGCCCCAGATATGCATTCTAGGCCATCCAGTTGGGAATTGTCCTTAGGGCTTAGAGAAAACAATTGAATCTGTCCCTGATTTACATCAGTTAGTAGTTTAAAGTCAGCTGCAACAACAGCAGTTTAAACAAGATATATTAATGTACATAGTCCAATTCTATATATCCGTTCCACCATCGTCAGAGACCCGGGCTCTTTCTAGCATGCTCTCTGCCTCGTTTAGACTGTGTGCCTCATCCTCATGGTCCGAATTGACTGCTGAAGCTCCTGCCATCACATCTGACTTCCAAGCAGCAGTACAGAGAAGAAGGAGAAGGGCCTACACCTTCTTTTAAAGAGGCTTCCTGGAAGAACCATACTGTACACTTTTGCTTACAAACTCATTGGCTAGAACTTAATGGCCAGACCAAGTTAAAGGTAGGCTGAGAAAATTAGTCCTTTTGCAGGGTGCAGTGCTACTCTGAATCAATTTGGGGCTCTGTTACTAAGAGGGAGGAGCAGCATCGCTGTTGGGTTGTGTAGGCAGCTGTCCGTCTCTATCAGAGAAAGTGGATTTCGTAGCTGTGACATGAACAGGTTACTGGAATTTGTGATTCACTTAACTCTCTAGAGTGACCCTAGGCGGGTCACTTTACTTCTTTGAGCTTCAACACCTTTATTTTTTAAAAAAAGTTAGACTTCATGCCCAACAGCTGTGGTTTTTCAGCTGTGTTCCGCGACATCCCGGGATTATCTGGAGGCACCTCAGAAGTCAGCAGACGCCCCTAGAGCTGGGGCAGGAGGGGCCCTGAGCCAGATCTGCTCCTCTTTTATCTGTCTTGTTATATCACTTGGATTTCATCAGCTCTCATGGTCCATGGCCAGGGGAGAAACTTCAGGAGCAATGATGGACAAGTTTTGGGTTTCCAGAGAAGTACATCGGATAGGTTATGGAGGCTCGGGTTTCTGTGGTTCGGGAGATAGAGGGACACGTTTCTATATTTCTAAAAACGCAAGAAGGTGTCAGAAAGGAACTTTGGTCATAGTTTGGTGATTCCGCAGGTAATCAGACGTAATTTTCTTAAGTCAGGGGCACTAGGATATATTTCCTAAGGACGGGAGTGAAGAGAAAATGAGCTTCTGAGTCAGACCCGGGCTTGTTTCCTTGCTCTGCCATTTGCTGCTTGTTACTCAATCTCTCTGAACCTCTGTTTGCTCATCTATAAAATGGGGATACAGCCTACACTGAGGACTTCTGTGAGAATGAAATGTGATCAAGTGTATAAAGTTTAGGAGACTGTGAGGGAACAGTCTACTTCAATGTCACCTACTCCTCAGGGGGTCCCACGCCGCCTAGGGGGTTAAGGTTTCCCAAGGTTTAAGATTAAAATGATGGCATTGGGACCCTGGGCCATTTCCCCTGAGCGGTGTCTGAGCGGAGCCCGTCTCCCTCAGGGCTTGGCGTTCCTTACAGTGTGTGAGGCCCTAGAACCAACGAAATCACACTTTCTCCCCCTGAATCCTTTATTTTTCTCCTCTTTACTGGTCCTTTCCCCTCACCATCAATTCAGTATTCTGAGGTCTTTCTCATCTTAAAACCAAACAAAATCTTCCCTAGGCAGATGACTCTCTCTACCTGTGTCCTTTCACGGCCAAGAACCTCGACCTAGTTGTCTGCACGGGCCTCGCCTTTCCCTCTGCCTGTGTGCTCCCGGCTCGCCGTGAGCGGGTCTGTGCCAAACCTCTCCACCGAGTCTGCTCTTGCCAAGGTCACAAACAACCCCAGTAACCAGTTTCAGTGTTTACGTGGCCTGAACCTCCCTAGTTCCTTTGGCATCCTCAGGTCCCCCTTTATTTTAACGAAGGCAAGTTCAGCATGGAGGTATAAATAACACGTATAAGTGTAGTGTGATCCCCAGTATTTCCGAGGATCGCCCCCACCTTAGAGGGGATACGGGTGCGTGTACGTCCTTAAACTGTTGCGGTTTTCTCTCCAAACTGCTCCTGTCCCCATTCCTGGGACGGTCTCAGTGCCACTCCTGGGGCTGCCGGAGCTCTCTGATTTGTATCATCGTTAGATAGGAACACACCACACCCCCTTGCCTTCACACGCAAGGACGCCAGTCATCAGTGGCACGGGGTGAAAGAGACTATAATTAAAGTCCACGGATGCCCCCGGGGAATTACAGCATAGAGGAGAAAGTGAACACAGAGCAGCCGCCCCCACATTCCTGAGGCCTGAGGCCAATGGCCCCATGGAACCTCTTCCCAGCAGCCTCTCTTCTTGGCCACTGTCTCCTGCTTTCTTTCTGGAATCTCTTGGTTCCTACATGGAATTTTCTCCCCTATTTTAGCTACATCTAGTCCCAAGACCCATCCCAAAGTCCTGTCTCTGAGTTCAGCAGTGGCCCCTGAAAATATTGGGCAATTTCAGCTCCTTTTTGACTCAACTTCCCTTTTCAGGTGAGGGTGAGTGCAGGTTTCAGGGGGCGAGCCCCCCTGGACTTAACCAGCAGGCCCACAAGATATCTTCCAAACCCAAACACAGCCCAGCCCCGGGACTCCGCCTTCAATTCGGCCACATGAAACCCTGGCAGAAATTCTGAAGCCAACTTGTCTTTGATGGGGTCAGTGGTTACAAAGCATATTCTAGACTTCCCTAACCACCTTTGCTTTTCTAGAGCAAACTCACAGACCGCGGTTTATTTGTCCCGTCTCCTCACATGTATGTGGCCTTTCTCTCGATCTCTCGGATCACGAACTCCTGGTCGTCACCCTCTTCCTGGGCTGTCGTCACCTCACGGCCCCTCGTCTTCTTCCTACTCTTATACCTGTTCTTTCTGTCTCTTCCTGAGGCTCCTCTTCTGCCTCTTTCTTAAAAAAAAAAAAAAAAAGAAAGAAAAAGAAAAAAAAAAAAGCTTTAAAAATAATTTCAGATCTGCAGAGATCCGTTGCTCAACAATGTAAATATACTTAACTCGACCGAACTGTATCCTTAAAATGGTTACGATGGTATCCTTAAAATGGTTACGATGGTAAGTTTAATATTATAGGTTTTTTTAAAACTGCCATTTAGAAAAAGAATGCTATTTGGAGGCATAGTTAAATTACAAAGGGGAGGGGAGGGGTAGAGGTGGAAGGTGAAATTCTTAGAGGAACAACTAACAAGTCAGCTGTAACTCTAATATGCACCTCGAAATAATTTCAGTCATACAGAAAAGTTTAAAAGAATGCTAAAAAGAATTTTAGTATACCTGTACCCGGAATCCCCAAATGTTGACTTTTTATCATATTTGCTTTATCATTGTCTGTGTGTGTGTCCATCTGTCTGTCTGTCTATCTATCTGTCTATCTATCTATTTTTTTCCCCGAACCATAAAGAGAATATTATAGACAATTTTCATCAACTCCTAAATACTTCTTAATTTAGTATTTCTTAAAAATGGCGTTTTCTTATACAGTACAGTGATCGAAATTAGAAAAACACTGATACGATACAGGCATGTCTCATTTTATTGTGCTTCACCTTGTGCTTCACAGAGGTTGCATTTTTCCAAATTGAAGGCAAGACCCTCCACCAGCAAAAACATTACAGCTGGCTTTATTGAGATGCTCTATCGCAGTGGTCTGGACCCGGACTGAACCCGCAATATCTCCATGGCGTGCCTTTTCTATCATCTAATTTATAAACTTAGTTTCAATTTTTACTAATTGTCACAAAGCAATTGTAGCAAAGTTAAATAAAATAAAATAAACCTTTCATTTATCTTTTTGCTGGTCCAGGATCTAATCGAGGATAATATATTTAATTCTTTAGTTACTATGTTTGTCCCTTAGTATCCTCTAATCTTGAACAGTTTCGTAGCCCTCTTTGTCTTTCGCGACCTTGATGTATTTGAGGGGCCCAGGCCCATTATGGTTTAGAACGTCCTTCAATGCGGTTTGTCTGATGTTCTCTCATGACTAGACTCAGATTATGCATTTGGGGCAGGAATGTGACAGAAGCGAAGTTGTGTCCTTCTCAGCGCATCGTGTTGGGGGGCACATGATGTCAATTGCCCCATTACTGTCAATGTTAATTCCCATCATTCATTACGGTGGTGTCTGCCAGGTTTCTCTGTTGTAAAGTTACCTTTTTGTCATAATTAATTAATAAGTATCGTATACGGGAGATTCTTTGGACTATGCAAATTTCTTTCCGTCCATAAATGCTGACGTTTCCTCAGGCTCCACGGTCAGCCTGCTGGTCTTCTCATTCCACAGCGTTCGTGGCTTCAGTTTCTCTTTGCATGTTCGTGTCTCTCAGATCTCTATCTTTGGCCGAGATGACTCCCCGGGACACAGCTTCCTCACAGGATGTCCCACAGCTACCTTAAACTCAGCACTGCTCTTCCTGTCCAGGACCTTGCCTCCCACCCCCCAAGCCCTCCCCTCCGAGCCTGTCCTTCCTCCTCTATCCCCTGATGACCGTTCACGGCCCTGCCACACTCCGTCTATCACCCTGGACCCCGGGGCACCATTCTATACCCCTCACTTCCCCTCACACCGCATGTGCAATCAACCCCTGAGTCCCGCTGATCTTACTCCCTTGGTTCATGCCATGACCACTGCAAGCCTAGAATCCTGCCACAGTCACTTCTTGCCGCCCAGGACTTTGCTTTTCCTCTAATTCGTTCTCCATCATGATGGCAGAGCGAGATTTTTAAAGTGTAGGTCTGATCTTGAGGAGTAGAGCAGGTGGCGTGGACTAAGCCCTTCCCAGTGCTTTCCCATTGCCCTCAGGATACCAGCCGACTCCTTCATGGTCAGGCCTTGCCAGCCTCTCCAGCCTGGGTCACGTTGACCTCCTTAGTTTTGCATTCTGAGCTGCTGTCTCCTTGAGTTTTCACACATGAGATCTGGAGTCCCATCCTCTGCTCAGACCCACTTACCAGCTTTTGTTGCCATTTGGAATTCAGCTTTGATTCTATGTCACTTGCTGTAGAAGACCTTCCAGCACCCTTGGGCATGAGTTATGCCCTTCCCAGGGGCTCCCCACCCCCTTTGACTTGCCCTAACCCTGCTGTGACATTTCACACTGTCAAAATGGATTACATCTGCTTTGACGTCTTCCCTGGGGCCGTGAGGCCCTTCTAGGAACCACATCTTGCCCACGCCAGGCTGTGAACTAACTAGCACACGATCTGGCTCTAAAACACGTGCTCTGTAACCATCTACATGCGTCAGTGACGAGTGAGTGGAGCGGGTGGGTGAGGGCAGGACTCTGACATAGTGGCAGGGTTTTGTCAACCTAGGGAAAGGAACCCAGACTCTGGCTGGGCTCTATGGACAGGGCGGCCAGTCCTCACAGGTCTAGGACATCCAGGAAGAATGCCAGGAATAAGATGAACATTTCAGAGTCTCAAGACTTAATTAAGGCAGGTCACTCATCAAGATATCCAAGGTGCCCATGACCCAGAAGAACTGGGTTTCCAAGTTGCAAACGACTACAAAGGAACAGGTTTCCCAGGCTCAGGTGACTCAGACAGGGCTGGGCTCCATAGCTCAGGAAGGGGAAGTGCCAGGTAAGAAAACAATCAGTGAGGCTTCTACCCAGGTGGCCAAGCACATGGCCGAAACCCTTCATCGACTCGGCAGCCGGTTCAGCCTACAGTTTCCTAGGGAACTGAGGGCCGATCTGTAGTGCAGCTCAGCATGGAGCCAGGGACAGTTTATGAGGGCCAGATGGCCAGACGCCTGGTGTTGTCAGTGTTGCCGGGTGGGCTGCTGAGGGTCTTGAGGGTTGGAATACTAGGGCTGGGAGGGCGCGGAGAAGTCTAGAGACTCACATACACCAAGTAGGTGAGGGGCACAGGAGCAGATGAGACCGGGATTCACATCGGTGTTGACAGTCAGAGATCACGGGACAAGAGCTCGGTGGGCAGTCTGGAGCCGGGGCCGTTGGTCCTAAACATCAAGATAGCGAAGTGAGTTGCATGGAGACTGGGAGTGACCACATGATTGGAATCTGGGTCAAAAATGTCACTCGTCCCATGGGAGCAGGAATCTTATCTCTCTGTCTCTGCCGTATCTATACTGCCTAAAACATGACCTGGAACAAAGGAGCCACACAGATTGGACTGATTGCCAGAGTCAAGAGGGTGACTTGAAGGGCAGGGTGATCATGGCTCTTTCAGCCCCAGGGAGGGAGGGAGGGAGGAATTCCAAGGAGAGAACTGGCCATACAGTTCTCTTTTAGCTTATTTACTAGGATTAATGCCTACACGAAGCACGGATAGTAAAAAATCAGAAAGAATAAATATGTAGACAGTCATGGTACTAGGCGGAGGTACCCTTTGCTGAGGGCAGGGTCCCCAGCACCTAACCCAGGTGGAGAAGGTGAGGCAGCTGGTCAGGGTGCCCAGTTAGCAGACCCGACAGGGGCCTTAAGTGGGAAGCTGGGGACCAACCAGGAACAGATCTCTAGACCTGACTTGTCCTGAGAAGGCAGGAAATGACTAAATATGAACCTAATCACCAGTCATTTTCTGTCTTGATCTCACTCAGTAGATATGTAGATTAAAGAGCTTCAGAGCATGCGCGCTGGCAGTCGGAATTAGGCTAAGTTATGTAACAGGGACGGGAAACTGATTGTCACATGTGGTTGGAAATGGGCGTAAAATGCTCCATCTGTCGAATTTTCTTCCTGATGGCAGCGAGAACTGGGATGGAGGCACATCTGGATCACGATCCGAGGGGCCAGCAGACAGGAGCGTGAGCTAGAAGGACAGGCAGTGAGCCCCTGCCAGTGACAAGGGGCTCTGGACTCTGAGGCTCTGGGGAGCTGTGGGCGGGAAGCCTCTGACACCCGTGGGATGGGGCAGCTCAGCGCCCACATCCAGGGAGCAGGGAGACGAGCTAGAGAGCTGGGCAGACCAAGTACAGGTAGGGGGCACGAGAAGGCAGAAGAAATGCTCCCACCCTAGAGCCCGCCTGTGGTTCCTCATTTTCTGTAGTGTCACAAATGATTCTTCTGTATGGGTTTCAAGGCTCCCCACACCACCGCCACCACCATCACCACCACCACCACCATCATCATCATCACCATCATCACCATCGAAGTACCGTTTATTGAGAATTTCCCATTTGTTCAATTTCCTCACTCGATTCTTATAAAACACTCCAAGGCAGGAACTGTTATGAAGACGCTGAGGTTCAGAGAGGTTAAATGACTCACCAAAGGTGATTGTTACTAAGTCGTTACCTAGTAAGCAGCGGAGCTAGAGTTTCAGATCAAGGTTTGGTAGACTCGAAACTCTGCCGAGTAGCCTAGAAGTTCAGAGCACAGGCTGTGGGAACAAACTCTCTGGTGGTGGGGCCATGGACAACCCCGTGACTCAGTTTCCTTACCTGTAAAATGGGGATGATGGCGACAGTAGAACGACCTCGTAAGTTACTGCTGAGGAGCGATCAGGAACTATAAACCCTAAGCGCCAGACTTGAGGAATAGGGTTGCCTGATTCAGCAAATGAAATGCAGGATGCTCAGTTCAATTTGAATTTCAGATAGACCAAGGATAATATCTTAGAACAAAAAGTCTTGCAATACGTCGGCCATATTTATAGTAAAAATTACTGTTGTTTACCTGAAACTCCAATTGAGCAGAGCATTCTATATGTCACCCGGCAGCCCCAATGCAGAGGCCCTGGGCTGGCCTTGACCATCGCCTGCTGGGTTTGCAAGGCTCTGCTCTGGTGGGGCGCGTTTCCTCCCCGGCTGCACCCCGCCTCTGTCCCTGGACCTTCACGCCCCACACCCTCTCCTCCCTTTTCTCCTGGCCTCCCAGGCCGCCCTTTCTTCAGGCCTCCTC
This sequence comes from Rousettus aegyptiacus, assembly GCF_014176215.1. Taxonomy (NCBI): domain Eukaryota; kingdom Metazoa; phylum Chordata; class Mammalia; order Chiroptera; family Pteropodidae; genus Rousettus; species Rousettus aegyptiacus. The sequence continues at coordinate 55,156,944 of NW_023416288.1, forward strand.
CAGCGGGGTCTTCCACAGTCTTCACGGTGCTTTCCACCCCAACAGGTGTAGTCAGAGCCCCTGTCACATGACTTGGACCCAGATTATACAGGCGGGGTCCACGTACTGTCCTCGCAGGCAAGTGACTCTCTCTAACTGGGCTCCATGCACCTGTCACACAGGGCCCTGTCTTCCCCGTCCGGAGCGTGGACAGGTTTCCATAAACACGCGCTGCACGAGCAGTTGCAGAGCTGGACCCAGCTTGCGGAGGGGCCGCGTCTGCTTCCTCGCACGGCTGGGCCGCGCCGCCGCAGAGGGCCCCCGCCTGCTTCCCCGGCGGCCGCAGCCGTTTCGCTTCTCCTTCCCACAGAGGGAAGCGGCTTGGCCAGCAGCTCTCGGCCCGAGGAAGTAGCACCCCGGGGCTCCTCCCTTCAGCTGCCAGGAGGAAGCGAAGGCCAGACCGGGGACCCTTAGAAGCGAACAGGAGGTGGGACGCCAACCACAAAGAGCTGTTGCACCTTTTCGCCAGTCACACCGCATCTAGGGTGGCATCGTGTCTGTGGTGGGCGGCAGGGCCCGCCTGGCTTCCTCCCCTGTCCTCTGGGCCAGGGTGGACTTCCGGTGTCCTTCACACTGACCCTCAATACTCTGTCCTCCCCGCTCACATTTTGCTCTTCTTCCCTGGCCAGGTGCGGGCCCCTGCGGAGGCGTGAGTCACAGGCTGGCCCCTCTCGCCCCCACACCGTAGGAAAGCTGTGCCTCTCAAACCAGCGAGCCTGAGTCACAGGGGAGGGCTCGGCAGATCACCCGTGGCGGGGCCCCACCCCTGCGCTTTCTCATTCAGCGGTTCTGGGCTAGGGCCTGAGAATTTATATTTCTGTCAAGTTCCCAGGTGATGCGGAGGCTGCTGGACCGGGACCACACCCTGAGACCCTCTGGGTCAGCAGGGTTGAGGGTCTGAGAACCTGAGACCCTCTGGGTCAGCAGGGTTGAGGGTCCGAGAGCAGCACTGCTGACCTCAGCTCCTGATTTCCAGTGCTCTGGGAAGACCAGGGCTCCCAGGGCAGGATGACCGTCCTCTGCACGCCCGATCGTTGTGGCTGGCATCCCTGCAGCGGGAAGAGCAGGAAGGGCTTTAGACGTGGTCATCGCAGGCCCAGTTGGTAACCCTAGGGGGAGTGGAGCGGTGCTCAAGAGGCAGGGCATTGTTGGGACACTTAGAGTTGGAAGGACAAGTCTGTCCCAAATACTCAGTCATTTATTATATAATCGCACCCCTTGGCAGTGGGTTCTGTGGGTGCTGCTGGGAGCAGGTGGCTGATGGCTCTAAGCTGAGCCCCTTGCTAGGAAGTTGCCCTCCTTGCTCAAGGTCACCTCCTTCCCCTACCCGGCAGCCCACGCCCACTGACTGGTCAGTGCCGGTGTTTGACTCCCTTGCCCCAATTCTGGACACTCGGAAGGGCGGTCCCATCTCTACAGCTCCCACAGATGGGGCTGCTGAGGCCTTCGTTGTGGCCACGTCACACCTCAACCTCTCCCTCTGCCTGAACTGCTTCCCTACCCCCTCATCAGACATGGGGCCTGGGCGTTCCCAGTTAGCTCCCTGCTTGCCAGCGTCTGTCTCAGTCAGTTTGCCTGGGAACCTGAGACATCTCATTGTCCCTAAATCTGGGGAAGCTGGTACAGATGATAAACGCCTCTGGAAGTCAGAGGAGGGGGCTATCGCCAGGACCTGGTGCTGACGCAGGGGAGGAAGCAGATGGGCGGGGATGGGGTCCGGGCCCTTCCCCGCCCTCTCCGCACTGGCTCATCGCTCTCGTACCCCTGGCAGCCAGCTCTGAGGTCTTCCAGCTCGCGTCCCCTTTGACTTTGACCCGCCCCTCTTCCACGGGGATTCCTGCTCCCCTTACTTCCTTCTTTGTCCTAACTCATCTCTCGGCCACGACCTTTCGTCATCCTCATAAAAGCCACTCGCATAGATGCCGTCTTCGAGAAGAGATACAAAGAATAAAATATCTGGAAGAAAAATGATGCTGAAATTCTGGAGCGAGTCTTGGGGGCGGGGGTCCCCGATAAGGCGCGCTGAGAGTTTATAAAATGCAATGCAGCCTTCCCGCTGTGGCAGCCATTGAGGGGCAGCAGCCATGGCTCTCCGCCACCCCATGGCCGTGGGCCACAACCAGGCCCACGAGGTGACCGGGAACATGAGCACGGCCCGGCACGGACTCTGCCACCGCGGGCATCTCACCGAGCACCAGGTTTGTGCAGAACGGGATCTGAGAGCCGTGAGGCTTTGCCTCCTGTGAACGGCATGGCATGGAGCCGCTCCAGGTCTCGAAGGGACAAGCGGGCCCTGAAGTTCATCAAGAAAAGGGTGGGACACACACTGAGCCAAGAAGAAGAGAGAGGAACTGAGCACTGTCCTTGCAGCTTGTGGCCTGGAGGAAGGCAGCCGTCAGGAAGGACTGAGCCTCCTCCCTTCTGTATAACGAAACCTTTCAGAAAACAAAAAGCAAAAATCTCTTTAAATGTGAAATGCCCAAAGGACTTCTAGATGTAAGGGTCATTGTCCTCGATAAGCGTGACTTCTGGGTTCAACTTGGGGAACTCCCCGAAGGAAACAAGGATAAGTAACCGCCAGGTGCCCAGCAGGCCCTTGACAAATGCTGAGTGAGTGAGGAGCGGCGGGGCTAGGCCAAGCTTCCCACCAGCTGCTCCCGCGTGAGTACACCCATGAAATCAGCTGATTCTGCAGCCATAAAAATATTCCCACCATGTTTCCATGAGGCCTTTGCACATAGTGGCCCCTGGCAACTTCGGAGGCCACCGAGCCCTACAGAACGTGAAAGAAAGAAGTCTGTTTAGAAAACGTATCTGAAGAGGAGTCGTCAGATGCGTCCCCCGAAAGCTTTCCTAACCCTGTCTCTAATGGGCAGACTTCGCCTCTGCTCCCTCTGGACTGGTGCTGTTCCCGAGTGTCCCCCTCTCTAAAAGTCAGGCACAGGTCCCGAACTCTTCAGGACCTCTACTTCTTTACAGGCCTACCCCTACCCACCCTGTGAGTCCTCAGAGGCAGGGGCCACGTGTGTCTTCACCATCCTGTACACAGTGCCTGGCACACTAGAAGGACTTAATACTTACTGAGTGAACAAACAAATTTGTATTTTTTTTCCAGAGAGATTCTAGCCTGGGAACGACAGGGCAATTAATTTTAGCTTGGACAAAACTTCATTCTTCCCAAATCCTTGAAGTGATAAAAAGGAAACAAAAAAGCAGAAATTTTTGTGAGTGGCAGCACACAAAACAAGGCCGATTACAGAACTGAGGGGGGGAAAAAAAAAAAAAAGATGTTCTCTGTGAATCTGGGTTTGTCTTAGTCTCAGCTCCTTTTCCGGAAACCAGGACTTTCTGTATCTTTTTGACACGGTGGAGTGTACCGAGTGCAGAGAACATAATGACTCTCTTTGTTTTGCTATAAGGCTGATGCTCTCCCCCCCAGTTCTTAGATTTTGTCTGATTCTCATAAACAGGTAAAAACTGACAACTTACATTCCTTCAACATCTTGTAGCTCCATTAACCCAAGAATTCAAAACACATAACAATAAAGTCAACGGATAGATTTATAGTTAATGCTTGGGTAAGTTATGCTCACAGTTATTACATAAAAATTCTATGAGAAAGTTACACATAGTACATTTTCATCTTCCTAAACACCAAACTGATTTCAGCTTTTCGAAGGGCATTTATGTGTCTTTCCTGTTTAATATATTTCTCTTTCCCCCTAGTTTCCTCGTTCTTTTTTTCCCTAGAAAAGCTTGCTTTATCCTTTCTTCAATTTTTGGTAACACGCTACAACTCTACCCTCATAATTTCTTTAAAATAAAGCCAAATAATGAAAGGAGCGTGCAAGGAAAAATTTCTGGAAAATAATAATAGCTCAGACATGCCAGTTCATGAGACAGGTGCCCGGCCCTGCCTTGTGTACGAGGGTCTTGCCCATTGGTGTCAGGCTGTGGGGCCAGGATGCAAATTCTGGTGTGTAACTCTGCAAACCTGTGCTCTCAGCTACCATAACATCCTGCCTCCCTTCCACGACTGAGGTCAAAACAAAGGGAAATGGGGGCTCCTGCTTAAGCCCTGTCAATGAAAACTGAGATATTATTCATGTAAGATGTTTTCCTGTGCTTGGCTGAACTTATTTGATCTGAGGCTGTTTGGCTGTCTCCAGCCTCAGGGTCACTGGTGTTTAATGTAGGAAAAAAAAAATCTGGGTCCGGGTTTCCTCTCTCTCGCTCTCTCTCGCTCTCTCTCGCTCTCTCTCGCTCTCTCTGGCTCACTTGCTGTATTCAGTTGCTACATATTTTAAGGCATTCATTGGATTCTCATCAAAAGAGAATTTCTTCTATTTCTGCTTGGTAGACATTTGAACTTCCTTCTACTTCCTACCAGACCCCCTCCCCTACCAGCTCCCAGAGAGCCACTGAAAGCAATCAAGAGGTCAGAGATCAATGGCAGGAGTCAAAGAATAACACCCTGGTTCCCTAAGCAGTGGACGAGGGCCAGACTCACCCAGACTCACCTGGCAAACTGAAAGGGTGATAAAAACTTCTGCACCTGTGAACCAGTTAATTGGACCCCTGTCCCTGTAGAATGAGTATGAGCCACCTCAGATCTAGTGTGGGCAGAGCCAGCAAAACCCTTTGCTGAGGTGAAACCATCACAGAGAGAGTTTTCTAGAAAAAGATTTGGCTTCTCGGAGATCTTCCGTTATCTCGTTCCTATTTTCGTTCTCCATTCTGAGCCATGTTTGTGGTCTGCCGCCTACGAGCAGGGCCCGAGGGGGAGGGAGGGCAGGGCATTTTATCCACGAGGTCAGGAAGCTCGGATGTCCCTTTCTCCCCCTGGGTGCAGTGAGGCGTCGTCACCTCACACGCCTGAGCACCTGCGGCCTCTCGGGTCTATTCTCACCTCTTCCCATCAGCCATTCAGGCTGGACTCACTTAGTGTCCAACCAGACACCCTCTCCACCTTCCTTTCCTGGAGGGGAAGGAATTTTCATTCTGGAAAGAGGAGCTCTCAGACTCCCGCGGTCCAGACTCCGTGAGTGATCTCCCCAAGAGGGGCCTGCTGCTTAGGCAGCTGCATGGACCTGCCCAGCGGCCATGTGCATCCTGCTTGGAGTAACGGGGATTCTCTGAGCATTTGCTTGGGTGTCCCTTGTCTCTTTAGCACTAATTCAGTGGGAATCATTCAAAAGTGTTTAATAAATTAATAATAATAGTATCAATAATAATAAATATTCATAAATGTAGTCATAAAAAGAATAATATAGTCATAAAGAAAGATTATATAGCCAAAGGTGGTTTTTTCCTTTGCATTTTTCTGTAGTTAAAACATTTTCTGTGATAAACGAATTGATTTTAAAATCGGGGAATCGCTAAAATGCTATTTCATCATGTCATTGATCCCGTAAATGAGCAAAGCCCTCTTCACAGCATGACGTAGAGACAGACAGCTGCTTTGACCCATAATGGAGCCACAGGGACCTGGATTACCTTCCCACCTAAAACCAGCAAAATTTAGGAGAGTACAGTTTTCAGACATTGTGCAACAGGCAATGCAAGATAATGATATCTGAAAGCACAGAAACGAGTGAGGGGCACCACGAAATCCGCCCTCCAACTGCCACCCCCTCCCCCCCCTTCCCCCTCCCCCCATTACTTCCTGGAGAGAATTCCGATCTGCAGTGCACGGAGGGGGAGCCCAGATGCAGCCAGCTTGCGTCTGGGTTGGGGCAGCCGACATCAGAGTTTGGAGAGGCTCTGATGGTTCATTTTTGGCGTCAGCACAAATTTAGACCACGTGACCTAGATATTTCTAGAGGTTTCTGTGAAGGTATTTGCTCCGCATCATCAAATGTGTCCCCCGAAATTGATACGTTGAAGCCCTAATCCCCTGTGCGATGGGGTTTGGAGGTGTGGCCTTTGGGAGGTCAGAGAGCCATGAGAGTGGATCCCTCATGATGGGGTCACTGCCTTATAAGAAGAGACGTGAGAGACGTGGTCTCCGTCTCTCTGCCATGTGAGGATACAACAACAATGCCTCAATCTGCAAACCAGAAAGTGGGCTCTCATCAGGAACGAGATTGGCCGGAACCTTGATCTTGGACTTCTAGCCTCCAAAACTGTGAGAAGTAAATGTTTGTCGTTTAAGACGTCCAGTCTATGGTATTTGATATAGTAGCGTGAGCTGACTAAGGCAGTATTTTTCAGATGGAATTGGCATTTAAATGGCTGGACATTGAGAAAGCAGGTTGTCCTCCATAATGTGGGTGGGCCTTACACAATCAGTTGAGGACCTTAAGAAATAGACTGACCTCTCCCGAGGAAGAGGAAATTCTGCCAGCAAGATTGTCTTTGGGTTCAAGCTGCAACATCAACTTTTCCCTGGGTTTCCAGCCTGCTGTCCTACCCTGTAGATTTTTGGATTTGTCAAAAAAATACAGTTTTTATTCAAAGGTTGACGGGACCCATTGATGTTTCATGACCAGAGCAGCATGGACCAGGGAGGGACTGTGGGAAGATGCCTTGAGCTTAACTGGAGACGTGAAAGGCTAAAGCTTGGGGGACAATTCTTGGGGTGGGACTACAACAATCCACGTGTATGGTAGGAAGGAAAGAGGATGGGATGAATGGGGTCAATAAAAAAAATAATCATAGCGAAAGAATTCCGAGGGCCTGTTAGAGACGGTTTCCTACTCATCTGACTGGAGAGGGTGTCGAAGGTCGGGCGACAAAACCTAAAGAAATATCAAAGAAGACGGCGCTGATGATTGCACGACTAGAAGATGAGTGATAATTACAATGGGAATAAGGAAGCGTAGTGGCTGTGGCTGGGGGCAAAGATGAAGACTGAGGCTGGCAGGAGGAGTTGGGGGCGCTGAGGACGAAGCTCTGAGGCAGTGAGGATGGAGCGGGGAGCCAGGTCTTTGGGTATTAGCAGCACCATGGTGACGGGCTTGGAGGCTCCGAAGGGGGTTTCTGAGGTGAGAGGAGGGGTCTGTGGTGTTTAGAGGGTTGAATGAAAGAGAAATCAGCAAAGAAGGCCAGACCACGGAGAAGGTGATAGAGGGAGAGAGGTATGCAGACTTTGTTGGTGTAATAATGGGAAACCAGGATTGCCACTGTAGACGAGGGCGAGTGATCTTTTAGACAGAGGGTCGTCATCACTGCACCGTGCTGCAGAGATTGAGCAGAATGAAGACGGGCAAAGGGCCCCCCATTTGGCATCGAGAGGCCCTTGGTGCCATTCCAGGGGCCATTTCAGTAAAGTCCTAAGGGTACAAACCAGAATACTAGGGCCTGGAGATGATGGATAATGAGGAAATGGAGGCACCGACGTTCCTCGTGGGAGAGGGAACAGCAAAGTCAGTTCTCTTAGAGCCGGCAGGCTCAGGAGCAGCTCATTGAGAATTGCTTCTGGTTTCATTGTCACTTCAGGGAGACATTTCTTGAGCAGTCACTGCCATCAGACACTCTGCTAGGCGGTGCACAGGGAAAACTGGGCTTGCAGGAAGAGAGAGAAAGTAGTTAATGCGGAGCAGGAGAGGAAGATGCACAAACAAGGAAGGGGGGATAAAGCACAGACGGGGTTGGCAGGGGGACGAAGGGCAAGGGTTATACGATCACAGGCAGAGGCCTAGGCTGCTGAGTCTAGAGAGACAGAGCGGGTCTGGGAGACGAAGGCCTCTCAGAGGATGGATGGGGTGTGGCCTCCTCCTGCCCTGTGGGTTGTGAGGGTCTCTAGGAAGCCTTTCCCGCCTGTGGTTCCAGGCTGCTTGGCTTTCCCTGGGGACTGCTTATTGGCTCCTAATCACTGATCCCTAAACTTGTGACTGTGCTCTGCCCATTCGTCCTTGGGGAAAGAGGACAGAGGAAAGATTTCTGACCCGAAGGAATCCCAAGGTGTGAGGAAAACGTATGTTTGGGCTGGAAAGAACTCATTGCAAAACTTCCCTTGGGCTGTGGAATTTAAACGTTTGTCACTGACAGGACTTTGCTCCTCATTTTCCTGAATGACTCAAATGTTTGCTTTAGACAATGGCAGAGTGTATCTTGCTTGAATCATTGGATTTCTGTTATTTTTGTAAGCTGTGGGTGGGCAATATGACTCAGTATTTTTCCAGGGGATGTGAAAATTATATTGCCTATTTTGGATCATTTCATGCCGAGATCTGGAACATTTTTCTTGAATTTCAAATCTTGGAGCTTGGGAAATTTTTGGTTTTGTTTTGCCTTTCAGTCATTTCAGGTCTTTTCCAGATGAAATTTTAAAGGACAATTACTTAGCAATAGCTCTAATTTAAGAGGTATGTTTTGAATTAAAACTCGCTCTACGTTTTTAAAATTAAAGACTTGCTAAATCTAGTGGCATGTTTGCCATCTAGATTGTGAGAAAATCAGAGATTTGTGGGGTTAGTGGAACCTTGAAAATCGTCTCATTCACAACCTCATCTGGTGTGCGAATCCCCTCAGACTGGTTTTCCAGCTTCTGCTTGGGCATCTCTCTCTGACAACTGAGTTCCGTCTGAATGAAGGAGAGTCTTTGGGTACCAGACAATACTGCTTCACACCAAACTGAAACCTGCTTCCCCATAGCCCTCATTCTGATCCCCATTCTCTATCAATCCCTGCTGAGTGGTTGTGTAACAGAATGGTAGTTTTTTTAAAAAAAAACATTTAATGTCGTATTTTCCATTGTGATAAATCAGGGCCTTTTCCTTCAGTCTTTTCGTCTTTTTTTCTATTCATGCTAGGACAAGAGGCCGAGGCTTAGTGTCGCTAGGAAGGTTAGCATCGTATGTTGAAGTCCTAGCCACCAGTCCCTCAGAATGTGACTGTCTTTGGAGATAAGTTCTTTAAGGAGATGATTAAACTAAAATGAGGTCTTTGGGGGGTGAGCCCTACTCCAATCTGTCCTCATAAGAAGACAAAATTTGAACACACAGGTCAACAGCAGGCCCACGTGCACGGAGGGGTGGGGTAAGCGGCGAGAGGACAGCCCCGGGATGGGTAGCGTCTGCTGGGCCCTATGGTGTAAACGCTCCCGCTGTGGCTTATTTCAAGCCGTCATCGTGACCTCGCTGCCTGTGGAGTGGAGAAGAATGTACACCTTGTATACTGTTTGCATCGTATAAATACGATTAATATAAATAACCTCAGGAGCGTGGTAATCGCAAAATGCAGTGGAAATAACTGGGAAATAATGAGTTTTGAGTATTCACTCTCTTTACTTTTTGGTATTATTTCTTTAATTGCAGGTTTATGTTATTTAATTTTTCATGATGTCTATGTTTAACAAGTGCTTCCCCCAAATTCTGGGAAGGCTAACGGTCATCTCTTGTGAACCAGAATGAACCGGCTCCCGGAGTACTCCTGCTGCCCCCTTCATTGATGCACCCCATTTTATGATATGAAGGTTCAGGGCTAGAGTTAGGATTTGATTTAAAATATGGAAGAAAGGAGAAGGAACTAGGTGTTTAAATCTATAGAGCCAGAAGCTAGTCTGTGGAAAATTCTTCCCACTTGTACGCACACGACTTGGTTTCATCAACGCTTTGTTAAAATGGAAGTTCTCATCCATCAGGGATATGCTTGACAATGCAGTATATAAAATTATAAACACCCCATATATTAAAAAGGGAATTAGCATATTAGTTATCTATTGCTACATAACAAATTAGTCCAAACATTTAGCAGTTCAAAACACAGACATTAATTATTTCACAGTGTCTGTGGGTCCAAAATCTCAGTGTGGCTTTGCTGGGTCTTCTGGCTCAGGGGCTCTCACAGGCTGCAGTCGAAGTGTCTGATAGAACTGTGATTGGCTTCATAAGGGGGCTCGATTTTTTTCCAGTTGGTTGTTGGCAGGATACAGTTCCTCATAGGTTGTTGGCCTGAGGACCTCAGCTCCTCACTGACTGTTGACTGGAGTTCCCCCAAATGAACAACCCCCCTCATTTGGTAAGCATTATGTATCTGGGCCAAATAAGCCATATGAGTCAAGTCTAAGTCTCTAGCGCTCAGGGATTTTAAACTCTTGTCCCCCTCTGTCAAAAGCTATCTGTGAGGCTTATTTCTGTTTGGGGGAGTAACTCTGCCTGCTCACAGTGTGGTCCTCATACCAGCAATATTGTATCACCAGGGAGCTTGTGAAAACTGGAGGATCTCAGCACCCACCTCAAGTCCACCGAATCAGAATCTGCATTTTCACAGCATCCCCAGGTGATGTGAGTGCACATGAGTTTCAGAAGCATCATGCTCCGTTACATCTCAGGGCTTTCTCTTGCCATCTTGTTCAGAGGAAAAACCAACGTCCTTCCAAAAGCCAATAAGGCCTGTGTGGTTTGCCCCCACCCCCTCGCCTCTCTCATATCATCCCCTGCAACACCCCCTTTGCTTCCTCCGCTCCAGCGAGTCTGGCCTCCTTGCTGTTCCTGGAACTTGCTGGGTACACTCCTGCCCCAGGGCCTTTGCACTGGCTGTCTGTCTGTGTCCAAATAATTGCTTCCCCATCACTTTCATATCTTTAGTGATTTAGTCAGTTTCTCAGTGAGGCCATTCCTGGCCACCCAATCTAAAACTACCACACCTCATCCCCCACACCCAGGCATCCTTGACCTTTCCCTAATTGAACTTTCTCTAGAATTTATCACTTGGGACGTCAGTTTCCTACGCTAGAATGCAAGTTCCACGAGGACAGTTGTTTTTTTGTTTTTGTTTTTTTTTTTTACTTTTTAAAGTTCATTCACTGCCACACTCTCAACTCTTAGAAGACAGTCCAGGACATGGTACTGATGAGCTCTCTAACCTACCAGTGTAGTAACCAGGAAATCAGGAAAGAAAGAAAAGTCAAGTTCATCAAGCCAGACTGGCTCCTACTGATCCCCCCTACCCACTCTCATTTCCTTTCTTGCTCAACTGATTCAATGAATGCACATAGCAAAATTGCAATGATACAACAAAGTATAAAATAAAAAGTGAACATCACACTACCCCCCAAACTGCTTCCTTGGTCCCACTTCCCAAAAGACTCCATCGTCAAGATTTTCTGTTTCGAATTTTTTTCGTGGCTATCAATCACAGAACCCCAAGTAAGTTGCTTATACTTGTTTCTTGCTTCGTCAATATAAAAAGCTAGGAAAAGAAAGAATTCGGTACATCTGTAATGCCACCTACGTTCCCTAACCAGTTTTTATTAGATATAATGTTTTAGTTCTTTTGTGGTATAGTTTATTACTTCAAGTAAAACGGTAAAACCTTCATTTATGGATTTATTAAATTCAGGGAGTTCCTTTTGACTCTCTGCTAAGATACATAAGAATGTTGACATATTCTTATTTTATTTTTTCATCTGCCTCTCATTTCTTTATTAGACTTTTTTACATTATCAAGGTTTATCATATTTACATTCTGTTCTTTAACATAACTGGAGCTTTCTGTTTCAACTATACATTGACTCTAAGAATAAAAGTCATTTAAAAATTCATTACAACATTATAATTATTTGAATATTATTAATTGTTGGACCAACAGTGATTGGCTCTATAGAGAAAGAATATAATCCAATGTCACTAAATCTTTGAAGCTTAAAGAAAAGTCACTTTAGCATCAATATCTAATGTATCCCTTACTTTCTTTTGATCTTCATTTATTTCTAGATCATTCTAAGCTAACAGTGTTTCTGGTATTTCAAGCCGTTTTATTTCTTGGAATCCTGTTCATTTTTCTGGAAGCTCTGTTTTGTTTTGTTTCTTTGAAAGCTACTTAAATACTTTCTTCATGTAGGGTAGGTGTCAAGTGCATTTTCTAAATTCTTACAAATCCAAGAATGTCTCTATTTGCCCATCTACTTAATTGACAGTTTGGCTGAGTATAGAATTTTAGGTTCAAAATCTTTGCTTCTCAGAATTTAGAAGCAGAGCTGCCTTCTTTGGCATGAGACCTATGCACTCCAGGAAAGGAAGTGGCATGAAATACTCCAAGCATTGGTAGCTGAGAAGACCTGGGAATAAAGGAAATATGAGGAAAATAAAAGGCCCCATGTTTAGAAGGGCCCTGCTTGGTTTAAGGTTCTGCTGTCACTAGCTTGAAATTCTCGGTAATTTTTAAAAATTTATCATTATTAATTATGCCTATAGCACCTGGTCTTCCTAGGTGGTCTCCCATCCAAGTACTATATTAACCAGGCCCGACCCTGCTTAGCTTCCAAGATCAGACATCGGGCTTGTGCGGGTGGCATGGCCATATACCATGGACTGTGGCTCCACTGGGGTGTGAACCCAGGACCTTCTGTGTGTAAAGCAGATATGCTAACTGCTACACTATGGAACCACGTCTTAAATTCTCAGTAATTTTTGATCATGAAGTCCCACATTTTCATTTTCATGGAGCCCTGCACATTATGAAGATGGCCCTGCTTAGAAGACATTCAAATATCTAGTGATGTTGATAAGTCTAAAATCAGACTGATTTGTATTCCTTGGTAGGTCACATGCTTTCACTTTCTGGAAACTTTCAATATACATACACATTATATTTTTATCTGAATTTCATTGTGGATTTTCACCAAGATGCACCTAGCTATGGGTCTTAATATACTGCTCTGTTTCGGCATCCAGTGGGGCCTTTCGCTCAGAAATCATTTATTTCATGCTTAAGCTTAGGTGGTTTTTCCCTTATTGTTTGATTTTTTCCCCCCTTCTCTATTTTCTTTCCTTGTAGAACTTTAGTTTGATGGATATTGGACGTTATTGTTTGTGTCTCAATTTTTCTTGCATATCTTCTATTTCCTTGCTTTTTTCTGGGAGGTAGGCTTTGGTTTATTATCCAGATCACTGATTTAGCCTTTACAACTTTGCTCATTCATTATTCCACTCATTCGCTTTTTCTTTTCTTTTTTCTTTCTTTCTTTCTTTTTCTTTTTTACTTTGACAGTCATGTTTTTCAGGTCCCGCAAACTCCATAAAGAACTCTGAAGGAGCTATGAAGGCTCCCTAGCAGCTTGCTCTCGTTGCTTGAAATTTTCTCTCCAGTTTCTCTGAGGTTAATCATTAGACTTTCTTTTTAAAATACATTCTTCTTATGTTCCCGAGTTGCGCTTCCTTTAGGGCGAGTCATTTCTTCGTGTGCTTGTTCTTCATTTTAGTCCTTCTCTTGTTTGCGGTTGGTTTTCCTCAGGTGCCTCTTTGTCTCTTCACACTTGTGCACGTTCTGTTTGTTAGTAAGTAGCTGGGTTGGGCTTTTGCTGCAGTTTATCGACACGGTTCTTCCTGACTGGGAGCCCTGACTGTGGATTAGGTACGTGAGGGAGGCGTGTTGACTGGTTTTCCGTGGGCAGCAGGCGAGCAGGCTGAGGAACTCCTCAGTTATCAAAGGAAGAAGGCTTTATTCTGGGAGAATGAATAGCGCCTGAGTGGATGTCTGTCCTTATCATTTACTCCTCCTCCTTCTCTCTGGGGTTTGTTGTGGAGACCTGAGTTACCTCGAGCTCTGCTATGTTTCTTCCTCAGTCCTCAGCACCCGCTTTGAGAGCCCTTTCTTAGGCATGTTGCCCATTTTCTTTAAAGCGCAGAGCTAAATCAGTGGTTCTCAGACCAGCAGTATCAGCATCATCTGGGAACTTGATAGAAATGCAGATTCTCTGCCCTACCCAGGACCTACTGAAACTCCAGGGCTGAGGCTCAGCAATGTGGCTTTTTACAAGCCAGAAAACAAGCCCCATAGTCGGACAACTATTGGCCTCGGGCAAAGCCACTGCTGTCAGCAGCTCTGCTTCTGATGGGAGGGGAGGGTACACCTGTTCCCTGTGGTTCAAAAGTTCCTTAACAAGTTACCCTGGTGATTGTCCCATGGGTCACTCCTTTCCTTTAAGTGTATTTTCTGGAGCTGGAAGCTTCTTCGAATTACTTTTGGTGTGGTTTCCCATTCTTTTTTTAGTCAGGTCCCATCTGCTTAAAAAATTAGCAATTTTGTCATAATAATACAAGGACATAAGTAATAAAGCAAATAGTATGCAATGACTGACACTGAAAATGGAAAAAATGCAGTCCCCTGCTGGCATCAGGACACCCGCTCCCCTCCCTGCTCCTGCCACCGACTGGTCTCTACTGGCAGCTACTTTGAACTGTTTTTTTTTTTTTTTTTCAGGATACATAATTATTCTGGAGGTTTTTTTTTTTTTTTTAAATTAAGTTTATTGGGGTAACATTGGTTAATACAATTATATAATTTTCAGGTGTACATTATAATGTGACATCTGTATATTGTATTGTGTTTGCCACCCAAAGTCCAGTTTCCTTCAGCTACCATATATTTATTTGACCCCCTTTACCCCGCCTACCTCCCCCCTCCTCCCCCACCCCTTACCCTCTGGTAACCACTAGTCTATAGTCCATGTCCATGAGTCTCTGTTTGTTTGTCCTGTTCGTTTGTTGCTTTTATATTTAAATCCCACATATAAGTGATATCATGTGATTTTCAACTTTTTATGTTTGACTTATTTCGCTTATTATGATTATTTCAAGGTCCATCCATGTTGTTGCAAATGGCAGTATTTCATCTCTTCTTATGACTGAGTAATATTCCATTATATATATGTACTACAGCTTCTTTATCCAATCATCTATCGTAGGACACTTCGGTTGCTTCCATATCCTGGCCACCAAGAATAATGTTGCTATGAACATCGGTGTGAAAATACCTTTTCGGATATGCGTTTTCAAGTCTTTGGGGCAAACACCCAGTACAAGGATTGCTGAATCATATGGTAGATCAATTCTTAATTTTTTTGAGGACCCTCCATACTGTTCTCCATAGTGGCTATGCCAATTTGCAGTCCCACCAGCAGTGTGTGAGGGTTCCTTTTTCTCCACATCCTCTCCAGCATTTGTTATTACTTGTCCTGTTGATTGTAGCTATTCTAACGGGTATGAGATAATATCTCATACATTGAACTCTTTTAGCTACTTTTCTATTATTTAACTCCATATTTCTAAATAAAACGTTTATATGGTTATTTCTCAATTTATCAACTTTGGACATCACCTATTGATTTCCTGTTATTGTTACTGAGGATTTAACTCTTTTTACCCTATCCATTCCCTCTTCCCTTCTTTCCATCATCTAAGTACAGTTATATTACAATTTTAAAAAATTAATGTTTTGACAGGATTCACTACAGAACTTCACAGTATACTGATTGTTCCCCTTCTCTTACAACTTTAGTTTGCCCTAAATTTAAAATCGATTTATCTTTTATATTTGCTTATTTTTCTCAGTGCTTATTTATTGATTTTTTTTCCAAATGCTCCAATATACCTGTCATGCTTTCATCCTCCACCGCCGCCCCCCCCCCCCGCCCCCCGCCGGCCCTAATGTTAAAAAGAGCATTTCAGACAATTGTTTTTTAATCCCTGGAGACCTTTCTCTTGTCCTCCTGCCCTTCTGTCCCCCTCTCCCATCTGACAGGTTGTTCTTCAGACCTGCTCAGCTATCATCCTGAGGTTTCCCTTTACTATTTTCCCATGAATTTTGGCAGGAAGTACTTTAAGCAGCTCAGCATCAAGTCATCCTTCCTTGAATTGTACTTCTAATTCCTGGCCTCTGTCCTAGTCTCTTGTGATTAGGTCATTCTTTCGATATAGCCCAAACAGTTCAGGCCAAGTACCTAACTTTGTTCTTTCCAGTCTCCTTGTCCATGTGAAGTCGCCTGACCCCTAAACTCCAGTCCCATGAGAGGGCCCTCATCAGCTGCTCACAGACTTCATTGATGCCAATGGGTGCCTCTCATTCTTGAGTTTATTACCCCCGATTCCACATCATTGTGCTATCATCAGCATATGGAAGAAAGACGTGGACTGTGAAGTCCTACAGACCTGGAGTCAAGTCTCACCTGTTCCTCTTGCAAGCTACATAACCTTAGGCACGTCTTATTTTCCACATTGGAAAAGTCCAAAGATCTCAGCACTGCTGGTATTAAGATTGTTGAGGGGATTAAATGAGAGAAGGCACACACAGCATCCAGCATAGTTCCTGTACATAAACACTAGCTCTGTTTTCCATTCTCTACTGCTTTGTCTTTGGTTCCACTGCTGACAGCTTTCTTGGCATTGTCATCTGGTTTTACTGTTTCCTTTGGACAAACTGACCCTTCCTGCATCTGTGCCTGGGTCTGTCTCTCCAGCACCAGCTGCCCCTGGCTCTCCCATACTTTGGCCCACTCAAGAAGCTGTCTAGTATTAAATAGAGAACCTTTCTAGTCTTCCCAATGCTGCTACAGATAAGTGGGTCGAATCAATACTTAGTCCCATGGGCCATCTTTTTTTAGCAGAGAGTATTTTCTAGCTCAAAGACATCTTCTGATAAGAGATAAAAACCACATAGATGTTGAGCAATTTTGCTTTATCATCTGTCAGTATTACACCATCTGCCCCTGAGCTTCATGCCTATACCTTCCTTGTCCTTTTTCTCACTCTAAATATAGATTAGAGAGTCTTTTTAGTTGTCCTTAACTTATTTTGGCAGGGCCCAGCTCATCCCAGGCTTTCATCTTCCTTACTCCTTTTATATAAGTCTGTGTTGCAGTTCTGTATTTGTTCTGGATTGAATGTCCCTTTCTCCAAGTTCTCTGAAAATCTTGGCTTTCCAGGGTTCCCTGCTTAATCCTTTGCTCACCATATTTACCCGTGTAAATTATAAGTTTCTTAAGAACAGGAACCATTTGTACATTTCTTTCATTTTTCTCTGTGGTTTCCAGTATAGTGCCTTACATGAAATAGTCCTCAGTAAAATCTTATTAACCCAACTTTTTTTTGTTACTACATGCTAAGGTAATTTTTAAAGCATCTTTAAGCTATTGTTTCTCAAACATATGGGAATACAAACTTCTTTACCATTATTGGCCCTGAATATTAAGGCTAACTCTGCATTAATTCCTATTTTTAAGTACTTAAGGAAAAGATTGCTGGGAATTAGAAACTCTATCTTCTATTACCATGAAGAAAGATTTTCAGTGGGATTTTACAGCATTTTTTGCAATTAGAAAACAAAATGAAAACTTCAAATCCCCTTTGGTTTTAATGTTAATTTCTTAATTAGGACCCATAAAGGAACAAATCTGTGAGGCAATAAAGAGGCAGGACTCACAATTTAATTAAATTTACACACTTAGTAGGTTGTAAATTAGTTATCTACAGGCAGAAAGGTTTATAAGTCACATATCAGGATTTTAAAGACCATGAACAATATTTGCACTTATTATAGATATATTTAATGCTGCAGTTTTCAGGTCACAAAAAATCATTTGTCATTTGGGTTCCATTTGAAAGTGATTCTTTGCATTTTAAAATTATTTGTTTATTGATCATTAGGAGTGACTGCTGATTGCTATTAATCAGAAAGGAGGATGAATCACCCATAAAATAAGAATGGAAACAAAATTTATTAAGAACTTATCCATAATTTCCTATTATAGTATTTATCAAATTTTTCTTTATAGCTGCAGTACTGTTAAACATTACTAGAGATTTTGCCACTGTTTCTTATTTGATCTCCTTTAAATATTCATGCCTCATCCTCATTTATTAGTAAGTACTACCTTAATTATTCGGTTTGCTTCTTATAAACTGAGAAACCAAAACCCTAATATCTATACCGATATCCATATCTATATCTATGTCTGTGTCTATGTATCTATAACTGTATCTATCCTCTACTTGAAGTAGGAGTAAAAGCTCCTTATACTTCTTGGAAAGTAAATATTTTAATATTTCGTAAATAGGGACAGTGAAGGACATAAAATTTCTTTCGACATCTGTCTGTCCATTAGGTGTGAACATTCCCTCAGCAACATTCCCATTCTGGATTAGATGTCCGTCTTACATGTTACCACATCTTTTTGTGTTTTTCCCCACCACACACTTAGCATATTACATTACGATTTTATATTTACTTGTTTATCTTTTTTATACTGAGAGCCCATTGAGGACAGGGAATGTCTCTTTTATCCCTGTAGTCTTAGCAACTACTAGATGTATTTAGTAGACACTCAGGAATGATGAAGGAATGAATGAATGGATGGCTAAGAAAGTTACATTACTTTCAAATTTAGCCAACCACTCAGACTAATCACAGGTACATGCGCACACAGACACAGACATGCCTAATTAATAATATGTGGCTCACTCCACCAGGAATATCTTCTCAAACTGCATTTCATTATCACATTTCCTTATGCTTCTCTTGGCTGTGACAATTTCTCAGCTTTCCTTGTTTGTCATGACCTTGACAGTGTTGAGGAGTACTGGTCAAGTACTTTGTGGAATGCCCTTCTATTAGAATTTGTCTGGTGTTTTCCTCATGGTTAGACTGGGCACAGGTGGCGGTTTTTATAAGGAGACACAGTCTAACACAGTTGCTATCAACTTTTTCTGCTTCCACGCTGCCCACATGTGTGGCACACGCCCTGAGCAACATGTCCCAGTAGATAAGGGATGGAGGAGTGGGCGCATAGCGCTAGAAGCACTTGGGAGACTCTCTGGATATATACGTGTTCTTTAAAAAGTGCCCCTCCCTAGTCCCGTTTAGAAGGACCAAATTTCAATTCCGTATTTCATATCCCATTTGGGTTGTAAAGCTTAACAAAATAATGGGCCCATAGCACTTTGATCTCTAGAAGACAGGTGTAACCCTAGAAGGTATTATAACAAGAAAATAAACTGTTGAGATATTCAGAATAGGAAATTATCAACTACTTTGAACAGACTCAAGAAAAGCCTACACTTTTGAACTTACAAAAAATTTCAAAAATACAGAAAAAAATTGAAAGACTAGTACAATGTACCCTCATAGACACATCATTATTTGGATTCGACAATTGTTAATATTATTGTATTTGCTTCGTTTATTTCCATCTCTCTCTCTCTCGCTCTCCTTTTTTTTTTTTTGCTGAATATTTCAAAGGAGCTGACACCATAATACTTTACCTTTAAAACCTCAGCAGGTATCTCCTAAAAATTACATTCTTCTACAAAGTCACAATAATGTATCACGCCAAAGAAAATGTATGTGTCCTTAATATCATCTAATACCCAGTTTATATTAAAATGTTCCCAATTATCCCCTAAGTTTCATAGCTGCTGTTTTTGGAATCAGGATCAAGGTTCATGAATTGTGTTTGGTTATTTTCTTAAGACTTTTTTTTATCTAGACAGTGCTCCTCCCTCTCCTTAAAAAAGAATTTTTTTTTTTTAAATGACACCTGTTTAAAGAAACTAAGCCAGTTGTCTTGTGGAATGTTTTACATTTGGATAGGTCTTAATTCCCTGTGGTATCACACACTTGTTGCTTTATCTCCTAAATTTCCTATAAACTGGAAGTTAAGTCTAAAGGCTTAATTTACATTCGGATTAAATATTTTTAGCAAGAATACTCCATGTGTGTTGCTGTGTACTTTACGCTGTATCCCTTGAGGAGGTGTGTCATGTCAGGCTACATTTTGGATTCACTTTCCCTGCAAATGTCACTTAAAACTTTGCCTTCATTTATACTACTTTCTCACCACTGTTATATTCTTAGATTTCTGCTTTGGTTGAATATGTTCAATATGATAACAATCTTTCTTTAATAACATCTTAACCTTGAGCTGTCCATTTAGAAATTTCCCCAGCTCCTGGGACAAAAAAAATATCAGGCTGACTGTCAGCAAAGCCCCCGAGTTCTGTGTGTTGGGGTCCTGCCTTCTCTCCTGGGAGTCTCCTCCCAGCACCAATGATGCACTCCGTCCTCCAGGTGGACTCTTCCTGGGCAATGGTTTCCATCTTCTCCCCTTTAGCTCTATAAAAATAAAATGTCTGTCTACTCACTGTAACTAGTCAGACTGTTCCTGCTTACTCTAGTTGACCTGGTGAACAGGCTATCATGAGGATCCCGTAGTATACAGTGCTATCCGAGAGCAAATCACTATTGTTTAATGCTTGTCAATGGTTCAACGTAGCATTACCTAAATACAGTTGTTCCATGGGACACTAATGGCTATTCTGAAGAAAGAAAACCCCACAACTTAAGAGGTCAAATGACTTTGGGCAACACTGAGTCAAAATTACAGTCTTCAGGGGTGTGTGTGTGTGTGTGTGTGTGTGTGTGTGTGTGTGTGTGTTAGCTGCAGAAGACATATTATGTAGCCTTCTCCAAAGTTACTTGACTGTGGAAATCTCTCAGTTCCCAAACTGTTTCATAGTGTTGGTGTTCCACAGAAATCACCGTCAGTGGGAGACCCTTCACAACTGACACGTGTTCAGGAAGCTTCTGAGGACAGAGGACCCTACCTGCCCCTATCTCTAAGGGATGACTCTGAGTGGTAATTTTATACACCATGGCAGGCCGATGAAGAAAACCATTTGGAATTAATTTTTTTCTGATCCCCAAATTACATCGCATAGGACAAATGGTCTATAACCTTCATTGCCAAAGAAACATCCAGAATTACTGCTAAATATATTATCGCTTTCCCATTTTTTGTTAAAATGTATTCTAATTATTCATGTGTTTCCTGCAAATACGTTTAGCTTTTGGAAAGAGGCTCCTTCAGTTTCTGATTTTATAAGAAGGAAAGTAAACATCCCCGAGGGGAAAAGAATTATAGGCATTGACGGAAAACCTGAGTAACACACAGGTAATATGCAAATTAAATTTTATGTATATAAAAAGAACATGGTACAGTCAGAGGACTGGGAAGGTGGAGTGTGAACAGGGTTTTGATGAAAAAGGAAGGAGAGGGAACACTGAGGACCTGGTCATAGAGTTCGACAAGTACCGGCAGTAGGAGAAACAGAGTTTTTAGGTTGAAGGGAAACATTCTTTTTCAGAGAACTGGGGCTTATGGACAAGCGGTGTGTTAAAAAACAAGCAACAGAGCAGCTTAGATGTGATATGAAAATTAAGAACAATCTACTGCAGGTGCTAGATTACCTGCAGAGGAGAAAGGCAGAAGGCGTTCCACAGTCATTGCCAACCATTGCTGGGTGTCTTCCTTCAAGAAATATTCTTTCTGAAATTCTCTCCCTTCCTTGTTTTGGGGATAACACTCTTCTAGTTTTCTCTCCTAACTCTCTAGGTGCTCTTCAGGCCTCTATTATTATTAATAATGAACAGATAATTATTCATAATTATAGCTAAAAAAAAATAATTATATGTGAGTCAGCAAGAATTGTAGCCAGCAATTTGTTATCTCATTTAATGCATCCATCCCTGTGAAGCAGATATTCTTATCATCCCATTAAAATGAGAAAACTAAAAGTCAACAGTAAGTTGTCACAGAGATAGGTTATGGAATCCAAACATATGTTCCTAATAACTTCTTGGAGCTTGTCATTAAAATTGTAGCATTATTTGGAGTTTCAGCCTTCATCTCTTTCTTCCCAAGGTCAAATCTTTGTGTTTACAATTTTTTTAACCTTACAGACTGTGTGCTTCATAGTGTTTTTATTCTGAATGTGGATTTCTTGACGTACCTTTAAAACTAGCTGTCTTTCCAAACTGGAGACTCAACTAAGTAGACCAGGCAGATATACACAGAAGTGATGCTAGCATTCTCATTGGATCCTATCAGGTGGTGCATGATTCTGATTTGTCCCATTACTGATGTCACATGATCACTTGACTAAGATGGTGTCTGCCAGGCTTCTCCATTGTAAAATTACTCTAATTCCCTTTGTAACTAATATGAATTTTGTGGATCTAAATAATCTAATCCTATTCAAACTTTTAATTTGTTTATTTACATCTGTATGGTTTCCATGCTATTTAGTGGTTTATAATACATTATTATCATTTTTATAACCTATTTTTGTAATGGGTTATAATACATTTATCATATTTTATCAAACTTTTGATTAATGTTTATTTACATCTGTATGGTTTCCTATGCTATTTAATGGGTTATAATGCATTATCATTTTTTGTTTATCAATTTGTCCTTGATCTGGATAGTGGGACACAACTTGGCCTGTGTCCTTTTGACACACCCCTTTATTCTTTGAGCGTGTCCTTATTTTCTTACATAACTAGAGGCACCAGGCTCATTCTGTACTTTCTCTTCTCCATCCTAGAAGCAGCCATTTTGCCAAGCAGAAGAATGAAGAGGAGAATGGGATTTAGAAGCCGAGAGCTGGGCTAGATGTACTCATTGCTTTGTTGTGTCTTTACTGCTAGGCCCTCTCAGTGGACTGAGCATATATGCAATTATATACCTATATTTATTTCTATAAGTAGAAATAGATTGATACCCCCATTACCAGTCAACTATCAAAAGGTCCTTTCTAGTTTCCCGTCCATATTTGTAACTCTCTTCCTCAACAGTGAGAAACCTGGCTTCCATTTTCCTTAGTACAGTTCCTCCCTCCTTATTTGTGGGAGATCTGTTCCAAGACCCCCAGTGGATGCTGAAACAACAGATAATACCAAACCCCATATATACTAGCGTTTTTTTTCCTACACATACATACTTCTGATAAAGTTTACAGTTTCTCTTTGGCATATCTGAATTGCCAGCATCAGTACTCTTAAGCTTTGGGGCCATTATTAAGTAAAATAAGGATTACTTGCCCATGAGCACTGTGGTACTAGGACAGATACCAGGACAGTCAATGTGATAACTGGGACAGCTACTAAGTGACTAATGGGCAGGTAGTGTATACACCGTGAAGACATTGGACAAAGGGATGGTTTATAACTGTGGTGGAATGGAGCGAATGGGTGAGATTTCATCACACTAAGAATGGCGTGCAATTTAAAACTTATAAATTGTTTATTTCTGGAATTTTCAATTGTTTTCAGACCAAGGTTGACCGCAGGTAACTGAAACCATAGAAAAGGAAACCGTGGAAAAGGGGGTATTACTGTATATTTACTTATTAGATTAATTCTCTTGTATGGAACCAATCCCCCATCACCGCTGCTGCCCTCCCCTCTGCCAGGTTGCATTCCCCCAAGCTGACATCCCGAAGCCAGGTAGCCCCTCCAGGAAGGTGAGGAGAACACCCCACACCAGGCCACTTACCTGTGTGGATACCCTCTGTCCAACATGAGAGTGTTGGCTGCCTCCCCGTCCGTGACACACTGTTGTGCTGACCCCTGACAACACACATCCTCTACGAGATATTTTAAAATATACAGTATCCCTTTTGCTTGTCATCGAACCTCTGTGATGTAGTTAAGGAAGTTATTATGCATAATTTTTCTCCGAATATAGATCTTCAAGGATCTAGTTTTAGAGAAATGGAGTGACTTGTTAAACAGAGTGACTTGCTCAAGGTCAAACAGCTAATATAAAGCAGGCTCTGAATGTAGGGCTCTTTCCACTCAGCCAATCCCTATGCCTCTGAACATATGCCAAAATTATAGTACTTTTCTTTTTTCTCCAGTAGAAATATGTTCACACTCATCCACTTTGTGATCAACTCTTAATTTCCAGGTGTTTCTTTCCCTGCAAAATATATGCCAAGCAGAGGTGGCAGAAAAAGGATTGGCTACAGAATCAAGAAACTTAAGCTTTAGCTCCAGGTCAGATCTGAGACTTCAGGCAACTTATTTGGCTTTCCTCAGTTATTAAAAGGTTAGGATAGATCAGCGAGTCTCTGCCTGGGGCTGGGTGAGAAGGGAGCTACTGGGCTTTTCCCGATGATAGAAATTTCCCGATGATAGAAATTTCCCCGTGAAATTCGGCTACAAATACCTGATTCAATAATCGTCAACATCCCTTCCAATCCGCGTACTTATGATTCTAACGCAACCTTTCTCTATTCAATATGTGATAGCTGTTTTTTTTTAAATCAATCTAATCCTTCATTCAAAAATATTTATTAATGGTCTATTGTGTGCCAAGTACCCTGATATCCGGTTTTAGCAGTATCCCTTTTCCAAGGTGTCGCCGTCACTAGAATTTTATCCCTGTCTTCCAAACTCGAGACTCAAAAGCATTCGCATCAAAGTCATGTATGTAATTTGTAAACACGCGGGATTCCTCTCCAGTCCTTTCTCCACCAACCACATTTCAAAGTTGGTCCCTCTCGGCTCACATTAAGGAACTAAGTCTTCTTGGGAACAACCTCCTTCACCTAACAGGCACCATCAACAACAGTCTCATTTCCTGGCTGGTCGGTGGGAATTCGGGTGGGCGGTTTTCGAAGTTTGAATGACTCCCCAGCACACTCCTGCACCCCAGCGGGGCATAACCGGCTCAGCATGCTGTTGGCCCTCCGCTCGGCCCCAAGGAGGGCGCGGGGCGGCTGCTAATTGATGTAAGATTCTCGCCCTGTCGGGAGGTGGCCCTGGCGGGGCTCTAACTTCCTCGGTTCCCCTCCTCCGACCACAGACGCAGCGTGTGGCGCCCTTCACTGCGCAGGAACTTCCCCGGCCTCGCTTCCACTCCGAAAGCCGGAGCCGGCTCTTCGCACGCGTCCGCAGCGCGTGTCCTCAGGGAGCCTCGGCCTGCCTCCGCCTCCCCGGCTCCGCGTGCCCTTCAGCCGGTCCCTCCGCCCGGCGGACGCGAGGGGAGCGGGGCGCGCGCGCAAGCGGCCGGACGACGTGCGCGAGACGCACGTCCCCGCGCGGAGCGCCGGAAGAAGCCGGGCCGCGGCGTCGCGCGTCGTGCGCGCGCCTCCCCCCACCCCAACTCAGGCCCGGGCCCGCGGCCTCGCGCGCGCGCGCGCGCACTTGGGCGCCGCCGCCGACCGCCGCCGCCTCGGCTGCTGCTCCGGCTACTGCAGGAGGCGGCGCTGGCTGGCGGCTGCGCTCGCTCCAGTCGGCGAGCGGAGCTGCGAGCGAGCGTGTGTGTGTTTTTTAAAGATGGCCGGAGCGGCGGCGGCGGTGGCCACGGGAGCAGCAGCGGGAGCCGCCGCGGCAGCCGTGTCGGTGGCGGCTCCGGGCCGGGCCTCGGCGCCCCCGCCGCCCCCGCCGGTGTACTGTGTGTGCCGGCAGCCGTACGACGTGAACCGCTTCATGATCGAGTGCGATATCTGCAAGGACTGGTTCCACGGCAGGTAAATAAACCCTCTCGAGCCCCGCCGCCGCCGGCCACCGGCCAACCGCCGTCGCCGCGCCGGCCGCCCGCATCGCCTTCCGCCTGGCCGCCGCGCCGAGCGCCCAGCGGCCCGCGCGCCGAGCCCCCGGCCCGGGCAGCGAGACGCGCGGGTCCCCCGGGCTCGCCGGGTGCGGGGCGGACTGAGGGGGGCCGGTGCGATCGCCCGGCCGGGCGAAGAGTCGCCACAACAAACGGGAACAAAGGGGGCCGGCCGAGAAGTTGGCAGGGGGAGACCGGGGCGAGGGGACGCGGCCGGGGCAGGCGCCGGCGCAGGCGGCGGGCGGAGCGCCGGCCCGGCCCGCCGCCCCTCGCGGCGCCCGCAGCCCGGCCGCCGCCCCGCCCGGCCGCCGGGCCGCCCGCCCGGGGCACCCGGCCGGGAGTCGCCTTCCCCCGCTGGCCGCCGCGCCTTCCTTCCGGGCGGCGACCCGGGCGCCCAGCTTCGGGGCTCCAGAAATCTCCCTGGTGCCCTCCCCCGGCGAGTCCCTGTCGCGCCCCCTTCCCGGGTCTTTATCAAACTTCCGCGGCCGGGGGTGCGGAGATGGGGGCGTCGGCAGCCGCAGCCCGGCGGGGCTCCGCGGAGTAAACAGAGCAACAGATGAAGCGCTCTCCGGGACTTAAAAGATGCCAGTCGGAAGTTTGGGGCCGGGGGTCCCGGGCGGGGCGGCAGGTCGGCTCGGATCGTGCGGTCACCGCCGCCCCAGCACGCCCGGCCCCGGCGGGGGCGGAGCGGATGGAGTGGGCAGCGGGGCGCTGAGAGACAGCCTCTTGTCCCGTACCCCCCGCGTCGCCCCCGCGTCGCGGCTCAAACTTTACAAAGAGTGAAATTTCCCGTCGCCCGAGGGGCTGGCGACACCCGGACGGCACGGGGCCGGCGCCCGGGGGCCTGGTGCGGGCGAACTTTTGCCGGCCGGTGGGGACTTTGGGTCGGATGGCGGGGGCGGCGAGCGTCGCCCTGTGCCTCAGCCGCCGCCAGCGTTTCGGGTTTGACGTTTGTGGGAGCTCGGGCCGCCTCCGCCGCCAGGCCGCCGACTCGTGTGTTTTGTAATCAAAGTGTGAGGCTAATAAAGGGCGGCGCCACAGCCTCTTGACTCCGGCGTGGGAGGGATTCGCAGGCATTTAAACAAAGAAACTAGTTGGGGTTGGGCTCCCAAAGTCCTTATTTGGGTGTTGTGGCAGAGCCTGCGGTCACCTTTAGGAGAAGCGGGTTTCCCAAGCACCGTTTGGTGTCGTATCTTGGCGTGAGTACGCTCACGGGTAATAGCAGATATGGTGACTGTGATTGTAGGAAGTGTCCTTTGATTGACAGCAGGACATTTAAATACAGCCTCCGCTCCCCCCCTCCCCAATTTTACAGAAACACTACGCGACCAGGCCAGATGTCGTAGTCTCCCTCTACTGGCCCTGGGAGAGAAAACCATTTAAATTACAGCGTTCTTTTCGGTGTTTAGTGCTAGTAGGTACAGTTAGTTTTACTTAATTTTCAAGGACTGTTTTACTTAATCAATTTCCAGTTTGCACAGTTCCGACAGCAATAACAGGAAAAAGTCCAGCATATTGTCACTGTGAAAGGACAGCATCCTTATGTTTATATCAGATAATCTTCAACACTCTTGTCTATGCATGGAGAATATTTCTATAACCTTGCCACATGTAATTAAGAATAAATTATTCAAAGTTCTTTTTCATTACTCTATACTGATGTTTTCTTATATTTTGATTATATGTAAAACTGAAATTTGAACATACCAAATCTTGCCAGTTCAATTTCTACATCCTTTGTTCCCATAACATACCGCAGGCAGGCAGAATACAGAGTATCCAAAAATCTAGGTTACATATAGAATAAAGGCAGAATTCCTTGTGATTATGTAAATACTGATTTTTTTCCAAAGAACTATTTTAGCCGCATAAGAAATTTGTTCCATGGTGCAATATAGAAATTTGATAATTTAATAAATTTTAGGCTAGAATTTTATTTTAATTTACGTAACGTAACACTGTAACCATGAAAAGCTGCAGGTAGTTTGGAGAGTTTTGTAGTACCTGTAAGCATAAATTTGAAAATGGAGGAATTCGAAGGGAAAATAAAAGCATCTGTGAAGGAGGGAGAGTGAGGGCAACACAAGTATGCTCTACTTTGTCACATAAATTTCTGCGACTTCGTAGCTGTGGACGTATCTCTGAAATCTGTTTTTCGAACCTAGGAGATTTTTTTTTTTGACCAGCAGTCCTTGAGAATTTAATGTGGTTCAGGTGTCAGAAATGAGAAAATTTAGTGATACTGCCCTGCTATGACAGTAGCTTATTAGCATTTAATTCTTAATGAAGTATTATTGGTAATTTGGGCTCTATGAGCTTTTCCTGTGATCAGTATTTACTTTAATGTTTATCGTACCATGGAATGTGCGATTGTTTTTTTGAACACAGCAAAATGTTCCTTATGTATTAATTATGAAATAAATATCACTTGCTTACCTAAGAATTGGCCTCTGAAGTTCTGAGATACATAGCTTTAATTCCCATGCTAAGCTTTCCTTTGTTTTACAGAAGTGGTCCATCTCCAGAGGAGGAAGAGGAAATAGGTGGGTGGGTACAGAGGCTTGCTTTTACCTGGGTAATTTCTTGATAATCGTATTTCTTCAAGTAGACTTTTGAAACTCAAGAATTGGGGTGGATGGAACCAGCCTCCTCCAAGCTTGAGGCTGCTGAACTTTGATTGCATCCTAGGTGTTCAAGAATTCCCATCTCTCACTCTGCCTACAGCCTTTTTTGTAAGTGAGACGGGAAAAGAACACTTGCTAGGGTACAATATATAATTTGATACCCTAGGGGCAGTGACCTGAGGAACTAACAGGGTTTTCTTGGGAACGTAACTTTTAACCTAGAGATGGAGTTCTTCCTCTCTGAGTCTTTGATGGAAGTAAGGCAGTGGAGAGCCTGGCAATGCCCCACCCCTAATGTCTAGGCTAGATGTCTTTCTGCAGTACACCTAATACTATCCTGTGCGAAACTACATCATTGCCTAATTAAATTGTATTTTAATGTCTTTGTCTCTCCCTTGGAATGTAACCACCTTTCCTTGTTAGTCTTTTGGATCGGATTCTTTTGGACTAACAAAAGTAATATATTATAGAAAAAATGGGAATACAGACAAGTATCAAGAATATGAAAGTACCCGTGCCTTCCAGAGATTATCACTATTTTAACATTTGGAGTTTATATGTATGTATTTTTAAAAAATGAATTCATTTTATACATTCTATTGTTACCTAATTTCTTTAATGTTCTTTGAAAAATGTTCAGTGGCCACATAGTGTTTAATTTCATAGAAGTATGATACATTTTAAAACCATTCCTCACTTGTCAGTTTTTTTTTTTTACCTTGTTTGTTACTTTTTCTTGTATTTCCTAGTGATGGACAGTTGACATTCTCTAAAACCATTTAGAGCATCTCTCATTATTTCCTTAGAATAAATCAAATGAGTTAATACATGTAAAACACTTAGAAGATCTGCACGTGTAGATACTCAATAATAAATTTCCTTGATGTAGAATTATTAGTCACAGGGCACAAATACTTTTAGGATTCCTGTGCCTATGGCCAGATTGTCCTCCAGAGAGGTTATTCTAATTTATACTCTCACCAGCAATGTCCACTCCACATCTAGTTCCCTGCATCCTCGCCAATCTAAACCACCCCACCATTCTTAACTACCCCACCAACCAACTAAACAAAAGCTTTGCCACTCTGGACATAAGTGAATATTTCCACCAAAAGACATACCCAAGATTACTTATAGCAGCATTATTTACATTACCCTCAAGCTGTAAAAACCTAAATGTCATCAACAGTAGATTGAATAAATTGTGGTATATTCATGAAACGGAATATTACTCAGTGATAAAGAAAAGAATATGCTGCTGATACACACAACAACATAGTTGAATCTCACAGATACAAAGTTGAATAAAAGAAGCCAGACACAAAAGCATGCATTTTCTGATTCTACTTGTATGACGTTCAAGTACAGGCATAATTGGGTGAGAGAAGTCAGACCAGTGCTTACCTCCAGGGTGTGATATTGACTGAGAGGAGGCATAAGGGAGGTTCAGGGGTTCTGGAGATGTTCCATTTCTTCACCTTGGGTGGTGATAATATGAGTGTATACAGATGTAAAAATTCACTGAGCTCTATGTGCACCGAAGAGTTTTTTTAAACTTTATTTTAATGGTTGAAGTGTACTTCAGTCATTTAAAAGTTTAAAAAATTATAAATATACCAGTTTGGCAGCTGACATACAGGATTTTATAACATTATTTATTTATCTATCTATCTATCTATCTATCTATCTATTTATTTATTTGTTCCTGACTTTAATGGCATTGTCTCTTGAGCTTTATCATTTATCATTAAGTATGATGTTGGCGTTGGCCCAGAGTTTGCAGTATGCCGGGCGCTGTTCTTGGTGCTAGGAATATAGCAATGAACGAAACAAAGTTCTTGCTCTCTTGTAACTTATATTCTAGTAAAGGATGATAAATGCATGTAAAAGACAAGAGAAAAGAAAAATTGAGTTAAAGGAAGATGGAGGACTGGGGTAGTACAAGGCTACTTTCATTTGATGTGATTATGGAAGCCCCTGAGAGGGAGACATTTGAACACAACAATATTTTGGATTTTTCACACAGCAAATGGTATATTTGAGTAAAGGAGGAAACAATTTGATATAACCTTTAAAAAGTTCATCCTGACTGCTACATGAGGAGTAGATTTGAGGGAGGCAAAGGTGACAGGCAGAGGTAATAAGGCTACTGTAATAATCCAGGTGAGAGATGATTTAAAAAGTTTGAGTCAGTTTGGTAATTTACGAATGTCATATATTAGATTTTTTTCCTGAAGCTTGAATGAATGAAGAGCTTAGTTTATGAAAAGGAAGAATTTTATCTAGAGCAGCGCTGTCATGTAGGAGTTTCTCAGGTACTCACTGTGGAGTCCCAGGAACTCAGATGAACACTCGGTTTTGCTATTTAAATAAAATATGTCATGATATGGGACTCTTATCCCAGGCTGCTTGGAGGCACTGACATATAGTTCTCTCATCAGACACTAGACCTTCCAGCTTTGTGATCCCGGGAGAGTTACTGACCTCTCTAACCCTCAGATTCCTCACGTGTAAAATAGGGATAATAACAACAACACCTGTCCAGCAAGGTGACTATGAGAATTACCTACGCGAGTTAATCAATACATCTAATGCAGTTAGAACAGCGCCTAGCACTTGGTATAAAGCATTCAATAAGTGTTTAACTATTAGTTTGGGGCAGATTTCTGTTTGATGTGTTCATAGCCTGTGTTCTTAGGTATGAAATTGAGTTTACTGAACATCGAAGGGGAAGAATGCCTTTATGTTTGATGATGTGAAGTGGAGGAGCTCAAGAATAAGAACAGGACAGGTGTAGAGGAATTTGTTTATAAAGGAGCTTTGGTTGATTTGAGCAGTTTAAACTCCACAATAATTTGCACAGCTTTTGAACAGCTAGCGCCAGTCTCGCAGCAGCTACCAAGTCTCTGATTCTTTTTGGAGGTTACATTTTATTACTGTGGTGATCGTTTGCTTACTTTTCCATTACTATTAATATTATACTTTCCCCATTAATTATAGTATGAGTTAATGGTAACTCGTACAATTTTTGTATGTGTTTGGGTGAGCCTTGGTTCCTTTTATTGGAGATGGATTTTAAAAACCGAGGTCTGGCACGAGGTGGGTTCTTTGCTTCTACACCTCAGTGGACGAGCTAGGAAATACACTCTCACACACATCTTTATTTGTCTCTGTTCTGTCTGTATGTATTAAAAACCGTTAAGTTTTCATAATACCTTTGATTCTAATCCAATACCACAGTGTTCATTCTAGCCTTCTCCCTTTCCTCACTTGTAACTTTCTTATCCAACAACGAGAAACCCAGATCGCATTATCTACAGTATGTTCATTCGTTCAATGCCAGTGTATACATAAAATAGTTCTACAATTGCTAAACCTTACCCGTGTAATAAACAAATTTTCTAATGAGATTATAGTATTTGTTAATAGTTCTCTGTATCTTGAGCCTTATAATATCTTGTCAAAATACTGTCTTCCAGTGTTAGGTTAGTTCTTTTCTCCCCCACTTTAGTATGTTGTCATTTATTCGTAGTACCGTTAGGTTTATTTGTTACTATTTGTATTGCATTTTGGGTTCCTCCCTCATGTGGTTGGTTTTAGTCGTTGGTTTATATTTTGAGTATGTAAAACGTTGCCATCATTCTGAGAAGTCAGAGCTACATGAACAGGTCTACCCAGAAGTGTCATGCCCTCTTTATCCCGCCTACACCTTTCCGCCCCTTTCTCACTCATCTCCTGCAAATAATCAATTTCTATAGTTTCTAGTTCATCCATTCTTTATGGGTTTTTTATTTGTTTGTTTTCCCACAAATGAACAGATGCTTGTATGTTTTCTTAACTGGAATTCACTCCACGTCACTTCATAGACCTCTTCCTAATTCTTTTTAACGACTGCATAATACTCCTTCGTGTAGATGTGCCCCTTTTTATTCATCTCTTCTCTTGCGTGTGGGCATTTAGGTTGTTTACAATATTTTGCAATTACAAACAATGCTACAATGAGTAATCTTGGGCATACGTATTTTCATATTATTTGGAGATCTGTCTTCAAGTTGAATTACTTGAAGTGGGATTACTTGGTCAAGAGATAAATGCATATATTGTTTCGTGAGGTTCACCAGATTTTCCCTCTGAATGGTAGGACCAGTTTGCATTCCCACCAGCAGTGCGTGAGTGTGCCTCTTTCCCCACATTCTTGCCATCAGGATGGGATGTGTCGTCATATTTTTAATCCTTGCCAGTCTGATACATAAAAAATGATACCCGCGTTTTAATCTTTATTTAAGTACAGATGAGTTTGAACTACATTGTGCCCTGTTTTATTCATATATATGTTTGAGGGTCGTTTTCTTTTTTCTTTTTCCTTTCTTTTTTTGAGAATCACCTATTTATATCTTTCTGAGTCTATCAGGTTTTGGTCCTTTGTTCCTCAATTTTTAAGAGCTCTTTTTGTATTAGGGATGTTAACCCTTTGTGGCATATATAAATATTCTCTTCCAGTTTGTAGGGCTGTGTGTGCGTGTGTGCGGTGATTTCTTTTTTGCCATGCAAATTTGTAATTTATGTAATCATGTTTTTCAGTCTTTCATTGGCTCTGGATTTTGAGTCATAGTTAGCAAGCCTTTCTCTACCCTCCAGGGTATCCTGGAGGTCCAGGAGAGCTTTTCATATCAGCATATATAGATACTTTATTCTTTTTAATGACTGCATAGAATTCCATTTCATAGACTTACCATAATTTATTTATCTAGTTCTTTATTGATGGATTGATTCTTCAGCTGGTTTCTCTCTCTACCTCCTCCTCTCTCTTCCTTAGTACTTAATGCTTCAGTGTATATACTTTTGTATGTTTATCTTTATTATTGATGAGTGTTTGGATATCCTTAAGATGAATTTCAAGTATTCTACATTTTGTAATTGTTTTTATCTGTAGTCATATTTTAAAATTTATTTTCTGAAGGACTGTTGATCAAAGACAAGAAGCATAAGGAACACTGATACTGAAATAGAAGTTTGATGAGCTTAAACATACTAACTACAAATTTAAGATACTGCACTAGAACTGTAAGTTACATTTACCCGAAAATTCTAATACATCAAAAATCATCGTTAGAGAAAATACAATGACGCATCCAATTTGTATTTTGTTGGGGGGAGGGGGAAGTCAAACATGTTCAGAATGTTTTGTATAGAAGTGCCGAACTTCTCTTCCTTTGTAATTTAGAAGTGTCATTTTCCTGGAGTACAAAACACAGGAATTTCAAACATATAATATTAACTCCTGTTTATCAGTTAGTAAATATAACAGTCTGACATCATGTGCAGTAAATTGTGAAATTGCAAATGCCGGGGAAACCTATACCATTGTAAATAATTTGGTGTTTTTATGTTTAAAAGCTTTTGTCAGATAAGTGGTCACTATTTGACAGAGAAATTGGAACGGGATCCATGTGGTCCTTTTGATTTATATAGTGTCTTATGGATACTTTATATTAATAAATATAAAAAAGAAAATAAAATGGTCCTGGAGATCTGCCTGGAGGTCCTGGAGATATTCCACTGCCCAGGAACCTCGTAAACTATTAAAAAAACGCATAAAGGTCAGAACAGTGACACAGTTTGGATCGCATCCTAACTGATCCAGAAAGTGACAAAGTATGGGACACTCTGGAAGCAGAGACTTTCTGGCTAATGCCCAATGATTGCTTCAGAAATTTTCCATGGCGACCACAAGAGCTTTCTACCCAGAGACCGCTTCGTGGGTTCCTAGGTTTTTCCTCTTCTCCGTGAACTCCCACGGTGCCTCGCCTGTCACGCACGCTGCACTGTAGATGTGCGGTCAGTGAAGGAATCTCGGGGGTATAAACTAGCTGCAGATTAGAGCAATTTTAGTCTTTTTGCTTAATTTAACTTGTCACAGGTCTGACTCATCTTTCTGACATTCTTCTTATTTTAGGACTTTTTTTAAGGCTAATTTTCTCTGTGCCTGGTTCTTTGAGTCACTTTCCTTTTCTTGATAGCCCATCCTTATTTTCTGTACCTCAAAGGATCAGCATTTCCTTAAATCCCATGGGTATTGGGAAAAGCAGAGTCCCCTCTGTTTGAGTCAGTGGCTTCTTCCCTCCAACCTGCTTTTCCAACCCTCTAAAGTTGTTTTCTCTAAAACAACTTTAGACAGATTTTGATTTTTTAAAATGTAGTTTTGTCCTAAACAGAGGTATTCGTTAAACCATGTGTTGGCAATACTTATTATATTTTAATATTTGTGAGAAAAGATGTAATTGTTGAGTTAGAGTCTTTATCATATAAAATGTGTACGTATAAGATTGTCAGAAGGGTGATGGCGGTTGATGAGGAGACAATAACAGACACAGGGAAAGGATACAGGTGCTCCTTAATAGAAGTAGAGGATAGAAGAACTTAACCAACTGAGAATGACTCTACGAAGCAGGAGGCCCAGCAGAGTTCCTCCCATTGGCAGAGCTGGCTACCCAGGCCTTCAGTTCCCATAAACGGGCCCTGTCGCTAAAGGTAATGCCATCTGGGAGCTGGAGCTCATCAGGTCCAGCCATTCTCACCATGATCTCGGTGCTGGGGTCCTCTGATTTCTCCCTATTTTAGTGGTGACCTTGCCTGCCCAGCAGGTATGAGTAACTGTTCACAACCTCAGCACATTCCTCAGTTTTTCTGGTGAGATTGGGTGACTTGAAGGTTGGCTTCCCATGTTTACCATCTTGCTAGCAGGTTTCAAGCCTTCTTGACATCTGCTCTTTCAGATATGTGTAACTCTGCACTTCGGTAGACCTTAAGGTAGATCAGTAAAAAGTAACTAGAAGGCTTGTACACACCCACTGCAAAGAACAGATCCTTAAATATGTAAAAGTAGCATATCTGTTTTGTCAAAATAGCATTTATTCTTGAAATAAATGACATTTTTCTCTTTAGAACTTTTTATTCTCGTCATTGTTTTTGAAGTGTCACTGCCACACATCTTGCCTGTAGCCATTTATATAAGCGCCGCAGTTGCCAAAGTTTTCTTTAGTATGGAGAGATCTATTTTCAGATTTAAGAAATTTTTGGAAATGTAAGTTCAGAAAGCAAAGGAAACTGCCAAGTCATTGGAAATTGCCTTTAGATGTATTAGATCCCATCCCCTCTCATCTGTTCAGGGACAGGGCTTAACAGTTATCTCCCCAACCCCAATATCATTTTTTTTTCTCATTAGGATGCAAACGGTATATAATGTTCATTAAAAGAAGAAACACTTCCTTGACCTGACATTGCAACTTCAGCTGCAACCCTATTTCTTTGCTCCTTTTATAGCGAAATTCCTTGAAAGAATTGTCCATAGTCGCTGTCCCAGTTGTTTTGTTTTTTCCCCTCCCCTCTTTTTCTGATTGAGGTCCCATTCTTTGTGAACCCAGTGGGGTTGGACTTTCATCTTTACTACTACTTTGACAAGAGCTACTCCTACTCGGAACAGCTCTTGTCAAAGAGACCAGGGAGATTCCCCTTTCTTGGCTTTCAGGAAACCCCCATGCTGGTTTCCTCCTGCTTTCCTTCTTCTCCTCAGCCCTCACTGCAGCTCCTTCTTATCTCCTGGTCTTTTAACCAGAGTACCCCAGGGTCCGGGCCTCCGTAGTTCTCTTTTTCTAGCATTTATCTGATCCCACGACTTTAGCTTTCACCTGTATGTGGATGACTCCTAAATTTGTATCTCCTTTGTAGACCTCTGCCCTGAGTTCCAGTCTTGGATATGTAATTGCCAACTTTTTACCTTCACTTGGTTGAAGAGCAGTCATCCTATCCACAAGTGATCCAGAGTCGAACTTCCGAACTCCCTTCCAGTCAGCCCTTCTCCCCCTGCAGGCTCCACCTCAGTTAGTGGCAGCTCCTTCAAGGCGTTCAGGCCAGAGTCTTTGGAGTCATCCTTACTTCTTCTCTCAGAATCTGCATGAAATTCTTTAGCAAAATCCTGTGGTTTACCTTCATAATCTCATCTCCCTCACCCACACTCCCCTTAGAAGTTGCAATTACTGCAGTAGCCTTCAGACTGGTCCCCCTCCTTCTGCTGGCACAGGGACCAGAGTGGTGCTTTTAAAATATAAGTCAGGTCATATGACTCTTCTGCTTGAAACCCTCCAAAGAATCCCATCTCACCCAGTGTAAAAGCCTTCCTGTAGCCGTAAGCACCCGCAGATTGTCCCTCCACTCTGTGTGACATCTCTTGCCCCTGCTCTGTTGCTCATCAGCTCCAGCTGCGCTCGCCTCCTCTCTGTTTCTTAGGGCCCACTTGCCTCAGGGCCTTTGCACGTGCTTTTACTGCCCGCTTAGAGCATTCTTCCCTCAGATGCCCCAAAGCTTGCTCCTGCATTCCCTCTAGGTTTTTCCCTCATTATCATCTTCTCAGCAAGACCTTCCCTAACTACTCTAATATAAAATAGAAATGCCCCTACCCTCTGGCACCCTTTTTCCTCCATTGTGCCTATTACCATCAGACATACTATATGTCTATTGTTTGTTTTTCTGTCTTCCCTAAATAAAATGTAAGTTCGCAGCGTGCACATTTGATTTGTTGATTTTATCGTTGCCGTATTTCCAGGGTCCTGAGAGTGAATGGCTTAGCCAGAGAAGGCATTTTGGGTTCGGTTTACAGTACGTGGTGTATTCGCTGATGAAGGAAACAAGGCGGTGGCAAGTGTGTATTTTACCCACAAATAATATTATGGCCTGCTGAACTGTTAAACTGACAGTATGGCCTGCGTCTCTGCCTGCTAGTATTTCTTTTCCCTACTTTCACGCTTCCTCTAGGTGTCTCTCCTAGACCTAATCTCTTCTTCCTAATTCTCTAGCTTCTTTTGTTTTCCTTGCTCATTCTCAGAGCTGCCCCCAGAAATTTCTTGGTCGTCACCATGATTTCTTCTCCTTTCATTTAAAAATTGTTTCCAACATGCTACTTTCTCTGTGGAAATTCTCTGAAGATAGCTAAAATATTTTAATCCCTTTTGTCTAAAAGATTACCCTCTTTCCACCTGCTCCCCCTCCCATTCTTATACAAAATGGTCCAGTTTTATAAGAGATTCATGCTCTTTTACCGAATGTTGTATGACAGTTCCCAGTTAGCGTGGTTCTGATGCACACAGATTTCAGTTACCATGTAGAGGAAAACTTTCTCCGCTTATGACCCTTCTGACACCAGATGTGTGGGTTTTTCACAACACGTAATTCCCCAGTTCTTTATAGATATCAACTGGGTGTCTTACAATTTTATTTCATTTCTAACCTTTATTACCTGGAGTTAGTGCTGACCCCACAGTTTAAGGGCTCAGTTCCACGAGACTGTCCCCTACTTCAGACACCAATCACAAGTAGTGGGTTCCTAGGTGACCTACACTTCTGTCTGACTTGGCTACAAATTGGAGGTTCTCCAATTCCCTTTTAAGCTTTTATAATTTGCTGTGTAACAGCTCACAGAACCCAGGGAAACACTTTACTATTACCATTTTATGATAGAGGATATTATAAAGGTTACAAACAGCCAGATGAAGAGGTACATAAGGCGAGGTCCAGAAGGGTCCCCCATGTAGAAGCTTCTGTCCCTTTGGAATCCGGGGTGTGCCACCCTCTTGGCATGTGGATGCATTCATCAACCCCCAAGCACTTGGAACCCCTTCATTTAGGGTCGTTTTATGGAGGTTTTATTACTAGGCACGATTGATTAAATCATTGGTTATTGGTGATTAACTCAGTTCTCTGCCCCTCTCCCCACCTCAGTGTTAGGGGGTGGGGCTGAAAGTTCTAATCCTCTTATCACCTGGTTGGTTCCTCCGGCAACCAGCCCTCACCTAAAGCTATGCAGGAGCCCACCCAGGGTCACCTCATTAGCCTAAACTGAGGTGTGATTGAAAGGGGCTTGTTACGAATAACAAAAGATGTTCCTTTCACCTTTATCAGGAAATTACAGGGGTTTTAGGCATTCTTGTGCCAGGAATGTATTTCTTGTTATGTCACACTATCATATGGTTTAATTAAATAACACTAGTCCCCCAATACTGTGATTCGGTTTTAATCATCATGATATATTAACTGTTGCTTAGAGAACAAAGTTTGCTGCCAGCGCTTCAGGATGCAGATCGGCAAACCAGTGCGTAAACAACAGGTGCACAATTTGTTCAGTTCACACAGACAGGAAAGTGTGTTGTTGTGCTGCCTGCTTGTCTCCCAGTGATGAACTCACATGACATATCAGAAAACCGGGTGATGAAAAGAGAGAAGTGACCAATAAGGATGAAAGTGCAGAAAAAAAAAATAGTGATTCCGGAAGTGAAATTTAAATTGAGCGTAAACGGAATAATAACTGACGGTAGGAATGTTGACACTCCCGCCGTTCAAGAGACTCTAGGTCCGCAGCGGAGGGGCACTTAGCGACGGCACACTGACCGGCGCGGTGCTTTAAATTACAGTGTACTACATGAATATGGGTTTTACTATTTTTTCACTTCTCTCTACATTATAACCAACAGTAAGAGTTTTTAAAATGTTTTGACAAACACTTTTAAAGGTTAGGAAAGAATTGTAATTTTCCCGCACTGATTACTAAGATAGCTTTGCAGTTTCTCCTTGCATGGTTACTTCTATGGTCTTTCATGCAAAGCAAGGACTGCCTGTATTTTTCTTGTATTTGCCAGTCATGGGTCATCTGACCTCTAGTGGAAGTTAAGAAGAATTACAAAATGGACTTTGAGGAACCTATAATAAATTACTCTTTTTTTTTTTTAAGAACATTCACACAGATTTTTAATGTATAGGTTAATAGAGGATATATTCTTTTTAAATTTTACTTTTCAATCATAGTTGACGTATATTTAAAGTATACAACAACGATTTGTCTTTTGAATGGATCTAATATATAAACAGGTAAAAAGTCCTTCTTACATATTATATGAACTTACTGCCCTTATTTGTGTGATTCGAATAGAACTGTCTAGTGCTTGCTGTTGACATTTTCTCAACAACCCACTACTACACATTTGGCTTTTAATGAATACTCCTGATTTGTAATTGTGTTGAATTTCTTTGAGATCTTCTGGATAGTATATATAATTCCATGTAGGGATAATTATTATGGATTATGTCAAGATTTCTGTGGTCCAAACCCCTGCTCTAACTCATCCATTATCAAGAATGAAGAAACCTGCTAAAGAGTGAAGTAGCCCCTCTCAGAATGCTACATTAGTTTCTGTCCCAATAGAAAGTTCTCATATGAATCCTTTCCCTTGGCTTAGCTCAGAATGTGGTCCTCTCCCCTTAGATGCTGGCACTGAAGACTGTTCACAGGAGGAGAAAGGCTATTAGGGAACTAGGTCTGCTTGAGTTGACTGCTGTCCTTTATAGCTGACTCACTACTAAGTGTCTTTAATATAAAAGTTAATGATTTGCTGTTATCTTTTATCCCAGGGTGTGATCTCTTAGCCCAGAATATATTAAATCTTCTGTAGGTGTCATTAGACCCTGGAAAATATAGCTTTCCTTCCCATACTCACAATGGGAAATAAAACTGTCAACTGGGTTGAAATGTTTCTGATAGCTATTGGTTCATCGTTTTTAAAGATTTTTTTTTTATTTTCGTGTATACAGTACATTGGTTAGACATTTATATCGTTTATGAAACGATCCCCCTGATTACTCTACCTTCCCTCTGGCTCTACACATAGCCGCTGCATTACTGCCGACTGCATTCCCTGTGCTGTGATCATTTATTAACTACTAATTTGTGCTTCTTTAACCCTTCACCGCTTTCCCTCAGCTTTTCCTCAGCTCCCGGCACTCCTTTCCCCTCTGGCCGTCACCAAGTTGTCCTCTATATTTGTGAGTCTGTTTTTGATTAGTTTGTTTTTTTTGTTCCTTAGATTCCACATATTGGTTCATCTTTTTAAAAATCTAGTTATTTTTATTCATAATCTATTTAATCTATGTATCCCTTAATAGATACCCTATTCGCAAAATCAAGAGAGGGACACTTAAGAGCCACATGAAATGAAAACAAAATAAATGGGCATAATGTGTAAATCTGTAACGAATAGGGACCTTTTCTGTACAGTAAGAGAGTATAGAGACCTTTGACTAAACCTGAAGTCAAGAATACTGCGTTCTTTTTTATTGACAGTATATGGACATTTCAAAACAAGATCTCGAAAGAAAAATTCATCAGTTATTTCCCCCCTCAAATCCACTTTTCGCCTCTTTACATTTACAAAATCCATGTTTAAACAGGCTCCAGGATAGTAGTCCAAACGAATGCCTCCCCACTGTGCTTCGAGTCAATCAGGAAATATTTGATGAGCATCTGCTCTGTAATCAGCTTTAGGTAGATCTGTGTGGAATGGAAATTCTGAATTATTAAATAATACTGATGTCTTTAAGGAGCTTAAAGTCTAATTGAAGTAACGAAGTTTTCATAGAAGCGACCATGAATAAGGTATTGTACCAGCTTCTATGCCACGGTTTTAGATCAGTAGTTTCCCAAATGCCATTTCTCTGCCGAGCAGGCTGCAAAAGAATCACCTGGGGAACTTGTTAAAAATAAAGATTATTGGGCCCCACCCATTGACTTTTCCCTGTGGATCTAAGGTAGGCCTCAAGAATGTGTGTTTTTCTTTTTTAGCACACAGTACAAAAGATATACGAGACGGTAATATGGTGAAAAGCAATTCTCACTCTCCTCTGTTCTGCACCCACTCAGTTTTCTTTCCCAGAAGCAAATACTTTGACCATTTTTTGACACATTGTTCCAGACATACATTTAGCATTTATGAACGTGTATTTGGAGCTGGTCAAGGGCTGGGGGACGTATTAAATACATACTGTTCTGTTCCTGGCTTCTGTTGTTTTACAGCGTATCTCGGAGATCTTTATCTCTTCCTACAGAGTTGCCTCTTTCTTTTGAAAGGCTGCCTGACAGCAGCTTGTGAAATCTCTACAGGAGATTCTAATGTGCAGCCAGGTTTGGGAGCTGCAGAGAGACCAAGTGTTAAAGGAAGTCAGAAAAAGTTTTCTTGAAATGTTAATTCTTTACGTCTTGCATTTCACAGCAAGGAACTAACTGGACTCAGCAAGCATTTTATGTATTTCTAGGTTCAGGTTGCTTTAGAACAAAGTTTTGCATAATGTTTCTTCTTCCTTACTACTGTTTTTAGGTATAATTTATCAGTCAAAAGTACACGAAGGCAGTCGTGCACACGCCGATGTACATACTGATAACATAACTTTTTAATTCCTTCCTTCACTAAGAACATTGCCAGGCAAACTTTTATGAAATTGCTTTATCCTCATGCAGAGCTTTTTCTCCCACAAGATGATTTACGAAGTTCTTCTTAAATTCTCACATAACATTCCCTTTGGGATGGCATTTATTTGCTGTTTCACTGGTTATAAATAGAAGTATAGTCCGTCTGCATGATGTAGTGGATCCACTAGGCACTGTTTGCATTATTGCTTGCCTTAGTCTCTGCAGACATACCCCGTCCGTGGCTGGACGGGCAGGAAGTGGACTGCCGAAGAGCAGTAAGAGAGTTTTAGCTGGAGAGGTCGAATGGCCGGTGGAATGACCACAGGATGGTGAAAAAGCACATATATTTAGCTTTTTGCATATTTCAGAAATTTCAAACACCTTTTTCTTTCTTTAGAACATTCCAATAGGAATTATCACCTTCTTGAGAGAATGGTTTGTTTGTGATTTTTCATAAAGATCCATTTCATCCGTTTACCATTCACGTTGCACACTTTGTGTACTTGGGTGTCAGCTAGACAGTGATAAGCAGAGCAAGCATGTTCTCTGCACTCAGGAAGCAAATAGTATAATGTATCAGTCAGCATATAAGTTATATTTGATGTCCGTATTTCATGTGTTCATCTTGGAACAAATTCAATTAGAAACTTACCAGCAGGATTTTCAGCTTTTAAGGGGGGTGCATTTTGTATCAGCTCACCTATTGGATCTTCAACCCCCCTTATTTTCCTCTCATGTTCTTTGTTCAATTTCTTGTTCAGTTTCCTCCTCACCCTTATTAACATAGATGCTCATAGTCAGCTGGTTGGAAATAACTCAGGAAACCCTGAGAGAGTCGGAAGCATGCGCCAGCTGTGGGAGATGGGAGAAGTGTCCAATTTTCTGAGATTATTATGAACTGAAGGAATTTGGTTAAGAGTATGCATTTCATTCAGTGTCCCTTTTAAATATAGTTAAGCATATAATATGCCAATACATAAAGAAAAACACTTGATTTTATGAAAACAGTTTCGTATACCAGTAAGAAAATAATAGAAGTTGGGGTTTCTGAATGACAGATTTAATTATAAATTTACTAGTTTGATTTTTCTCTGAAAATATTTCATATGTGTAAGTTATAAATTTTTACTTTAGCTAATATCTGATAATAAAATATCTAAGTATTAAAACGCTACGCAAAACATAATTTAAAAGTGAAAATGCCTGTTGGTATCGTAGTACTTTTCGTAGGAATATCAATCTATTGAGTTTTTTGAACCAACAAAATCATTGTTTTCCAGTTTCATTCTAAGCATTTTATATATATTAATTAATTTTCATAGTAACTCTTTAAGGGGAATACTGTCATCTCCATATTTACAGTGAAACAAAAATAGACAAAGTAAGTTATCCAAAGTCACCTAGCTACTAAGTGGGGTAGCCAGGATTCTAACATCGCAGACTGACTCTGGAGAACGCAACCATCAAAAATTAGTTAAAAATTGAAAATAAATTCTCTTTTTTCCCACCTTAAAGAATGGCTGTTTGGGCATCTAGTTGAGTGTTCTCTGAAGAGACATCATTGAAAAAAAACTGTTAAGCCTAATCATAAAGCCAAGTTTCCTGCTTAGGCTCAAAGCTCATAGATAATAATAAGCCCAGAGCTGCGTGAGCTGTGACTGGTACCTAGTAGAAACATAACAATGTCGATGGCTGCCATTTATTACTTAATATATTTACCGTGCCGTCGGTTACTATATCCCAAGCCCTGTGCTTTATATATTGACATTCATCGTCCTGTTTAATCCTAGGGAAACTCCTGCTCAGAGAAATTAAGAAATTTGCTCAAAGTCAAAACTAGAGGAGCTAGAAATCAAACCAAGCTTTTCTAATTCCAAAATCTACACATCTCCCTGAAGCCAAATGAGTCTCGTTATCTGGTGGCATGGCACTAGGCTAGGTAGGCCTTGCCTGGCTGATGGCTGCTCCATGACCTCAACTGACCCCGGAGGTAACCAATGTGAAAGGCAGTATGAAGAGCAGGTTGTCCGCTGCCTTCTGTATTCCTGGAGTTAATTCTCCCCACCCCCTTTGAGGATGTTAGTGTGGGGCTTCGGGGGTCACCCGATGACTCAGTCTGCTCATTACGGGGAAATAGAGTGGTTTGGCACTTTGGGCGAGAAAGTGGACTTTGATATTTTGATACATAGGCGAACACTTGTACTGAAGCAAAATTTAAAAAGAATGAATTCCATTATTACGGCCTTCTACCATCTAAGGAAAGGTGAAAAAATCTGTATGTCGAAAGATCTTTCCCTTTTTACCACCTGTTACCTTTAGTTCTTATACCAAATTCTTAAAAAATTCAGGCTGAACAGACTTCTTTTTAAGTTGCTTTTAACTTTACCGCAACTTTCCTGTTTTCAAATAAGTTTTCAGCACATTTAATAATGAGCAGACATTCGCTGGCTCATTGTGTTGAGGGGGTGCACTGTACTTGGTACTGGGAGAAGTATCGAGCCAACTCCAGGGGACAGGGTGCATGAAGTAGCTCAGTATTAGGTATGAGTGAGTGGGAACGTGTATCAATAAAATGAAGGGCTTTCTGTGGGCGATCCAGTGCAGTTGCAGCAAGGAGGAGGAATTTGAGTTGGGCTTTGAAGACTAGGTAATGTAAGATCGGTGAAGAATGAGGAGAGTAATATCCTGTGATGCTAGAGGAGTGTCCAGTGAAGTCCACTGACAGTAAGATCTTAAAGAATTTGGCCACCCACTCTCATAACATCAGGAGTAGAGAGTATAAATGGGAGCTTTATCTGAGAGGAAAAAAGAGAATGTTTGGCAGATCCTGAGGAATTCTGGTTAGTCATTAATTCAATTCTGTTCTCATCAAGTGTCAAAAAAAAATGCCAGCTAAGCAACAATTTCAGAAGAGTAACACAATAGAAAGTGCTAAAGTTGTCACTGTTTCACTCACCAAATGGCATTGAGGCTGTTCTTTAGATGGAAGCTATTCAGCAAAGGTCAGATTGGCACTCCTATCGGAAACCCCTCCACCCCCCACACAACGGTCTAATAAACATTGACCATTTTGCTGTTAGGAAAAGTAGG
Source organism: Rousettus aegyptiacus (assembly GCF_014176215.1). NCBI lineage: Eukaryota > Metazoa > Chordata > Mammalia > Chiroptera > Pteropodidae > Rousettus > Rousettus aegyptiacus. Next base: position 55,201,102 of record NW_023416288.1, read on the forward strand.
GCAATTTATGTACGAAGGTGAGTGTCATAAGAGAAATAAATGGAATGAGAGAAACTAAGGGAAGATTGAAAATGATTCTTACAAAATTTGCTTTCATAGTTCTGCATTTTATGTGTCCCCACTGCATTCGCTCTCCTGTCAAAGCTCTAGTTTGAAGCTGTAGTGATTGTTGGGCGGGGGAGGGGGGGCGGGGGGGGGATATGAGGTGGGATAAGTTATCCCGCTCTCTGAAAGAGAAACCAAAGTGAGTGTAGCAGGTCTCTGTAGTGCCCATCAAAGATCTGAAATAACCTTGGTTTAGAAACATTTAATTTTTATGTTTAATTTAATTTTTAAAAAATTTTATTTTATAGGATTTAAAAGATCGTATTTCAGATTTTCTAATTTATCAAATTTATTGTTTTTACTAATATTCCAGATTTACTGTTAAGTTCTGAAATTTTTAAATGTGAGCTGTAGACGTTTTGCCAATTGATTAGAATTAATCAAACTTGAAGATAGCGCCGACATCTTAGTAAAAGAGGGTAGAAGTGTGAGTATGGGGTGAAGAGCTTAGAAGCTGGAGAGAGGAACCATAGATCTTTGAGGATTATTGGCTAAGTTTTGCCCAAAGTGTCCTTAATTAATTGGAATGTCCCTATATTTTCTTCCTTCCTGAAGCCTTGTGGGAGTCACCCTTATTTATGTATCTTAGATAGTCATGGATGAGTTTATGATGTACACAGGTTTAGGTTTTCCAGGACACAGCTAATGATTTTTTTCTCACTTCATTCTTTATGTGTAGCCATCACTTTTTAGGAATGAAGAATGTGACCATAGTCAGGGTATGACAAGACAAACCTTGAGTTTCTAGAAGAAGTGTCAAGTTGGCTTCTGTGGCCTTGAGTTTCTATTCTGGTCAGAGTGTAGCAATTACTGACACCTAACGAACCTCACTTTCAAAACCAGGGAAGTTTGATTTTGAACTTCGTTTCATTGAATGTAGAGATGCTTCTCACACATCTCACTTATCTCCAGTGAGTTTTCTCTTGTTCCACCTTGCGTAGCCACCTGCTGTTGTTACACTCGTACCTTATCACTGTTTTGCTCCCTCAGAAATTTCAAATTCTGAACATTCCACTCTTTGAGCATAATCTGCGCCCCTTAACAGATCACTGCTCGAAGCCTTCCACTGAGTCGGCGCTAGGAATGCGCTGACCTCAGACCTCCTCACCATCTTCTCACTACCTTCTGCCTTCGTGCCTCTTCTGTCCAGCCTGTTTCATGGTTTATCTTTATACTAACTCTCTTGTAAATATCCTCAACTCCCTTTCTGGTCTTTGCCTACAAAACCCCAACTGTGGATGGACCCAACCTCCTCCTCTGGGCTTGCACCATGTGGTTGAACATTGGTGGGGGGAGGGGGGAGGGGAGAAAGAAAAGAAAAGAAAAAAACAAAAACAATCACACAACTGTGCAGAAATGGTTCCATTTAGAATTCATTATCCCAGACCTCAGGTGGACTCTCAACACTGCTTTAGCAACCTTATATATTTCTTGGTCTTTCCTTTCTTCACATCAACTATTTAATACTTTCTTTCCTCACACCTCTCTGCCACTTTCTAAACTTAGCTGATTATTTTACACCAAACTAAGCTGAGAAAACAGAAGCCTTTGGACTGCAGTGTGACCTCCAGTTTATCTATTTTTTTTTTCTTTTGTCCCTTCTGCCTTTGGTGTAGGATCTAAGAAACCATTCTCTGATTCAAGAACTTGAAGATTTCTCCTATGCTTTATTTAAGCAGTTTTATAGTTTTAGCTCTTACATTTAGGTATGTGATTCATTTGAGTTAATTTTTCTATGTGGTGTGTGGTGGGCGTCCAAATGTATGTGTGTTTGTCTCAGTACCATCCGTCGAAAGACTGTTCTTTTCCTTATGGGGTAATCTTTATTTCCTTGTTGAAAATAAATTCATCCTAAATGTAAGGGTTCATTTGTGGACTCTTAGTTCTATTCCGTTGATCTGTATTGATCTCCTTATTGTCTTGATTACTGTATCATACTATCTTGACTACTATAGCTTCGTAAGTTAGTTTTGAAATCAAGAAGTGTGCATCCTCTGATGATTCTTATTTAGGTTACAGAAGCCCTTTTGGGTATCTGACAAAAAACCATGCATCCAGGACGTTGTACATAAATGTGTGGAAAATTTTGCGTAAAGTTTATTTTGTTGATTTGGAAATTAATAGTCTTTTAGTTAAAATTTTTTTAAATGATTATTTAAAGCCATACATTTCTGTTTACAAGTTCCGCATCCCACAAGTTTTGTTACATGGTATTTTCATTATTGTTCAGATCAAAATAATTTTCAGATTTTCATTCTTTTGACACATGGGTTATTTAGAAGTTTATGTCTTAATTTCTAAACATGAAGATTTTCAAGTTACTGTTTTGATTTTCATTTATTTCTAGCTTAATTGAACAGTGGCCAGAGAATAATATACTCTTTATGATTTCAGATTTTCAAGAGTTGGCAATGGCCCATTCGATGGGCACTTGTTATGAATGGTCCATGTGTTCTTGAAAAGAATATGCGCTCTATAGATGTTGGATATGATATTCTATAAATATCCATTAGGCCATATTTTTTAATTTTGTAGTTCAAATTTCGTATATAAAAATCTCATAGATTTTTGTTTTTGCCTATTATTCTATCGCATACTGAGAGTTGTCAAAATCTGCCACTACAGTTGTCAGTGGTATAGCCTCCTGGTGAATTGAAACTTTTATCATTATAAAGTGAACATGTATATCCCCTGTTTTTTGCTTTAGGTTCTATGTTGCCTAATATTAATATAGCTATATTTTCTTTTGATTACTATTTTCATTGTATTTATTTGCCCATATCTTAACTTTCACATTTTTTTGTATCCTTGTCTTATGTGTCTCTCTTATAAACAGTGAATTATATTGTTTAAGTCCAGCGGGATAACCTGTGTCTTTTACCTGGAGTTTTTAGTTGTCTCCGCAGTTGTCTGATGATTACCATCACACTTCAGTCGTAAGTTGATAGGCAGCCTCCACTGACGAGTGAAGTCTGATGGTGATCATTACCTTCCCTGTCCATCCAGTGTAAGCACCTTAGGACCCTCTAATGCCTCTGTCCTCTCCTGACTCAAATGCTGCTGTTGTCGTGTGTTTCACTCTTTTATATATTTTTAAATCTCACACGACAATGTTTTGTATAGTCAGTATTCATATAAATTTACTCCCATATGTATTACTTTTCTTAGCTTTTCATTTTTTTCTTGCATTTCAGCCCTCTTTGTGGTTATCTCCCTCTGTAAGAAGTACATCCTTTGACATTTCTTCTACTGTAGATTAACTGGAGGTGAACTCTGTTTCTGGTTGTCTGCAAATACTTTTTCCCCTTCTTCATGAAACATTTTTACTGAATATTGAACTCTAGATTAACAGACATTTTCTTTAAGGACATTTAAGATATTCTAATATGTTCTAGCTTCCATTATTGCCCAGAGAAGGCTCTCTTTTTTTAAACTAATCTTTGTTTTTCTCTTACGGCTTTGAAATTTTCTGACTTCTGTTTTCTGCAGAAAACCTTATTTTTATTTGTCCTGCTTGGGATTTATTGGGTTTCCTGAATCTGGATCAGCGTCTTTCATTATTTCTGCAATCTTAGCGGCTGTCCCCTCATATATCGCTTCTGCCCTTATCCTTTCTTTACCTTCTGAGGTGAAGATTAAATATATGTTATACTTTCTCATTTGATTCCTTGTAGTTCTTACCATCTTATTTATATTTCCTGTCATCTTCTTTCTCTCTGCTACATTCTGGTTAATATGACCATCATCCAGTTCAATAATTTTCTTTTCTACTGTTATACCTGTCAACTGAGTTAATTGCCATCGTCCTTCATCCTCCTTCCTCAACCCGTGTTAGTTCTACTTTAGTTCCTTTTCAGATACAACTTGTGGTGGTTTTCTTGTTTTACACCTTTTGGGAATACAAACATTTATCAAAATTGTACCCCAGTAGGTTACTTGGGATGTAGCAAAGCTGCCGGGGTCTGTCTTTAATAAATTACTCCTATTTTCAAGATGTCTTAATATGGTGTTTTCGGTCCTGAGTTGGTTCCCTTAAACTTAGTGTTTTTAAGCGCCACTGCCATGTACTCCATGGAATGGAGTTTCCTAGGTATGGTGCCTCAAACGAATTGAACGGATTAATTAGGACACTGTTAAGACCTAAAGCAGCACTGGGTAGGACTCAGCGCTCTCACCATGTCGGTGATGTTACCCAAACTTACTAACCACCTCTAGCTGATGATAGCCCTATTTTAAAGTTAGTTTGCGTCGTAGTTGGCTTAACCTGCCATAACATAACATTTTAAGACTAGGCGGCCTAAACAACAGAAATTTATTTTCTCATCGTTCTGAAGGCTGAATGCCTCAGAGCAAGGTCCACCAGGGTTGGTTTCTGGGGAGGGCTCTCTTCTTGGCTTGCAGATGGTCACTTTCTTGCCATGTACTTCTATGGCCTTCCTCAGTGGGTGCTTGCAGAGAGAGTGTCTCTTCTTATAAGGACACTAGTCCTGTGGGATCGAGGCCCCTACCCTATGACCTCATTTAATTACTTCCTTAGAGGCCCTGTCCAAATACAACCATACTGGGAGTTACAGCTCCAGCATGTGAATTTTGGGGAAACATATTGAGTCCATAACAGGTGGTATTTACATAATAGTTGAGGGTCTTGTGGCTTATAATTACATTACTTTTGATACCTCTGCTACTGCTAATAGTGAATCACCTCCCATGTATTCTTCCCCACAATTATTTAGCAAGTGTGTACGGAAAAGAATAGTTTATCCTTGCATATGTTTCTGTACTCTACAAAATTTGTTGGTGAAGTAGTTGTGCATTTTTCAGTTAAATTCCAGCCAATCTATTGTAGTTAAGATTTTCCACATATTTACATATTGGCTTTATTTTTCTTTATCTTAGCTGCGTTGGAGTAGAAGAACATCATGCTGTTGACATTGACCTGTATCACTGTCCCAACTGTGCCATTCTACATGGTTCTTCCTTGAGTAAGTACTAGATGCTCAAATAAAAATTGAAATTTAAAACTTAACATGTACATGATAATACTTTAAATGATACAATGATTAGTTATATTACAAACCACCAAGGACTATAGGAAAGATTTTTTTGAAGGTATCGAGAATGCAATTTTTGTATGAATTATTAAGTAACTTATTAAATAAGGTAAATATCAAGGGAACAAAATACTCTCGTTCTTAATTGCCAGTGCAAAGCTCCCAAAATCAAATATATATTTTCAAAGCTTTCAATTTGAGAAGTTATGATAAAAATTTTTTTTTTTCTTATTCTGGAAACTAATTTTAACTTTTTTTTCTTTCTATAAGTAATTTTTAAAGTGATCTTTCAGTAGTATTTTGGGATGGTGTACAGTGTAAGGCTACTTGAGTGTGCACAAATGCATTATATTTTTAGGAGAAAATTAGGGCATAGATATGCTAAAATATTACTTCTCTTTTCTAAATTTGATCATCATGTGAGTATGGCTTAGAGTCCTGCCAGCCATATTCTCTGCTTGAAACCTGTCCCCCAGGGTCCCCCCCCTGAGGAAGACAGAGGCCAGACCAGGTCTTTGCCAATACTCTCCTTCCTGCGCCGGCAGGTGCAGGCAGGGAAGCTCACGCGTCCTCTGGAGGGGACCAGCATCACATACAAAGCGATGTTTGTTTTTAGCCTTTTACAAATGCTTCAGAAGAATAGATCGAAATATTAATTATTATGGTACAAACGTGAGAGTGAAGATTTTAAAGGCTTTGGATTACGTTATAACTACTTTTTTCCTTTAAAATGTAGACTGTTTTTAACTAGAGTTTTTGTGTCCATTAAACTAAAGGGAAAAACTGTAGACTTAGTCATTTTTGAACTGAGAAGAACCTTTTCCTGACTATGCCTTGATAGACACTTGGCTCAGATATAGGTTACCTATACAACCTCTTTATTTCAAATACAGCCTTTTTCCTAGTACTTTTTTTTTTTTTTTTAATAGAAATTTTGTTCTGAGGTTATGGGCAAGTAATTTTTTAAAAGAAACTTACTAGCAACTGATTGTTTATACATTTTGTTAGAAATGTTAATAACCAAATTTCTTTGTGAGGTATAGAGATTTGAGCTATATGAATGTATTAAAATATTTCCTTGTAAAATATATAATATATTTTGTTGTTACTACACAGTGTAAAATATGAGGTTAGCAGGTTGGTAGAATTTTGACATGTATAATTGGCTGATTTCTTGTCATAGTTTTTATTTTGTGTAGTACTGAAATATAAAGTATATAACTTGAAATAATTGTCGACTATTGGAGAAAGTAAATAATACTGAGTTGTTATCTGAAGAAGTAAAACAGGACTAAAATTGATAACGGTTTTTGTTTAGAATTTAAGTATATAACCCCCAAATGAAATAATTCAAATTTCATTTCTATGAAATATTAAGTGAGTTAGAATGAGGAAGAATAATGTAGTGTTTAAGATATTACTACATGTGATGCACTCTATTTCATTTTTTTCCTATATGATTTAATTTTTCAAAAGCATGTCATGCTCACTAAATTGACTTCACAATCCATAAGGGATCACGACTGGCGCTTTGAATAATGATGCTTCAGAGAGAAGTCTGTGACCTGGTCCTTCATGTTCTTCTCGTCCTTGAATGACAGAAGATCAGGCATTGGCTATCTCCTGAGGAGAAGTCCAACTCTAAGTGCCTATAGGGAAAATGCCCCAGATCCAGTAATCTCTTTTATCTTGATTTAAAGTTCACTTTCCACTTCCCTCACCCTCCACCCCAACTTGGATAACCCCTTTTGGTCCCTTTCCCTCTGCTAGTAAGCCTTCCCTGCTTGCCACCAGGGGTTCCTGTTCCCTTTGGAGTTCTCCAGGACTCCTTATTATAGATACCATCTAGACAGTATAATATCCACTTAATATGGTGAATTTAGACTTTATCCTCTTAATGAGAATTAAGAACTCTATTTGAGGGCAGGTACCAAAAAATAACCTAACACTTAAACATATATTCTCAGTGCTCTTCAGGCATATGCAAAAATGAAATTTTTTTCTCCTTTCCCTGTTACCACTACTAAAATATTCACTGGCCCCCTCCTTTAAGAAATTCAGTTAGCTCTTACAGTGGCTGGTTTTATGTATCAAGGATGTTGGCCCAACAGGACAGCTGTAGCCTTCCGTTAACATCCAGCAAGTTCAAAAGGAAACAATAGTAATTGTCAGCTTATTGGGTGCCAGGCAAGTAAGCACTTGACCTCTGTTATCTCCTTTGATATTTTTAACAGCATGATATGAGAAAAATAATCTAACCAGCTCTTTCTTGTAGCCATTTGGCAGAGCTGGAGTTTGAACCCATAGCTGTCCAATCCCCAATCTGTTTTAATTCTAATCCGTTCTGTAAAAATGAACATTAAAACAATGAAGCACAGTTCTCAAATGGTCACCTTTTTCTTTTCCTTTCCTTTTTCCTTTTCTTAATGATGATGCTCACTGTCAACTCAGGGCTTTGAAACAGGCTGTTTATATACACTGTTAAGAAGATGAGTTACCAAAAAAAAAAAAAAAAGTGAGTTACCTACCACTTTTCTGGAGGCAGTTTTGCAATTTGTAGCAAGTATCCTTAAAATATTGTCTTTCCCTTAGCATCTCTAGCAATTTATCCCCAAAAATAATGGGGGGAAACAGATTTATGTATATGAATATTAATCTCAACTTTGAAGAAAGATTCAGAATGAACTAAATGCTTAAGAATCATATGATGCATCTATATCTTAAAATAATTCTAGGCTGCCTTTAAATTGCTTTTGAATATTTAATGAGAAAATGCTCATGATATAATAAGAAGAGTAAGCAGAATTCACATTACGATCATGGGGAAAAGCTTGGAATTAAATACTCTTGAATTTTAAAAGTGATTTTAAATGAGAAAAAATATAACACACAAAGGATACCTTAATGAGATTTTCTAGGAAGATTGCTTTATAGTTCTCAATTTTTCTCATGAGATTTTTTTAAAGATGGTATTTACTCTCTTCCATATTGAGGTCTAGCTTCCATAAATTACTTGAATTACTTGGGAATCTTGTTTTAGACTCTTAGATATGAATAAGCCTGATTTCCACCCCTTTGATTATTTAGTGTGGCTTCTCCTTATCCATATGAGGATCCTGTATTATATCTTATTATGGTCTTTGTAAGGTGAAGATTTGGAGAAACTTAGACTCAGAGAGTTGTGTCTCTCACACATTTTATTGTGAATATGTTCAAACATATAGTAAACATTGAAAGAATTTTACACCGAGTGCCTCTAAAGCTATCATCTAGGTTCTACTATTAACATTTTATGTTATTTGCTTTACCACGTATCTGGCCATTAAGTATCCCACTGTCCCCCCTTATTCATTCATTCATTCATTCATTCATTCATCCATCCATCCATCCATCCATCCATCCATTTATCCATCTATCCATCCATTTATTTATTTATTTATTAGATGCGTTCTAAGTAAGTTGAAGGCATCAGTACATTACTCAGCATCATGGAGGTTTTAGGCTTGAGAGTGATTTTCAGTCTTAAAAAAAAAAAAAGATATAAAACTGAAATATTACGTTAATACCACACCAAAGACAGTTCTGAAATCTTATGTTAGTACCACACGGAGGATAAGTAGGTGGTGCCACCGTGGTGGAAAGAAGAATGAGGTCCAGAGCTTTCCTCAGCCTCTTCATCGTCCCCTGCATGAAGGGCTCCCCCACACAGGTGGAAAAACAGCTCTCATCCCCTTCATTTCCACATAGGAAACTGGACCCAGATGTGTTTTAAGCGACTTGACCACGGTTGCAGAGTAAGTTACGGCTGGGCCATGAGTCAAATCCAAGTCTCCTGATTTTGATTGCTGTGACCATTCCTCCTAGAGCTGTGGAATCGCAGGATCTTGGCATTAGACGTTACCATAAAGTTCGTTATTCTGTGAGCCCACTTGTCTTCCTGTAGTTACGATGCGGTCACCTGTTTTCTTCGTGTCGGTGTAGCCATGCTCATTTGGGGGATGAATCTTAACATAAAAGAGAAGGGAACTGCATTGTTAAAATAGATTTCCGATGTGGGATTAAAGGCCCTATCCTAAGAGGAAGATTTGGGTGGGCCATTAAAATCATATTTTGATCTAATGTCCTAGCGAAAATCATGATTTTTAAATAATGATGGGATTTTATAGTATGTGTAATATGGATATTATAAAAGGCTCCATCTGCTAATTTGAATTCCTTGATTTAATTTTAAAATTGTGAAATAAAGAGTAGATTTTTAAAAACCACAGTGAAGTCCTCATAGTTGCAGCATTATATAAAGTAAAATTTACTTCTTCAGCCTAGAAGTGCCTTAAAAATGTGTTTTTATTGTACTTAACATTTATTTCTGATTCTATACAATATAATCATTAGAAAGTACATAGTATCACCAGTTACCACAAATGTTTTCTTTTTCTGATCTTCCAAATATCCAGTGAAAAAGAGGAGGAACTGGCACAGGCATGACTACACAGAAATCGATGATGGTTCCAAACCAGTGCAAGCCGGAACTAGGACTTTCGTGAAGGAATTGCGTTCTCGAGTCTTCCCAAGGTATGGAAAGCTGTTCTGACCAGAGAAAATATAAGAATGTTACCTGACCAAGTGACATTATCTGAAGCAGTGTTTTCAGATGGCAGTTTGCAACCCATTATTATTCTCAATCAAGTTTTTATTTAAAAAGAAAAAAAAGAAATAGAAAATATTGGCACATTACAAGTAGTAGAACTAAATAAGCATAGCTTCATGGAACTTTGGTTATATATGTGTGTGTATTAGCTTCAGAGAGGCTAAAGAGACCCTAAAATTATAAACAATTTAGTGTCACTGTGGGAATGTGCATTTTTCAGGGAGAGGAGCTAGAGGCTTTACCTTTTTTTCAAATAGATTTGTAACCCACAAGAATTGTATTAAAAAGCCCGACAGTTCTTGTGACTTCTCTGCCAAAGTAGACACAAATGAGAGCAGGCTATCGAGATGGTCACAAATGTCTACACTGTAATTACCATTAGGTAAAGGTCTTTGGTTTTATTTTGTTGAACTCCACAAACCTTCACAACATTTAAAACCATAGTAGAGTGATAAAAATTAATTAAATGACCCATATGTGATGTAGTGTATAAAACAAGTAAACAGGTTGTCTTCTTTTTCCCCTATTTGAAGACTTGGTGTAAGCCTTTGAGACCATTTTCTGCATAAATAATAACTTTTAAAACATTTATAGAGATATATAGATACACATATCCACTTAAGTTTTAAAAAATAAAAAGGTATTATGCATATGTTGTGCAACTTGCATTTTTTACTCTTATTTAGTAGGTATCCTTCCATATGTATAGAAAAATTTACCTCCTCAAATGATGGACAGTTTGTTGTCCATCAGATTTTCTGGTACTTGGCTTATGACATATACCATAATTTTCTTACACATCCCCCCATGATGTTTGTTTTGTTTGTTTCCAGTTTTTTCCCTTTACAAGTATTGAGTGGCTTCTGATCTTATTAACTCTCTTAACTCCAGCCACTCATTACAACTAATTGTAAGCATCCTATTATCTCTTCTAGTGTAGTTTACCTGAACATTTACATATTGAAATATATATTTTGCTATAAACTGATTTTTTTTTTGTTTTAGTTAAGGCATCTTATATAATAAATATATTTTTTTCAATTATTATGTATTCAAGTAATTATGAATTTTACTTTTGGATGGTAAAAGAGGCTCTATAAACATAACTTGTTACAAAAAGGAGAATTAGGTATGACAGGTTGAGGACCACTGATACAGGTAATAATATTGTATACAAATTAACTCATTACTGGAGTATTTTTTAAAACTGAACTTATCAGCAAAGACGATGTTTTACTCTTGTTTTCCTTAGTGCCGATGAAATCATTGTAAAAATGCATGGCAGCCAGCTGACACAAAGATACCTGGAGAAACATGGATTTGAAGTCCCTATTATGGTCCCCAAATTAGATGATCTAGGACTGAGGCTTCCTGCACCTACTTTTTCTGTTATGGATGTGGAACGTTATGTAGGTACGAACTTCATTCCTTTAAGTACTTGGGAAAACACGGTAAAAGTAACAAATGATGCAGTTCTAATCACATTAAAACTTGAATGAGGAGATGTTCATTGAGTTCAGCTTCCTGGGTCAGGAAAAGCGAAAGTCAGTATCACCTATGTTGAAAAGTATTTTTTCTCAGCGGACCTACAGTTAACAGAAAAACAGAATGAAACATTTTGCCTCTTATTTCCTCAGCCTCATTCTGCTGCTTTTTTTGTTGTCCATCAAATTTTCTGGTACTTGGCTTATGACAAACTGTTACTGAGGGGCAGCTACAGATCCTGGAAAGGAAACGCTAGGAAGCTGGATTGGTTCTGGGCCTCTAGCATTTGGGCACAGGATTTCTGGATCCTGTTTTAGTGACCTCCTGTTCCCTAGAGAAAGGCCGTGAAAAAGAACAGATATTTTCTTTTTCTTTTCTTTTTTTTTTCAGGTGAGGCCACCTTTGGTTGACCTCACAGATTGCAAGGACCTTGTCATTTTACAATCCCTTATTTTGTATTTTTTATGCCTATAGCACCTGGTCTTCCTAAGTGGTCTCCCATCGAAGTACTAATCAGGCCCAAGCCTGCTTAACTTCCGAGATCAGACGGGATCGGGCTTGTTCAGTGTGACATGGCCGTAGACGGAATAAATATTTTCAAACCTGTTTTTTATATTAACAACTTGGTGATAGCTCCATTTAATGATGTCTGGATTAATTTGTATTCTTGAGGCCCAGAAAGGCATAAGAAACAAGGAGAAAATCTTCTCTGTTACAATATTTTGACACTTTAGTCAATTCATTCTCATCATGGAATTTATAGATAAAGCTGACTACATATAGATCTCATTCCTTGTCAGCAATAGATAGACATTATTTGAGGATTAGATTTCAAAACTACATTGACTCAAAACTATATACCCACTATAATACTTTATTTTCTATAAATGAAATATCTGAGAACTTGTCCCTTCATTGAGCCATTGATAATTCTCCTTGATAACTTTTTCACCAAAGAAATCCAATTAAATGCCATGACTTCATATTCAGCTAATTTTGAATATTTGATAAATTAGGGGATGAGGCTGGGATTTAACCTAAACCTGTTTGCATAAGTGGTTAATATAAACATAGGGGGGAAAATATTCAAACTACTTGATAGCTAACTTTTTAGTACTGCAAAGCCCTTCAGTTAACAGAATTATCTTGCCTCCTAAGTATAAAGTCTTCTAGGCAACACTTTCTTAACTTACATAAAGTTACATTAAAGTAAGAAAATGGCATTTATTTGCTTTCTATTTCAGACCAATTAAGTATTTGCTGTATTTTGAATTCTCTCTTATCCTTACAACGTGTAGGACATTGCAAAACAGATCATGCTTCCTAGGGCGAAGATGCAGCGATGTGCCAGCAACAACTTACGGTTTTATAGGAAAATTGTAAATTAATCCAATTCAGAACTCGTTTCACAGACACTGATACGAACTGATTTTTGCTTCCTAAACAGTAATTTTTTTTCTTGGTGCAGAATATTAGAAGACACTGCCAGGCAAGCAGAAATCGTTTGTCCTAGTTAACTTGTCCCTAATGACTGATCGGTTTTTCAAAATGATTGACTTAGAATCTTAGGTGTTGCAGAAGTGAAAGGGAAGTCAGTCCCCTAGTTTTATGCATGAGGAGATTGAAATCCAGAGCATGTGACAGTTTCCCCATACCAGCTAATGCATTTTTGTCATGAGCTGCACAAAAGAAGTCATTGGTATGTAAAAGCTTTGTAAACGTTAAGTTTTTATGCTCGGTGTTAATTATGCAGCTCTGTCTTAATTGCTGTCTTTTTTTTTTTTCCATCAAAAACCATCCCTTTTATCAAAAGTTCCAATTGGACTTAAAAATTAAGGATATAGGAAGAATCTTTGTCTAGGCTATGTAGTTTTTGTAGTTGGCTTGATTATCATACCAAGTAAATATGGTCTTTAAAATATTCTCGTTTAGGGCATCTGTTCATGTAACTCTTAAGCCCAATAATAAGACTATAATTTTTCTCTGCAGGTGGTGACAAAGTGATAGATGTCATTGATGTGGCAAGGCAGGCAGACAGCAAAATGACACTTCACAATTATGTTAAATACTTCATGAATCCTAACAGACCAAAAGTGTTAAATGTGATCAGCCTTGAATTTTCAGATACAAAGTGAGTAGTTCTGGACATTTTGGTGTAGCTAAATGTAGTTAACTGATAAATTTATTTTAGTAGGAAACATAATTGTGACTTCTAAAGTGGTCCAGTGATAGCAATGTTGTAAATTTTGCTTTGGCACGCTCAGAGAATATTTAGAAATGCAATGAGTTTTAAACTTTAAGTTTTGTTGTTTACCTTGAGCTTCAGTTAATTTCTTGGTTTGGGTCGAGTTGGGAGATGCAATTTTAAGAAGTTTTAATTTGCATGATGTGTGCGTGTGTGTATACGTGTGTTTGTTTTTTAAGGATGTCTGAGTTGGTGGAGGTCCCTGACATAGCCAGAAAACTTTCCTGGGTGGAAAATTATTGGCCAGATGATTCAGTCTTTCCCAAGCCATTTGTTCAGAAATACTGCTTAATGGGAGTTCAAGACAGCTACACAGATTTCCACATCGACTTTGGTGGAACTTCAGTTTGGTACCATGTCCTCTGGGTAAGATTGGGGTATTTTTTTTGTTCTCTATTGACAAAACTGTCCTTTTTTTCCGGGAGTATATTCAATTGCTATAAATAACATTTATGACAAGGGAAGTTTTTTTTACTTTTTAAATAGAATCTATCATTTTACCTTGAAGCATAATTTTTTTTATCCCAAGTAATAGAGGAGACATAAGTTTTTAATTTATATTTAAATTCTCTTTTTTCACCCCCATCTTATCAGTTGGTCTCTTTTAGTCTTTTGTCTGGTTTTATTTCCTCTTCCCCCTAGTTCATTATCACTTAATCCCTGAATCAGGTACTTGATAAGGAGCAAATTTACAGTAATAATTGCTTCTAACATTAAGATTAGGACAGCTATTTGGTAAGTCAGGAATGTCCATAAAAATACTAATTCCTGGGGCATATTCATTCACCTTGCTGTTTAATACAGTAGCCACTAGCCACATCTGACTAAATTTAGATAATGAAAATTAATTATAATTTAAAATTCAGTTCCTCATTTTTACTAGCCACATATCAAGTGCTCAGTAGCCACATATGACATGATTACTGTATTGGATAATACAGATATAAAACATTTCCATCATCATAGGACGTTCTGATCTAAAACCAAATCTTCCGTTGAGTGCCTATGCATCAGCAATGCTCTGTCTGGACCGTACATGATGCTGTGCCCTTGAGCTCCTGTTCCTTTTCTCCATGAGAAAGAAAAGGGGTAGTTCATTAAAGGAAGTTTATTTGCAGGTCTTTAAAAATAATCATTATATTATAGCTCTTAGGAGAAAGGGCACAAGGTTGCAAAGATGACTTTCTGTAACATGGGGCCTGTTAACCATGGATTTACTTCTATACCATGAAAATGAGATCAGTAGGATGTTCGTGATTTTTTTTTTACCCTCCTCTCTCATAACTGTTTCTCCAATGCTACTGTGTTGGCTCCTTGTCATGTTTGAAAGGGGGAGCTTTTAGCTTCTGTGGAGATGCTTAAGGAGCAAGAGCTATTGACCAGGTATGAGAAATGTCTTTTTGAGCCTAAAAAAAATCTGATAATTATCTTATTTACTTTAGATTATTGTATTGAGAAATTGCATCAATGTAGGCCATCCTAAGAATGGCTTTTCCTTTTCAAAACCAGTGTGATTACTTCCTTTTAGGGTGAGAAGATTTTTTATTTGATAAAACCAACAGATGAAAATTTGGCACTCTATGAATCTTGGAGTTCATCTGTGACCCAGAGTGAGGTTTTCTTTGGTGATAAGGTGGATAAATGCTACAAATGTGTGGTAAAGCAGGGACATACCTTATTTGTTCCTACAGGTAAGGTTTTAATCCCACCCCCACTCCCTATAGTTGATACTCAGTCACATGGAGTCAGTTTTTGATTAGATCCTCTGGCTTTCCCATGTTTGGAAAGTAGCTTTGCACAGCCTGATCTTGAACTTCTTTCTTCTTTGTCCCTTGGAGCAGCAATCCCCAACCTATTTGGCACCAGGGACCAGTGCACCTATGAGAATCTAATGCCTGATGATAAATAGAGCTGAGGCAGTGACACTAGTGTTGGGGAGCGGCTGCAGATACAGATGAAGCTTCACTGGCTTGCGTGCCGCTCACCTGCTGTGCGGCCTGGTCCCTAACAGGCCATGGACCGGTACCGGTCTGTGGCCTGGGGTTGGGGACTCCTGCCTTAGAGGGCTTCTCTTGCAGTTAGGATTTGCTTTGGTCTGGTATTTTATGCCATTTGCCTTTATTTTAATTTTTATTCAGTTGAAGTTCACATCCTGTAACAGTTACCCTTTTGAAGTGTATAATTCAGTGGGTTTTAATAGATTAACAAGGTTATGCAGCTATACCACTGTCTAATTCTAGAACATTTCATCACCTCAAGAAGAAGCCTTGTACCAATTAGCAATCACATCTCTACTCCGCTCCTTTGAGGCCCTGGCAATACTAATGTACTTTTGATCTCTGGATTTGCCTAGTCTAGACATTTTATATATGTGTATGTATATATGTGTATATATATGGAATATATGGCCTTTTCACTCTCCCTGCTTTCAGTTAGCATAACGTATACTAGGCTCATCCTTACTGTGGTATGTGTCAGCCCTTCATTACTTTCATGGCTGAGTAATATTCTATTGTACAGATATACCACATTTCATTTATCCATTCATCAGCTGATGGACATGTGGATTATTTCCACCTTTTGGCTATTATGAATTGTGCTGCTTTGAATATTTGTGAAATTTTGTGCCCGAGGTATTTCATGTCCCTTGATTATACCTAGTAGCAGAATTGCTGGGTCCTGTGATTCACTGACATTTAACTTTGTGAGGAACTGTCCGACTGTTTTCCAGATGGCTGCACCCTTTTACATTCCCACCAGCAGTGTACAGTGCGTTCCATTTCTCCACACCCTCACCAGCACTGTAATTTTTTTTTTTTTTTTTTTTTTTTTGCCACTTTAGTGGGTATGAAGTAGTGGTATCTCATTGTGATTTCGATTTGCATTTCCTTAATGAGCAATGATCCTAAGCATATTTCTCGTGTTCATTGGCCATTTGAATATCTCTTTGGAGAAATGTATATATTTATATTTAAAGTCTTTATGTTTAGACTATGGACATTTCTTTCAAAAATTAGGCATCTCTTAGAAATGATTCTCACTTCAAAAACATTTTTATGGGAAAACAAGCCATCATTTTGACTGCCAACATTTATATTTATATGACCAAAACCCTCCCTAATGAAATGTGGGCCATCTTCCTTTTCCTCTGGGAGGGAGGTCCCTCCGCTTAGTCCCTAAGGGTCTTCATTTCAGATACCTGGGAAGCGAAGTGCTCAGCCAGTCTCAAGATTCCCTTAACGGAAATGTGCTTGCCTCATTCTACCAGATTTGACTTGTCTCAGAGTAAAATCTTCAGTATAAAGTTGGATTGTGTTTTCAAATTAAAAAACTAAAACAGCAGCAGCCACAAAAACCTTCACCTCTCCCACACCATGACTTTGTCTAATTGGACCAATACATATGTTTCTTCAAATTCAGCACAGAGCCTGGCATATAATAGGCCTTCAGTAACTATTTGAATGAATCTATAGATTGTATAAGACATTAACTTCTCTAGTACTGGAGGGTGAAATAAATTGATGTTGATAGTTCGAGTTTTTTTTTTTTCAGATAGATATCACATTTGGTTTAAATATTGAGACATCACTGATTTATATGTTTTTAACCATTTCAGGGTGGATTCATGCAGTACTCACTTCTCAGGACTGTATGGCTTTTGGGGGGAACTTTCTGCACAACCTAAACATTGGCATGCAGCTCAGGTTTGTGTTATCAGTATTTAAAGGATCTTTTGCCCTTTCTTAAATAGGACTTTGTTTAAAAGTTTCAAAAACGTAAATTCAACGACGTATTTTAATTGAGATCTCATGGAGATAGGCCCTGAGAAATTACTAGGAATAGGAACTTGGACCAAAAAGCATCTTAAAATATTGTCATGAGGACACCTTGATGCATTTCGAATCTGAAAACAGTAATAATAATGATGATGATGATGATGTATTTAGTTTGAGATTAAATGTCTTCCCAGATTTCAAAATTGTATAAAAATGTATGGGCTTTCCTTTGGCCATTTTTACAGTTAGGGAAATGAACTAAATCCCGTCAGGCTCATGTGTGACATATGGTACTAGGGAAAAGCAGCCCTAAGTTAGGATTGCTGTCAAGACAACCTGCTTTAATTTTGCTATCAGTAAAATATTAACAGCAGTTCTGTATTTGACCTTTAGGTAACTGTGCTCCTGGTAGCCTAATGAGATTAGAATGTTTTAGCAATATTGATTATGGTAAAATGATTGTTGACTGATAAACTGCATCAGGACTGGGAGAACTAGAAGTACCTAGTATGAAGTCATATATTTGGGCTTTCCTGAATGTGGTGACTCTTGTACCTTGGCTTGCCCATGGGGAACCCTAGATGCTGTGTGTCTGTGGAGTTATTACAAGAAATACTGGCTCTTACTGGACATGAAGCTTAAGCCAGGGCAGCTCCCACACCTGCCAAGTGTGAATCTTGCTTCTTTATACCTGAGCTGCCCCTGGGGGGAAAGGTGGCCCCCGGCTGGCTATGTGGACTGCTGCAGATACTCCCACAGAAGACGAGCACTGTGGCAAGCTGCAGTTCCTGTCGTCCCCCTCGACGAGTGCCAAGTGTGGTCTCGAGCCTGAACGCTTAGCAGAACCTAAAGCAAACCCGAGCGGGTGTCACAGTGCTGCCCCACACGTGGCGTTAACATCTAAACACGTGGTTTCACTTACCACAGTGGAATGCTCGCAGAATTCCTCCAGTTAAGACGAGGATAGAAATCCCGAGGCATGATCCTCTCTAAGGCCAATGTAGTTCTTTAATATACTGTCAAATTTGTTAAGGTCAGACCTGGCTAAGATCACAATTCAGTCTTATCCAAATGTGGCGTTAGGTAATATACAGTACTTGATCGCTCGTATACGTTGTGGCTTATTTTATTTTCCTTAAGTTAGTGGCCTCCATTTAACTTTGAAATGCTAATTTAATATGAAATGTGTTTAAATTGTATTTATTTAGGTGTTATGAGATGGAAAAAAGGCTAAAAACACCAGATCTTTTCAAATTCCCTTTCTTCGAAGCCATATGTTGGTTTGTAGCCAAAAACTTGCTGGAGACCCTGAAAGGTAATTAATAATCTGTACATTTTGTTGTGTTGATTTGATGCATGATGTTTGTAAATTTACTAAAAGCCATTGATAGAAAGACCCTTTTTTAGTATGGTGTGGCTGTTGCCCCTATTTTATTTTTTAAATGCTTGATCTCCCCCTGCCAAGAACCTTCTTAGCAAATTAGAGTCTCTAGTCTATAACCTTGAAAAGCAGTTATGTGAAGACCTGCATCAGAACAGGTATTATTGAAACGTGTTCATTTCACCTAGGAGTCTTATAGCCCACAAACATTGTCAGGCATATAAAAGTCCCTCACTTACAAAAATGCAATTTAAGCCAAGAGACTGTTAAATTTGCTTTTAAAAATTAAGGGAGTAATTTTCATATCCCAAGAGAACCAGGTGGTGCCTGTGCCATCATTATTATGACCCACTATGCTGGCCAATATAAGGTACCTGTCAGCACAGACAAGCTGAACGTCAGGTTTTGAGCCTGCAGTTGAAGAAGAACATTTTGATTTATTTATTTTTTTTGGTGGGGGGAGGTGGTTAGGAATATTGCTTTATTTAAACTTGAAAGCTACCTTTTTAATGTAGAGTTTCAGATTTTAGTCTTTCACTTTTTGGTTTAATGATCTTTGAGCCATCAAGTTAGAGACTAAATATACCCTTGTAGTTCTATCCATTTTTTGCTTTTCATGCATTTCTGTCCATTAGAATACAATACAGTTCATCTCGTTTCTGTGTTGGCTAACTTTTCAAGTCAGTTTGCAGATAGTGCCACTATTATAATTAACTCCCGAAAGAACAGATATAAACAGATTAAACTGTAAAGTCTGTTCTAAATATCTGTTTCTTTTTCTATTTAAAAGTTACTCAAGAAGAAAAGGTAAAATAAAAAAGAAACAACCAAAACTAACTTCCTGGGATAGCATGCACAGAATTAAATGATAAAACTCATTCATGTATTTTCTTTTGCTCAAAAAAAGAAAAAGGCTCACTCTGTATGGAAGGAGAGACTAATAGAAGCCCGTGCCACACCTTTTAGCGCAGTGGAGAGGTAGAGGTCTTGATGGTGGTGCAGGTGTCTGTAATGGCGGAAGGGTCCGTGGAGGAGGAAGAACAGGTGCTGCCTGCACACGCCCGTCTCTGCTCCAGAAATGCATTCTTATCCCGAATCCCTGACTTGGTCAATGTTTTCAGGTATTTTTCTTGGCTGCAGGAATGTCACAGTGGATCACAGAGTTGCCATATATAGTTTCCAGTAAAATACTGGACTTTAAAGTTTGTAGTCTCCTATCCAGGTAGAAATCTAGAAAAATAGAAACATTTTTAAATACTTATAAAAAAAAAAAACACTTATAAATGTCCTTGTTTTCTGGACATAAAACCCAGTTACTAAACCCTTAGATCATAGATTGGCAATTCAATACTCAGTAAGTTCAGAGCTTTTTTTCCCATCTTTTCTCTCCTCAGTTTCACTCTCAATCTCTCGCTCTCGCTCTCTCTCTCTCTCTCTCTCTCTCTCTCTCTCTCTCTTTCTTTCTCTTTCTCTCTCTCTCTCTCTCTCTCTCTCTCACACACACACACACACACACACACACACACACACACTGGGGTGAAGCTTTTCCGCTAATGTCTAAGAGGGGCCCATCAATTAACCTTTTAGAACAGATTAAGAATTTATCTGAAAGAAAATTTTGCCGTCGTCGTCGTAGCCACGAGCAGCAAATCGCTTGGTCTTAGAATCGATCTCTAGCCTATGTGTTAGGCCATCGAGAGTTCAAAACTATTGAGGTCTAATCAAAACACATAGCCCTATACATTAAAGACAAAAAAAAAGGTTACTGTTAAAGGATATTGGTAGGTCAGGTTTTAAAATGTTTTGATTTCATCAGCCAGATCAGTGCAAGGTACCTGGCAGTACCAGCATGCCAGTCCAATCCCACTAAGGCAAGAGCCCAATTACTAAGATGCCGATTGCTGTCATCATAGGTCTTCATCCTGGAAGCAGGAATGGTGGTCTTGTAACCCCACGTTATGCTGTCCTTCCATCCCATAACTTTCCACTGTGGCCTGTTAGTTGCCAGCTCTCAGACTGTTGTTATAGGCTTATAAGATGGTTTAAGTAAGGGTGGGTGTATGAAACTTCTAACTGTATTTAGTGTCAGTAATAATGAAACGGCAAACCAATTTGGTGGGGGTTTACGTAAGTAAATTAGAGCAGAAATGAAATCTTTCACTTTGGCTTCAACTCACCTGAGTCATAGACCACATCTACTATATTAATGTGAGTTTTAGATAATTAATTTGGTTTCAAAACCCAGGGGAGACATTTGCATGTATGTGTGTATTATGTGAATGTGTATTAACCATTACAGTAGTGAAATATGTCGTGTCCATAGTCGATTGTGTCGATCACACACTGCATACACAGAGGCTCTCCTACAGTGTGGAGACTTATAAGACTGCCTCTCAGATCACCTCCACCCAAGGTGAGCAGGAGCAGCCATGCCAGCGCTAGAGGCATGCCCATTCTTCTCATCACACCCTCCTTCCCTTCTAGAGAGAACCGCTATCTTGACTTCAGTGATAATCCTTTTCTTCTGTTTTGTCACCTAAGTCACAAACTAAAATAGTTTAATTTTGTCCCTTCTTACACATCATATGAATAGCTCCATGCTGACATTTTTTGTGGCCTGTCTTTTATTCAACATTATGTGTGTGAGCTTTCTCTTAACTGGAGCATTTAGTATAACGACATTTAATCATTTAATGTAATTCTCTTTCTTTTTCTTTGTCGCCTTTTCAGTCGATCATTTCTTATTTCACTTTTTTCCTTTTTATTAATTTGGAAGTTGTGTAGTTTGATATTTGGTGATTACTGAAAATATAAAGTTAATCCCTTTATCTTCAGAATACTTAACTCTTTTTCCTACTCCTCTTCCCTTCCCACAGAACTGAGAGAAGATGGTTTCCAGCCTCAAACTTACCTAGTACAGGGCGTGAAAGCACTGCATACTGCTTTAAAATTATGGATGAGAAAAGAAGTAAGTTTTCTTTAGTGAAATGATTGCTATTCTTTTATATGGCAAGGTCAGGAAAACAGAGACCTTACGCTGATGGGCAACACTTGAGGGAATGGAAATTGTGCTTTAAATATAACCTGCATTTTATTATCCACTATATGCAAATGTACTGGTTTATCTTTATATTTATGAGGTTAAAGTGCCTCAGTATTTCTTTAAGCTGGAAAAGAAAATAATTCAGGTATATCTAGGGTATTAACTAAGAAATGAATGTGTAGGTTTAAAATAATTATAAATAACTGAGCTCTCATAGTGTGCTCACCATTGTGCTTAGTCTTTATACCCATAATCTCATTTAATTCTTAAAGCAACTGTATGCAGTCTGGTGCTATAGTTCTTGTTTCTCCATTTACATATGGAGAAACAAGTTTTAAGTCACTTGCCCAAGATAACTGGTGGAGCTAGGACTTAAATCTAGGTCTCTGTGATTGCAGAGCCTGTGCTCTTATCCAGCAGGGGCTTCCCATTTGTTCTAAAATATAGTCTAGTTGTTTGCATTTGAGTCCCACCTCTTCTAAGAGGTCATCCCAGATTCCTTTTGGGGATTAGTATGTCCTTTATGCTTCCTTAGCATATTACTTGTACCAGTGGACTAGGATTATTTCAGTGCCTTTGTTCCCTCTTTCAAATCCTTATGTATTATGCATTAAATGTTAGGCTTAATTAGTAACTAATTATAATCGTAGTTAGAAATAGAGTAGGCTTTGCGGTGAAGAGTGTGAGGCCACTACTCTATATAACACAAAATTCTCTTTAAATCAGTCTAAGAAGATTCTGTAAATTAATGAGAATCTTTTTAGAAGGTGTCACACTACAGGAACTCTGAGACCTGCCTTATTAATATTTAACTATGTTCATAAAATCTGGAGAACCCAAAAATTGGTTTAATAAATTGGTTTTTTCATATTAAAGTATAAATAACTTTGGTTGTCTTGTCTTTGTTAATCCAAATACAGCTTGTATCTGAACATGCCTTTGAAATTCCAGACAATGTTAGACCTGGACATCTCATTAAAGAACTTTCTAAAGTGATTCGAGCAATAGAGGTAAGCATAGAAACTGTCATCTAAATGCTTGGTCACTGTCTGCTTCGAAAAGCAAATCTACCGCTGCACTACAAACATGAAAGCTTATATGCACTTAGAAATAAATGGAACGAGCTAAGACTGAGAAACAGTCTCAGGTTTTTAGGCTTCTGAAGTCCTAGAGAGAAATTTAAAATATTGTATTATAATGAATAAGGAAGCAGTTACCAGGTTACTCCAAAAATGAAAAATACAGAATAAATAAAACATTCAGATCTAGTTCATTTGAGCTATCTGAAGAGGAATACATGTCTAGTAGTGAGAAAAAGAGAGGAAATGTAAGGCGAGTGAGTGGAGCTGGGTGCAGCTGGGCTGGAAGGGGGGCGATGTTAGGGGGGTGGGGCGAGGAGGGTCACTCGATTGGAAATATTAGAACAACTTGGTTAGATAAATGCCCTCTGATAAGAGTCCACAAAATCTGAGAATAGGCGTTTTAATTAACTAGGAGCTCTTTTAGGGATTAAAGAAAGGAGGTTTTAATTCAGGAAGGTGGTTCTATTAGTGTCTAGCCTGAACTGAAAAGAAATTAAGTGGAGAAATGGAGGCAAACTTGTAAGTTGACAGTTTAGATTAGGTCTGTGTTTTGAGAATGGAAAGAGGGATACATAATATCCTTGGACAGAATAGTTCATGTAATTCTTAATATGTCCAGATATAGTAGAAAAATATTTTGTTTTTTAAAGAGTGATAGTAATTGTATAGATTTTTAATCAAAAGTCACATATATAATCTTATATATGTAAATGTATAAGTATATAAATCTCAAATTTAACAACCCAACCTAAGAGTAAACTCAGAGAGGTGTGGGTCTATTTGCAAAAACTATAAATCTTTACTAAGGGAAGTAAAACAATAGTTGAGTAAGGGGAGTGTCATTTCTGAAATATGTCACCTCTAAATTAGTGTCACAAATTTTAAATGGTGCAATATCCCTGGAAGAATAATTGGACAAAAATAGCCGACATAGTATTATTATTTATATTTCATTGAAGGGTAGAGAGTACAGAAGGCAGCAAGATGGCCAGTAGAAAAATGTGCAAAGAAACACACAGGCATTTCACTAAAGAAGAAATAAAAATGACCAGTCCAGTAAAAATATGAGAAATAATCTCAATATGTGAAAAACTATTCAGGCACATTTTGCCAAATAATTTAGGATTTCATATGATCATTTATCAAATTGGCAAAAATCAAATTCTATATTCTAGCCCTGATGATAGGAGTAGAGATTAGTTTATACTTTCTGAATGTTACATCCGTTGACCTGGAAGTTTCATTTTAACCTAATAAAGTAAATAAGAGGATTCCAATTAAACTTGATAGATTGAACATATATACTTACCACTGTCACCTCTTGGGACCAGAATGATAGTAAAGAGTAAAAGAAGACATTCCCCGAAACAAAGAGAATAATAGAGATGAAGATTCCAACAAAATTTTAGACAAGAAATGTACTAGTGGTCACTGATTTAGCTGCCCTAAGAACTGAAACCTGTGTGGGCCGTGGGGGAAGGCAAGGAGCAGGTCTTATTTATACAGAACCTTCAGAAAGCTCAGGAGTTAGGAACACGGGACCCTCTGAATGTGAGAGTGGAGATGCGATTGAAAAGATCGATTGAAGGCCTATTTAAGACATGAGTTGATCTCCAGCTCCCTGCCTTAACACATGCAGAAAATTAGAGGTTTAATTATTTGAGAGGTTGAACTTGGGACTGTGGATTTTGGGGCACTGAGTCCAGCTGAGGGAGATGAGTCCCACATGGAAAACAAGAGGATTAAGTGACAGCCTACATAGTGAATGATTCTTTCCCGCTTGACTCCCCAAAAACCGTCTGGCCTGTGCCTCCCAAGAAGACCTACTGATACTGACAATTTAAAACCTTTCAGTACGTCCCTACTGGATCTGCTGGACCAAGACAGATCCCTACAGTGAAACCCACCAGTTGACAAAGCCCCACTCACACGGAGTTTCCAGTTAGCTTTTTTCTTTTTACATATAGTAAAGTGTACAGATCGTAAGGAAATTGGAATTTTGACAAATGTATACACCTGTCTAACCAATATCTCAATTGAGATGTAAATCATTTTTGTCACCCCAGAAAGTCCTTTCTTGTTCCCTTCTAGTCAGTCTTTGACTACTGTAGGTCACCACTGTTTTGACTCCCATCTGTTTTGCTACCATCATAGATTAATTTTGTCTGTTCAGATAAAGGCAGTCATTGAGTATATAATATTTTGTTGTCTGGCTTCTTTCACTCACATTATACTTTTGAGTTTCATTCTTGTTGTTGTGTGTGTCACTAGTTTTGTTTGTTTGTTTGTTTACTGAGTGGTACACCACTGAATGAATATACCACAATTTGTTTTCTGTTCTTCTGTTAATGGATATTGGGTTATTTGCAGATTTGGCCATTATGAATAAAATTGTTACAAACATTCTTATATATCTTTTGTGTTAAATATATGTTTTCATTTTTCTTGGATGAATACCTGGAAATAGAGTTGTTGAATCACAGGGCAAGTGAATTTTAATTTTGTGAGAATCTACCAGTTTTTTAAAATGGTTGTAGTTATTCCATATCCTCACCAGTATTTGGTGTTTTCAGTCTTGTTAATTCTTGCTATTCTGGAGAGTATGAAATATTATTTCATTGTGGTGTTAACTTGTATTTTCCTGAAAATTAATGAGCACCTTTTCTCATGCATGGTATTTATATTCTTTTCTGAGGTACCTGTTTGAAATTTTTGACCATTTAAAAAATTATGTTGTTTTATTATTGATTTGTAGGGAGTTCATGCTATTTTCTGGTCACAAGTTCTTTGTCATTAAACAAGCATTTATTCATATATATGTGTGTACATATAAATTATCTTGTCAGTTATCTTAAAGGTACCTTTTGATGAGTAGAAATTTTTAATTTTGAGGGTCAATTTATCAATTCTTTTTCTTTTATAGTTACTGTTATTTTGTGTCCTTGCCAAGAATTCTTTATGCACCCCAAGGTCTTGAAACTACTTTCTTTTTTTTCCCAAAAAGCTTTTACATTTAGGTAAATGGCTAATCTTGAATTTTTGTATATTGCATAAGATAAGTCAAGGCATTTCCCCCCTATGATTATCTAGTTTTCTTAGCACCAAATAGCTCTTTAATGCTTCCCTTCTATGGGCATGCCACCCTAAACAAGCCCGATCTCATCTGATCTCAGAAGCTAAGCAGGGTTGGTCCTGGTTAATACTTGGATGGGAGACCACCTAGGAAGACCAGGTGCTGTAGGCATAAAAAGTACAAAATAAGGGATTGTAAGATGACAAGATCCTTGCAATCTGTGAGGTCAACCTTGCCTAAAAAAATAATTAAAAAAAAAACAACAACAATAAATAAAATGCATAGAGAACCCAGAAGAATTTTGAAGACATTGACTAAAAATAAAGGAGAAAAAGTATTCAAAAGAAACAATAAGTCTTTCACCCAAAACCCAAATATAATTGATATCCTCAAGAGAAAAGAGTAAATATAGCCTCCATGAAAAAAAGGACAGGAGGCTGTAACAAAGGAGCATTCAGAGAAGAAAGGAGAGGGCTTCTTGGAAATTAGAAATATAGTAAGAACAAAATTTAGTAGACTGGGTAGAAAATAAATTTGGAGTGCTCTCCCATAAAGTTAAAAAAAAAAAATAGGACAGAAAAATTAGAAGGTCATTTTATACAGTCATTGTCAAAATAATAGGAGCTCCAGAAAGAGATAACCAAGAAAATAAGATTATTAGAGAAATAATCAAAATGTTTTAGAATTCAAGGATATATATATATCTTCCCGGGTTGAGAGCCCTACAAAATGTCCAGTACAGTGGGTGAGAAAGGCCTATCTATGCCAAGGCTCATCACGGTCAGACTTTAGAATACATCTAACAAAGTGTATCCTAAAGAGCACGAGGGAAGATAGTATGGTTCATATACAAAGAATGGGGAATCATAATATCAAATTTCTCAACAATAACACTGCAAACTAGAGGACAGTGGAGCAAAGTCTAACATTCTCGGGTTAGGGGACGCCAACATCCAAGTCTGTACTCAGCCAAGTCATAAATCACATGTAAAACAAAGATGTCAAAGAGGCAAGATCTCAAAACACGTACCTCCCATGTGCCCTTTCTCAGGAAACTCTAAAAAGATAGGCCGTTCCAAAAAGGGAGTAAATGAAAAAAGAAGGAGCCCTGGAATGCATCTTTTAACAAATACTGAGTACCTACTGCATGCTCTGTACCATCTAGGATGGGCATAGAGCAGCCAACAAAACGAAGTCCCCGTGCATGGAGCTTAATAGAAAGAGGCTATATATCAGCAACTTTAACATAATCAGGAACTGACAGTGCTATGAAGAAAAATAACGGGGGCCTGGTTAAGGGGTAGCAGCCAAAGATGGTGGAGGGGGTTGCAGTTTTATGCAGCGGAGTGGGAGCAGGTCAGGAAAGGTCTCTGATGACATGTATAGGCTCAGAGAGCAGTCAGGCCAGGGTGGGTCAGGAGAGCCGTCCTGCTGGTCATCTGACATTCAGACTTAACTGAGCATCTTGTACTTTATCTGCAAGCTGATCCAGGAAGGATGTTGCCAAAGAAAAATATAAATCTGATAGATTACCTAAATGCATTTAAAGTTGGTAAATAATTTTTACTGAGTCCAATTTAAATGCTGAGTATTGAAGGAAAAGGCTGTAGGTGTACATTTAGGAGAGGTATGTAAGGATTAAGATTTCATCTTGCATAGGAATTCAGTAGTATCTAAAGTTGAAAAACCAAGAAATAACATGTTGTTTAGAAATTCGGAAGCAAGTAACTGGGGGAAAAGCAAAAATAGCTACAAGAGCTGCAGGTGCTGGGTATATACCAAAAGAACTGAAAGCAGGGACTCCAATATATACATGCACAACCATGTTAATAGCAGCATTATTCACATTCAAAAGGTGGAAGCAGCCCAAGTGTCTCCCATCAAAGATTAGATAAACAAAACGTGTTGTTTACACACAATGGAATATTATTCAGCCTTAAAAAGAAGGAAATTCTGATACACGCTACAACATGAATGAACCTGAAGACAATATGTTAAATAAGATAGCCATAAAGGGACAAATATTGTATGGTTCCACTTGCACAAGGTTCATAGAATCAAATTCATAGAGACAATTGAAAAGTGGTCGCCAGGAGCTGGGGGTAAGGAAGAATAGGGAACTATTGTTTAATGGGTACAGAGTTTAAGTTTAGGAAAATTAAGTTATGGAGGTAGATGGTGATGGTTGGACATCAATGTGAAATGCGCTTAATGTCTCTAAATTGTATACGTAAAAGGTAAATTACACATACGTTACCGCACATGTGGTACAAAATGATGTATATGTTGTTACAGTTGTTTAAAAAGCTACAAGTGGTTCCCTCTGGAGAATGGGAATTAGAATGGGGAAGAGCAGACTGCTACTTTTCATAATATGCTTATAGTATTTTAATTTTCAAAACCACACAAATGGGTGACTTTGCTTTAAAAAGCAATTATTGATCTATGCAACTATGTAAGTAAAAGAATGTTCATCATAGGAAAGAACTGGAAGCAGTCTAATAACTACCAGTAAGCTTAAGTCAGTCAGTTATGCTATATCTATACAGCAGAGTACTATACAGCCTTTAAAATGATGCTAAAAATCAAGGAGATATATTCATAGTACGTTAAATAAAGGTCTCAGAAAGTCTGCTTGTCTTATGAGTTGGTCTTTTTTACTTATATAATGAAACTGAATGGTTTTTGTTTTCAGAAATATTTTTATGACTGATTACTTAGGTATGTATGTAGCCTTGTCATAAAAATACTCTGAATTTAATTCCTAAAGGAGGAAAACAGCAAACCAGTTAAATCTCAGGGAATTCCTACTGTGTGTCCAGTTTCACGATCCTCAAATGAAGCAACTTCCCCGTACCATTCCCGACGAAAGATGAGGAAACTTAGAGACCATAATGTTCGAACTCCTTCTAACCTAGACATCCTGGAGCTACACACGAGGGAGGTCCTTAGAAGACTGGAAATGTGCCCGTGGGAAGAGGCAAGTACTGTTTCATGATTACAAAAGAGACTTGATTGTGCTTAAAATTTCTCTAAATGGATAATAAAAAGAGGACAATCTAACCATTCTTGTTATCTGACCTTTGCTGAGCCTTGTACGGTGGGCAGTACCTACGAGGCGGTGCTTCAGCTTTCTGGGCATCAATGTAAAAATAGGATGACTAAATCTCATTCATTCACTGACGTGTTTTACTGAGTGTTTACCAAGTGCCAAGCTCTTCTAGGCTCTGGAGGAGATCTCAGAGTAAGCATTTTATGTTCACACCTTTTGGTAGCTTCCAGCCTAGGTCAAGTTGGAAAGATGAGAGACAGAAACATATGTTAAAGTAATATAACTTCAGATAATATGTGTTACAAAGGTAGCTAAAACAATAGAGCAATAGAATAAAGGAGTTTGGGGTGGCCAGCTACTTTAGCTGCTCAGGTGGTAACATCTGAACTGACAAATAATGGCAAGAAGTCAGATAGATACACAGATTTGAGGACAAGTATTGTTTGCAGAGGGATGGGCAAGTGCAAAAAGCCTGTCCCTCACCCAAGAGCATCGGCATGAGTGACTGTTAGACTGGGAGATTTAGAATTAACCCATTAAAGTTTGAGAAATGCTGGCCTAATGGACAAAGCAAGAGTGGAGAGGGAGGCAGTAATGAGATCAATGTAGGACCTTTGTAAAACATGGTAATGAATTTTCAATGAGATCCATATCATCCATAATTTTACATCTTAAGTAGAGGGTAGGAAATAATTGAAAATGAACAAGATAGTGGTATCTAAATTAGTTTTTTAAAAAGTTATGTAGAAATGATAACTTTCTTAAATATTTTAAATCATAGATAATTGTATTCGTGCTGTTTTAAGATTTCGTTGTTATTCTAAACCTCCTTAACCCAGAGCCATCTGGAAGATGATTTAGCAAATTATGAAGCGTTCTTTTATGAAAGAAAAAAATGACCATAAGAAGGAAGTGTTCATGTATTAAAAACCAGCTGCTGTGTGCTTTTATGTCCCATGGTGGCCTTTGTTCCTAGAGATAGCAGTGTGAGTTGCTGCTGGTGACTGGTGGGAAGACTGGGCATTAGGTCAAAGATAGAGGGACCGGGAAAGAGCCGGCAGCTGGCGCTGCAGCGGAAAGCAACACGGGAAGGAGCATTAAAATACATGAAGGCGGTGCTTCTCCAGCTTCCCAGCTTTTCAGCTTTGAATCGTCTTTGGATTCGCTCTATGCAAATTTTACATTCTACTTCATAGAATGTGTGCTGCTGCGGATGGCCCTGCAGAGAGAGGAACCACCTTCCTGCTTCGGTTTTAGGAACCGTTTCGTTTTAGTGCCTCACCACTGCATGTTGTCTGGCCGGCAGCTGCCCAGCCCAGTCTGGGATGCCGGGCCCCAGGCAGGAGACGGTGGGACACTGTATTCTTTTGGTCAAGCAGATATCCCTGAGGGTAGAAGTTAAATAAGTTCTGTTTTTATGCTTTAAGGACATCTTGAGCTCTAAACTGAATGGAAAATTTAACAAACATCTCCAGCCATCTTCCACGGTGCCTGAATGGAGAGCGAAAGATAACGATCTACGATTACTGCTGACAAATGGAAGAATAATTAAGTACGTAAACCAGATCAAAGTATCAAACAGATTCGTTTTCAGGGAATTCCCTCTGCTCACTTAATCCCCGCTCCATACTGCTGCACAGCTGACTGAAACGTGAGGAACACGTCTCGGTGTCTGTCCATTCTGTCTGCAAATTAAGGGGGCGGAGGGTACTGTTTGGCTGCACAGATGCACTGTGTTCTGACGATTATTCCACCCCTCCCATATACAGAGATGAAAGACAGCCCTTCGCGGATCAAAGTCTTTATACAGCAGATAGTGAAAATGAAGAGGATAAGAGAAGGACAAAAAAGGCACAAGTGAAGATAGAAGAGAGTTCAGGAATAGAGGGGGTGGAGAATGAAGAATCGCAAAAACCACTTAACAGTATGTTTGTTTTAATGGTCATTTTAAAGGTCTGCTCATTACTAATGTGATAATACTATGCGACGTAACTTGTTAATTTTAAAGTTCTTATATTTGTAGCAGGATTGAAAATGCTTGCATCTCTAATACTCTTGAGAAATCTGAAGTATTTCTGAGTAGTTTATCTATTACAGAAATGCTGAGCGTGAATGCCAGGAGGGGTATAGAGCCCAGGGAAGGTGTTGTTAATGATGAGGATGTGTGCGAGTCAGTGACACACTCATCTAGTGACAGTTTTTACAAGAGTCACGTGAAAGCTCATGTATTTTATGGACCGCTACTCCAAATGATAAAACAGTTGCAAGTTCAGTGCAATTTCATATATAATTTTAGCTAACACGTATGTGGTTTTCAGAATTAGAAGACATAATTGGCCGGCCGATCTGAAGCTATTAGTAATCCTTGTGTTGTTTTACGATTGCCTACTGACAAGAAGGTCTCGACTTGGTTATTAATTGGTTATCATCAGTGTGAAAAGTAGTAGTACCTCCCGGAGATCTTCTTTGAGTGAAGTATTAATTTCTCAGCACGTTTTAGGGCCTTCACATGCCCTTCCATATTGCTGCAGTTGGTAACTGCATTTGTTCACATGCCGGGGAAAGGTGGTTAATGGAATGCATCCAGCAGTTGCTGTAGAGGAGGAAGGCAGCGAGCGCTAAGGCCCAGTGTACAGGCCTGTTGCAGTCACTCTCGACTCGAATGCTTTTTAGGTTTAGGGAGTTGCCTTTTTGTTTTCTCTGGAGAGAAATAATGCAAAAGGGAGAGTAAAAAGCATCTTGTAGCTTACTATAGTGTTGGAGGAGTTTTTCTGGTAAGAAAGATATTAAAAATTTCCAGATAAGGAATATAAAATCATGTTCAGTAAATTCCAGAAATGGTTTTAGAATACACTGCAATCCTTATCTTGGTCGATTGGGGAGAAAATCCCTGGGGGAAGGAAAATGGAGAAGGTGAAGCAATGAGAAATGAGGATCGAGCAAGAGCGACGGAGAAACGATGAAGCTGCACAGATTTTCGTATCGCCCTGTTCATAGAATTCTAATGACCTTCTTTCTCTCTTTCCCCTTCTCAGGGTTTTTTACAAGTGTGAAATCAGAACTCAGGAATCGATCATCAGAATATTCCGATATTTCTGATTCAGAAGACTCTGGACCTGATTGCACTGCACTGGTATGCCCAAAAGCCTGCGACTTGTGTCTGTTTGATGTAAAGATGAACCCTACTTTCCTTTACCTAGGAGAAAAGTGAATGACAGCGTTTCCCAAAGCCTGTCTTTCTGACCTTTGTAACACAGGGTCTTTGTCTGTAGTGGTAGTAATTACACACACACGCATGTGTGCACGCACACACACACACCCCCAACATGTGACTATTAACATTTGATAAACATAGCTTTTCTCTGATTTTAGAAAGAGTGGAGGGAGATACTGCTCTTATGTTTCTTATCTCTCATAGGTGATATTTCATTTTACCATAAAGAAAACCTGTACCTGTGTATTTTTACTAATGAATTATATTACTATAGTTATTAGAGATTTTCACATTTATGTGAAATATAGAAATAATTCCATGATAATTAAGACTCTTTCCCTAGATGGGTAAAGTGTTTTTTGTTGGTTTGTACAGATTTAATCAGATTTCTTATATAGCTTTACTTCCATTATTTATTATCTCAGAAAAATAATTTTACCACTGAAGAGTCTGAAAGTTCAGGTGATGAAAAGAAACAAAAAATAACATCAAACTGTAAGGAAGAGTCTAATGTGATGAGGAACTTCCTTCAAAAGAGCCAAAAGCCATCTAGAAGTGAAATTTCAATTAAAAGGTAGGCTTGCTGATGGTAGTAGTAGTCTCGTAACATTGTGTCGTAAAGGATATGAAAACATTTTTTTAGTTTTAAATTTTATCAAAAATGTCATCGGAATAAATAGGCTCTTGTCTCTTTGGCTCTCTGCTCCGTAGGGAATGTCCTACCTCGACGAGCACAGAGGAAGAAGCTATTCAGGGCATGCTGTCTATGGCAGGGTTGCACTATCCCACGTGTTTACAAAGGCATGTTCAAAGCACAGACTGCAGTGGTGAAAGAAACTCTCTCCAGGACCCCAGCAGCTGCCACAGCAGTAACCACGAGGTTAGGCAGCTGTATCGCTATGATAAACCAGTGGAATGTGGTAAGAAACGTAATTAGTCTCTAAAAAGTAACCCATGACTCTCACTTTAATTAATAGCTATATAATCCTCGTTAAAGTTAGAGATTATGAATAAGAACTGTTCATTGTGCACTTTTTCTTGGAAATGCTACTGAGCACATTGGCCAAAAAATACATGATGTAGGCAAATTATGTAAGATGACACAGTGTAAGAACTCAAAATGTAAATTACCTGGGATCGAGAGTGGTGTTTGCCAGCTTAATTTTATCATTGCTGTGGAAAGATAGTATTATTTCCCTTTCGTAAGCTGATCAGAGTGGAAGGAATATTGGGTCCTTTAAACAATCTGCTGACTTGAACAATAAGCCTGTTTTCCTTTAATGGGAAGGAAAGCAGGATTTGAACTGTTTCTGGCTGAGCATATTCTCTTTCCAACTTGCAAAGGAAGTATTAGGAGAGAGAGGAGACTCAGTGGCAGCCTCAGTGATGCCACATAGCATTTTGTTCTCTGTGCCTTTAGGGAAAATTTTTGTTTCCCTAAACATCTGAGGAGGGAGGACTGGAGAGAAGATGTTGTTATTTTAAAACCAAATGCCTATTATACCAGTTGCGTTCATGGTCACGTAGTTAAATGTCAACTCTGTACTAAGGGTTCGACACCCATTTCACTTAATTCTTGAAACAACATTTTAAATTTTACAAGTAAAGGAAAACGTTTTTAACTTTACAAGTAAAGGAAATAGGACTTAGTGAAGTAAATTTAATACACCCATACTAACATAGCTTAGTGTTCAGGATAGTGTTGGAATTTGAACCCAGGACCATCTGATCTCAAAATCTTCACTTATTGTATAAGAGGAAACTGAGGTTTAGAGAGATTAAATAACTTGCCTAAAAATGCATTGGTAATGGAAGAACTCAAATTCAAATCTAGGTTTGTCTGTTTTTCTACTACATCATTCTGTCTTCTGATAGACTGTTTGGTTTCTTGAAAAGAAAGATTTTGTGGAAATACTACAAAATTCAGGCAAACATATGCCTTTATTCTATATGGAAAAATACATCTTTTTTAGAGAGTGTGTATTGCACTTGATTTCACATCTACAACAGATGGCCATAGAATTTTACTCTAGATCTTCAGCATCTGGCACAAAACCTGTCATATAAAGACAGCCTTTGAGAGAATTGAAAGAATTAACATGTAAGATGGTGAGCTGATGATTGTTTTGTTTTTGAGAGGGAAGGGAATGCGGTGAATGTATATGAATAAATATTTAAAGAGTTAGCATACTCATTTTTAATCAAATGCCAACACAAATTTCTTTTCAATTTTAAGCATTTGGCTAACTCTTTAAGATCAATTTTGTGTGAAGGAAATTTAATTAATACTTCTCTTTAGGACACCATGTCAAGACTGAAGATCAGGACTTGAGGAGTTCTTCCTGGATTAAACAATTTGACTCAACTTCCAGATTTAATCTTCAGGTATACTCAAGGTTTGAAACATTGAAAAAGGATTTAGAATTGTTATTAACTACGTGTTTACTTTTTTTTTTTTTTAACTGGAACTAGTTATCAACCACTGACTGGATCTGGGGAGATAAAATATTACAATTAAATGCACATTTTTAGAGATTCTGATATGACCAATGAAAAACTTGTGGATAGCACGTGATCTGGAAAAGAACAGTTTATTCAAGGAAGTAGTTAAAAACTGCTGGCCACCAGTACTAGATTTTGTCTGGTTAAAAGGAAACATGAAAGAAAAGTACCAGAGGGTCTCTTTTTAAAAAATCTCCAACAGTGTTTCTTGGACATTTTAAGTATTGAATTTCTTTGGGAATTTGATGGAAATTATAAATTCTCTTTCCAGAAAAATGTTCATCATAAATACTGACTTTTGCTTAATTTTTTTTCATGATTTGTGTTCCACCCTCCACCCCTGACCACCCATTGACTCCAAAGTAAGAACCCCTCCTCTAAAAGAAGACACTTTTCATCTTGGGGTCTCAGCATGTTAATGCTTATACCAAACAAAATGCACCCAAAATCGATTTTTTTAAAAAATAAAATGTTTACAATAGCAAGGAAAGCGAATACAACCTTTTGCTGGAAACCTTGGAAAACGACAGCCAACGAAAGAACTAAAATTCCCATGTGGCAGAGTGAGGCTCCGAACCCTCCTCGACCCCAAGCATACTGAGTAGTGGAATCATGAGAGAGTTTTATTTTCTTCGTTTTGCTTATTTTCTAAATACTTACCAATTTTACAGTAAGAAAAAGTGCCAAATTTTTTAAGGCAGTTTCACGTGTATAAATTCTTTTAATAGAAGTATATGCTCTAGAGTCAAAGGTCAGGTAAAAAATCCTATAACTGTTATAATTCACTTATTCAGTATACGATATTTTAGTGCCTCGCTGTACCTAGGCTATCATGAATTTTGTGACATAAGATTCAGTGTTAAAAGTAAGCTATTACCTAAATCTAGCTGTTGTTTTTATAGTTGTCTTTGAAAAAAAAAATAAAGTAGATAGGTGATTAGCACTTTAGAGACAACCAAATTTCTTCTGCGTATAATCTAGAGAGAGATTATAGCGAGGCATGTCAAATCATAACAGTTGTTTCTTCATGCTCACGTATTTGTAAGATTAATTTAAAGCAAATCTGTGTTTAATGCTGTTTTTAAAATTTATTCTACCATTACAGAATCAGAGATATATAGAAAGTAAGGTTTAAAAGCAAAGAATCAGAGGGCTATTGTACATCCCACGCATACATACACACACAAAACCAAGACGAGTTTTAGGAAACAGCACATCCGAAGTGTGCTCTTTCCAAGTTTGTCTTTTCCTTTCTAGTTTCATTTCGGGTCATCACTTCTGCATTGATTTCAGGACATTCAGGACATTCCGTAGATTGTTTCTTTGTTTCCTGACAGTTTACTCAACAGTCTTAGGGGACTGAAGGAAGAATTGTTACAGTAAAAGCAGGCTTCGGGCTCAGGATCTAGGGATTTTTTTTAGCAAACAACATAAGTTAGCTTCTAAAAAAAGACAGTACGTTACCCAGTGAGAGCGCTGTGGGAGCTGACATCCGGAGGAAACAGTAGGGCCGCGTCTCCCATCTTGGGTTCCTTTCGCAACATGCTCGCTGCGAGCAGGATGGCTTGCTGAAAATATGTTCATATTCTCTCTCTCTGCCTCTTCTCCCTCCCCCTGCCAGAGATTATGCTTTCTTCTTGACTTAAGTTATGATGTAACTTTAATACTCAAATCCTTCAGAGCCCTTAGGCTTTGGAATGAGACGGCCATCATGAAGGGTTTTCTTCTGTGGCTGCTACATGTTAAGAAAACCAAAGTTCAGTGGTCTCTTTCTTCTCTCCCTTGACTCACTAATGCAAGAAAGGTTAAATACCTCACTTATCTTAAAGGAACCCTAAAAATTCAGTCTTATTTCGTCTTCTTTAGGATCTAAGCAGAAGCCAGAAATGCATCAAAAAGGAAGGCTCATCAGAAACCAGTCAGAAGGTACAAAATAGAAATTCTGTGGACAGCAGTGGCTCAAGCCCTCAGAACGGAAAGTGTATGCAGAATTCAAGCTTGGTTTCGGGGGCATGCCGGATAAGTAATGGCAGTGTGAGCCCAGAAAGGCCAGTTGGTGAAACTTCCTTTTCAGTGCCCCTTCACCCCACCAAGAGACCTGCGTCAAATCCACCACCTATCAGCAACCAGGCAACGAAAGGTAACTTTTACATGTTTGTAGGTTACATTTATCCCTCGCCACGTATGATGGTGACAGCGGCCCTTCACATGGACATAGTCTCTGCACTCAGCTTGCTCACAGCCTGATGCACTGTGAGTGGTACAGTGACAGCAGTGTGCCCAGATACTCTGGGACAGGAGGGGATGCTAGGCACCCCTGAGGATCCAGAGTGGCCTTTAGGAGGAGGAGGTCGACCCTGAGAAGAATGATAAGGGGTTAGCCACGCGAGCTGGGGGAAGCGACAGGATAGACAGCATTGAAGGACAGAGATAGAGCGTATGATCCACCGTCCAAAGGTAAGAAACAGCATGTGTGGTGTCGATGAAACTGTCGTCACTTTCGTTGCTGAAGCAGTTTCCTGTGGAATATGGCAAGAGCGCGCGTTGAGGAGATAGGCGGAGATTAGACTGGGCGAGGGCCACGAAAGTCCTGTGAAGGAGGCGGGCCTTTCTCCGCCACTTTAAACAGTGGGATCCCTGGACTGTGCCTCGGCCCATTCAGAACACCTGAGAGCTTGCTTGCCACGCAGCCCTCCCAGGGCTCTTCCGGATCCTGGGTGCCCAGCATGATTTCCATCATCATTTACACTGTTATTGGTGTTTTATAGGTAAACGTCCAAAAAAAGGAATGGCAACAGCCAAACAACGTCTTGGGAAGATCCTTAAGTTGAACAGAAATGGCCATGCACGTTTTTTTGTGTGACGGAGCTGCCACTGGGACCACTCTTCCCTTTGGAGACCAGTCTCGGGGGTGCGGGAGCCTGGAGCTTCCGCCGTGCGTGTGCAGTAGAGAACACTGCCCGAAGAACAAAATGAACCTGATGCTGCATTTTCACTGTGCCACACCCACTCAGCAATAACCATTTTGGACCTGGTGGGGGAGAGGAAGAAGGAGGGTAGAACCTTAAAAGGAGACCTTGAACTGGAAAGGGTCTCTCGTCAGGGCTTGAATATCATTTTGTTGTTGGTAGTGTCTTGATTTATTTTCAGTGGTAGGGTAAAGAATTATCAATAATTTATTTAACAGATTTTTTTTTTTAAAGTTAACAGCTTTTAAATTCTTTTTTAAAGCTATTTATTTGGAAGATTTCTGGAGAAATATCTCACTAATTTAGATTTAAGAATGTGAAGGTTTTTAAATTATTTTTGATAGTGCGTGTGTTACATGTGGGGAAGAGCCACAGTAACAGTAACTAGTCTGGACTCTTAAATTTGATATTCAGGTTAAAGTCTTAAACAGGGATTTGATGCATTAATTATTTTAAATTAAGATGTATATGAAAATCATTTTATTTTATATATTTCGTGTTTTTTATAAGCTATTAGCTTCGCTTTTGCTAACATCCAAGGTGCGTACTGTTATCCAGGTTGATGACCTTACACCCCGCCGCCCCCTCTGCACCCCCGACAGTTGTGATGACACAACAGACTTCTCTTTGCAGGGAACACTTTCATAGCCAACGCATAAGAACTGCGTCAAAGACCCCTCATTTCTCATTTCGTTTGACATTGCGATTTTCTTCTAAATGTAAAAAAAGGCTTCTTGCATTTTCATTTTTTGCTGGTGATATCTGGGTCCCAAAGAGAACAGCTTTAATATCTTCTTCCTACTTGTGGGAAAAGTATTATAAGTTTGGTTAAGTTGTCATATTTGTAGTTTTTCAAATACATTTGTAACTACAGAGGGCCTTCTTCGGACTGCTGGTATTGGAGGGCAGGGCCGACACCTGCCACAGAGGTTATATTTTACGACACTTTTATTCTGTGTATCTGATTTGTTGGAAAATATGATTTGACTTAGTCTATTCAAATCTATACAATAAGCCGTAATATAATAGGACTATACTACATTAATTATATAGATGCAAGCATGTTGGAGTAGATCTTTTGAGGTGTGCGTGTGTTTAGTTTTTTATTTCTTAACCTTCTAAAGAATTATCTAAGATATGGATTTGGAGTAAAATCGGTGCTTCTTGCAGTTTTCCATCTGTCCTAACTTAGCCAGCACATATTGAGGTTAAGTATCTGGTAGAGCTTTAAGGTAAATAATCATTTATCTCCTTTATGCGCAATATTTTTTTTGACAGCTAAAACACAATTTATTTTTTTAATGCATAATTTTTACTAAATGCCAGTTGCTAATCATAGCTAATGTTTTACCCCCCTCCCCATGGCATAAAAATAAGCGATTTCAGCGGGAGGGGAGGGGCGAAGATATTTCCAATTTTGACAATAGAGCATTTTACAAGTTCCTACAAAGAAAATATAGGCAAATAAGATCAAATTTATTTTCGTGAAGAGATATGGGCATAGGATAGACATCCCTTTTTTTAGTCAGTGAGGTAGCAGGACTTTCTCTTCTGTATTAAGTATCACATGTAGCTGTAAGAAAATAAAATCTCCACTATCATCTTTCATGGTTCAAATATGTGTTTTCAAAGAGAGATCTATACTCTGTCTTCATTCCAATATTTCATGGAGTAAATATGAAACAGCTTATGAATTAGTCTTTTTGGTCCAAGTGGCTGGACCAAACTCTGGTTCTTATCTGGGTGTCAAGAAGAATTTGTACGGAAATACTAAATGTCTATAAGTGGCCTACTTAAACTGTGTCTACATTATACCAAAACTAAGGAGATGGATACAGTCAGTCATTTGATTGGTCATTGAATCTCAAAATGTTGAAAATTTGGGTCTGATTCTCCCACCTTCCCCACACAATATATTAATTACTGTGATGTTTTGGTTTTCTGTAGACACCATTTTAGAGTTAACAGTACGCATGTTTTTGTTTTGATTTAAGAAATAACAGTTACAATTTTTTTTCAATTACATCATGGTCCGGCTTTTTGTTGTTGTCGTTTTCTTTACATTCTTCACAGCTCTAAGTATTTCTAATTACCTGACTTTTTTTCTTTAGCTATAAAAATTAAAGTAAAACAGTTTATTTTTATGAATTAAAATTAAGGCCAGTATCCACCCTGTCTGTACTTAGGCCAGTAAATAGTAATTTTAAGTAGCCAGTATGTGGAACTCTTAAGTGAAGGTACTGTGGATTCATTTTTGGCAGTTTTAGCCCATTAACTAGCTAAGTTTAAAACTTTCAGTAAGGTAATAAATATAACCACTAAAACAGAATACATGTATCTTCTTTTCTGAATTGATAAAAATTTAGTTACTGATCCAATGACTTTGCTAGTTTTATAAAGTTACTGGCTGTGATGCATCCCTTTATCTCATGGAAATGACTGAACCTTGAGGAAACTGCAGCTAGTATCTGGGCTCAGCTGTAATAGACAACCTTTTATCTTCTCAGTCTCATTTACAAACAATACTACTGTGTAGATACTGCAGCTTAGGAAGACAGCAGTGGTGGCATTTAGCTAGTTATAAGCAAGTACCAGTATATAAAACAACTATGATTTTATGCGTGCAATTTTAATTGTAGCAGTAGATACTTTTTCTGTATTGATTCAAATGTGTGACTTCTGCTAATCTGGGATCCACTGTGCTGTAATTCATTATGTCACATAATATAATGCTCTCAAGTATTGATTAATGATGTGAACAGTACAGA
Organism: Rousettus aegyptiacus; assembly: GCF_014176215.1. NCBI lineage: Eukaryota > Metazoa > Chordata > Mammalia > Chiroptera > Pteropodidae > Rousettus > Rousettus aegyptiacus. The sequence continues at coordinate 55,241,496 of NW_023416288.1, forward strand.
GATGGCATTTATAATAGTTTAGTATCCTAGAAATACATTGAATTTCATAAGCATCAATGAATTTTTAAAGCATACAAATTGAAAATTCTGAATGAAATCATCTTGTAAACTCAGAGAAAACAAGCCCATCTTTATCACTACTTAAATACTTAGCTTGAATACTGTTCTATTTTTTAATAATCCTAATTATTGCCTTTTTAATGAACTCTACTGTATTTATTCATATGAGATCAGCAGGTATTTATCAAACACCTACTATGTGCCAGGCACTACTTAGTACTCTGGGGAAATGCAAAGTCGAAGTATGGTCTCTGCCTTTGAAGGTATGTTCTCCAGGAAATAAGCAGTATTATTTTCACATCTAAGCAAACTTAAGCAAAAGAGCAACCATTCATTTTTTTAAAAGCATAATTTATTAGTTTCAACTGAGATATACTATGCTACTGTAGAAATGGAAGTAAAATTTTTTTAATTTAAAAATTTTTAAACATTTTAAAAGTTAACATTTTAATGTTGGTAGTAGAGGGTCATGGTTTAGCATGGAAGGGAGCAGAAGACCTGACTTTTTGTCCAAGGTCTGCCATTTATATGTCAGCTATGTGACCTTGAATAAGTCACTTACTCTTTCTGAGTCTTAGTTTTCTCATTTGTAAGTTCGGATGAAAATGCAGTTAGGAAAAACATAGAAAAGCATTCCTTAATCTATTAACACTTTATACTTGCAGGTAGTTTATCATTATTTAAGTTACAGTGATAATGAATGTACATTCACATGCATTTAAATGAAAACTCCTATTACTCATAAAACTTATTCCATTTCAAACATATGCCTAGAGCATGCTACCTAAAAAAATCTGAAGACTCTTTACAAGGTGCTGAATTGAAATCAGAATTAGTGCTTGAAGTAAAAGGAAGTAAAGTAGTTTATGTTTATCCTCAAGTGAATAATGTTTATTTACAATAATCATTAAGATTTAAAGTAATTGGAAGATAGTTTTAGGTTTTTCTCAAAGAGGAATTAGGATGGTACTGCTCCTCAGAGTCTGCGTACTCTCCAGGCACTAGATAAAGGTAAAATAAGTCACGGAATCAAAATGATTTGGCAACAACTCATGGAGCGGAGGGTGGGGGGTGGGATAAAATATGGTGGTTCCAAATATGGAAGTCATCAGAGACAGCTCAGTGCTGTCTGACAATGGCTTGTTGGGTAGAGAGAGGAACCACTGGTTGTGTAGGAAAGGAGACACAGTGGGACTTCTTCGAAATGAAGCTTCTTCCTGCTTTTTTCAAGAGATGCTCTCTAGAGTGACAAGACCTCCCCCAAAGAGTTCACAAATAACCATACAGCCCAGTATACTACTGTGGATGTAATTACTGCAGTGTATCAGGACTTTACGATTTCACACTGAGATGAGGGCTTAATAATGTCAATCTGACGATTTTTTAAAAGTTCATTTTTCTAATTAAATATTAAGCTAATTGCTCCCTCCAAAAAGAGAAGCTAAAATCACCAGTCATTTTTGGATGCCCTAGACCTTCACCTAAAGCAGTCTTGAGAAGGCGAGCGTCAGCTCTTTAGCTTAGGAAAAGAGTGTCACCATTAGCTAAAGGAGACAAATGAAACCCAGACAAGGCAGTGATTCACCTGGGGTCACAGACCTCTGGTACCTTGCTTCCCCCCTACCACAGACCCTCCTTTGTGACTGCAACCTCTGCTAGTGGTGTCGATATGCTCACTAGAAGCCAGGTGGAAAGAAAGGGGAAGAAGTAATATGCTCACTACATTGCTGTTGGACTAAAGTAATTTTAGTACTGTAGCCTTACTAAAAACCCTGCCCTTATTTTCATTTGTTTTTCAGTGAACCTCATGCCATAAGTCAAATATTTGATATTCCTCACATGAACAAATTTTTTAAATTAAGATCATTGATAAGCAAATGCCCATTTCCAAAGCAATTAGCTTATTGTGATAGACCGTGGTTTTATCCTTCTATAGTATTTTTTTCCTCTTTAATAGGTAGGGGAAAATAACACTTATTTACCTGCATTCTTTCCTTTAGGGTCTTCCTTTCACCCTTGGTGCCCTCTCTAGTGTCCTTAAGCTTTGTCTTAATAAGTGCAACATTAAATTTTTTGTTAAAACTCAATTCAGTGATTCTTCCAACAAGTTGATCTGCTCTGCACTATTTCACTAATAAACCCTGGCTACCACGTAGCCCTTGACCTCCAAGTAGTTTACCTATGCAAGACCTGTGACATTCTGAATTCACTTTTCCTTATTTCAGAAAGCAGTCCTAAGTGGAACTTAATCATAAAAATAAACCTTGCCTCCACCCAGTTTTATTTTGGCCATTTCCTTTTCAAAGTGTCAGCTATTTCCCCACAAGACTCTTCACCAAAACAGTGATCATAAGTGCTGGAATATGTAATATTTTGCAGGAATAAAGTAACCCAGACATACTCATATTTCTGTGGTAGATTTTGGTTGGTAACAGTTACCAGCATTAAGTGGAATATATAATGAGTTAATTTCTTGCCCGGAATCATTTCTTCCCTCAAAGGTTCATACCATTTTATTTTTACAAAGCATACATATAACTTCCACATGATAGTCAGGGACCTGAGGTGTAACTTGCTAAGTGAACCCCAAGGTTATTTTATCTTGCAAAAGAAACCTAAACCAAACTAAGGGCCTTACATTTATGGTTAGACTGAATCAAAAGCTGTAACCTCAGTTTTTTCCAAAACAGCTTCTGACTGCAAAAGCAAGTCGTGCAGTCATTAGGTATGAAATAGCACTGATCAGGAAATGCACGTGCAGCTTTGCAGGCTGTGTTTCCTTCCGTGAAAACTTTTTTACTTTTAATATAAATTAAGCCATAACAGTTTCATGCTGTGGAAAGAGGGTGAAAGGTTCATTTGAAGAGATTATATAATATGAATTTTCACACTTACTGTGAAACATCTAACTTTGCCAGTGCTTCAGCAGGCTTTTTGGGGATGGAAGGGTGGAGGGAGGTGGTAGGGAGGGGTAGTATTGATTTTAGGGTTTTCAAATCTGTGAAATTTGAAAAGGGGATGGTTGTTGGCTATGGTATTTACTAGTTTTGTAGTAATGTTTTGCTAGCCTGACTGACTTTCCTTAACTGATTTTTATGCCCATGGTCCAAGGTGACTGTCACTCTTTCTTGTTTGGGGTGTCTGCAGAGTAGTGTCTTGTCTGTTTGTATAGGCAGTCAGTGTGTGTGCACATGTGTGTCCTTTGAAGACAGAAGCACATTGTGTGACTACGGAGTGGGGTGTGGCTGGGAAGTGGGACGCTGAAGCTTTACGAGCGTTTTTTTCGATTCACGACAGTATTTCCCATCTTTTGCCTGCAGGCAGGGAAAGTGTACAGTATTTATTTTGTTTCTGTTTTAAATTTGTAAGTCTTTAAATAGCTTACATTGGTTATTAGAGGGGAAGACAAGTGACTTGTTTAAAGTTGTATTTGGTATTTCCAATTTCTGTATTTTGAATATTGAAATTAAAATTGTATTACTTCTGTTTTGATTTTTTTTAGCGCTTGGTGTATTTTGGGCTCATTTTGTTTGAAAGTATAAATGTTGGAAGTTGTATAAAATGTGTCTTTGAAAGAAAAAAATTTGAATTCTATATCCAATTCTGACTTCCTGTTCCCTTTTTCTGCTTATTGAATCGTGGGTGAATTATTTGAGTGTGTGAAAAACTGTATCAAATTTAGGCTCCTTACTGTGAAAGGTAATGCGTCATATTGTTTTATTAGACATATCACTGGGGAAGCAATTGCCGAAAGAGAGGGAAGAACATCAAAGGGTAATTTGCAAGGTGAGGCTACGCAGTGGCCATGGATGTGGGTGCTTCTGATGGACGTGTAAGAGCATTCGTTGTCCCCAACCTGGGCTCCACACAGAGACTCACCGAGCCACCTGCATGATACCAGGTGCTGTTCTAGCGCTGGAGCTGCAGGAGTGAACAGGACACAGCCCCAGTCCTGCATGAGCAGATGGTAGATGTGAAAGGCCAGGGAGAACGAGGCACGCTGTGACTTGGCCGCCGAGGGAAGGGGGAGTCGGGGTGCAAGTGCAAGTTTAGTGAGAAAAATGAGTTCTGTTTTGGACATAGTGCTTTTAAGGGGTCCGTGACCAGGTCCGGGATGAGCTGAGTGTGGTGAGACCTTGCCTTGGGCGGGTGATTGAGGAGCCTTGGACCGAGGAGGAAGGAGCACTGGGGGCAGCACTTCCGGTCAGGAGAGGAGCCTGGGAGGGGGCAGGAAGTGGGCAGAGCATCTGCTGTGGAGGAGGAGCCCAAGTGCAGATTCATGGAAACCAAGGTGGCAGGAAGACCAGGGCTCTTCCTGTACTAACACCTGCTAGAGCAGGTGGGCCAGGGGGCCAGAGTGCACACGCTTAAACACACCTCAACACCTGTTGCTCGAAGCTCATTCACACCTCCTCTCCCTTACTGGCTTGTGTTCTTCCAGCTGATGGAAACTAAATCCGAACAAATCTGTAAAAATACACATGCTATCTATGAACCTGTGGGATGTTTAGCCTTTGTTAGGGATCATCAGTACCTATGCTCCTTAGACTTCTAACCGGATGTCTTGCCACCAAGCAGTGAGACAGATCATCACTGTGGAATGTGGGGTGTCACCCACCCCTCAATTTAGGGTGGGAAGAATCAGGTGCTCTGCTGCAGACAGGCTTTGGAACAGAAGCCCTCATTATCTTAATTTTATTCCATTTGAGTACTTACTGTGTACAAGGCATATTTTCATTTCTTCCTCACAATCACCCAACAAGGTAAGTGGGGCACCCCCCCATCCTGCAGATGAAACCGAGACCAGCAACTGTAAATAACTTGTCGAGGTTCACACTGCTAATAAGTAGAACTGAGATTTTAAGCGAAAGCCTAACTCTAAAGGCCATGTTATTTCTTCTGAATTGTTTTTCTTTATTTTTTATTGTTAGATACTTTCATTTATTTAAAAGGAATCAATATGGTCTTTAGAAAAGCTTCATATTCTAAAATTTTCTTTGTAGGCATCCATTTTGGATTGATAATATATTTTCTTATGGAAGTTTTCTGTCACTCAATTAAACTTCGAGTCTGTCCTTTCCCAGGGGCTGGACACACATGAAAGAATGCCGTTTGTTTTCTAGGATCCCACCTTCTAGTGAAGAACAGGCTGTAAACAAGGGACATGCGATACTGTTACAGGATATGATCCTAACATGAATGCCCAAAGTCACAGAGCTATTATCTAAGTGGAGGCCACGCCTACTGAACCCCTTCTCCGGGACAGGACCCCACGAGACAGCACAGCTGCCTGTCTTGCTGTTCTGCCACCCGCTTCCCACATCGAAGCCTCTTCTGCCATCATTTTCAGCCCCTCAGCTCTGGTAGATTGATCAGCCCAGATAAGGAAGGAAAAAGAACAGTTGAGCTTCTCTCTCTCTCGTAATGGGGTTCAGTGGGGTGGGGGTAGAAGAGGTTGGTAAAAGAAAAGCAGAACAATGAGAAAAGAACCCTACGCCATTTTAGAATTCCACTTCTGTCAACTGTTAACGTCTACAGAAACTCATCAGTATAATGTTATAAACCACATGTGTTTCCAGTGTCTTTACAATGAGAAATAGAAGGCAGAATGGGTTTTTCTTTAATGAGATAAACTGTGATTACATAGCTCACTTAGAACCTAAAACCTAAAATTTCATGGTAATTGCTTTGTAAACTCTAGTGTACTTGCTTTGAAAGCAATAGTAATTTTAGTGTGTAAAACTACAAAACAATTAGGCGGTACCTAATTATGAAAGAATTTTTCCTACCTAGAGGGGGAAAAAAAAGTGCTTCCTGAAAGAGCTACTTGATTCCACAGAGCAGTATTTTCAGAGCTTTGAAGCGGCCCCTTCACGGGCTGTTGCTCCGCTGTGGCTCCCGGGCAGCGTGATTTCAGGGAAGGAATTGCTCAGGGGTTCGGCAGGGCTCACCCGGAAGACAAACCACGCAGCTGGCCTGGGTGTGTGCTGCGCACAGCAGAGTCTGGCTGTAAAGGGGAAGAGGACCCTGGCCAGTGGCAGGGAAAGCAGGACACGAGTTCCAGGGTCGGTTTCTAAAGTCCTGGTCAACGTGTCCTGCTGGCTGGGGCCACCTGGTGGAGACATCTTACACTTCTATATCAGATTCCAAACCTCCACGTTCTGTCCCAAATGTGTTTTCTTGGTGAAAGACCTCAGCAATCTTCAGTTGTCCCAACTAGATTCCTGGGTGCTGTTCTCAAATCTTCTTCTTTCCCCACCTCAATGAGTCACAAAGTCCTGTCCATTCATTTTATCATGGCTTTTATCATCTCTTGATGGCCACCAACAACCACAGCCTCTCGTTAGGAGCTCTTAGGATCAAGACCCAAATCCTTAACATGGTACATCAGTTGGAGGTAGAGTCAGCTTCAAAGGAGAGCAAACCCAAAACCCTAGTGGCTTAAACAAGGTAGAAGGCTGGAGATAGGCCTTCCAGGACCGGGGACTACCTCACAAAGTTGTCAGGGGTCCAGATCCATTCCGTCCTGCTGGCCTGCCATCATTGGCATCTGGCTGCCACCTCCTGATCCAAGATGGCTTTTTGGACTGTCCAACCAGAGAGGGGAAGAATCACTTTTTTCTATATTATCTGGACATTGGAGGCCACAGAGCTGAGCCACCTAACATCTGGACAAGTCGTTTAATCCCTCTCAACTGAGTCTCATTTTTTTCACCTCTAAATGGGTATAATAGTATCTTCTACGCCACATGTTTGTTATAAAAAATAGATGAGGTAATCCATGTAAAGCATTTAGCGTTGTACTTGGCACATCCATGCTCAGTAAACATAGTGATTGTTGTTCTCTCATTTTCCTCAAGTCCGTTGACTTCTTAATTACATCAGAATAACCCTGAGGACAGGGACCAAGGGTACCATTGTTTTCGATCGTCCACGTGTTCGCACAGTGCTAAGCACGTAGTGTGCACTGCCCAAGGATACACTGCCTTAAATATTTATCACTGCAGTATCGGTCTCCTACCCTGGGTGCCTCACTTGGCTATGATTGACCTGGAATAAAGGCGTCTGCCTTGCATCTGCTACTGAATCACCCCTTGGCAGCTGCTTCCTGTTGCTTCTGTGGGTCACTAAACACTTTACATTCTGATTCTACTTTGATCTCTAGGACACCACAGTGCTCTATAAATGGTTCTGCCAGCCCACGTGGGCCTCAGGAGAGGGAGGAGCAAGATGGGAAGGGCCCTACTGCCCTGAACGGCCCTTCCCTTAGCTTCTCACAGATAGAGCTAAGCATACTGATAGGAGTTATGAAAGGCTTTGGATAGTCGAATTCAGAGAACCCTTGAAATCTGTCCATTAAATATGATTACCCCTCACAGCCCAAGGGAAAATGAACCATTTTCAGAAATACCCCATTCCCTGCCTTTGCTTTTATTTCAAAACCCTCTTTTTCCATTATTCCCTCTTCAGTCTGTCATTTGCTGGGGTCCCCTAGAAGATGCTAATGGTACCCTCGACCTGCATAATTGGGAAGAGCTTGATAAAAGGACTTAATAAATGAGTGTGCAGGGGCTAGGGAAAAACACAAAGGGTGGTGAGTCATCCTGGGGCTGGCAACAAAGAGGAGGAGCCACTCCTGCCCCTGCGGGATCGGGGAAGGGAGAAGTCACTAGAGTGCAGAGGCAGTTGTGTAATCCTCCCACAGGAGCTGTGGCCTCTGGCACAAGGATATAACCAGCCACCCAGGGGGGAAGCCAGGCGAGAGAGAGCTCTGGCTTTTCTCTTGATCACCTGCCATGGCCTCTTTCTGGTGGGTCCTGCTGGGAGCTGGACATCCAGGAAGCCCCTTTGATCCTGTCCAGCCTCCAGGAGCACAGAGCAGGGTGCAGGAGAGTAGAAAGTGGCCCTGGAGGAATGAATGGAAATGATCCAGCACAAATCCTCTACTCTTGGAAATTTCTACACCCACCTCTTAGGAAAAACAACCCCTTCTACAGAGAAAGACTGATTTCACTCCAGAATACAGGCTTCAATAGTCTGCAGTAAACACCAGCAGTGATTCTCTGAAAGTCTGAGTTAAGAAGAACAGTCAAGAATAAATATGTTAGTCAATTATAATATTGCCTCCCTCTTCCACTGTGCTGTGCCGCAAGCATGAAGGTGACCTTGGGCAGTCTGTGGGATTGGGGAGGACTTCGATGACACTCCAAAGGCTGATCGATCCCTTCTGAGGTTTTGTTTGTTTTGCCATAACTCGAGCCCCAAAGCGTGCCCTGGACGCTGTCCGCTTTTCCCAGATGCCTTTGGATCCTTTTTACTCTGCATGCCCATTTTCAAGCTTTGCTACTGGAGTGACTTTGCCCAGGTGCAGTTGCAGAGAGCCAGAAGGGCCTGGAGCTTTCTTCCTGCCCCTGCGCCTGCTCCTCCGCAGGCCTTAGCCATTGCTTGTTGGATGATGGTGCAGGGGTCCGATAGCCCAGTGAAGGGACAAACTCTGAGGAGTATTTATGGTTGACCTTCCTTATTCACAGATTCCATATCTGCAAATTCATCTCGTAATCCCCAATCACTACGTGTGGTACTTTTATGGTCATTCATGGTCACATAGTGAAGTGATACTCTACCTCTATCACAGGGTAAACAATCAACTATCGTGGGGTAAACAAGTTAACCTTTTGGTGGCCTATTTAGTGCCATGTTTTTCACATTTTGGTGCTTTTTGTTGGTGATTTCACTGTTTAAAATGCCCCTCAAGCATAAGTGTTGGCAGGGCCCCTAGTGCCCTTAAGTGCAAGCAGGCTGCGATGTGGCCAAAGGGGAAAATATGTTAGAAGATTCGTTCAGGCATACGCTGTAGTGACGTGAGCTGTGAGTTCAATATGAATGAATCGAAATACATTACATAAGGTGGCTTTAAGCAGATACACATATAGAGGTTGTGCATTGATCCGAATTGCCAAAAATGTGACCAGAGCCTTGCAGGAACCTAACCCTGTACTTGCCCTAGGAGCAATGATTTAGTATTCACTAATTCAGTGTTCACGGTAACTTTGGAGAATGATGAGAATCCACTGTGAGGCATGCGTGTGGCCTTCTCGATTCCTAGAAATAAGTTGGAGCTTTTCAAAGACCCAGTGGACATCTCATACTTCAGCTTTTCCTTTTAAGCTTTTTGGCTAGTTTATTGTTTGCCCCAAATGTTACCCATAGCCTCAGCTAGTTATGATGTTAAACTATTTAAATGATAAAACCACCCATGGGGAGAAGCCATTAGGATTGGGCTAGTTTTTTTCCAGTGAGGTGGAATAAATATCTGCCTTTTCAGACAGTCTTCCGGGGGGACCACTGGACAGGTCACATAATGACTTATTTGGGACTGAGGCTTTGAAAGCTCCAGCTGTGTTTTGCTATGTTTGGTACAGGTACCAGGAATGTGGGCTGTGAGTTTTCAAGGCAGGCATGGAGCTGTGAAGGAGATAGAATGCTACAAAGTTTGATGTGCTTAGATTCAGCTGCTTCTCTTGACTAAATGCTAAATGAGTTGCTGCAAGACTTTGGTTAATTTCCAGAGCTCTGAAAATATCAATTCTGCCCATTTTTCCCAGTTTTTCATTGCTTGTATAGAAGGGCAAACTTTCTGAGGTCCTAAGGACTCCAGCATTTTCACTGACAATACCCTTCCTTTCTTTTAAAAAGTGTTACTTTATCGCAAAAGAATATTAAACCCACAATGAAAATAAAAAATTTGTCATGAAAAATGAACTTTTCCACACATTAAAAAAAAATTCGAGAGAAAAACTGCAACTCATTCATTTCCATTTGTTCATGGTAATAGGAACTCTTTGTCCATACAATAGATTTTTTACCTTTTGTAGTAATATTATCAATAGAATTTTATGTTCGTTTGGAGTTTACACCGTAAATCCGTTTCCCCCACAGCCTTTCTACCCCTCATCTTCCTTTTTTCACTCTCCTAGTACCTCCTATTGCCTGCTCCCCACAACCGGAGTTAATGCAAACAGCACAGTGTGTGTCCTTCCTCAGCCTTCTTCAGGTTCATTCAAAAATATCCTGCCACATTCACACACAAATAGGATTCTTGTTGCAACCGATATCCGCCATTTCTACACAGCTCTCGTTTTTCACTTAACACATCGTGAATGTGTTAACAGATTTAACACATCTGTTAAATCTCAACAGACAAGAGATTTAACATATGATTGTTAAAACTGGCTAGTCTGAACAACGGATCAACCCGTTGTTCGTAACCCTACCTCCCCCACTAAAACGCTTGCATGCATAACTTATGCACTGTTCCCTTTACTTCCAGAAGATTCTTTGAAGGACTTCTGAGTCAAAGGTCACGCACACACTGAACATTTTAATGGCTATTCCCGGATGACTGTCCCAAAAGGTCCTAACAATTCACACTTCCATCGGCAACTCTAGAGCGTGTCCCTCCCGAAGTTCCGAACGGCCTTTCGATCGTCGTTCACTCTTTATTCGGCCAAGGCGCGCGGCCACGGACTGGCTTTTTAAACAGGTCTATGTGTATATCTACGCCAATACGTTTAAAACTAGGGCTTCGCTGCCGGCACTGGGGGAGAAAGTGACATCGCAGCCCCCCTGGCACTTCGGGGCGCCAGTTTTCGCCGGCGGTGGCCGCAGGGTCGCCGTCCCGCCGTACGTGAGGCGCCGGGTCCCAGCCTGCCGCGCAAACGCGCCGGGCGCAAAGGCTGCGGCGCCCGCGGGAGCGCGGCCCCCGGGCAGGCAGCGCGCGCGCTCCCGCGCGTCGCCCCTCCGTCTTCGAGGTGAAGGGCCTCGTGAGGTGCAGAGCGCTGCCCCGAAAGCAGAGGCCTCGTCTTTGAAGCGCCCGGGGAACCCCGCCGAGGGCCGCGGGGAAGAGTCGCGGCAGCCGTCGGCGCCCCTGCGGCCTTCCGACGGCGCTGACGATGGCCTCGTCCGGCCGGGCGGGCGCCTCCGCGGAGGGCCCCGAGGCCGGAAGGCGGCGAGCCTCGCTCAGCTGCGGGCCGGTGGGCGTGGCGAGGCCGTACAAGTTCTGTTTCACCCCGGCCCGGCTCAGCTTTCGGTTTCGTTTCCCGCCGGCGTCCCCACCCTGCGGGAGTCGCCCTGCCAGCCGGCGGTCCGACGGCCAGCGCGCACCCGCAGCCATGGCCCAGGCCGCCGTCCTCCGCGAGGTGACCCAGGTGCTGTGCGCGGCCGGGGGCGCCTTGGAGCTGGAGGAGCTGCGGCGCCGCTTGCGCGAGGGCGTCGGCGCGGACGCGCTGGAGCGGCTGCTGCGGGAGCACCCGCGCTTCGCGGTGGCGGCGCGGCCGGGCGCGCGCGGCGCCGCGGCCGCCGCCGAGCGGGTGGTGCTGGCCGTGTCGGCGCTGCGCCTGTGCCGCGACCACCAGGGCGCCAAGCCCGCGTGCGCGGGGCTCTGCTCGCAGCTGCACCTCTGCAAGTTCATGGTGTGCGGGGCCTGCAAGTTCCTGAGGGCCGGGTAAGGCGCTGCGCCGGCCCGACGGCGGGCCCGGGCAGGGGGGCGGGCCGAGGCCCCGGGGCGCCTCCGCGCCCGGCCGTCTGGGGCGCCGCTTAGGGTTTGGGGAGGCGGGGTGGAGGTCGTCCCCGCAGTCCTCCTCAGCGAACACTCATCGAGCACCTGCTCAATGCCGGGCGCCGTGTGAGGGACTCGGTGGGATCGTGCCCTCCAGGCTCCGGCCGTCCGAGCGCCGCTGAGCGCGCGCTGCGGACTGGGACGCTCTCGGAATGGCCGTCCCGGGGTGGGGGTCAGGGTGCGGCTGGGGGAGGGGAGGGGAGGGCGGGCTCGGGTCCCCAGGGAGAGGGGCCGGGCTGGCTTCCCCGCGCGCCATGACGCCCGGTCTCCGGAGCTTTGAAAGCCACACAGCCCAAGGAAACCTGTTCAAACGTCGCTCAGCCCCCGTTTTCCCCGGCTTCCAAGCCAGCAGAGGCTTCGCTTGCGTCTAGGATAAAATGCAAGCTCCGCGCCATCTCCCGAAAGGACCGCAGGGGGCTGGGCCCGGCTGCACTCCAGCCGCACCCCTCCTGGGTGCCCTTTGGTTTCTGGCACATTTCCAGCCTTTTTGTTCGTCTCGTGAGCTTTGTTTTGCTCTGTCTGGAACGATTTTCCTGGTTTGCCCTATGAATCTTTAAAGGCCATAACCACTCCTTTTGCGCCCGCCCTTCCTCTTCCTCTCCATCACATGGTCCTGTTTACTTTTCTCCTACCACCTACCATAGCTCCCCTCCCCCCAGGTGGGCGGAAGCTCTGTGAGCGCGGAAGGCCCTGCAGTCTTAGCCCTGGCTGGTCTTTCCCTCTGTGCACACAGCAGGTGTTCGGTGAGATTTTTGCAGTGAGTGGACTGGATTTGGGCTAAAGACTTTGGACCTCACCCTAAATGTGATAGGGGCCGGTCAAATGGCAGGAGAGCGGCCATCAGGTCTTCATTTTAGGAAGCTGTATCTTAGGTAGTGGTGGGTGTGGACGCTGATTTACAAGAGGTTGTGGTGGGGACCTGTTTGGAAATTAGTCCAGTTACTTAAAAGAATTGGTTCCTTTCTTTCCCTTTTTTCCATCCTTCCTTTCTCTTTTCTCCGTTTTGGGGGTGGAGGGCTTAACACACAGTACATCTTATTTCTTGCTTATGTCAGGTCCGCTAGTGTTGGGTACGGATCTTCATGCAGTCATTCAAGGATCCAGGCTGGTTCACCTAGACTCTGCTCTCCTCAACCCATGGCTCTTAAAGCCATTCTGGGTGTCAGGTTCCAGGAAGCAGGCAGAGAAGAGGCACAGTAGAGGGTTGGAGAGTTGTTTTTATGGGTCAGTGTTAGAACTGGTAGATATTCTTCCACCCACATCACAAGATGTCTCATGACCCCACCTAGATGAGGAGTGGGGGAGGGCTGGGGAAATGTAGACCCTGGGAAGCCGCTGCCCAGAAATATCAAGGTTAGAATATTCGAAGGCCCATATAAGGCCTTAAGAAGTGATGTATGTGTGAGAAATTTGGGAGAGATGGCTGGAGTTGGTGAGAGTGTGGTGACAGAATATGAGAGGTGATAACTCGGTGTTCTTTCTCGTTGACTGAGAGATGACTGTTATTTCTTTTGACTGAGAGCAGGGGAGTGTTTTGTTTTGAAGCTTTCTCGGTCAGGGATCTGACGTTTGGGAGGACAGCCAGGGCCCCGATTGGCTCGTTTGGAAGTTGTTGGGTGGCATAGGCTGTGGCTCCATGAATGGGTCAGGTCTGAGGTGGGGTCTGAAGGTGGAACCTTGGAGAAATTTGGCTTTCAGGAACTGGTAGAGAAGATCCACCTCGAGGGAGAATCAGGAGCAGCAGCTGGAGAGAAAGGTGGACACAGTAAATAACGGACAGAGAGGCGGATGGACAGATGGACGGACGGATGGATGGATGGATGGATGTGATGATAAGAATAACTGGTAGATTTTGTTAATGCCTGTATTTGGTAAAATAAAGATGGCAGACCTATTCTTAGGGTAGTCACCAAAATGTGGGGTCAAATTTTACTTGTCTTGGAAGTCTGAACATATGGTATTTACTGATCTAGATAATTCTATGTTTTCTTTTTTGTTTTTCATCTTTACCTTTTCCTTGAGGTTCACGCAAGAGAATTTCTTGACCCTTCCTTCTCTGACTATTTGTGGGTCATGTGGGGAGAGAGAATGTGCAGTTGGCTGTATTTTCTGTGACTATTAGTCCTCCTGAACCATAGGTCAGTTTCAGAAATAGGTCCTTACTGCTGCTTGTGTTCATTGGTGAATCTGGAGGGGTCTTTAGTCCCTGACTTTCAAACTGTGCTTAGCGGACAGTAAGCACCGTGGTCAGGAGCATAGCCTCCAAGACAAGCCTGCCTTGTTCCAACCCTGCCTTTGCTTGGGGCAAATTACTTTGTATCTGAGTCTCAGTTCCATCATCTGCAAAATGGGGATAATAATATCACCTACCTCATAGCCTTTTTGAAGACAATAAATTAACTCATAAAATGTTGGGCATTCCCTGGTTCATGGTAAATGTTCAACAAGTTTTAGCAGTCATCATCATTATCATTATAATAATTAGATAGATTTGGGTTTGAGAGCACCAATTATTAGCCTCTCTGCCTAGAATGTTTTTCCCTTCTCTCCTTGCCTGGATCATCTTCAACCCTAAGTATTTGGCTCAGGTCCTCTCTTGTTTGCTTCCCCACTTCCGTCAGGCTCAGGTGCCCCTCCTTCTGCACTGATGTTTTCTGAGCTTAGCTGACCTGGCACTTTCTGCTCCATTTTAGTCATCTGTCTTTTACTTCCACTAGATGAGAGAAGGATGTGAGTCAGGATGACTCCAAGGTTTTTGGCCTGTGCAGTGGAAGAGGAAAGTTAAGTTGCCTTTTACTGAGATGGAGTCTGTGGAAGGTACAGGTTTGGGGGAGTTGATCAGGTTTTTCATTTTCTTTTGAGGTGCTTAAAATAAGCATAATCTATGAAGTATGGCAGTGTCTTAGTCAAGCAAAATCTGTTTGCCTGACTATTCCCAGTTGTGTTGACCCAGGCGATCATTTGAAGTCTTTGGATCGCTGGGGCATGGTGCCAGTGCCTTGCTCACGATGAGTGTTTAACAGGGGCTTGTTTGAAAACATGGAGGAGGGGAACAGAGAAAAGGGCTGGGTCTCCAGTGTGTGGGCATGAGTAAATACTTATAACCATAAGGTGTCAACACTCATTTATTCAGCCAGTGTTTTAAGTGTCCAGTGACTGGTATGCTGTGACTTTTTTTTTTTTTTTTGTGAAATAGCGCTGTCATTCTCATCAGAAACCTGCTGAAAGGTGCTATCCTGGGCTCTAGAACTCACAAGTTATCATTTCTTTTTTTGTAAATAAGCATTATGTATTATTGTTGCATAGCCAACTGGTTTTTTCTCCAGTGCTTTTAAACAAGGTCGGGAACTGTTCTTGAAGACCGATTTTACCAGTTGTATTAGTTTGCTCCAGCTGACATAACAAGTTAACACAGACTGGGTGGCTTAATCAACCAGAAATTTATTTTCTCACAATTCTAGAGGCTAGAAGTTAAAGATCAAGGGTTGGTTTCTTCCGAGGCTTCTCTCCATGGTTGGTAGATGGTCATCTTCTCCCCACGTCCTCACATCATCTTCCCGTTGTGCCAGTATGTGTCCTAACTCCTCCTCTTATAAGGACACCAAATTGGATTGGTCCCCCTCCAATGACCTCATTTTAACTTAATCATTTCTTTAAAGACTGTCTCCAAATAGAATCACTTCTAAGGTCCTGGGGGTTAGAACCTCAACATAAGAATTTTCGGAAGACAGTTCAGTTGTGATCCCAGCTCTGTTCTTTTGCAGGAAGAACTGTAA
This sequence comes from Rousettus aegyptiacus, assembly GCF_014176215.1. Taxonomy (NCBI): domain Eukaryota; kingdom Metazoa; phylum Chordata; class Mammalia; order Chiroptera; family Pteropodidae; genus Rousettus; species Rousettus aegyptiacus. Next base: position 55,256,949 of record NW_023416288.1, read on the forward strand.
GAATGGTCACAGCTTAACAACTGAGCACAACCTGGGTGTGCTGAGAACTCACGGCGTCGACCACCTTAGCTACAGTGAGCTCTGCCAGCTTTTGTTTCAGAATGACTCCTGGCTTTTGCCAGAGGTGAGTGCCAGGAGGGTGCGTGTGTGTGTGTGTGTGTGTGTGTGTGTGTGTGTGTACGCGTGTGCGCGCGCACACAGAATCAGGGAGAGGCCAAAAGGTAGGAAGATAGGAAATATTATGGTAGAAGAGAATCTTAGGCCCCCATCGTGACCACTGGGACTGCCTGGAGGAGACCTAGATTGAATTCTTGGCTCTGTGACATTAGGCCAATTTTGCTCCTTCTTGAGGTCTCCTTTCCTCCTCCATCAGTTGGGCTGGTACCTCCTTTGCAGGGCTTCTGTGAAGTTGAGAGCCTGTTTGGCCAGTGGCTGCAGCAAGATGTTATTTACATAGAGTCAAGGAGATGAGAGATTCCAGCCAGCCCCTCTTTGTTTAGCAGGTCTTGGAATCATGCAGGTTTCAGTGGAGCCAGCTGCGTCTGTGGAGAAGCTTTCTAGGGCTGCTGACAGACAGATTATGCATTCTCTACTAACTCAGTTGCACCCAGGGAATTTTGAAGTTTAGTTAATGTGAAGTCTCATATTGCATTAACCACTTGTTTCAGAGCTCACTGCAGTGGTTATGTGCTATTTCAAATCCTTCTAGAAGCAAGATGGAATTAGAAGTGTGAGATTTATTGGGTAGGGAGCAGAAGGTGGGGCGAGCCTTGAGGCAATGATGCAGGTCTAGCATCTGTGGCAGGAGGAGGGGGAAGGAAGGGGACTGGACAGGAAGAGATCCTGACTGCAGCACAGTTCCAGGAAGGCTTCTGCCTGGCCAACTGGAAGTTCGGAGTTAAAGGTTTCGCTGTTGGAGGCAACCTGGGCTTCCCTAGAAAGGTGTGCTCCATTGGCTGGGAGCGTCCCCGGGAGTGTGGCCTCTGTGTGAATAAGGTAGTGGCTCCAGAGGCAACACTGGGCTGTCAGTTAACTGTGCTCTGCAGCAGGTATGAGCAGCGCCTTTCTGTGGCCAGCACAGGTTATATGGGATGCGCTGACACTTCCTGTGATGAGGCGACAGATTAGATCGGCATATTTTAATGACGGTGCTTCCATATGATTTAATTAGAATCACCCATTTGAGGAAGGTGCAACAGAGCATAGTGACTGGCACATAATGGGTATTAACTTTTTTTGCTTTTTGAAAATTAGTATTGATTTACTTCAGCTAACTTTTATTGAATATCCACTGTGGATCAGACACTGGTGATAAGGAGATAGCAGATCCCATTCTGTCCTTCTAGGAGGCACATTTACTGGGTCACACAGACAAGTCAGCAGATAATCGTAAGGTGCTGTGTTAGAAGCTCCAACAGAAGTCAGTGCTCTGATCTCCGGGGCACAGTTTGGGTGCTGGGAAAGGCGTCCTGGAGTCCATGGTGCCTGCTCTTGGAGCTGAACGATGAAGGTCTGGGAAGAGGGGGGCACAGAGAGGAGGGCACCTAGCATTGTCAGGGGACCTCATGTAGGTCAGCACAGCCTGGATTTAGGGTTGGAGAGGGGAAAAAGAGACATGGATGGGCAGAGGCTCATACACAGGAAGGAGTCAGGAGGTAGGTTTGTGTTCGGAGTGGGCATTCACATGTTGGAGAGATCGTCTTGTCAATAGTGTGAAAAATGAATCAGAGGGTGACCAAGCAAGAGTTTGTAGCCTCTGCGTGCTTGGGTGTGCTGGTTGGTTCAGACACAGTGCCAGCAGGTGGAAGCCGAGGCCACAAACTCGGACCCAGTGCAGCTTTCCTGCCAGGGCTTCTGCTCTCAGGCTAGTCTCTTTATCAGATGACCAGTTGGGGGCCACCACCATGAATCGAGCACTCACTCACTGCGTCCCAGGTATGGCATTAGCCATTTTGTAATATTTCCCATTTAATCCTCACAATAACCCAGGAATGGAGGTGGGATTATTCCCATATTGTGGATTGAAAAATTGAATCTGAGAGCTGACATGTAGCTTGCCAAAGGTCAGGCAGCTTGTAAGTGGCAGAATCAGGTAAGGGTCCAGCCCTCTGGCCTTTCTCTTTGGGGAAAGGAGTAGGGTAGGAAAAGAGTAGGGTTCCTGCTGAATCTTGCTCAGTTTAATGCCTTTGAATTGAGTGGGTGGGTCCTCGGTGGTCTCTGGCCTAGTTTGCATCTGTAGGAATTTGGAGTGTAGAGGAGAAGGAGCAGTTAATTCAAGCTCAGATCCCAGCTTTGCCAATAACCTAATTCAGCCATTGTATGTGCCAAATGTGGCAGATTGCTGTGTGACTTAGGGCAAGCCAGTTAACTTCTCTGAGTCTCAGTTTTCTTGTGAGAAATTAAAGGGCTGTATTTGGCCTTCTCTAAGATGCTTTAAACCTTCAGAACCTCTTTGACCCCTGAGTTGTAGAAAAAAGAGTTGAGAGAAACTGGGGCCTAGGTAATGGAGCGTTAATGAATCAGGGAGAAGGGTATAGATAGAGCTTAAGGGTTGAGAGGAGCAAATACATTAAAATGTCTCCTGTGAAGGGAGCAGTTCTGATCAAGTTCTTTGGGTTTCCCCAATGGAGCAGCTATTCTGAGCAGTCTGCTGTCCACTCAGTTCCCATTTTAGTCAAGGACATGTTAACAGCCACCCATCTAGAGCGAGGGATGTTCTCATAGCTGCGTGGTTTGTGTGGATAACAAGGTCACTAGCAGTGGCTAGATTTCTGGAAAAACCTCTTCTAACCAGTGGACTGGTCAGTAGGGAGGTGGTGGCTTGTGAAGCTTTCCTAAGCTGCTGTCTTTTTCCTTCTTTGTCAACAGATCTGCCTTCACTACAATAAAGGAGATGGACCCTATGGCTCTTGTTCCTTTCAGAAGCAATGTATCAAACTCCATATCTGCCAGTATTTTTTACAGGGTGAATGCAGGTTTGGTACTAGCTGTAAGAGATCCCATGATTTCTCTAAATCTGAGACTCTGGAAAAACTGGAGAAGTTGGGCATGAGCTCAGACTTGGTGAGCAGGCTGCCTTCCATTTATAGAAATGCTTATGACATCAAGAATAAGAACTCCGCCCCTGGCAAAGAGCACCTTCCGGCTCCAGGGACTTCTGGTAAGGCTCTGGGCTGGGGCTCCGGGATTCCATCTGACTATTAAATGAGATGCGCGGCTGGATATGTCTGTGCTTCTCTTAGTACAGTGCAGTTAGTGATCCCTTCCTAGCTAGTGGGGGTCATGAGGGTGAGTTGAAATCATGGCCATGGACAAGCAAGGCATTCTAGAAAAGTGCGACTTGGTGTTGAGGGTGAATGAATATGGGCCTCACCTGCACGGAGATAAGGGACTCTGCTTCTCCTATACAGTTGTCCCTCTGCCCCCTGGAGAACTTGCCTTTTAATAAGGGACCCTAAAGTTAAGAATGCCATGCTGTGCAACTCTAAGGGTGTTCTTTGCATTGTGTTCTGTTGTGATTTTTAAAAAATAAGTCAGTGAAGTATATTTTAATTTTAGCTCTCTTCTTGATATGTATAAATGGATTTTCTTCTTCTTTTTTTTTTAGTCATTGTAAATTTGCTTTGTTCACTGCTTATCTCTAGCACTTGGACAGTACCTGACCCACAGTAGGCATAGGCACTCAGATATTGGTTGAATGATGGAGCATGCTGGGATAATTATTTTAAAAGGAATGTCAGGCTTAGTGTTAGGCACATGGGAGAATTCTGAGCAGACTGTTTATGTAACAAGCATTTCTTTAATACCTGTTGTGTGGAAAATGAATAATGCGGTCTCTCAAGGTTATTACACATCGATGTTCTTGGAATTTCACAGTATCATCTGTTGGCTGGCCATTCTCGTTATCCATTCTTTCATTCAACAAATTCAAGTGATTGTCATGTGCTGGCCACTGTCCTGGGCCCCAGTTATGTCTTGGTGACTATGAAACATGACTCCCCAAATGAATGCACAATCATATCCACTTGTTAGCTGTAGTGATAGTTAAGATTTTTAACAGACCCTTTCCTAAAATACCAGGTAAGCGTCAGGACTACCAGCAAGCAAACTTATTCCTCTAATCATACCTGATTTTTATATTTAAAAATTGTCCTTGTCATATGTGTTTTTTTCTTTGTATTTTCTTTAATTTTGGCTAATTTCTTTCAATAGCAGGAAGCCTAGAAGTAGACAGGGTTTGCTTTAAACAGATCTTGAAGATGAATCATTTGGATTATGGCTTTGCTAGAAAGGGAGGGAAAGATACCTGCCCTTGAGGACTTGAGGACAGATGGAGGTGACCTCCAGGGCTCCAGAGGTGTGGGTTTTGAGGCCCAACCTGGGGATATTTGAGAGGCCCATAAAGAGAAGGGAAAGCCTGGTCCCGCAGCAGGAGTGAGAAACATGCTGCTAGAACAGAAATGCTTCCCTCTCTGAGTAAAAGTGTCTTTGAGATGAGCCACAGAGGGCTCACAGTCAGCTTTTCCACTGTAAGGTAATAACAGTCTATTATTTTTACTTTCTTTGTTTTTAAACTTTATTTCCCATTTAGAAATTGTGAGAAGGTATATTTAATGTTTAAAAAGTGGGATGGTAAGTCACACTTAATATGTATGTAAGATCAATTTTCTGGAAAAGTACGGTCCAAAATAGCGAAAGGACTAGGTGAAAGGCGTAGTCTTTTTTGTTTTTGTTTTTGTTTTGATGTGTACGTTGTTTTTTTTTTGTCTGCATCTTTCTTATTCCACTAGAATAAATGTATCCTTGATGTAATGTGAAGCATTTCTTCTTAAACTGTAGATGTAGACTTTACAATTTAACTCAACAATAAAAAAGTAACCTCTTAAAATAAAACAGGAAAGGGCAAGATGAATAACAAAATGACTGGTTATAAAATGAGGAGAATTTCCTATAAACTTACAGGTGGAAGGGAGGAGGGATGTAATTATTAGGTAAGGCTCATTGGACCACTACTAATAAAGGTAAGCTTTGAAATCACTTACAAGCCCTTTTTATATTGAAATTTTTATAATCTCAAGGTGATATTTTAAGAAGTAAGCTTTATATATATTGCTTTTTTTCTTGGTATTAGTACCCAGTTCTAATATTTCATTAACAAGGATTTGCTGTTAGAATCAAATCCAGGTTGTAACATGCAGCCCTCCGCTTGCCCCTTGGTGTCACCACCAGCTTAGATACAGAAGGACTCTTAAGCTCTCTCAGTGTGTAGGATAGTGGTTCTCCCCAGGTTCCACCCCTGGAGGTTCTGATTGAGTCAGTCTAGGCCAGAGCCAGGCACTTGTATTTTTAAATGGGTCTTCTAGTGAATGGAGTGCACAGCCAGAGCTGAGAAGAGAGCCTCGTGTTGTCTCGGACTTGCCAAACAGTTGTGTGGCCTTGGGCTCCCTGGCTTCCTCCTAAAAAAAACAGAGCCCATATGCACGTCTGACGGTGCTTTCATCCCAAGCATTGTCTGATTTTGTCTGCCCATGTTTGTCTTGTGCAGAGAGATGAATAAATCCTTTTTTCTGTCCTTTGTATCTTGAACTACTCCAATCTGGTAAATGAAGTTTCCGCAGAAGCTGATGTGTCTTTGTGGTGTTTCTTTGTAGAAAGAAGAGATAGTTCAGGTTCTGTGTCCCCGACTACTACTAACCAAGAGGAGAGTGAGGAGATCTGCTTATACCATATCCGGAAAAGTTGTAGCTTTCAAGGTAAGTCAGAGGAAACCCCTTCAACCACATGTGGATGGGATAACTGCTTCTCATTCCTGGAGCTCTGCTCCGAGGCCACTCCAAAGTCCTCTCCCCTGTCCAGAGAGAGTGGGCCTTAATTGTGAGCTGGCGTGACATTCAGCCAAACCAGTTCTGCAGCAATTTTGTTGGGGAGTTGACGATGGTAGGAATTATTTGAGTTTCTAAAAATCAAACTGTAGAGGAGTTTTGGGAAACATAACTGTTTGGGTCATGCGGCAAAGTGAGTACCAAGTGTTGGATCCTTGGTCAACTTAGCATGAGGTCACAGATATGCACAAGACACAGATACCCAGTGTAGTGGGAACAAAGTGTCCTTCATCAGGGGTGATCTCAGACTTAGGATGCCTTAGAAACTGGAAGGTCCTGAGGAGGCACTCATGTTTGCTCTTGGGGGATGAGTAGTTAAGTTGGGGTCTTCTCTCCACAGTCCTCCTTTTATCAGAAGCAACAATTCTTGTGTATATGTGTGTGTTTGTATTTTCACTAAACCTTTGTTTTTTTTCTTATGGCCGTCCTAGGCTTTGAAGAAAGATTTCTTCTTGAATTCAGTGACTCCTTTTAAAAAACGACCATAACCACTTCTTGTTTCATTTTAAGTCTTTAAAAACTACCCAAGCATGGCAGAGGGAATGCAGTTAGCATTAATATGATGGCTAGGTGGAGGGCCAGGGGAGGAAGGGAACAATTGGGAGGATCGTTTTATGAACTATATAGATGTCTAACCAATGTACTGTGTACTTGAAACTAATTTAAATAAATTTTTAAAAAACTACCCAAGCAATTTATGAACACTGTGAATACTTTCACTTTATAAAAGAGTCAAATAATACAGAGTAAAATCTGAAGTCCTCTTTCAGTCATCCCTAAAGGTAAACACATGCTGTGCAGTCATATATGTTTTACATATTTTCAACAGACAGGAACATGTGACACATATTATTTAATCTGCTTCCTTTGCTTAACATATCTTAGAGGTTTTTTCCTACATTAGTACATGTAAGTCTACCTTGTTTTTAAAAAAGCAATTGTGTAGTATTTAATTAGAGTCATGTTCCACTGAGCATCTGAGGACACACGTGTATTTCCATAGATAGATTTCTGGAAATGGAATGGTAGGTAGGTCAAGGAATATGTGTCATATATACATATATATTTATGTTTTTAAATTCAACATTGAGATCTGATTTACACACAATACAATCCATCTATTTTAAGTGTATACTCTGAGTTTCGGTAACTATGCATGCCCATGTAGCTATCACTGTACTCTAGACATGGGACAGTTCTCTCATTACAAAAATTTCCCTTGTGCCCCTTTATAGTTAATCCTTACCCCTCAATTCCCCGACCCCAGGCGATTGCTGATCTGTTTTTTGTTGCTGTAGATTAGATTTGCTTTTTCTAGAATTTCATATAAATGAAATCGTACAGAATGTGCTTTCCTGTACCATCTTTTTTCGCCCAGCATGGTTTTGAGGTTCAGTCATGCTGGCACATCCATAGTTTGTTCCTTTTTTATTGCTGAGTAGTTTGTTGTTGCATGGATTGACTACAATTTGTTTACCCATTCAGATCTTGATGAACACTAGGTTGTTTCCAGTTTCCGGCTTTTACAAATAGAGCTTCTGTAAATCTCCATGTACAAGTTTCCATGTGGATATATGTTTTCACTTCGGTAAAGACCTGGAATTACTGGAATTACTGGATCATGTGATAAATATGTGTTTAACTTAATTAAAAACTGCCAAACTATCCTTCAAAGTGGATGTACTATTTTACCTTCCCACCAGCAATGTACGAATGAGCGTTCCAGTTATTCTGCATCTTTGTCTACACTTGGTATTGTCAGCCTTTTAAATTTTAGCTGTTCTAGTCAGTGAGTAGTGCTAGCTCGTTGTAGTTTTAATTTGCATTAATGCTTGATGATTAATGATGTTTAACGTTTATTTTTAATGTGCTTATTGGCCATTTATATATCTTCTGTAAAGAATCCATTTAAATCTTTGCCTTTTTTGTATAGTAGCTTTATTGAGATATTGAGTATAATTCACATACCATATAATTCACTCCTTTGATAGTTTTTACATAGTCAAAGGATTGCGCAACCACTGTCACAATCAATATTAAAATATTTCATCATCCCCAAAGAAACCCTGTACTCATTAGCAGTCACTTCCACTCTCCCCTCCCTCCCAGCCCCTCACAACTACACATTTACATTCTATCTCTATAGATTTGCTTGGATGTTTCATGTAAATGGTATCGTACAGTATATGGTCTTTTGTGAATTTGTGTGATTTTTTCCCTATTTTTTTTTGGATTGTTTGAGCTCATTGAGTTGCAAGAATTTTGAATATTCTTTATACATGTCTTTGTCAGATACAGGTATTGAAAATATATTCTTCCAGCCTGTGTCTTTCATGTTCATTTTCCTTATGTTATCTTTTGAAGAACAGATGTTTTAATATTGATATCCATTTTAATATTTTTTGATGGTTTGGGTTTTGTGTACCTTAAAAATCTTTGCTTGTTCCAAGCCCACAAAAATGTTTCTTCTGCGTTTTTTTTCCTAGAAGTTTTATAGGTTTAGCTTTTATGTTTAGGTCTATCTGTAACTCTTGATCCCTTTTCTCTAATAATTATTTCCTTAGGTATTGATTCTTTTGTGTGAGTTAGCTGCCTGCGTAGTTTTTCCTTGTGTTTTGGGTGATTCTTGGTTGTCTGTTCATGTTGGCACTCAGAAGCCCCATGCCTGTGGTGGTTGCTGATTCTCTTGCCGGGCTTATCAGGGAAGAGCACTATGTCTTGGTTGGCAGGTGGGCTGCAAGCATGTATCCTAGGACTAGGGGCTTTGACGAATCTCTCAGAGGCTTCTCTCTCCCCCTAGCCCTTACAACCACACTTTCATGTTCCATGGGAAAACCAAAAAGGTTGCTGAGCACAAACAAGGCAGTGAGGGAGTACCTGTGCCAAGGGCCCTGTTACTCTCATTGTGATTGCCTGGTGTCTTCCTTGCTCCTTGTTACATGAAGTCCCCAGACCCTTCCCACTCTGGCAGTAGCTCTCTTCTTCACACTTTGTTTTTTCTCTCTCCTTTTTCTCTATCGGTTTGATTCTTTCTGCTTCAAGATTTTAGAAATTCTTCAATATATCTGGAATATTTGATGGAATATTTTATTGTTTCTAGTGCTTTTGGATTTCTTCTCTGTGGCTTGTCATTTCAAGGGCTATAGGGAGAAAAAGGATGTGGATGTGGGTACTTTGCCAAATCGATTTGGTTTCTGGGGCTCACCTAGAAAATCTGTTCTCTGAAACGTCACAGTGAAGTAGAAGGAGGGAAGGAAATTGAGAAAGGGAACAAGAGGACAAGGATTTTAACTGGGCCAGCATGTGTATATCTGCAAGGGCAGAGCAGTGCATATAAAGACCTTCAGGGCTGCAGGCGTGTGTTGAGAAGAGGTGCGTATGTTAGTAGCCAGAAAGGTCAAAGCGTGTCGGACCCATGCCGCTGACCACCTGAAGTGGAACACGTCAGGTTGGGCTGGGTTTCCAGTAGAGAAAAAGCTGGCTTCGTTTTCGGTATGACAGCTCCCGTTCCCACCTGCCACATGAATAGCAAAGGCATAGACTGTCCTCTGCAAGAGTGGAGACTTCGACCTTCTTATGATCAACTTCTTTACTGTCATGAGATGAAATTAATGTCATGTAACCTACTAACATCTTTCTAAAAATCACTGTAATGTCCTGTTGCAAAGGGAGACAAAAGTGTACATAATAAAATACATAGTATTTCAATATCTAAATGCTTAGATATGACTGTATTACAAAAAAAAGACCCCCCAACAGATTTTCATAATGTTCCCAGGTCAGCAGGCAGCACTACACCTGCTGAGAACCATAGGACTAGGCCATGCTGTCTAATGCCAAGATGTCTTGTTTATATTTTTGTTTTATTTAGATAAATGCAATAGAGTTCATTTCCATTTGCCATATAGATGGCAGTTCTTGGTTGGAGACAAATGGAAGGATTTGGACAACATGGAGTTTATTGAAGAGGCATATAGCAATCCCCAAAAAAACAGGTAGGAAATAATTTCACTTGGGTCTGCTCTTACCTGGTCTTTTCTGTGCAGTATGGGAAGTTTAGACACAGCAGGATTTAGTTTTAATCACACACACACACAAACATTTGGTAAACAGCCTGGTCTGCAGGTGGAAGCTCTGGGCTGGGAATTGGAAGTTAATATTTATACTGGTAGTCGGTGCCTGTGTTTTCCCACCTTCTCTTTTAAGGGAGGATCTGTGGGGAACGAGGTGGCTGTTGGGATTGATCACGTACTTATATCCTCATTGATTAGTATGGAAAAATGAGAGATGATCATTTGAGAAATTTTAGCCTTTGCCTGTGAAGTCGTATGGCTGAACTGCCATTTAGCCTTTAACTTCTTTACTTTTCTAAGTGTGTCCCCCATGTTTTACTTAGTCAGTTCGTAGTAAATGGAGAAGTTCTGGGTAGCCTTATTTTCAAATACTACCATCTTGGATTGAACTTGCTATGGTATGTTGCCACAAAGAGAACTTGAGTCTACTTTTTTTGAGTCTTCTTTTTAAGTAGATAAAATAAATTTGTGCTTAGAGTACAATTATGTACAAATTGCTACTGCAAAGTATGTGAGACAAATTTTTCCCCTAGGAGGATTAAATGGCTCGCAAAACACCCTCCCTCCTTCCCTCTCTTGTTCTGAGGCAAAATGTACACATAGTGAAGCGCATAGATATTAAATGTATAGTTCAGTGAATTTGACAGATGCAGACACTCGTGTAGCCAACAGTGATCTGAGTATAGATAATTTTCCTCACCCTAGCAAGTTTCCTCCTGTCCCCTTCCAGTCAGTGCCCACACCCACAGGCCACCGCTGCCCTGATGACCATTTCCATAGATTAGTCTTGCCCGTTCTTAAACTTCATCTGAATGGAACCGTACATGGATGGGACTGTTGTGTCTAGCATTTTTCTCTCAGCACTCTCCGAGACTCGTCCGGGTCGTCCTGTCTCCTGGCGCGCATGTGCACGGGTGACGTTCGGGGGTGAAACTGCTAGGGTTAGGCTGGGGTTCATCCTCAACTCTGGTGATGTCAAACTGTTTTCCAGGTGACTGCTCCACTTTCCCTCCGCTTTCCACCTCCGTTAACAATCTGTAGTGTCACTTCCTAGTGTTTGATATTATCATCTGCCATCTGAACTTTTCCCAGACTAGGGGTGTAACTTGGTATCTTCGTTTGCATATCCCATGAGATAAGTGTTCCTCCATATGTTTGTTGGCCATTTGTGCTGCTTCTGCTATGAAATGTCTGTTCTAGTAGTTTGCTCATTTTGGTGGGGGCTGGTTGTTGTGGTTTTAGTTATTTAGTTTTAGGAATTTAAAAAAATTTCTTGATATTGAGTGTTTAAAATAAACTCTCCCTGTTAGGTTATGGTATTTTTTACTAAAGAGAAATATTTATTCGTCTTTAGTGTTTTATACTTTTTGTGTCATAAGAAATCCTTTCTTATCCCAAGATCATTAAGAAATTTTCCTGAATTTTCTTTAAAAAGTCTTAAGATTTTAAGGACTGTATTTAATTTTGTCCTGCCTGTGGTAAAGTATGGACCCAGTTTCATTCTTATGCAGATGAATTACCAGTTTTTCCAAAGACCACTTTTTAAAGATGTATTTAAAATTTTAAAAATTGTAAAATATACATAATAAGATGCGTCATAGTAACCATTTTTAAGTGTTGTAAATTTCAGTGGCATTAAGTTCATATACATTGTGCAGCCATCACCATTAACCATTTCCATAAGTTTACTTTTAAACCCAATCAAAACAGAGCTAAATTTGTCACAGTGTTAACACATTTTATAGCTTATTTCCAGACTCAGGAGCCAAATGCTACTATTTTAAAGGAGTCCATCTTTTCTCCACCTATTTTCAATGCCGCCTGTGTCAGGCACCAGTTAGCAAATACTCACCCAAGTCTGTTTCTGGCTGTTTTATTGGTCTGTTTGTATCAATATCAAACTATCTTACCTTGTAGAACATTTTAGTAAGTTTTGACATCTGGCAAGGCAAATCTTGACCTTGGTTTTCTTCATATTGTCTTAGTTGTTTTCGGCCTTTTGCTTCTCTTTAGAAATTTGAAAATCTCAGTTTTCACAAAAAAACTCTGGTTTGACTTCTTAAAATTGAAATTGCATTGACTTGCTGTCAGGGGAGAACTGACATCTTCATGATGCTGAGACTTTCATATATATGATAGCATCTCATTTGTTTAAATTTTCTTTGATATTTTTCAGTATTTCTATAATTTTCTTCATTAAAGTCTCGTATATCTTTTGTTAGATTTTTTTCTTTAGGGATCTGTTAACTTCTTTGCTTAAAATTTTTTTAAAATTTATTTTCCCCTCAGTTTTACAGAGAGAGAACTGACATACAACACTTAAATAAGTTTAAGGTGTACAGCACAGTAACTTGGCGTATGTATATATTGCAAAATGATTACTATAATAAGTTTAGTTAACATCTATCACTTCATATAGTTATAAAAAAAAATTTTATTTCCTTGTGATGAGAACTTTTAGGATCTACTCTCTTAGCAACTTTCAAATATACCATACAGCATTATTAACTAGTTATCATGTTGTACATCCCCAGTAAAAAAAAAAAAAAAAAAAATTATATTTTTGTGTGATATTCCATAGAAATGCAGTTGACTTATATAATCTTGTATTCTGCAACTTTACTATTTTAATTCAGAATCTACTGATAATATATTTGAATCATCTGTATAGGCATCTATTCTAGATCTCTACATAGAAATTAATATAACTGTCAAATAGCACTTTTATTTCTTTTTAATTCTTATACATTTTATTTCTTTTTATTGCCTTATTATAGGATATACAATGCTAAATAGAAGTAGTGATAGCTGAAATATTATTTTTTTTTCTTTTCCCCTACCTTTAAAAGGAGTAACTTTTAAATGTTAAAATGTTACTCAATTAACATGAATAAGTATTTGGAATCTTTGGCCTTGTTAAAGAATTCTAATTTTATTCCTACTGTGTTACGAATTTTTTAAAAATTCCGTACGGAAATTGAATTTTATTGAGTGCTGCTTCTCCATTAATTAGGAGCCCATGTTCTTCATACTTTATTAATGCAGTGAATTACATCAATTTTCTAATGTTAAGTCCATAGCATTCCTGGGCTTAATACACACAGTCACACACTCACTCATCCATCCATCCATCCATTCATTCTCTCTCTTTCTCTCTCTTTCTTTCTCTCTGTCTCTCTCCCTCTTCTTCCCTCCTTCTCCCCCACCTCTCTCCCTCTCCCTTCCTCCCTTTCTCCCTCTCTCCATCTCCTTCTCTCTCCTGGATTTCAGGTACTTTAAGATTTTTGCGTTTATGTTTGAGTAAGATTGGTCTATAATCGTTTCATATTATCTTTGCCTGTTTTTATCGCCAGAAGTTTCTAACCTTATAAAAATGAGATTGGAATGGTTTCTTTTTGTGTTAAAATGTTTTTGGTGAGTTAGAATTACTTTTTCCTGAATTATTGATCATGTGTCTTTAAGAATATAAAGACTTAATGTTTAACTTGTGGGGCTACTGACCCAATTTCTCATAATTGTTATAGGACCAGGTAGGTTTTCTATTTTTCCTTGGGTCAGTTTTGGTAAATTGATGTTTTTTTTTTTCCAGAAGTTTGTTTGTTTTATTTCTTTGCAAATTAATCGTCATAAGGTTGCTTGTGGTATCTTTTACTGTCTGTGGCATCTTGAATTTTGTCCTTTACATTTCTAATTTCTTTTTCCTCTTTTTTTTTCTTTATCAATCTTGCAGAGATTTATTGATTTTACTGATAGTTTTCTATTTTAGAATAACCAACTTTTGTTCTTTTCTGATCTCTTATATTAGATGACCCGTGGTTTATTTTTAAGTGTATTTTAAATTTTGTTAAATTACAATTGAACTGCATTGGTGTCAAAGTATAGACCGAATAATAATAGATACTTTGAATTTTGTTGAGACTTGCTTATTGTGTAGTACATGATTGGTTTTAGTAAAAGTTCTATGTATGCTAAAAATCTTTTGGAAGCAGTGTTAGATGAAGTATATTAATTTTGTGGTTCAGATCTTCTATATCTTTATTAATTTCTTTGCTACTTTATCAGTTACACATAGAAGTATGTTAACCCTATGAATTTGTCAATTTTTCCTTGTAATTCCATCAGTTTTTGTTTTATGTATTAAACTGTTGTAAAGCATATACAAGTTAAAATTTTTTATTTTAATAACTTCAACCTGTTAACATTGTAAAGTGGATACTTTTAATTTCTAGTAATGATTTTTACCTTCAGTCTGTTTTGTTTGATATTGATATAACTATGCCAACTTTCTTTTAGTTACTGTTTTTTTTTTTACTTTCAAAGTTTTTTGTCCTCATATTTTATATTTTGTCCTTTATACTACCTATAAACATAGAACTGAATATTTTTCTTGTTTGTCAATCTTTGTCTTTTAATTAAAAGTTAGTTTATTTTGTATTATGATTACTTATACATTTGAATCAATTTTTATTGTCCATCTTGATTTTTGCTATTGATCTGCTTTTTCTATATTTCTTTTGTCTTTTTTTCCCATTTGATTTTTTTCCCCCTTATCTGCTAGTTTGGGAGCTATGTACTGAAAATCTTATTCTTTTAGTGGTTACTCTGGAAATCTAAACAGGCTCTTTAATGTAACAAACATTAGCAATTTAAGCTAATTTATACTTTTAATCATTCTCTTGAACTATTAAAGAATTATGAATACTTGAATTCTTACTAGTTCCACTCACTTACTATTTAAATGAATTTGGGCAAATTACTTGACTTTCCTATGCCTCATGTGTCAAATAGACAAAATAATAGTTCCTACATCAAAGGATTATTTTGAGAATTAAAGGAATTAATATATATAAAACACTCAAAACAGTGTAGGGCATATAAAATGTGCTATATAAGTGTTGCTTCTGCTCTTTTTTTAATCCCAGAAGTTAGAAATTAGCATTATATAATGTAGTCAGTATTTGCTTTAACTTCTGTATTTATCATTTTGTTTTGTGCTCACCATCTTGGCCATACATTTCCTCATGGATCATGTACCTTCTTCCTTAACTTCATCTCCTAGAAATTGCTTTAGTGAGAGTCTAGTGGCAAATGTGTTTTTTGTTTGTCTGAAGGTATCTTTATTTCATCCTCATCCTTCAAAGATAATTTTATTTGGTATTTTTTTTTCCAACTCTTCAAAGATTATTCCACTGTTCTCTAGCTTCCATTGCTTCTATTTAGAAGACAGCTATAAGTCTGAATGTAGGTATAAGTTTCCTAGGGCTGCCATAACTGATTACCACAACCTTGGTTGGTGACTTTAAACAATAGAAATTTATTCTCTAACAGTTCTGGAGGCTAGAAGTCCAAAATCAAGGTGTCGACAGTCTCACAATAAACATTTAGCATATGTTAACTATTATTATTTTGTCTTCTAAGGATTTCCCATTTTTCCACCTCAGTAGTCCATTTTAAAAATATATTTTAACTAGCATTTTCTAAGTAGTGAAAGGAATGTCATGATAATGAGTTTTCTATGCTACCTCGATTTTGTTATTTTTGTACAGCAAAATTGATCTTGGAAACTTTTTTTTTTTCAATGCGCATCTCACATTTATGTTCATATCTACCAGCTGAGTGTTTAGAAGACCATGGGTGGAAGCTGAGGGGCCTGTGTTCATTTGGCTGGTGGCATTTTCGTGTACCTCTTACATTCTTTTGCAGGATCCTATGTGCTAAGCCGAGCAGTGATCTTCTCATTCCTCTTCTGAACTTTGACTCCATGACAGTTGGCACTGCCCGGGCTCGCCGCCTCTCCACAGCTTCCTCAGTCACCAGACCTCCACACTTCATTCTCACCACTGAGTGGGTGTGGTACTGGACCGATGAATTTGGTACTTGGCAGGAATATGGAAGACAAGTAAGTGTGATGGAAAGAGGGCCAGTGATTCCCTCCTGAGCCTCCATATAGAAGAGCCCTTCTAACATGTGCCCAAAGATTGCTGTGGGGATCAGTGATAGAGCTAAAGATCTCCAGATCTCCCTGCTCACCTCCTTGGGGGAAATTAAACAGACCTAGCTAATTTGGAATTCATTTTTCTGAGCTTTCATCTTTGAACAATTAGGTATCTGTTAGCTCTCATAAGAGCAGTGTGATTAAAAGTTGGAGATCACGTTTTTTCATTGGTTTTGTTAAATGAGGTAGAAGGATGCTTCTCTTACCGTTGAACAGGTAACTCTGGAGCGCATGCCTGTGTGTGCAGGAATGTTTGTGTAGCTCGCTGCCCAATAAATCACTGTTGTTCTAAGCCACCCAGTTTGTGATACTTAGTCGCGGCAGTCATACAGGTATGAGTGACACACCATGTGCCGGTATCAATGCATGTGTGTGGACTCAGTGACATTTGGCTGCATGGTCTTATTTTGACCCCTCAGTGGGTCCATCTCATAGGGCAGCTTGTCCATTTTAGCCCCTCCTTTCCCACATACTTCTGGTGTCACCCCATATTTATATTTCTGTCTTAGTTTTCTGCTAATCGTCAGTTCAGGTAGTTTCCTCTTCTCAGAAAAGCTAAGTTTTTTAATGCCTGAGCTCAGTATGTACTCCCAAATTTTAGATCCAAATTGCTTCCACCTGCACTCATTTCCTAAGGCTGCAGTGACTAAGTATCACAAACTGGGTGGCTTAGAACAACAGTGATTTATTATCTCACATTACTGGAGGCTAGAAATTGAAATCAAGGTGTAGTCAGGGTCATGCTCCCTCTGAAACCTGTAGGGAATTCTTCCTTGCCTCTTGGAGCTTCTGGTGTTTTGCTGGTGATTTTCGGTGTCCTTGGTGTGTAGACAGACACATCGCTCTAGTCAGCTTTCAGCATCGCATAGTGTTCTCCCTTTGTGTGTCTTCATATGGCCATGGCCATCCTCTTATAAGAGCATCAGTCATGTTGGATTAGATGCCCATCTTAACTAATTACATTAATTACGTCTACATTGACCCTATTTCCAAATAAGGTTACATTTTGTGGTACTGGCGGTTAGGACTTCAGTAGGTCTTTAACCTAATCTTGTATGTAAAAGAATTACTGTACTTGGTCCACTGAAGCTTTCTGCATTAAACTTGCCATCCCTGAGGTATTGGGCTCCAGGAAGCATTATCCCAACCAGCATCCTTTTTGAATTATCCTCAACAGGCTTCTCATGTTAGTGTACCTTTTCTATTTTTCCCCTTTCCTATGATTGCCTTTGCCTTGCTCTAAAAGCCCCACAGTTACCTTCATCTTCTTGTACCTGAACAAACCCATCCATCTGGTTGGAAGGAAAGGACCCTGCCCCCTGCCCTCTGCATTTATTCCTCTACTCAACAGAATCTGACTTCTGTTCCCGTTACTCGTTCATCTGGTCACTATTCCTGGAGCACCTGCAGGAAGTGGGACCCGGTCAGGCATAGGCCTCACAGTTCTGTAGACCCCAGCAGAGGGCTCAGGTGCCGAGTCCCATGGCATTTCCAGCCTTCACCCAGCTTCTTGCCCACTCCCTCCTCACTCTCCTGACATTCTTGCTTCTATCCTGTGCCCTTCATGGGCTGCTTTTCCACTCCCCTTAGTGAATGTTGTGGTTTCCTGGGGTCCAGCCCACACCCCCGTTCTTTCCACTGGTGTGTTTGCACTGGTTGATCACACCGATTCTTCCAACAGTGGTGGCCACCTCAAGTGAGCTCTCTATCTCTGTCTCTAGACCAGATTCATCTTCGAATGTCAGACTTGTGTGTGTCCAAATACCCACCTGATATTTCTGCAGCACTTTTGCTTTTTGTTTCAGGCACTGTGCTGAGTGCTCTGCATGCCTCGTTTTAATTAGTTTCCAGCCCTTTGAGGGTGGTATGAGGATGGCATACTATTGTATAACAGTATGAGTATGATTTAAATATTATTATCTGTTATGAAATTGAGATAATTGACATTCAGAGAGATTAAGTTGCCAAGGTTATAGAGTAAACAGGTTGGGGCCAGAATTCACAGTCAGTCCATCCCAAAATATCAGCTATCCCTTAGGTAATTGGAATGAGGAAGATGGATCGGAATGGATAATTGGAAAAATAGAAGAGTTTTCTAAGGGACCGGAAAAGGCAAATGAAGACTGCCCTCTGATTAGAGGACGGTAGGAACAAGACTAGATGGAGAAGGGGCAGAGCTGCTCAGGCCATCAAATCTGGTAGCACTCGAGAATTCACTGCCGATGTTTCACCTTCGTTTGAATGCTTGTGTCATTCGTTATGAGTAATTGAATACCCTCTCTCCACTGCTCCCATCGCAGTTATCCTGATGTAGCGACGCCCATGTTTGCAAGCTTCTTTTTTCCCAGGCGGCTTTTAAGAGGCAGTTGTGTTGTTTCTATTCAGTGCCTCCCTCTCCTGCCACCCTGCTCCGTCCTCTGCCTCCTCCATGACATGAGTACCACTGTGGGCATGGTGAGGATAGCACCCAGTGTGTCTTCATCATCTTAGGTTCTGGCTTTCAAGAAGTGTCTGGTATTTTCCCTTGCAGGGCATGGAGCACCCCGTGGCCACTGTCAGCAACAGCGATTTGGAGAAGGCCTACCTAGCGTACTGTGCCTCAGGGTCTGATCCCCAGGCAGCTACTCTGAAGTTCGAGGCGGGAAAGCACAAATACGTGTTAGACTTCAAAGGTACTTCCCGACCCCACTGCCCGCACCCAGCAGGGCCTGGCCATCTGTTGGCTGTGCCATTTCCACATTAACCCTGGAAGAGCTCTCTGTACACGTTGAGGGCCAGGAAAGAAAAGAAAGGGTGGTCTCATCTCCTGAAGTGCTGCCCATCTAGAAGGGGAGACAGACCTGTAAACAGATGATGCCCGCCCAGTGGGCTTGAGGAGAGGTGCCGTAGGGGATGAAGAGAGATGACCCCGAGGAGGGAAAAGCTGGCACGTGCGCAGTGGCGGTTGTCCTGTTGGCCATGGTCAAGTTCCTCTGCGTCTGAGGATTAACCTTAGTCCCTGACAAGTGTCACGGTGGTTCTGCCACGCAGCTTTGCCTCACACTCCCTGGTGTGGTAACGTTAATATCTTCTGTTCTCTAGGTGCCTTCGGCATAGAGGGGCTGCCAGGCTAACAAACATGGTAGACATGCACGTTAATTAAAAGTCACTGGGAAGCAAATTTTTGTGCGCTCATGGTGTCCTAAAACTGGGCTGTAAGTGACTTGTCCCAGTTGCCTTGACAGTCAGAGGCAGACCAGACACCTTTTGGCCTTCCAGTGGCCTATTGTGAGGAGTTTTTTTTTTTTTTTTTTTTTTTTTAGGTTTTAGTTTTTCTATAACTTCTTAGGCCATTTCCACATGAATTTATCAGTCCAGCATTGTTCAATGTAGTTTTGCCTTTAAATTCACATCTCAATCCTTCTGAATGTTTAGCATTTTTAAAGGGAGTTGAGTGGGACTTCCCTTTAAGCACAGTTTACTGTTTTCTCTATTTTTATGGACCTTCATTCTCTGCGGAGGGCATTAAAGTGTCTTTAGTGAATTACCCTAAATCCACTCTTCCTGCATGCTTTTAGCTAGTTGTTGCTTGTGGTTTTGTAGCAGTTGTAGTTTTACTCAAGGAAGAATTGCTGCTGCCTCCACAGGCTCTTTCAGAGATCCTAAATGTTTCTTCTGCTCTTCAGTGAGAACTGCTTCCCAGATTCTACTGTCTGCTGGAAAGCAGTGGTCACACATGAGGTGGTTTGCAGTCCAGTCTGATAAATACAGTGCAATAAAGGGGACAGTTAAATATACAAAATAACAAGTCAGGATTGCCCTGATGATCAGATCACGTCTATATAACTAGCACTCAACTGACTGCTGCTAACAACAGTTTAAAATATTTGTTCAAATATTTGGGGACTTTCAAATAAACTGAAAATGTCAGCTGCAATCTTGATCACGCTCAACCCTACTAGGCAGCACCCTCAGAGGACAGAACAGAGAGTCCGGTGAGGGTAGAGAAGAGCACACGCATGCACTTGACTACAGACTAGGAGAAAGCATGTTTACTGCAGACCGACCTAGGCTCGCCTGAGTGGGCACAATTCTTTTTCCGTTGGTAGCTGACAGTAGTCACAGAAGAAGTTTGAGGTGAGTTCATTTCTCTCCTCACAACCTCACTGCTAGATATAAAGAAAGCAAATCTCAGACCTAAATCTGCCACTCACATTTATTAATTAGATATTTATTAGAAAGTACACCTAGGAAACACACATACCGCAGGCCAGATGACTTGTTCCGTAGGATTGGGGATGACTCAGCTTTGTCATTTTAGGGACTCTTGTTTCAAAAGAGTCACTCAAGGTAAGTGCCAAGTTTCCAGAGGTCGAATTCTGACATCTGTTAGCTGGCATCAGTCAGGCAGAATCCTCAAGGTTAGGGCTTGCTTAGCGACTAAGCCTCTTTAAGGGTAAATTAAGGAAAATGCCTTACTTTACCCTGTCCAAGGGATGGTAGGGAACAGGTCTCACGTATATTAATCCAGTCCACATGTCTTGAATAACTTAATTTTGCCACTGAAAGCCCATTGGAAATTCGTCATAATGTCAGTCAACAGGCCAGTAAAAACCCATGCAGCATGCTGATTAGCTAGCAGAGTATTGATGGAAGGTTGACTGGTGAGTAGCAGAAGGGGTTGTGGTAGCTGGGTCTGGATCATGGAATGCTGATTAAAATGTGGGAGACCCCCACACCCACCCCCCAGGAGTGCCTGATTTTGACCTGGGCTGTAGCGCAGGGAACACACACCTCAAATGCAGTCAGGTAAGTTAAAGGCATCTGAAAATTAATATCAAAATGTTTTTTAAATGAAAACAATTATCTTTTTACTCTTAAATGCAGAAAATAAGACTTGACAAGATTTTCCTGATGAGTGGAGACATGTAATCTAACTTATAGGTGTTGGTGGTTTTTTGACTCAACGGACAGTGTCCACCCTCAGGATGAATCTGAGGATCCTGGGGTGGGAATGGGGGCAAGAAATGTGTTTATTAAAGACGGTATGGCTTTAAAAATGGTTAAGAAACACTGCTATAGACTGTTTCCTTAAAATAAGAAAGTCATAAGAGTAAAATTATTATATTCTAAATCCCACTGGTTCAAGATTTCTAATTTGGTCTCAGGCTGGGATGAAGCTTTTTTTTTATCCAGACTGGGAAAAATTACTAAGCAAAATAATAGTTTAAACTAGATTGGAAGGAACAATTTAAAAGCACTCATGTGTAATTGATATGTCAATTACTAATCATTCATCTATTCATTAAATCCAGTCTCCTAAGGATTCCTATTTCTTTATGAATATTTGAAATGAGTAAAGCTGCCTTATTTTTAACACACTGATTCTGGGCTTTACATGTTTGGATTAGCTTTCCAACCCATTTGATAGGTTTATAAAACATGGCCATCCTCTGCTCTGTGTGTGTGTGTGTACACACATATATATGTATGTAAATTTTTTTTCAGCCTTTGTTCAGAAAAACCTGGTCTATGGCACAGTCAGAAAGGTTTGTCGGAGACCCAGATACGTATCCCCTCAGGATGTGAAGGTGAAGCAAACTTGGTAAGTGGCATTTGGGGAACTTGGTGCTTGGTGTGTATCAGGGCATACTCCGCAGGGTACAGAAAACCTCCTTTGGCAAAAGCATTGAGGCGGCGTACTGGTTGTATAACTGAATGCCCCAGCACTTTCTGTGCCTTGGCCTTTGGTCTTTTCAGTCTTTTGCTGTTATGAATGTAACGCCACAAACGGTGATCTAGTGTACGTGGTGTTTCATATTGGTGGAGGTGACTCATCAGGTTAGAGTCCTAGAAGGTCAGTGCACGTTCCTCTTCATGGGTCGAACCAGTATGCGCTTACCCCAGAATGCATGAGGCGCCAGCTTCCCTCAGCCTTGCCAACAGAGCGGGTCATCACGGTCTTAGATGGTTGCCATCCTCATAGGCGGGAAAGAGTGTGTCAGTGTATTTTAATTTGCTTTCTCTTATAAGTTAGGCTTACTGTTTTTTCCTAACATACAAGGGCCATTTGCCTTTCTTGTTCTGTAGACTGTTTGTCTTTATTTTTCTATCAGCCTTTTGGTATTTTTCCTAAATGTAAGAGCCTTTTATTTATTAGAGCGATCAGCCCTTGGTTATAAAAGTTACAAATATTTTCTCTTGATTTGTCTTTTGACTTTATTTATGAAATATTTTGCCAGGCAGAAATATTTATTTTTTATTTTTATTTTTTATTTTATTGTATCTGTTCTGTGTGTTGCTCCTGGATTTAGAATTTTGCTTAACTAAAATTCTTTCCTTCTCCAGAGTCTACCCTAGGCACAGTTTGGAAAAATCTGTCTTCTTTCTGGAAAAAAAGAGACTAGATCTCTTTTGTTGTCATTCTGACTTAGTCTTCAGGGGTCCACACGCAGTTGTCACACATCAGAAATAAAAGTGATTATTTTGGTCAAATTCAGACTAAGATTTGAGCGGTTCAGGATCTGCCTCCTCTGTCACCCTGAGAGTCACGTGTGTTGTTGCAGTGAAGTGCATGGTTCTTCCTCTGACCCGTGTGGCAGGAGCTGGTTGTCAGACCTGCAGCAGACAAGTCTGCTTGGGCCTCTGTGGCCAGCTGGAATTCTTAGGGAGGGTCACTTTCAGAAACAACTTTTCTATGTACACAGTTAATAGGGTCACAGAATATGATCTCCATGTTTAGAAATTATAATATAGGAGTTTAATGGAAGTTCATAATGGCATTTACATATCAGGTGTCTGGTTTAGTTCCTTACTATCCTTCCATATGATTGGGTCATATTTTTTCTCTGATTATCTTCTTTTGGATAAGTTTTGTCATTTTGTTTTTCCCTACTACTTAGTGTTTTTGTTTTTTGTTTTTGTTTTGTTTTTTAGGCTACACTAGAAATTACATGTGTTCTTAGGTATAAGTTGGTTGGTCAGTATCTTTGCCTTCCTATCAGCCGATATTAGGACCTTCATGTATATCATTCCGTTTACCTTCCTCTAACAAAATTTTTTAACTTCATAAGGCACTGTTATTTAACACTGTGAATGTTTCATTAAATTTACTCACATTTTACAAATTTTGTCTTTTTAAATTTCCTTAGATTAAATGTTAGAAAATTGTGTTTTGTTTGTTTGAATATAGCTTTACTTTGCCCTCAAAATCTTGAAAGATACTTTCACTGGGTATAGAATTTTCGATTGTGGTTGTTTTCTCTTAGAAGACCATTAACATCACTCACTGTCCTCTTGTTTCAATTGCCACTTTTGAGGAATCAGCTGTCAGTCAAACTGACACTTCTTTGCCTAAATCCCCCTTTTTCCCCTCTGGCTACTTTTATCTGTTTGTCTTGGTGTTATAAACTCTCCCTAGGGCATGTCAGGATATGTATTTTTAATTATCCTGTTGCAGTTTCTTTGGGCTTTTTAAACTTGTGAGTCGGTCAATCTCATTAGTTCTGCTTGAAGATTGCCCCCACCCTGTTCTTTCTCCTCTCTTTGGCTAGATTCAGGCGTTCTCACTCTTTTCCACATCTTACCTTATTCCCCATATTTTTCATCTCCTTATTGCTCTGGGCCACATTCTGGAGAATTTCATTTCTCATCTTTTGGCTTACTCATTCTCACTTCAGATCATCTAATCTAGTATGCCTGTCCATTGAACTTTTACTATCAAGGATTGTGTTTTTTATTTCTAGAAGTTCTGTTTGGTCCTTTTTCAGATCTTCTAGGTCCTGTTCTTGCATATGTTTTTAGTTTGTCTTTTATTTCTTTAAGAAACATGGAAAGAATAGTTGTCTTATACTGTGCCTGATAATTTCAGCAACATAAGTCTCTGTGGGTCTGATTCTTGCTTGTGGGATTTGCTTAGTTATTTTTAAACTGTGCCATTTCCCTAGGAATGTTATTTGTGGGAGTTCTTTGAGGCTCAGAATGAAGGTCTCATGCCAGCAGAAACAGAAGGTAGATTTATTGTAGGAAGAACAGAGCATTCTGAAGCTGAGTAGCAGTGATTCAGAATTAAGTTTCCCAGTCCTTGTTCCTAAACCCTTTGGGCTACACATGTCTTTCAGAACTCAGATTTTATTTATTTTTATTTTTAGAAAGGTCACAAGACACCCTATCATTAATATTTCTGTAGTAAAACAAACAAACATGCATAGTCAGTTTAAAAAGGATATATAGAGACTGCAAGTAGCCTCGTAGCAGTTCAAGTAAAATGTCTACTGCCAAATTGAGTTTTGACATCAATTTTATGGTTTTAAAAACTGTCTTTATGTGCCATTTATACTTCATTGAGGCTCTTTTTAGTAATCATTCAGAGCTCTTTAATCAAAATTTCAGGGGTCTTTTAAATAAAAGTTTCAGAACCCTGAATTTCAGAGTCATGGAAAGGGTTTGTCCCGCTTTAATCATATGCTCTCTCCCTTATGTGCAGGAGTTGGGATACGGGTGAGAAATGGATTCCTCAGGCCTGATTCTTTCAGTTTGGGCCACTTAGGCAAAGAGCAAAAGTACTCTTACAAGGTGTATAGTATGTTTATGTGCTTCCTTTTCCCTCCACTTTTCTAAAATGAGATGCCGAGACTCGAGACTGGTGGTTTTGGCTAGTAGAGGCCACCTGTGATAGTCTGCTTGCGTCTGGGAACTAAATGTCTTAGTGTTTCTGTTTACATTTTGTAGCAGTGTCAAGTTTCAAGGCCCAAAGAGCATCCCAGACCATTGGGACCCCTCGGCTCTGCCAGACCTCGGCTTTAAGGTATGGGGCTTGCGCTGGCTTGGGCTGGGGAAGAGAGTGTTCTTAGAGATAGGTGAGTATGAGCAACTATCCTGTTTGTTCCACTGCTGAAGAAGCTGTGAGGCCAGGGCTTGTGAAGGGGCATGGCATATGTGGGTTCCCCCCCACCCCCCGCCCATCTCTGGGGGATTTTAGGGCTGGAGATCATCCAGGAGATAGCTGTGGCCCTGAGGGGAGAGGATATATTGTGGATGGAGGATGGAGCTGGAAATTTTCTAGAAAGAGCAGAAATAAAGAGCTTAAGAGCTGGGCTCAGCCAGTAAATGTTAGAAAAAGAAATGAAACCAGGGGACAGTTTGAGTATGATTAAGGACATGTAGAGGGGAAATTACTATTGGAAGGTGGTAAATCGTAGAAGGCGAGAGAAGAAACAGTCAATTCAGCAGCTCATTTAGGGTCTGCCAGATAATGGGAGCTGCGCTGAGTTCAGTAGATTACTCAGGCCAGTGTCTGCTGATGCCCCATCCATGTGGGGCACTTGGACTGGCCTCTGATGGCTGGCCTGCTGCCAAGCACTGTACAAATCGGTCACTGCCCTGGGAGGACTCATCTCGTTGATTTGTACAAACTCACACGAGCACCAACAGCACAGGCAAGACGTGCAAAGGGCTGGATGAATTGACAGCAGCACTCAAATGTCAGAGGACGAGGCAACCATATTGAAGGGATCAGAGAAGGCATCACAGGGTCCACATCTGAATGATGATGACTGGTGCTTGTACAGGCAGAGTGGCAGAAGAACGTAAAGGTTTAGGGGAACCGAATGGGAACCATCCCAGTCAGGACACGGGATGTCAGGCGTGTCTTAGATGGAAGGCTTGCATAGTTGTGGGGAGCAGGAAGGAGGTCAAGGCTGTGCTGTGGAGCACCTTGGAACTGGGGCCGAGCAGCAGCCATGATAGGTATGGGAGCCTGTGACAGTCTGATCTGGCAGGGGCAGGGTTGGTTCCATACTTGAGGTAGAGTAGTTTGGTGGCTTCCAGTGAGGTGGGAGCAGGGAAACCAGAGTCAGGACTTGAGTTTCAGGAGACCCGTGGACATCCATGCCCAGCCCTGATCATTTAGGAATTTGGGGGGTGAGGTGGTGGTTATAGGGCTGCCCTTGGGGTGGGGAAGGGGTGGTATAGAGGGACTCCCCAAAGATCTCCAAATAGGCTATCACTGGATCAGGCCTCATGGAACTGGGACCAGGGAGGATGGTTAGGGTTCAAGCTGCAAGTGCAGGAATTTGTGAATTGTCACTCTGTGTGACAGCGTGCTCTTGGTCAGGGGCCCCTCTGGGCCCTTCTGAAGTGCTGTTTCCCAGAGCAAGAGGCTAAGGGAGAGCTAGATTCAGCTTGGAGGGACGCGGCAGCCACACTCCTGAGTTGCTCTTGCCGGTCCGCCAGCCTGGCTCTTCTGTCAGTGCTTGCAGTGTGGGGCGCTCACGCAGCGCTGCTTCTGTGGCTACAGTTACCCCTCTCTGCCAAATGTATGCACCCCGCCTTTACTGACATTCACTCTGGGCTTGTAGACTGTGTAGGCTGCCTGTGTGTGGTCAGGAGAGCAGGGACATCCTGGGGACACCTGGAATGGTGCTGATGTAAGCATCGCATGCCTGTCCTTCAGGCAGGTTCCACAGCAAACACAAATTGCGCACATCCTGTGCCTGGAGAAATACACCTTGGGGCAAAGGGGAGAGGCGATCACTTTCTGGTCTTGCTTCTGCAGTTCTGTCATTATAGGAGCAGTCTTGGAAAGATATTTATCTATATTCTACTTTGACGATAACAGTATAAAAATATTTGTCCCTTGCAGCTGATCACCCTCAGTTCTTCCTCAGAGGAATATCAAAAGGTCTGCAATCTCTTTAATCGTACGCTCCCCTTCTTCGTCCAGAAGATTGAGCGAGTCCAGAACCTGGCTCTCTGGGAAGTCTACCAGTGGTATGTTGGGGGCTTGCTCTTGGCAGGCTGGTGACTCTGTCTCCTGAGACCTCTACGTGGTAGGCTAGCTGCTTACCAGATGTGTTCTGGGCTTCAGGGATGATCCCAGAGAGCAGCCACTACCTGCCCAGGGCTGCTGGAATCGGGAGCTGTGTCCCAGCTTTCCTGTCTGTCTCATCATCTTTCTAGCTTAGTGCTGACGTATCCTCTCAGAGGGAAGAGGACTGAGGTATCCCCATCGACAAAGCCAGCACTTACACATTCTGCCCCTCTAAAGATCGATGGGATAGTTCACCATGTCACCCACACCTGAGGGAACATAAAACCATTGTCCTGACAGCCAGAGTGCAGGGGCCTCATGTGTGTGCCTGAGGACCAGCATGTTTTGGGGCACTTGTACGTATGGGATAGAGATCTGTGGCAGGTCACCCTGTGGGCCTGGGGTCCTGCCGTGCTGTCCCCACAAGAAGTTGGAGCAGTCTCATCTGTACTCTGGGCCCAGTGATGAAATCAGGGTAACCTACATAAGAAAGATGGACGACCCCCCAATGACCAGCATCCTCAGGCTCCCCCGGCTCAGCTCCAGGTGGAAGCAAGGTGGTGGGGATGAAGTGCACCTGCCTTCCAAAGGCTGGTCTGCGTGGGGAGTTCCAGGAGCTGCTGAAGGCCTTGGGCTGGAGGGAAAGGTTTCCCTCTGCTTTTCACCCAGGTCTCGCTCTCTGCCTTCTCCTTCCCTGGCCCATGGCTGGAGTCCGATGGGCCTAGACTTGTTTATCCTGGTCTCTCTCATGTCATTTCTAATAAAGTGTTTTCTTGGGTCAGGTGGCTTGTATTGGGCGGTAAGTGCCCTCTGCCTCCAGCACACATTTCTCTCCTGTGATTCTAGGCAAAAAGGGCAGATGCAGAAGAGAAATGAAGGGAAGACGGTGGATGAGAGGCAGCTGTTCCATGGTACCAGTGCCAGTTTCGTCGAAGCCATCTGCCAGCAGAACTTTGACTGGCGGGTCTGTGGTCTTCATGGCACTTCCTTCGGCAAGGGTAAGGGCGAGGGCGGCCTCCAGCAGAACCCTGCCTCACTGCATTGTCCAGGGCACAGGAAGCCATTTTAAAGCAATTGACAGTGGTGGCTGTGAGGCGGACCGCGTAAGCTGATGAGCTGGTTCGCACTCAGTGGGGGACGGGCCTGGCCGCCTGCAGGAGGCGCAGCTGGCGGTACCCTTTCTCCCACTCCTTGGCGTGCAGCCAGGGGCCTGACCCACGGTTCGAGCAGGTCGGCCCTGCATAGGCTGGAGTCGCGCTTCCCTCAGGGATGAGCCTGCGTCCCTGTGGAGGGGAGGCCCCGCAAGATGGTGGCCCAAGTCAGAAGAGGAAAGGGTGTGCCTGTGCTGTTTCGTTAGAATAGAAATCTGAACACCTCAGATATGCTCATGTAAATATGTGATTCTAGCTATAATGTGATTCGTCTACGTGTTTTCCTATCTCTTGGTTATGTTTAAACTTTACTTGGAAATAATTGCAAATTCGCAGGAAAATTGCAAGAATAATATTTTTAAAACTGTATAAATTCCTACGTTTACTTAGATTCATCTCTAATATTTTGCCAGGTCGACTTTATCACCCCCCATTTTTTTCTTAACCATTCGTAAGTAGGTGGCATGCATCATGCCCCTTCACCCTTCAGCACCTAAGAAAAAGGACAGTATCTTCTGTCTCCACAACATGGTTACTAAATTGAGAAAATTTT
The DNA here is from genome assembly GCF_014176215.1 of Rousettus aegyptiacus. Lineage (NCBI taxonomy): Eukaryota > Metazoa > Chordata > Mammalia > Chiroptera > Pteropodidae > Rousettus > Rousettus aegyptiacus. The sequence goes on from NW_023416288.1 coordinate 55,285,392, forward strand.
AGAAGGATGCGATACTACAGTCAGCAGTCCCTGTTCTGTTCTAGCAGTTAGCCTTCATCCGGCGTGATGGCCGTGGCGTCAGGATGCACGTGAGCCGGTGGTCAATCCGAATGTGTCGGTGGCAGCTTTCAGCTCAGATGCGCATTAGTCCTAAGACCATACACCGGGCTGCCAGTGGCTAGAGTGGCTCCACGTGTGGGACCTTGGTCACCTTACACACCCACCCTGTGAGGTTGGGCATGGCGGTCCCATTTTATAGCTGGGGAAACTGAGGTTTGGGGAGTTAAGTAATGTTATATCCACAGAGTCTTAGGATTTGGGTGACAGGTTCAAAACTTGAGTTTTCTGTCTCAGAGTTTGGCGTCCCCTCTGACGCCCTTCACGAAGGAAGGCTGAAGAAAGGGAGGATGGAGGGCGGGCAGGAGGGACGTTTGGTTTCAGAGTTCCAGGAGCCACTGGCACTGCCTGCTTGGCAGGACGCTGGAGCTGCCTCTTCCCGGCTGTGGCTGTCCTCCCCGGGTCCAGCTGAGCCCATGCGTGTCCTTGCAGGGAGCTACTTCGCCCGAGACGCCGCGTATTCCCACCACTACAGCAAATCCGACTCGAAGCGGCACATGATGTTCCTGGCTCGGGTGCTGGTGGGCGAGTTCGCGCGAGGCAACACCTCCTTCGTCCGCCCCCCAGCCAAGGAGGGCCAGTGCAACGTCTTCTACGACAGCTGCGTGAACAGCGTGTCCGACCCGTCCATCTTCGTGGTCTTCGAGAAGCACCAGGTCTACCCAGAGTACGTCATCCAGTACACCACGTCGACCAAGCCTGTGGCCGGGGGCTCCAGCCTGCTTTCCCTGACATCCTTCTTTGGCAACCGGCAGTGAACACGAGGATGTTTTTCATGTGTTTCATTTCAGCCTTGTCTTCCTTGAAATAGCTATTTGGGAAAGTGGGTTTCGTGGTTATTGTTTTTTTGTTTTTTAAACGAAAAAGCTTTTAATGAACTGTTTAATGTGGACTTCTTGATGAAGTTATATTCTTAATCTCTTGATAGTAGTTTTCGGTTTTAAGTCGCTTTCGATCTCAGTGGTGGGCTAACCAGCAGTGATTGTAGGTGAGCTCATTACTGCTTTTTACTAGAGTGTTAAATTTTTTTTACTCTTTGTTGATTTTGCTGCTGATTGGCACCACTCACAGAGTTTCCAGGTACTATTTTATGGATTAGTTTTAATTTTTAAGAATTTCTATCTCTCCAGTGATTTAATTTTTCAGGATCTCGGTGGCATCTTGTTTTATTTTTTGTCAGAATGACGCAGTAGCCTGTGGTATGGAAAAGCCTACCTTGCGGCCGCGGGAGGCACAGTCATTGTGTCTGTGGCCCTGGCTCTAGTCCAGGCAGCTCTTCTGCTGCTTCTCTTGGGCTTGTGGCCTCGGAATTGGGCCATCTGTTACATTGTCAGACAAGTGGCTACTGTGGGTGTCACCGAGTCCCTGCCCGTTTCCCTTTGTCATGGGCCTGGTCCATGGATGCTATCCCTACGTCTCTTAAGCTCACTGGACATCTTCTGAATATGGGTTTTATGTCCCCATGAGATTAGAATATCTGCTGCAAATGTCACAATAGAGTATGGAAATAAAAGAATATTTATCTGAAGCGGATGACGACTGAACCCCATTCTTCATCGTCTGTGTATTGAGCACCTGCTGGATACAGGCACTTTTCTGGGTATTGGGATGTAACAGCTCGTTGGCCTCTGGGGGGTTGTGTGTGAATTAATCATGAAGCCGAAGTTTCGGGGCGCCTCACTTGCTGGAGCCCTCTCTGCAGCCCTAAGAGGGGCCCTAGCTTTGGTCATACATTTTGGTTAAATTTGCAGAAGTTACATATTTGTATTTTTTTCTTTTGCCCCACCTCATATAAGTTCCAAGTCCCACAAAGCCCAGAGTCGCTGTATCACTGTCGAGCAAACTTGTGGGCACGAGGAGAGTGGGCATGTCCTGTGCATGTCCTCCACACTCGGCTGGTTACACAGTCTCTGCTGGGCGCCGGCTGGCTTTGGCCGTGGGGCGGAGAGTCTGGCAGGATGGCTCCCCATTATGAAGCTGTCTCCTCCTCCCAGGTGCTGTACCTGCTGGCCTCCAGGTTCCGCCCTCAGCAGCAGGCGCCTCTCCTCACCTGTACCTTCTCACCCCCTTCCTAATACGATGTAGTCCCTCTCCATGCAGTGCCTCCAGTTCAGTTGATTTTGTCCTGTAGTTCTCAGATCCAAGCTTTGGAACAGGGGCAGAATGACCTGGAACTTGACACAGGTCAACTAATCAAGCCAGAGAGAACTGAATTAAGTGACCAGAAAGACGAAGAAGTGACAATATTACCTTATCCACCATCAGGACCTAGTTGTGTATGGTATGATTTTCAGAGCCCCTAAAGTATTTCCCACACCCCGATTAATTCTGAAATTGCATTCATTGCTCTTCGATTAAGTCGTTGGTCCTCCTACAGTGTAGGGCGAGGAAGTCTACGTGATGTCAGAACCCTTAGATCGGTGCTCGCCTGCTAAGTCTTACATATAGGTGAATCGAGGCCATGGTTTTTAACCACCCGGCTTCTGGGAACTGAGGAGTGGGAAACAGGAATGGTCCTTTGGAAGTGTAGATGGGAAGAATGGCAAGAGGAACCTGGGACGGGAGGTGCTCAAATGCTCCAGAAAAGTCAAGTGAGCTATGAAGACTGCAGACACCTATGGATTTGCTGACCTTTGAGAAAGCAAGTCAGGAACAGCAACTACTTGGACTGGAAATTTGAGAGAGGGGTGGGGTCCATGTGGGCAGGTTGCAGGCTGGGGGTGGGCAGCCGTTCCTGTGGGCATAGGAGAGGGTGGGCATTGTCCAGAAAAGTCAAAATGACCGTGACCTTCAGAACCTTAGTGCAAAGAGGTAGTGGGATCCAGGGCAAGGGTATGTGTAATTGCCAAGAAATCGTCTTTAGGGCCCGGCTGCAATGGAGCTGAAGGGATTTGTGGAGGACCCAGTCAGTACTGTTTCCTGCCGTTTCCTGTCCTGTGTTAGTTGTTTGGTGTAATCAATGGGGTTTAAGCATAGATGGGAGTGCAGTGATTCTAGCACATGAGGAAGCCTCTCTGCTGTGTCTGAAGATGGTGACCACCTGGACAGAGGTGAGGGAAGCCAATGAAGCTGATGAGCTGGGGACACAGGTTGCAGACCAACACTCCGAGTAGGGAGCCAGGTGCTCAGCTGGGCCTTCACCAGGATGAGGTTTGTGATGGCTACGGGTCAGGGACGGGGAGAAAGGTGGGGTAGTCAGGGGAGGCAGATAGGTCAGGAATGGGGATGGATGGCTTTCTCCAGTGACTAAGCCCTGGGCCGGGCATCTCAAAGGGGCTTGGTCCCAGAGGTGAGCAGGCGGTGGCAGCAGGTGTGTGAGAGGGCCGTGCGATGGGCTGGTGGGACCTCCCAGAGGACGGCCAGCAACGAGGCCTGAGACAGTGCCGGGGAACAAGACAGCCCTCCTCCAGGGAGGCCAGAGAGAGATGGGGGCTCTGCAGGGGAGCCCTTCGAGGGAAGCAAGGGGTGCTCTGGGCTGGAGTGGGGAGGACTACGCGGCAGAGGCAGCGTTTCCAGCGGTGGATATGCGGAGGCCTGTTTTGCCATTTCTCAGGAAACAGCCAGAACTTTCTCAAGGCCGGTCGCCTCCATGCTGATGGATTCCTTCTGTTAATGGGACCTTCGGCCCCTTAAGGTTGCTCAGGTGTCAAACAGAGGACGGGACCTTTGATCTAGGTCAGCCTCCCTGTTTTACGGATGAAGAAACAGGCACAGGGAGGTAGAGAGGCCAGCAGCCACAGCCACTAGTGGTAGGTCTGGGATTCACTTTGCAGGTTCTTTGTTGAATTGGAACTTCTTGGCAATACAATCCTTTTTGCTAAAATTTACCTCTATATTTTGATTTTTTGATTAAAATTAAAAGATACACCCTTAGAAGAAAAAGGACTCTTCAGCCTCAGTTTTCTGTACATTGAAACTTACTATAGAGTTGGTATTACCCCATCTTCGAAAATCAAAGCAAAATAAAGCTTTTAAGCCACTTTTGAAGTTGAGCTTCTGATGAGTATCATTCTCTATGTCAAACACCACAACGCACCAGAAGCTAAAAAGGCCCACAAGCTGGTGTTGTCAGGACGGCTTCCCTGAATGTCACTTGTCCCCTGCCCATAGATTCCTTCCCTCCTGAGGCCAGGACTTCCTTCAAAACCCAAGTTCTCAGTTGTTTTGTCAGAACTATGTTTTTGCTTATTTATCAGCAATCCCTTGTTGAGAAAGGTGGATCAGTGGTTCGTTCAAACACCATTGGCAAAGTCGAAACTAAGTGCAACAAACATTTATTAAGCATTTAGGACATGTTATGTAAATGACCTCTTTTATACTTGCATTCCGGGCACCCTTTCAATGGCTAAGGTGATGTCTCCCCAAATATCTGAATTTCCACATGAAAGTCTTCTTTGAATTAGGGGGCACCCTCTTAACAGTGTCAGCGGGAGACAATCTTGATGTAGACACCATTTTTTGGACCTAGGGCAGATTTGGATTCTAGCTGCAGTGGCACCTAAAATAGAGGAGATTAAAATATTTGTCGCAGTTACACATCTACAGGAAAACTTTCTCAGAACCGGCCCTGAAGCAGGATTGTGGAGTCGGCTGAGGGTTAGCTGGGCCAGGAGTTAGCAAAGCAGCTTCCCCAGCGGGGCCTTGAGAAGCCAGCAGGGCTGTCTCTGGGACTAGGCACTGGGGCCCTAGCAGTGTTAATAAAATCTTGCGGGTGAGGAGGGTACTTAACCCCACGAAGCCTGAGAAAGAGGTGTTTGCAGCTCACTTTGCAAACGAAGCAATGAAGGTTCAGAGAGGCCAAGTGAGTTGTCTAAGGTCACATGACCAGAAAGGGGAAAGCAAAGCCACAATCTTTTCTCATTCCCCTCCCTGGTTGGTGCCCAGCCAGTAACTGAGCAGCCCCCTCTTTTTCCCAGGAGCTTTGGGGGAGAGCAACCTCATACTGTTTCCTGTTCGTGCATGCTGTGGTCTGGCCTCACTACCATTCAGAAAGCTTTCCTTATGTCCAACTTACAAGACAAATCAATGGTGGACTGGGAACTTGGAAGAAAAGCCGAAGAAATACATAAGAAGCAGGATATCCCCTTAAGCTGTGTGTAAAATGATAGTTCGGTAGCTATTATTGAAGCCTTTTGAGGAAAGAAAAATCTCTAGCCCTCAGATGTCTTTAGGGGTTAGAGTTAGACAGGAGATCAGTTTTACAACCAAGAAACCAGATAGTTTAGACCTGCAATATCCTGTACAGTAGCCACTAGTGCATTTAGCTGCTGAGTGCTTGAAATGTGGTTAGTGTAAATGAGGGGCTGAATTTTTTATTTAACTTCCATTAACGTGTAAAGAGCCACACATGGCTAGCAGCTACTGTATTAGACAAACTTGAAACACCACAGGACTTCAAAAAAAGGAGAGGTCAGTGGGGCTGGCGAAGTCAGGGAGGGCTTCCTGGAAGCGACGCCTGGGGTAGGGCAATGAATGGGAAAAGCCTGGTGAGCAGGACTTTTCAGAGGCCACTTTGGGATTTGAGGCAATACCAAATGACTCAGAGGACAGGAAGGGACTGGGAGCCGGAAGCGAGAGGGATGACGTTCCAAGTCTGGGCAGCAGCCTGAGCAGCCAGGGAGAAGTGGGTGGACCCCTCAGAGTGGGAAGCTGGGGCAGGGACTATGTGAAGGGGGCTCAGATGAGTTCTCCCTGGACCCAACAGGCTTGGGACTCACAGCTGGGTTTTGAGCTGGGGAGTGCCAGGGTTAAGCTGTGTTTGGGGACATTGGTTTGGCTGCTCTACTGTTTATCAAGATCAAGTGTAATTGAGACAAACCCCAGCAGGAAGTCCTGCCACACGGAATCCCTAGGGCAGTCAGGGCCTGCTTTCTCTCTCTGCCCATTCACCTGTCTTGCTTGGGCTCTGTGCTTCTAATTTGTCCCTCCCTGTCTCCACCCTTGACCGTCAGACCCTTGAGGACATTTTCACATCCAATACCACAATCTTTTGTACCCCAAACAAACTCATTATTCCTCCTGGACCGGTTTCCCCGTTTGTCAGGGGCAATGCCACTTTCTGCAAGTTGCTACCATCTCTAAGCATGTCCTAATCTGCCCCCGGGGAGGGGTTCCGAAGAGGCAGGGAGGAGAGCAATGTTCCAATTGTGTTGGGAACCACTAACGTTGTATAGAGAGGCTACTGGATGTACAGGAAAGAGGGAGGGATTGGGCTTGGGAGGGAGCAAGACCTGGGTTGAACTCTACTTTCTTCACTCTGGCTAGTCAGTCATTCGCTCATTCACGTTTGTCGAATGAATGAGTGAGCCCGGCATTAAGCTGGGTGCTGGAGCGTCCACCGATGAATATGGTCCTTGTCCTCATGGAGTCTGCAGTCCAACTATGTGACCTCAGGCAAGTTACTTAACCTCTCTGAGCTTTATTTTAGCTCTTCGCCTGAACATTGGGAATAACAAAACCTATTCTGCAGGATTACTGGGTTCTCTCTGCCAAAGAGGGAAGACCTACAGAATCACGAGCCCCAGCCCTGTGTACAGACGACAACAACAACAACAACAACAACAACAACAACACAATAACAATAATAATAATCCCTGGGTGAGCGCCCCTGAACCCAGCGCAGCGGGGCTCACCCGCAGGGGCTCACCTGAGTCTCCGGGCAGACTTCGAACCGGAACTTCCGGCAGACGTGCAGCAGCGTCAGCTTGACCTCCAGCAGCCCCAGCCGCACGCCGAGGCAGCTCCGCGGCCCCGCTCCAAACGGCAGGTAGGTGAAGGGCCGCCGGCGCCGCTGGGCCTCCGCCGTGAACCTGTGGGGCAGCGCCGTCAGGGTGGGCCCACGACACCCGTCATGCCTCCTGTGGCGTCTTCAGCCACTCGGTCTGGCTGAGGGTCCGCTACATTCGAGGCCATGCTCCTACTAAGTGGCCTAAACCCCGCCGAGGTCAACAGAATCCTGTTTTCTCATGGCTCAGTCCGTCAGGCTCTGGAGCTGGTGGCTGCTAATCCACGAGCTTCCTGCGAAGGCTCTGCCGAATTAAAAGAATGCCCTAGAAATTCTTTGCGGCCCTCCTGTCCTCCCCTTGCGAATTCATTGCGTTGTTAATGAGCCTCCGGGCCCACTGCACACCAGAAGGATGAGAGTCTTAAAGAAACCACACCCCTTACCTGGACCCCTGACTCCAACTTCCCCAGCAGCCAGAGGGTGACGCCAGCCATCACCCACTTCCTAAGGAGAGTTCTGGGGCACTAGCCCTCCTCACCAGTCCTCCCGAAGGCCAGGCCCCGCCAGTTTGTCCCCCTCGCCCACACTTGCCTTTCTGGTCCTAGTGGTGATTGGAGGCCGTGGCAATGAACCACTGGGAGCCCTTCCGCGGAGGAGGTGCCCATCTGCTACCAAACAGCAGCAGGAGCAGCGTGTTTGTGACATTGGGACATAGCCAGCTCACTGCTTACTCCCTCTGGGCTTTTCTGGGGCCCAGGAGCCGTTGTCCCGCCTTTTTTCAGCCTAATATTAATGCACTTTTTGTTTCAAAGGTGCCGCTGTAAGCTCTGCAGGCACTGTTAACAGTGCTTGATCTTTGCGGTGTTTCCGGCAGCCACTGCGCAGCAGGGCGCGTTTATCTAGGTCCCGCTGCCCACGGGTTCCCAGTGACCCGGTTGGCAGTTCTACAGGAAGTTGGAAGCGCCCACCCTCCCCTGGCCAGGTCGCACAAGGCAGGGATTATGGATGCATTCTGATGGCCTGCTCAGTCATTCTATGTCCGGGAGCCTAGGAATGAAATTTAGATTAACAGACCTAATTCATGTTAGGTGCAGGAGGGAGATCCAGGATCGCCGCGTCGGCATGGCGGGATCTCAGGAATTCCTGGAGGAATTTGGTTGATCCTCTCGTTTTGAAATAGGTTCCAATTTTTAAAAAAGGAAAGGACGTTTTGTTACTTTGATTCCCGTGTCCTGTTTCTTGGCTCGAACAGACAAGAGGACACGCATTTGGAATTGCCTTACTTCTCGCAGATGGTGCTGCTGAAATGCTAAATTTCTGGGTTCCCTCAGGGAGTTTTAAAGAATGGTGCAATTATTTCTTTCAGAAATGATGCCTCGCCAACCTCCCTCCGACTTTTGACTGTTTGGGGCTGTCTTAAGTCTTTACCGAATCCGTGTCTCCCTGCAGCGGCCTCCAATCCCCTCGCTCTCACGGCCCTCAGGGCCCCCCATTTGAAGGGGCGGTGCTTACCTCTGCGGGTCGAAGGCCTCGGGGCGGGGCCAGTGCTCGGGGTCGCGGTGCAGGGCGCCCACGGCCACCTCGACCGCGGTGCCCGCGGGGATGCGCTGCCCCAGCACTTCGCAGTCCTGCGCCGCCTCCCGCGTGAACCTGCGGCGACACACGGGTCACCCCGCTTTGATGCAGATCAGAGATAAGGAGAGCCCGCAGGCGGTTGTACCGGGCAGGGCAAAGGGCAGGACAGGACTTGCTCAAGATCACACAGCAAACTAAGGGCCGGGCCGGGGCTGCCTTAACTTTCTGTCTAGACCCGTTCTGTCATTAAACGGAGCACTGGCACTACATGTGATTGGAGGAGAGACTTTTAACACGTTCTTCCAGATCCTCTAGTTTCTGCCCTGCCCTCAGGTGAGATCGCCAGGATGCTGGTCCCCGAGAGCAGCGCCTTCCCTGACTCCCTTTGACTCAGTGCTGTTGATAAAGAGTCAGTAAGAGAATTGGCCGCAGCGTTTCGGCGCTGAAAAGAGCCTGATGGCTTTGTCACTCAGCACGTCCGTCATCTATTCAAGGCCTCGTGTGATGCATTCGTGATCGAGTTTAGATCCAGGAAATGATGTGTCTTTGATGAGTTTATACACTTCACTCCCACTGGCGAACGCGGCTGTTGAGCTCAGCTGGGTTCACTTGTGCCAGAAGCCGCAGCACCGAGGCGGGCCCGGCCCCGGTTACTGGCCATCTCCGGGGCCCCATAAAGGCTTCGTTCCTTTCGACAGCCTTTGTTCTGTGTTCTCCCTGAATGTCTCACTTTTGAGTTTCACTCGAATGTGGATAGCAGCTGCCCACGGTTCCCTTGGAAGGAAGCCGGGGATAAATCATTAAAAAACGAAGAGTGGGTACAGTTTGCGGCTCCCCCAGATCAGGGAAGGCCCGTAGATTCAGTCTTAACACTGGCGTTCGGAGAAGAAGGTGCATGCTGGCATGACGCGGCTCCCGGACCGCGAGACAGAAACCACGTGCGCTTGAGAACCGGCGGTTGGACGCACACCCCTGGAATCCTCTGTATTTGCTTCTGGGTCTGAACATTTGGACAGTGGCTACAAGCACGCTTTCTAGTGCCGTTTTTCGGTTTGGAATATAATTTTAAGATAGCTTCAAATAGTCCACGCTGTCTCTTTTAAAATGTCAGGAGGTATCTCCGTACGGTTTAAGTGACATATTAATTCATAGACATGCCGATGGAATTTATGAGATGCAGTTAAGTGCTTTGTGTTGTTTCCGTTTCTAGAGCCTGAAATCTGGCCACTGTTTTACCCTCTAAGGGCCTGGGAATCTGAGTTAAGACCCCACGCATGCTTCATGAGATGCCTCATTTAGGGGGAGTTTGAAAAAAAAAAAAAAAAAACAAGCAGAAGACCTGATTCTTGCTCTCAAGGCACCTACAGGTTGGTGTGGCTGGATGGGCCTTGGAGAGTGTTGTGGAGAGGTTGAAATGTGTCCAAGGATGTAACATGAAGTACTGTTACCATGGAAAGGGCTGGGGGGCGGGGCACGGAGGGACAGGTGTGCTGTGGCTGGGTGGGGCCGCCTGGTGTGGTGAGTCTTAGGCTGCCGCTCTGAGGATGGGACAGATGTGGGTTATTGGGGAGCAGGAAGGCGCATCCCAGACCTCAGGGGTCTCCCTGGACTGTCAGGTCCAAGGACACGGGTTTTACATGTGGCCGATTTCCTAGTGCTTGGCACAGAGCCGATGCTCAATGAACAGTTGCTGAATGAATGAATAAATGGACAGGGGGAATGGATGGCCAAAGCCATCTAGGGCTAGGAGGCCAAAGAGACCGGCTTGGGTTGGGGGTGGAAAGTCATGTTAGGACAGGATCAGCGACACTTTCGGAAGGCAGTTCGGTTGCATGAAAATGGGCCAGACGTTTATTGTTGTCACTGTGCGGAAGGCAGTACGGTGCCCCCAGGGGATGCAAAGAAACCCACGACTCAGGAGCTCGAGGCCAGCCTTGGTCATAACGCGGGTGGTAACAGACTGAGGGCTGGCGAGGCCCCCAAACCGTGGTGCCGAAAGGGGTCCCGGGGCGTGGGGCGAGGTGCGGGGCTGCGGGCTTACTTGAAAGCGGGCGGGTACATCCTCAAGGTCTCTGCGATCACCATGTCCAGGTAGGGCAGGCCTTCCTGAAGGCTGCAGAGCTCGGGGGTCGTCTGATGGAGGGGTCGTGACAAAAGAAGAGCGTCGAGTTAGACCGAGTCACACACCCTTCCGTCTTTTCCATTAACCTTAGAGTCCTGCTCCAATTTTAGCAGATACTTAAATGGAAACCTCGCAATATCAACAACAGTTGTCACTGCCCATGTTGCATTTGATTAGCACGTCGCATATTCTCTCGTGCAGAATATTCCGTTGCACTCATCTCACGGTGCCGTGTGTTCCTGAGAGCAAGCCAGCCCGGCCTGGGAGCTGGGGGCCTTTGAGAGTCATAGAGCAGTTTGGATGTAAAACACCACTAGCGTTTACTGACAGCCGACGACGTGACAGGCTGCCCCTTGTGAAGACACCGCCTCGTTTGATCCTCCCAGCACACCAGCCAGACCGCTGTTCTCCTCTTAGACGAGGAAACGGAGGCTCAGAGAGGTGGTCACGCCGGTGGTAATCGGCACATTGTAAAGTTAAAAGCCAAATAGTGAAATAGCAAAAAAAAAAAAAAAGTTTGCAACATTTATGAAGGATCGATAGCAACAAACACCAAAGACCTACACTACTTCAGCAAGAGGAGAAACTCATTAGAAAAAAACTCTTAAGAATCTGAAGGGGCAAAACACAGAAGAAATATGCCTTGTCAGGATAAGTAACACATACAAATGAAAACACTGAGACTCCGTTTGCCGCCCGTCAGGTTAGGGAAAGTTGGGAAATATCGATTAGATAGCAGGGGCCGTGCCCTGCTCTGGGAACCCCGACGTCCTCTGGATGACATCCACCGGGGTGTCACTGTACCATGGAAGGACACGGGTCACTAGAGGACCCGCCGCACTGAGTGTGTCTTGGCAACAGAGGGGTAAAGATCTTTGCCGAGTCGCAGCCCGCTGTGGGTTTGGGGGTGGTAGGCCCATGGGAAGGGGAAGCCTAGCTCAGCTCCCTGGACCCGGTCCCAGGCTGGGCCACATGTACGGGCTGGTGGGAGGGTCCCTGGGCACCGGTGAAGGTGACCCCCCCCAGCCTAGCCAGTGTCCCCACACCAGAGGGAGTGCCCCTTGGGGGAGCCTACCGCTCCCTCTCTTTCCCCTTCCTATTTTCAATAGGTTGGTTTGTGTTCGTCTTTTCTGGCCCACGAGTCACGAAATACAAAGTGTGTCGTTTCAGTGATTCTGCATCTGAGTTAAATGCTCTGATATATGACGTTTTAAAGTGGCATTGCATGATATAAAGATGAATGGAGAAATCCATGCGAATACTGTCAAATTTAGATATTTCTTTACTTAGAATGACAGTAAAGAGAAAAGAAAAAGTGCTGTGACAAGTCGAGAGACTTCAGAATTAAGAACCTCTGTGTAGACCGTTCATGGCACTTGTCCTGCTTTGTTAATAAGAGACGCCATGTTTTCATTCTGCATTGGGCCCAACAAATTATAGAGTTGGCCATGCATGCTGCAGCTGATTGGCCCAAGGGCCTCTCACCCAAGGGGACCAGTCTGGGACTTTGGATTTGGGGCTGAGAAAAAGGAGATTTTTCTCCAGCAGACCGAAGCTGGACACGGGCGAGTCATGATCTACCGGTGGCCACTTTCCGCCTATGGGCAAATGGGCAGAACACACTAACTGGGACAAAGAGAGAAGAAATGAATTTGATGCGCAGAGAGGAGCAGAGGCGAAGGACCGAGAGTGACCATTTCCTGGTGTCGCCTAGAGGTCCAGTTCCCCCTCGCCATCTGCTTCCGGCAGGGAGCCCTGTGGGTGGCCTCTTGGTCCCCTTCCATCAATTTCTCATGTGGGGCCTAAGTTAGGAACCACGGAATTCTGTTACCTGCAACCCAAGGAGTCTTAACACATGCAGAAATGTAAAAAAGAAAAAAATGAATGATAGGAAGAAACAGTGGTGCCGTGCACCGAAATACAGAACTATAGCTCGAAAGCAGAAAGATGCCCCAGGAGGGGAGCAGTGTCGCTAATGGGGGGGATGGTATTCAGCAAACAAAACCGTAAGGCTTGGAAGCTGTCAGCGCGTGAAAGAAAACGTCTCAAGATCGGCTGAGAGAAATTGGTATCGTCAAGTCAAAGTCTTCATTTATTCTTTTCTTGGGTGAACTGTTTATTGTGCTCTAAGCTTTTGGCTCAAGATACGCATGTAAACATCAGCTTGGTCCAGGCTTTCTCGATGTGACCGAACATTAGATGCAGCAGGATGGCTTTTAACATATATGAGCGCTGGGCCCTGTCCCCCAGGGAATTGGTTGTTGATCTGAGGGGGGCCTGGGCATCAGATCTGTTTTCAGAGCAGCCCCCGCTCCCCACCCCCGGAGGTTCTCACGTGAAGCTGGGGCGTTGTGACCACCACCGTGTTAGTCTTCTTTCTCTCTGTGACCTACGCCAGTGATCCCCTCTGCTGGAGGAATGAGTGGGTGAGGTGGAGGGAGGCACGGGCCTCCGCGTCTTAACATAACCCTGGGCGAGGCAGCGCAATTCAAGGCCCTGTCCTACTTACAGATGGGGAGAACTCTTTCCGGAAAATCGAGGACAGAGAGGTCCTGAGCCAATTCTGCCAGCAGAGGGCAGCAAGTGTATGGCAAATGGGGACTCCCCAGGAGGCCGGGCCCCTACTCAGAATCGCAAACCCAAAAGGACCTTAGAACTCATGAATCGAAATTCTTCGTTACAGAGACGGGAAAAACGAGACCCAGCGAGGAAAGCCTGTGAATCCCAAGTCGCACCAGTAGAATTTGGAGTAGAAAACCCGGGTTCTCTACACCCGCCCACTGTGTGTCAGATCATGGGCTAGGCCCTGGGGCTCCGAAAACGGTTAAGTCTCTGTTCCACGGAGAAACAGACTTCCACGCAAACCATTCCACAGAATGCGGAATGTATGACAGAATGGGCTTAGGAATGGGACATACAGTTCATTCATTTACTTTGGGAGCTCATTCATTCACTTATTCATCACGTAGAGATTTGGTACACACTGTCGACCAGGCGCGGCACTAGGCACAGGGACATCAGTGCAACATCACTCCATGACATCACCCAGCGACCCTTCCTGGAGCTCACAGTCTATCTCAGGATGCCAACCGGTGGTGAAGGTTAGAGAGTGGCGAGCCCAGGAGCTGTGGGGGAACAGACAAGGGGCACACGTCCAGCGTCCGGGGTCAGGGGAGCTGCCAGGAGAGAGCAGGGTCTAAAGTGAGGTCTTATGATGAATGAGAATAAGCCAGTGGAAAGTGGGTGGACGTGTTTGGACTCTGGTTCAAAGAAACCAATCTGGAAAAAACAAAACAAAAAAAAAATCATGAGCCAATCACAGGACCTTGAACCCTGAGAGGATATTTGACGTGCTTAAGAAATTACAGTCCATTTCGTTTTTAGTGTGATGATGGTGTGGTAATCATGTTTTAGAAAAGAGCCCTTTTCTGTTAGAGCTACATGCTGAAGTATTTACAAATGACATGATGTCTGGGATTTTTTGTTTGTTTGTTTAATGGAAGTGAGGAAGGGTGGAGAAATACATGAAACTCCAGTGGCCAGAAGCTGACACTTGTTGAAGTTGGGTGATGGGTACACAGGGGTTCACGCTGTGATCCTTCCAATGTGTGAAGGTTAGAGTTTTCCTTCATAAAAAGCTGAAGCATTAAATAGAAATTTAAGCAACAGCGTGTGGAACAGCCTATGCAAGGCTCTGAGATACATTGAAGAATTTAAAACGGTTGCGTCAGGCTGGCTTATCGGGAGGGGTGCCGCTCCGAGCTGCATTTTGGGGGACAGATGGCCGTTCTCCAGGCACAGAGGCAGACGGGCCTCCCGTGCCGGGCACTGATCAAGTCCGTGAAATGTGGTGGGCGTGGTTCGTGGTGGCGGAGGGCCGTCGAGGAGAAACGAAACCGAAAAGGTAGCTATGCTATCTCGGTGCCGCGTGGTTTTCTTTGCCATTTAGAGAAAGCTAACAAAGAAAACAACGTCGTGGGGGTAGAATTCATTTCCGGTGAAAGGGAAAGGAAGAAGGGAAGCTCAGTCAGGAAAGGTCTGCGCCGTGTTAGAAAGGGCTGGCCGGCTCACTCCGACCGCCTGAGACAGAAGCCGCTTCCTCGCAGGCAGGAGGCTGGGAGCTCCGGGCTGAGCTTTCTGGCCCAGCTGCTGCCTCGAGACTCAGTCCCCTTCGGTGGCTGCTCACCGAGGGACTCCCAGGCCCCTGGCCTCCCTGCAGGCAGCAGCCCAAGCGCCAGGCCTCATGGGGGTACAAGGACATCGCCACTCCCTCCCTCCTCGCCTGCAGAACCGGGCTCAGGCCTGTGAGCAGACAGCCCTTGACTGAGGTGCGCCCAGTAACGCAGTGAGCCCTGTCGCTGGTCGCCCAGACCCTGGGTCCAGGAAAGGCCATGTCTGGGCCGAGGTGGCCACGTGAGAGCCAGGCGTCCTGGACCTTACTTCTGCCCCAGGAGCAGGACAGAGTTAGGGCAGGTCTCCAAGGACCGGCCACAACTAAGCCGTGTGGTTTATCTTTTAGAATCCTCTACCCTCCTCTGGTGACAGGGTGGGGACTTCTCACTGGCATGTCCATCAAGGCAGCCCCAGCTGAATTCTTGATTCTCATCGGCACGGACTGTTTCTCATGCTTGCAGCTACCGTGGACTCACGGGGGCTCTAAACAGCATTTTTAGAAACAAATCTGACACTTATGCTCCTCATCTCATGTCCCAAAGCAAGATCACCAAACAGAGCTTCTTCAGCAAGCACCCACGTGGCCCCTTGCGAGGAATCCTCACGACAAGCCCTCTCGGGGGGCGGAGATTTCTCCTCACGTTACAGATGAGCTCAGGGGGCCTGGGCGAGGCTAGCGGCTCTGCCCGCCGTCCTTCCCTAGATCTGATGGGTCCCACATCTCCTGCCGCCTGCGACATGCACCACCTCAGGAGTTAATTACAAAGGAGAAAAAGCGGTGTCTTGTTCTTTAGACTTTTTTTTTTCCTTTCGACTTCAAAAACATCATCTTAACTAGAGTTGGGTGTGTGTTCGAGCTTGGCCGGTTTAATAGAATTATTATTATTTTTTTACCGGTCCTAGTCCGTACGTGGGAGGGTTGGGCGCATGTAACTTCTGAGTCTCCTCGTTCCTATTTTCTCGGTCTTGTGACTGATCTCACAGCCACCTGCCCACTGAGAGCATCAGTCGACTCTCCTTTCCCCTAAGCTGGCCAACAGGTGTCCCTCGCTTCCGGCCTTCCTTAAAATCTGGTACCCGACACCACGGAGTCTCTGAACATCGTTCTTGGGCAAAGGAGAGGTTTTTTTCATTTCTTTTTTCTTTTTTTTCTTCGTTTTTTTTTTTTTTTTTTAGCTTGCCCTTCCCCACTTCTGTCCCGAGATGTGAAAAGGGACTGAGCAGGCGATAGGGAATTTAAAATGAGCTTGGAAAAAAATAAAAATAAAAATAACCCAAACCCCAACCCCCCCCCCCCTCCGCTACAATAAATCGCATCACAGTGGAGATCTCTATCTAACTAGAAAATTCTCAGCCCAGACAATGGCTCGTTTATTTCCAACAATATTCAATACAACAGCAATCCAGGCCAACAAAAGGATTTCTATGGGTTCCTGGAGCTGGCTGCTGGCTCTCTTCTCCATAGGAAAGAGAGCTGTTCGATTATAGATTCCCAAGCATGAGGGAGACCTTTGTAAATAAATCGTGTGGCGGTTACTCCCCCGGGGAGCATCTCACCTCCTAATAGGATGAGACGGAAGCTCCTCGGTCCTGCCTTGGCCTGTCTTGCCCGGGCAGGGAGTTTGGGTAAATATTTGGGTAAATATTTGGGTAGAGACGGGCTGCTTGTGGAGCGGAGAGCAGAGCCGGCTCTCGGAGGAAATGGTTATTTTCTCCCAGGCCCTGAGATGATACATTTTTATAAACATCCAGGCAGGCAGCCTCTAAAGATTTCTGGGCTTTACAGACACATTTCGGATTCAGTGACCAGCAAGGCGCCGCTCGGAGCACTGGGCGCTGAGGAGGAGGCAGGACCCGGGAGGCCGGGGAAGGGTCTGGAAGCAGCCCTCTGATTCTGACATGCCAGTTGCTTTTAGGCCGAGTGGATAAAAAAATAAATTCCAGTGCTTACAGCTCTTATCTTTGTTTACCATTTCCCCAAACAGTGAGTGACCTGGGCTCCGGCTTTTGGACTGAATTATCTAATGAGAAGCACACAGAAAGGAGAATGGGAACGTGGGGTGGGGGGCTGGTGGGGGTCAGCAGAGCAAGCTGATCGCTCTCTGCCTTCCTGCCACATTGTCTTGACCTGGCCCAGGGGTCCGGGATCTGCCCGCGCCATAGGCTGTCCCTGGGAGACGGGGGGATGGGTCAGACCATCCCAGATGTGAGGCACTCTGGGGTCACCCCCATCCACTTCCTGCTGGCGAGGGATCTGTGAATACCCCACAGGGACCTTTTCAAGTGCTCAACAACAGCTTCTGGAAATCTCCAGTGGACATGGGGCTCACCCGGGTCACTTGTTAGGTCCTCGTCATTTGAAGGTCGAGTCAAGACCTTTCTCTCTCGAACTCACCATCGGGCTCGAGTCGCCCTCAGTAACTGCAGGAGCGGCACGTCGCTTTTGTCACATGCCTGCTGCTCGGACATGTGCCGGCCCTCTCACTGGTCCCCTCGGTTGGCTCCGTCTGCCCAGTAGAAGGGGTGTGTCTGTCCCCCCTCCCTCCATGTCCTCTCTCCCTGCAGGTCCACTCTCCCTCAGGGCATCTCTAGTTCTCCTGAATCGGCAGCTGAGGTCAGTCCGGGGTGCTGGCTTCGGCCTCACCTCTACCCCGTGGCTGGCCGATGCAACGGCCTTGCCTAGTTCTCATCTCCTTGGCCGTACCCCAGAGGTCAGGGACACCATCCAGTGCCCCTTCCTTCCCAGCCTCTCTGCCACTTTTCCCTGGGCAGTCCCTACAGTTCTTCCTCTCCCCATCCCAGAGACTCATCCACCTCTGTGGACTGAACTGGACGCCATCTGCGCTGGGGCCCCCAACACGACCTCGCCACGCTCCTCCTGGACGAGGACGTCCCACCTGGGTCGGTCCTGCCTCCACCTTTCTTTCAGCCACCCAGGAATGAACTCTCAGCATCACTTTTATCTCTTTACTCCCTGACCCCTTATGTCTACAGACTCACCTCTCCGGACAAGCTTTCCTTCCTTACAATGATTCTATATCCTAGGGAGCTTTCAAAACAATACCAATTCCTGCTCCCCAAACCAAGTATTCTGGGGCGAGGCCCTGGCATCAGTAGAGGGCAACCAAGGCGGAGAATCACCGCTTGCATTCCTTCTCTCTTTCAACCCCTTTTCCCATCCTGACAGCTGACCCTGTAAAGGGAGCTCATCGCTTTTGCCTGGACTATTGCAATAGTCTCCCGTCTTACTGCCCTGTTACCCAGCTCTTCCAGCTATCTATCCTATACGTCATTGTCAGATCACAAAATACCGTTTTCAGTATGTTACACCTCTACTTATCAAAAACCTCCAATGACTCCCGATTACCGTTAATACCACATCTTTGAATGAACGAGTAAATGGTTTCCCGAATACATAATAAGCTGTATGATCTGGAAGCGTCTCACCTCCTCTTTCCCCGACACGCGGGGTACTCAGTGTCCGCCTGGGGAGAGAGGGAACAACAAGGATTTCTCTGCACTTGAAACGCGAGACACTCTCTCCCCAGTGCTGAGAAAGTGGGATGGATGATTTAACTCTCATTTACTTACGGGTTATTTCATGCTAATAGAAAGAACAGAATCCTAAATATTACAAAACATCGGACAATGAAAAAACTCGAATCTAGTTGATTTTAGGATGTGTTTTAGGCTTACGAGTGCTCGTGTCTGATCATTGGGACAAAACTTTTAAATTGGGTCATTAGATCTATCTTATTTGTCCCCCACCTCCCGACACACACACCATATACACACACTATAGGAATAAATAAATCAGCCCCCGAAAATACTTTTTTTCTCTCAGCCTTTTCCTGGAATAGTGACGGTGTTAGATTTCAGCATGCTGGGGGGCGAGGGTAGGGGGGGCAGGCAGAGGAAGGGGGGAGGGACCCACAGTGAGTAAATAGAGGGACCGAGATGTTAACAAGCTGCTTCTCAACTGATTCGCCGTTAAAATTTTAGGTATTATGTACAACCAATTTGTAAAACCGTTCAAAATACTTACTTGAGCTGAACATACACATCGCTTGTAACCCAGTAATTCCATACACACACACACACACACACGTGTATACACATACACACGCACACGCGTGCGCGCGCCCAACAGAAACGTGTAGCTGGCTGCAGAAGCCAGCTTGACTCGTGATGACCCCCGAACGTCCACCCACGGCTGAAAGGAGGCGCAGACGTCCCCACGACATGGGGAACAGGCATGCCGCCTCTCCGCACCGCCGCGCGGGTGGATCTCTAAGACACAGCCAAACGCCAGGAGGCGACACGAAAGCCTTCGCACCCGGTAGTCTGTTCACACAAAAATGTCAAATTTCAAGAGGCTCAAGTCATCTCGCGTGTGGGCTACTCTCGTGGGGGCTGCGGCCGGCAGGGGCACGGGGCGCCGGAAGCCCTCTGCGTCTCGATCTGGGTGCTGGTCTCAAGGGGATGCTTACTTTGTGAAAATGCACTGGGCTCCACACACTTTCGTTTGCGTTACGTTTTCCTGTATGCACATTATTTTTCCATAAAACGTACACAAGGAAAGGGAAGGAGTGAGAGAGGTGGGAAGGCAGTGGGAAGGAGAGCAGAAAGGAGGGTTAGGCGGCACCGCACGGCGGAAAATCCTCCTCGGAGCCTGAGCATTTGTGTTTGGTTCCGACTCTGCCATTTCCTAGCTGCGTGACCTTGGACGGGCCACAGACCTCTCGGAATCTGTTTTCTCATCTATAAAACAGGCAACAAAGACTGCCCTACCTACCCCACAGCGCATTTGTAAGGACCACACGATGGAGTGCATGCAAAAATCTTTTGGTAAGGCAGGAGGCGAAGTGCTGTCATTATCCTAGATCTCCGAGAACAGGAATCCCTGCAAAGGGTCAGCGCTCTAAATAAAGCTCCACCCAGGGCCACGGAGGGGAGGGCTGGCACCATGCGCACGTGTGTGTGCGTGTGTGTGTGCGTGCGTGTGTGTGTGTGTGTGCGCGCGCGCGCGTGCGTGTGTGTGCATGCACACAGCCTGGTTTATGTTCTTTCATGGCAGCTCCTTACCTAATCCCTTAATGGCCTGGGCTCGGAGTAGAGCACCTGGAGTAATCCACGTGCTTATGTGAGGTGGGCTCTGTCTCTTTCCTTGTAAAGTGGATATAACTAGATGCTACATACATTCTTCTCATGACTATTTCTAAGGTGTGAATGCACGCTGACATCCAACTCTGCCAAATTCTTTAAACTCGCAAGTAGGACTTTCTGGGCCTTGGCTAGAGCGATGTTGACAGATGGATCCCTGCCCCTCTCGTAACCCCCACCCCCCATTTCTTCTCCCTCTAAGCCTGAGATGGCTCACCCAGACACATCTGTGGAATCGCAAAGCCAAAACTCCAGAGCTGGTTTAGAGAGTGGGACGGGACTTGGGACTCGGCGCTCACCTTGGAGACTGGTGGGGAGGGAGAGGCTTTCCTTCTGAGTTGGTGGGCAAAGGGGCAAAGCCAGAGTCGCCACATTTTCCATGGTCTGGGTTCACATGATCGTCTTATGTCCCCTGGAGAATCAGAGCAAACGGAAATCCTAACTCTTCACGTGGCTGTTTTGCCCATGGCTGTCCCTGGTGCTAAAATGCCATGTCGTAAGGGATTTCAAGTCCCCTGCCTCGGGAGGGCGAGGGCCGGCATAACTCAGCCCGCTTCGCAGCACACCACGCCCGGCATTCAGGGCGCGTGCCTATCAATACTACTTGCTGCTGCCGCTGCTTGGGAGGAGCGAACTCGAAGCCGCCCCCACTTCTATTTCCTTTAGCAAAATAGGGAAATGTTATTTTTTCTATTAGGTCCCCGAATCTCTAGGAAAAATCCTTTTGAAAGCAAGGACATTTTCATTTTGTTTTTCTCATTTATACCCCACATCATACCTGTGGGGTGTGTGTGTGTATGTGTGAGTGACTTAGGACACACGTGTGTGTGTCTACTTCTCAGAGAAAGTGGTACACACAAATCTAAATGTAGCAAAGTAAGATTAATAGGAGAAAGCAGTATTTTCCCTATTTCAAGAATTTTTCAATAGATAGTTCCCTTAACCATCATCTTTATCTATTGCTTTTAAATATTGATTTACAGATCATAAACTATATGACAGAAAGACTAAGAGTCCAAGAACCTTAGAAATAAAATTAGAAGTTACTGCTCATTGAAAATCAAATATAGATGCAACAGTCTCCCTGAAAATTAAGGAACTCTGGGTCGAGACTATAAACCATGAGGCAAAAAAAAATCAGTTTATGTTTTGATATCTGTTTTTTCCCATATTTAACAATTAAATATCAATCGCTATTTCCCAATATTAAATATCAGCAAGTATTTAATATTTGTTTTCAAACTTCTAAGGGCACAGTTAATTATGAAATAAGCACAGTTAATTTATGAAATAAGCCCCAGCTGAAAGAAATTCCATCTGATTTCAGAATTGCCTTCCTCCTTGACATATTGTAAAGTGGTTTGATACATATGACAGAGAGCCTTGCAATGAAGTTAACTCCCTGCCACTGAATATATCCAAACAGAAGTTATCATCTGCTTGTTTGACACATTAGTTTCAACTTCACTGTCTCATTCACTCTGCCCTGCGACATGGGCGGAGAATCATCATAACCCCAACTTGCAGACCAGGTGACATATTGATGTTGCCTTGGTGACTGGCTCAAGGCCACGGCTGAGGGGTGATGGATCCAGGGCGGAACCCTGCGCAGGGCCTGGCGACGGCTCCGAGGCACGGCCAAGGTCGGGAAGAGAGGCTGCAGGGGCAGCCTCGCTGGGCGCGAGGCAGGACAGGTTGATTTTAAGATTCCTTCCGATTCTAATTCGCAGTAATGTGGCCCGTGCAACGGCAGTCAGGGAGAACCCTTGGGGACCACTTTTTAATATTACGTTTTCTAAGCACAGACACTTACAGTGCTTCCTGGCTTGAAATTAGAGAACATTCTGCTCAGACTCCCCAAGTGCTCTTGACATCCCAGGACAAGCAGACCCTCTGTCACCAGGACAGAGGGCTCAAGTGTGCTTCAGGTGACAGCACAGGACGAGCTGGGCCAGAGGACAGCTCAGCCTGGAGCTCCCAGCCTCCTGCCTGCGAGGAAGCGGCTTCTGTTTCAGACTGTCGGAGTGAGCCGGCCAGCTCCCAGAGAGCGGCCGGTGCCTGGCCCTGTGCTGACACACGCCATCCCACATTGTCAGCTCCAACCTATGGGAGCAGGTTCGAGTCCTATCCCTTTTTAACGACCGAGGAAATGGAAGGTTTGGAGTTACATGGCTGGCTCAGGGCTGCCGTCTGGCTTCACGGTGCAGAGTCCGACCCGGAGCCTGTGCTCTCAGCCCTTAGCCTGGCTCCATCCAGGGCGGGTGAAGATAAGATTGGTAAAGGGCTGTGGGACCTGCAGAACGCTGTCTGTGACTCCTGCTAGGAGTGTCCTTGCTTTGCACCACTCTGAGGAGGGGCTTGCGGTCCCTCTGCGCTGAGCCCCGGGGGGTCCTGAGAACCATCTTCTGGCAGCTCAGGCAGTAGCTGCTGGGCCTGGAGGCACCAACCAGCAAGTTCGTTCCACGGGATGGAGGGAGAGAGGGAGGGAGCAAGCCCCGTGGACTTCTCTGTGTAAATCGATGGACTGTTGAGTTAATAAAAAATATTGTAGGGTACCCCCGAATTTGGATTATACAAGCCCAGATGAACTGTGGTGAGCCACCAGAGGAGGAAAAGTGCTCGGCAGACCACGCATTTCTTCGGAATTTGTCACAACTGGGGTGGGGGTGGGGGTGGGAGGTTGGGGCGGGAGGAAGCCATGTGCAGTGGATGGTCGTGGAGAAGATCTAGAGGATAGTAAACTGAGTGACTGTGAGATTCCAGAAAGCTCTTTATGTGGTTTGAAAATCTAGACTTAGTACATGAGAAAAATGCACGAAATGGATGGATTACTCTTGGATTGGCGTCTTTTCCAGCCAGTGAACTTGTTCACAGGTGTCTCAGCGCAGCGGCCCCCATGTCCTGATGACGGAGCGTGAGAATCAGAGCGAGAAGACTTGAGTTCCGTCTGTGCTCTGTGACCCCGGGCACGACACCTGACCTCTCTGAGCCTGTTTCCTCAGCCCCGAAAGGGAATGTTGGCAGTAGATTCGCCGCCACGTTTCTCGATCAGGGAGAGCAAATGGTAATGGATAACAGTTTCTCTTCTATGTTTTTCTCATGTGTCTGACAGGGCGCATCCCCGTGGAGGACACGCGGAAGGCCCACGGCACGGGTCCGAAGCACCGAGAGACTGAGGCAGGGCTGCGCGTGGGAGGGCGGGGCGGCGCCAAAGATCAGGGTGAGTACCGAGGCGAATTCGTTTAAACACGGGTGTTAAGTCCCGCGGATGCCGTAAGCAATGCCATGCTCGGTTTAGCTCAGAAATGACATACATCTTGGGAAACTTCAGAAGGCGATGACGTGCTAACAAAATGGTGTAGAAGCAATACAGTGTTATAAAATAGGACAAAAGAAGTGGATCCCAGAAAAAATGGGTACTGGGACGTGCGGTAGAATGAAAACCAAACGCGCGGGCTCGGGAGCCGGGAGACCTCAGTGTTATTCCCAATTTGGCCACAAGTTCGTGAAATGGACCTGAAATGTCTGTCTCTTAACTGATCTGACACACTTTCTCATTAGGAAAATTATTTTTTAAAAAATCTCATTCACTTTTCTGAGCTGTAAAGATGGGCTGTGGTCAAAAAAGTGTGGAAAACAGCTCTAACTCCTCGCCCCCTAAATTCCCCCACCCCGGTGCCGCCACGAAAACTCAGATGTGCCGTCTGCCTCGGTTTCTCGCTTTGCACCCAAGTCTCTCTCTCTCTGCATAACGGTACCACGTTCCCAGAAGTTGGGCCCTTTCTCCCACTGCCAGCAAAGAGCCAGAAGGGCTTAAGGTGTTTGCTAAGAATAGAGTTGCCAGATTTATCACATAAAAATGTGAATTTCAGGTAGGCAATGAATCATTTTTGAGTATAAGTATGTCCCAAATATTGCATGAGACATATTCAAAAATGATTCATTGTTTATCAGAAATTTCATTTAAACAGACATCTATATTTTATGTGGCAGCCCTGGGTAAGTAATAAATAAACAGCAAACTGGAGGGAAAGTTTCTGAAGATTAAGACTTTTAAGTGCTCCAAACTACAAAACTTTGTGCTTTAATATGATCATAAATTAACAGCTGTATTATATTATGCAAATTTATGTTAAGTTATTCACTATCTGTCATCACGCTCCAATAAAAATTGTATATATGACATTTCGGAAAAAATGACATCTTCTGATAAGAGTTTTGTTCTGCATTTTGGTGGCGCTCATTACCTCTGGCTAGCCTGAATGCCACAGCCGCAAACACACAGAGCCGGGGTCTTTGTGAGTGACTCACCGAACTCCTTATGGTCTGTCTAGAATCTTCAAGCACAATCCCAGTGAGTGGCCAGTGGTTCCTTTCCCTCCATCTTAATGCCTTTTAGAAGAAACACGGCTTGGCAGTGAAATAACAGGAGAGAACACCCCTTCCTGCCTTTTATCTAGAAGTTGGCAGTTTCCCACCGATAAACACTGTGCAATGCGAAGGTTGGCTTGACTGGACACACGAGAAGGGGGCTCCTTTGATTTGGAATCTCCATGCCTCCCTGTTTCTTGGTGATTATACACAAAGAGGAAAAAGCAATTTCTGCCGTTGCCTTGCTATGGCATGGCTATAGAAACGTCCACGCATTGGCTAATTTAATATTCAGAGCATAATAGAGATGCCTTATCTTCGGGCTGATCTGCTTAATTTTTTAACGATGACCATCATCCTCTTGGAGGCTCCCAGTATGCCCCCAGTTTTTTGTTTTTGATTTTAGCTTTAATGATTTTTTTTTTTTTTTTAATTGTGGAATCCTGTTTGTGGAAGAAATGCTGGCATCTGCCCTGGGAGGGAGGGGTCAAATCTCGCTAAGGGCACTTGCCATCCCCAAAGTGGTCCTGAGAGCAGAAGCTTCGAGGACAGGGAGCCAGATGGCCGTAAGGAATCCTTGAAGAATGCCAGGCTGGCCTGGGAAGACAGGCTGTTTGCAGCAGACATTACGGGGAGGAAGGCAGGTGAGGCTGATGCAGTTAGAAAAGGACCCTTTGTTCATCCAGAAGAGAAAATGTAGATACTGAGGAAGGAGTCAAAGTGCCGTGCTGGGGTGTCCTGTGCCTGCTCCCCCACGACAGCGGCAAACCCTTCCTGCCCCAGGCTGGGGCCAAGGGCACACTGTCTACACTCGGTGTTCTGAGAGCCTTTGATAGGCTGTGAGCGCATGTGGGCCTGGGAGTCAAGTAACCACACCCAGACGGCCCACTGGCCCACGCGGGGGAGACCTCAGCTGGTCTCCTAATGTCCTTTGCTTCAGTTTCCTCATTTGCAAAATAAAGGGCTTAGATAGACTGGTCCCTAAGTTTCTTTCAACTTTAACTTTTATTCATTCATTCATTCATTCATTCAACTACCATTGAGCCTGGATATGATAACAAAGAGGAGGACCCTACACTCATGGTGTAAACAGCTGAGCGTGTCCACAAGCAGAAGTGTGTCCTTCTGCCTAAGAGAAGCAGGATGGGGAGGAGGGGACAGAATGTGAAACTCCTACGGGTGCCGACTCCAGCTTCCTGGAAGTGTCTGGGGAAGACAGATTCTAAGGGAGGAAATCTGTCGTTCTCTTGGTTACTGGTTCTCCCAGTTGAGGAGGGAGAGGTCTCTAAGTGGCTGGCTGGGAGGTGCTGACTTCTGGAAGTTTCTCTCCAAGATAGAGCATGGGCAGGGATGGATTAAACCTGTGGCCCAGTTGTCATTCTAGCTGACCCACGTGGGAATGAGTGAACTCATCAGAAGACACCTGCCTCGCCTCTCCAAAGCCTTTGAAGTTTGATGGAGGGAATGAAGTTGGAGGCATGGGGGATGTTTTCGTCCCTTCTTCCAGTTCTAGAAAAGAAAGGCAAATATGGACATTTGACAGCATGCCGGTTAGAGGCCAGCAGTGGACAGGATTTGTTTTGCTCGGTTATGGCCTGTGTCGCCAGAAATCTCGCGGAGTCTGAGAAAGATGTTTGTCAGGACACCCACAGATCTTATTAAGTGGGCTTTAAGCTAAAAATTGTGGGACAGAGAAAAATGCTACCAGATACAGTGATAAATTACAGGTTTAACATATGAATTATTCCCGAGGGAAGAAACTCTCTGTCTGAAACCCAAGGGACAGAATGAATAGAGAAATTTTTGATATGTTGGATTTTATATAGAAATTTTTTTTTTACATGGAAATAGTGATAGAGTTTTATTTTAAGATATGCAAGAGCAGACAAGGGTAAATTTGTCAAATGTTAAGTAAAAAAGAAACAGTATACTTCTTGGCTTAGGTTTTTTTTCTTTCTTTCCCTTGCTATGGACTTTTATGTCATTTGATCTTTTTATTGGTTGTTGAAATACATTAATTTAGTTTTTCTTTTTATGGTAAAGACCGACACATCTTGACTTACTAGGATTTCTTAGTTTCTCAAAGCCAAAGATCCAAGTAAAAATGCCATTTACCCTGATGGTGTCCTTGGGTACTTAGTGGAAGGGTATGGAGCAGGGCACCCAAGAGAGGGGAAAAAATGACTTTGAGAACTCTGCGACACCTCGCCAGAGACCTGGCCGTCACAGTGCTGATGAAATGGTCAAAAATGTGTCCTAAGGTGCACCTAACCGCTCCGGACAGCCACGTGCCCTCACAGAGCAATCTATCATAGACCTAGCGGTCATTCCCAGGACGGCGCCAAGGATGTAGCAGCCTGCAGGTCTGGGTTCAAATCTAGACTCTGCTTTCCGCCTCGAGCTAGTCACTTAATCTTTACATTTCAATTTCCTCCTCTTTGAAACGGGGGAAGATGCCACGTTGGTTTTGTTAGAATTGCCTGGCCCCGCAGCAGGCCACAGCACATGCGTTCGAGGGGTCGTCATTCTTCTTATTTCCATCATAATTATTTATTCATATTGGTCGATAGCGAATGTTCGCTCCCCAAGAAGCACTGCTTGATAAAAACAAGTTGGAAACGGGGTGTTTCTGTAGCAGAACTTAACAGCCGACGCTGACAGTGGAGAGTTAGAACTGACCACAGGCCACAGGCTGAGAACTGGGAAGATGGACAGTAACCCCCTTGAAAATGTGCACGGGGCCTGCAGTGAATTGAGACCAGAAACAAAACCGCCGAATCATGCGCATTATGAAACTTGAGACACTTTTTTTTTTTTTTTAGATGCTTCTAGGACATTTCTCACTTACATAATATTCTTGGTTAGTGGGGCCTATTTCTTTATCGAGTTAGGTCTGATTTATTTAACACAGAAAAATTATGAATGGTTACGGTGCCCCCTAAATGTTTACTGTTACGATGATGATGGTGGTGACTGCTGTCATTAGCATCTTTCGGATCTACAAATCGCTAATTTGCAGCCAGGCTGGGGAGTCCTTAAATGAGCTTTTCAGAGAAAGGAGAGAAAGAGAGGGAGGGAGCAGGGATAGAGAGACAGACAGACAGACAGATAGAGACAGAGGCAAAGCAAGAGAGGTAAAGAGAGAGAAAGCAGAGAGACAGACCGAGGCCCTGGGCAGCCAGAAGAGCTCTCTGAATTCTGAGATGACGCATGGCTGTGAGGGAACCTTCCTGGGCCTCTGTTGTCTTGTCTGTGAGATGGAGAAATAGTCCCTCCTGCTCCCGGATGTGGGGCACAGAGCAGACGACCTCTTGATTCTGGCATTTTCCAGGCCTAAGGACCAAAATTCTAAGGCGTTTTCAAACAGGCTGGTCCGTTGAGGGGCACAAGGGCAACCACCTGGAGGGGCTCGCCAGGCCTTTGTTTCTCGGCTCTGTGGCCGGGCGGGATCTGAACCACGGCACAGTCACAGAAAACCCACTACTTCCTGGTGACCCGATGAGGAACTTTTCTAAAAAGCAAAAAGCAGCTCCAGTGATTATGCAGAGTGTTTATAAAGTTAAGTCATGTCATTAATAACACAACCCGAGGTCACGGTCAAAGTTAAGTTTGTGTATATACGTCACGGGAGTATGGCAATGGCTCTAAACCCTGCCTGCACTGTAGAGTCACCCGGGGGCTTTTAAAGGAGTGTGATGCCCAGGCCTGGCTGCAGGCCAACTAAATCAGAATCTCTGTGCTGGATCCTATGCATCTGCCATTTTTAGAAGTTCTCGAGGACACGCTCTTGGTCCCTGATTTGCATGCAGGGCCTTGGTCTGAGTGGCCACGTGAATAGGAGAAGGAACGCCCGGAAGGTCTCTCGCTGCCTGAAATCCGATTCTGCCAAGAGGTGGGCTGGGGTCTGTTCTATAACCTCGGCCCACTTCAGTCTCAGACTCTGGGAACTTGGGGGGCAGGCAGTGCTGCCCTGCACACCTCACAGGGGAGCAGCTGCACACAGCAGAGGTATCTGGGGGGAATCGGGTGGGCAGAGCGTCCTGCTGGGAGGCAGGGCAGGCCACCCCTTCACGGTCTCGGGGTGCAGGGCTGTTCCCTGGCTCCCAACCCTGTCCCAAGGACTTTTCTAAATTAAGATGAAAATGGCGCTCAGTAGCAGTTAGTAGCTGACCCCAGCTGGGAGAGAATCAAACCTGACGTCCAGCAGAGAGCCAGGGAGAAAGGGGACAGTGCTTGCTCTCCAGTATGACACCAGCTACGAGCAGGAGGGCCAGGCTGGCCAGGAGGCTGCAAGACAGATGGCCCAGATGCACAGTTCTTGCTCTTCATGGAAAAACACAATGCGAATGAACTACAAGGAAATGCAACTTGTGAAAAACTCCAGGGGCGTGGAAGAGAAAGCCTGGGCCGGCTAGAGAGCTTTCTGCACTGAATGAGGCAAGATCGGCTTCACAAAATAGTGAGGAAAGCATCGGAAAGGGTGTCAGTGGAGGTAGGAGGCAGCCCTGCGGCTGGATGACTCTGTTCCAGGGATGTCCCAGGGATGGAGGGACCTCAGGGCCGAAGCCGGCTGTGTGCCCTTCGTCTTGCACTGTCTGAGCCACAAAGAAAGATAATTCGTAAGTGCAGAGACTGGAGTGTGGAAAAGTCACGCGTGAGGGGAAAAGCCACAACAAACCTAGCCACACTTGTTATCTTTAGGGCCAAGAGCCAGGATGGCAGGTCAAAGGTGGCACTGGCAAAGGTGACCGATGAGGACGTGCGTCCCCATCTGCCCAGACAATTGGCATTCTCTCGGTGCCATAAAAGTGCGGTGCAAACGCAGCTTCAGGCCCCCGCCCCGGACGGCAGCCCAGAAGCCCCCGCTTTGTAGAAATGGCGGAGCTGGCCTTGACTCCCCTGTCGGGCCGGCCGCGTCAGCACTGAGGGGCAGTTTCAGAATCACCGGGTCACTGACTGCTGAGATGATGTCGAAAGGAACAGTGACCAGGTGTCAGGGAGACGTGAGCTCCAAGCCAGCCCCCTTCCTACTGCAACACCCTTCGACGAATTATCCTCTTGAAGCCTCTGTGATGGCTGTTCTTTGGCGTCAACTTGGTCAGGCCATCGTGCCCAGTTATTTAATCAAACACTAATCTGCGTTGCCGGGAAGATATTCTGCAGATGTCGTTGGCATCTACCGCCAGCTGACTGTGCGAGAATGAGATTACCTTTGCTAATGTGGATGAGCCTCACCTAATCGGTCGAAGGACCTGAGAGCAAAATCTGAGGTTTCCTGGAGAAACCAACCCTGCCGCATCGAAAAAACGTGGCCCGCGTTTCCGGCCGGCGGGAGCCCTGCAGGTTTCAGGACTGCCAGCCCCCAGCATCGAATGGGTCCCTTCCTTAAAATCTCTCTCCCTCCCGCATCGGCCCTGCTTCTCTGCAGCTCCTGGGCTGATGCAGCCTCCCTTTCTCTGCTGATTCAGTGCAGATGGTGACAGTTCCTACTTCATAGAGTCACTGTGAGAATCAAGTTAACATTTGTGTGTAAAGTATTTCGCTTAAGGCCTGGCACAGAAGCATCATTATCACTGCCAACAGAGAGGAAGTCTAGTCCAATCCCTTCCTTTCACAGATAAGGAAACTGAGGCACAGAGAGGGGGTGACAGGAGCCCATGTGTGGATGCCGGCGGCGTGGCCAGGATCGTGCACGGATTCACTCACTTAATCCTCACAATGACCTGACAGGCTACATACTGTTGCTGCGCCCATTTCACAGGCAGGAAAACTGAGGAACAAAGAGAGTATGCCAGTCTATGCCAGTCATCCCTGTCACACCGCCACCGAGTGACGGCGCAGCGTCCCCACGTGCGTGATCGGCAGGACTGGGACTAGCACCCAGGCCTCCGGCCCCTTCTCCGGGCAGCAGAGAGGAGTCTAGGTTTGGTCTGAGCGTGACTGACAACCCCCACCCCCTGGGGGCATCACAGAGAGAGGCAGTGCCTGCCCCCAGGGGAGGAGTAAGAACTGCCTGCAAGGAATGGGACCCCCGGCACAGCGAGTGACGAGGCCAGCCTACCTCCCTGTGCCGCTTTCGTGAAAAAGTTGGTGGTTCTTCCAGAACCACCCTCGCCTGGACCGCCCTCCTCCTCAGCCGCTAGGAGCGCTTTCTCAGTGAGTTCGGATTCTCGTGTATGTATCGCTAAGGAGGCGAGAAGTTTACCTTCTTGCTTCCAGCCTTAAATTACTAATTAAAGTATCTTGGAGACTAAGCCCATTGCCAAAGGCTTCCTAACGCTGCTTGTTCATAACCAGAGGGAAGTTGATCCCCTTCTCATCTTTATAATCAGGATTGTTTTTTCAGGGTGTCTGTGTGAAGCTTCCTGCAGCTCTGGCCCTGGCTTGGTCCCAGCAGGGGGAGGCCAGTGGAGTTTAATTACATTCCTCCAATAGGGAACATTTGAGGCACGAGGCTTCGAAAAACAACTTATGCTACCAAAAAGAAAGAAAAAAAAAAAATCAAATTAGGCGAGTGAGAAACAAGCATTGCCTTTTGTGTCCTAGAGACCCAATCTAAATATTTAAATTTGAAAGACAGAATTCTAAGTGCTTAGCTTTATTAACCTTACACATTGCAATTCACGGGAGAGTCAAACATCCTTTCTGATCTGGAATATTCATACGCCTGGACTAGCAGGCTCACGTGGTCGGTACTTTCACACATGCTATATTCAGCTATAAAACATAATGTTGCACACACACACACACACACACACACCTAACGCAAACATAATGCTGCCCACAGCCCTGGGGCAAAACAGACTTACCAGAAAACTTAGAGTAAATTAAACGTCTGGACCACAAGCAAACATTTTAGAAAGGTCCCTTATTCTATACTGATTTCCCAATATTTCTTCCGCCCCCTGTCTCTGAGGTGCCCAGTGATGGGCTGTTAGTGGGCGTGGATGCAGCAGCCCCCAGGCAGAAGCTGTTAATTTGCAGACTGCTAGCAGATAATTACCATGAACTGAGAGAAGAGTAGAAAAAGGCAAGTAGGAGGGCAATCAGCGAGGATGAGTTTCAGTTCTGTGGAGGAAGACCTTTATCAAGGATAATGGTGGACAGTGGGTAGTGAGTTCCCTGTTCCTGGGAGCATTCAAGCAGAGCAGCGTGGTCTCTCAGGTATCTGCCCTGGATGGGAGAATGCCCTAGATGGCCCCTTAGACCCCCTCAGAGCCTGAGGGCCCAGGTTCCCTCCATGCCTTGGCGTGACAGGTTCGGGGCATGAGCTGGGGGATGTGTGACATGCCCCCACGGGAGCCCTGTGGGGTCGTGGGGGCTGCTGAGGGCTGCCTTCCCCTGCCTCCCTCTGCCTCAGCAGCTGCCCTCTCTAACTCCCGTCTCCTTCCTCTCAGAACGCGGTAACCACGTGTGTTCCCCCGTGCGTCTCCCTGTGCTTCCCCACCTCCGGCTTGCTTTCGGTCAGCCTCCAGTCAGAAAGGAAGGGGTGAACTCACACTCGTTCATTCATTCATTCGACACTATTCCTCAGCAGCCTCCCGTGTGCCAAGTGCTGCTAGAGGCCAGTGTGCCGAGCAGGGCACCCCTGTGGGTACCTGAGTATATCACCCTCTCCCAAGAGCGGCAGCGTTTTAATGACGGGCAGTGTCTTGAAACAAAGGAAGGACCTACTGATCGTGAAGTTTTAAGGCTCGTGATGGGTCGATGGAAAAAATTTTCAGGGACTAGGAGTCTTTAAACTTACATCAGCTGCTATCAGCCTGCTTCACCGGTGTATCAGTGGCTTTGGTTAATAGAATCCAGTGACTTTTTTTTTTTTTTTAAGTGTGTGTTTATTCTTCTATTCCAAAAGCTAATTGTTGGGAAGGAAACCCATACTTTTGATGTTTTAAGAGCCCATAATGTGAGCAACAGTTAAATAAATGAGCCATTCAGTGGAGCGCCAAGCCGCCTGCCAAGGGGAGAGCTTCACCTGTGGAGTTCACGTTCCCAGGTTTATTTTTAATTCTCGCTTTTCTGGATTGACATGAACCGACCCCACCAGCTTATTTTGCTAAGCAAAGCTTGGCCTCTCTTGAGGCCCAGGGTATTAAATACTCCGAGTCGCCCCATGAAGGACACCAAATATATGCCGATCGGTATGGCCAGTTCCCGGGAGAGACATCTTTTTGCAGGTCACCTCTCCCTCTGCCGTGACAACTGCTCTGCAGGGACTTACAGGGGAGGGGGACTTGGAGCGTTACTTGCTAAAAATTGCAAGTGCCGAAGCGCCACACTTGATTAAGCCCGGTGGCCCAGAAACACACCTGCACGTTCTTCCTGCGCCGCAGCCCACCTCCTGCTTGCCCACCCATCGCAGGCATGCGGGATGTCGCGTTG
Source organism: Rousettus aegyptiacus (assembly GCF_014176215.1). Taxonomy (NCBI): domain Eukaryota; kingdom Metazoa; phylum Chordata; class Mammalia; order Chiroptera; family Pteropodidae; genus Rousettus; species Rousettus aegyptiacus. Next base: position 55,318,019 of record NW_023416288.1, read on the forward strand.
TGATTTTACAGGCTTCGGGGACCGCCAGCCGGCCCCGAGGGGGCAGTGGGTCAGGAGGTGGCGCAGGGAAGTCTCTGTGGATCTCGCGAACAGAGCCCAAACGAGGATCAAGAAGACTAAATGGTGCTGCGAAGCCCGAAGGGAGGAGAGAGCAGAGAAATTCAAGAACTGGGGCTAGACGAGAAGGGAGAGGAAAGAAAAGGAGTCGGGGGAATCCACAGAGCATCTCTGAGTTCTTAGGTGGCATAAGGCCTGGGGATGTGGCTGCCACTGCCGAGGCCCCGGGAGCAGTTCAAAGTCAAGGTGGTTCAATTTCCCCAGAGGTCAGTAAGGCACGGGCTTTGGACGTCCCCGGGGAGGGACATCTACCTTCCTGCAGGTGTCCCCGAGGAATGATGGGCAGATGACCTGGATCACAAAGACGGTTTTGTGTATCTCATCACCGTATGGGCAGTTGAACACTGGGCGCCTGCCACCTGATCCAGGTTAACTGTTCACCCTGCTTCGGGGACGCCTGGGTTGTCTGCTGACGGGGCACAGGAGTGCCTCATATCCTGTCTTCCTCCTTCCCAGAGTTGTTGCTTTGGTAACAGTACCACCAGCTGGGTTCCAGGTACACACCCAGAGAGGCCCCTCTTGTAGGCTGTCAAGACTTCTCTCCTGTGATGTTCGTTGTTGAGATGCCAGGGAAGGGCAAGAGAATGTACTTCTCCGGGTCAGACACTTCCAGGATGAAAGACAGGAAGTGGGCAAATTGGACACATTCCAAAGTCCCCCCATGCAGCTCCTGCTCCTGCGGTGAAAACTATAAATTTTGCTCTCAGCCCCCGGGGACCAGCATCAGGGAGGTTCTCTTTAACCACAGTACTTTGACGCGGCCTCTCGATTGGCATCTAAAGCTACACTTAGGGCTCATTAGGGGAGGTTGTGGTCTAGATGAGGCTCCCTGCCTAAAACTCCAGCCTGGTGGCTGCCCGTTGGGTATGATAGGGCCCCCATCTACACGTGCATACTGAGAGGAGACTCTGGTCACCACCTTTAACTGTCTTAAAAATGACCACAGATGAACTCAAAAAACTCTCCCTAGCTTCCCACCCTGGAGAAGATTGTCTAAGGAGGCCAGATAATTTTAGGGTTGCAAGCAATACACTTCTAAAAACATACCCAGGACCAAGTAATTCCTTCGTCTCTTTCTCAAAAGGTAAATCACTGCAGAATAATTATTTGCTACGTACATCACAACTGAGAGAGATGCAGAAGTGAGAGTTTAGAACCTGGCTACTAACAGTATGGGCCGTGGACCAGTAGCATCCATGTCCCCTGGGAGCTTGTTGGAAATGCAGAATCGCAGGCCCCTCCCTGGACCTGCTGAGTCAGAACCTGCATTTTAACAGGCTCCCCACATTAAACTACGAGACACCCCATCCGCTGCCTGGTCCTGCAGTCTATCGCTGCTAATTTCGCTCGGCTGCTCCCCCGCCCCCTGCACCCCGCAACCTACCATTTCTTATCTTTGTTTTGTAGTTTGACTTTAGGGGTGTAAGTCGTTCTTTGTTCCCTCCTCTTTCCTGTTTTGGGATCTGCAGGAGAGGGACACATCGGATGAATTGCTCCTGCCCTGTGTGGCTGAACTTTCTCCTCTTAAATGTGAAACAGCAGGGCCGGAGCAGACCTAGGCAAAGCAGACCCCTTCCCAGGGCGGAAAAACCCATTTCCCGTTTTCCACTTGAATCTTAAAATCAACTATGTCCTATTCCCCGTGTGAACATGACCCTGCACATTCACGGTGGGTGGGATCCAAACTGGCAGACTTTTTTTTTTCTTTTCCTATAATGAGGATCAATGTGTGTTAAACTAGTCACTTTTTTTTTTTTCAACAAACCCTCCCCCTGTGACTAAGGATGTGTATTTATGAAACAGTTAGTTGGTGGCAAATGGCTTTTCTTTTTTTTTTTTTTTTTAAATTGTAGCCACAGAATATACCTTTTTCTTTTGAGATCCTCTGGCTGCTTCAAGAAACAAATCCTCAACCTTGCTCCCATTAGCAGCATGAGCTAATCAGCTGAAATACCCAGCATGGAACATTCTTTTATCCTTTACAAGAAAAAGAGTAAGTTGTATTTTAATTAGATATTTATAATGGTTACAAAGTAGCCCTTCCAGAGAAGTTTTAAGAATTTGGCCTTCCTTCTAAGGCATAACCGTGTTCAAAGTATCCTAAAGAGAGGCTATATATCAATCTAGTCCAATTCGTGATAAATTTATAACTGGGTTCTGCACAGATTTATAACAACAATTAGGCAGAAGGAAAATGAGTCATAAATTTTGGCTGGCACAGTTTGGCACCAGAGAGAAGAAAAGAGAATGGTTTAGCCAGATCAAAAGTCGATAATTTCAACACAAAGTGCTAAAGCTATAGCAAAAACAATTTATATGGAAAGAAGTGGGTTTTTTTTTCCATCCTTTTCAAAATTAGATATTGGAGAACACAATGAAGCATCTGCGTTACAAAGGTCTTATTAAATAATTGGTGAGCTTTCTCAATTTTACGAGTGGTAGTAGTGCTACAAATCTTTCCCTTCTCCCCACCTCTCGAGTTTAATGAACGTACCCCCTCTTCAATGAGACTAAGAAAACATGGGGGGGGGGAGAGCGGGTTCGCCAAGAGATTGGGTGACTCGAGAAGGGTTTTAAGCCAAATTTTGATGGCCGAGTGAGAGGAGGGGAAGGAAACCAGACACAATTCCAAAGCCAGGTGATCTGGAAGGAAACATGTGGCTGCGAATGAAGCAGTTTAGAGGCATAAAGAAGCTTATGACCGTATTATAAACCGAAACAGAAATCCGTACCCTGTAAAGAGAAAGGCGGTCAGGGCCACTTGGGTCAAAAGAGGTGGTACGAGAGACGAGCCGTCAGAATGCGCGCGCCGTGAACTGGTGTAAAGTTACCCCCGGCAGTAAAGGAAGACCTCCGAGTACCCTGCATGGGCTGGAAGTTCCGTTCTGCTAAAAGCGGGCACCTGCGCTGTTGACGTTCACCCCTGACGATTGCGCATCTTGACTGAGAAAGGATGCGGTAAAGCCAGCTGTCAACCCAAGCTTCGTGCTAACCAATAAGGAAGCAGTGACTGGCTCTGTGGAAATCGCAGGCTGCTTGTAAGTGTCCGCGTCCCTTACAAGAAACACCTAAGAGCAGGCCGTCTGCGTCCTTTAGAAGTACGAAAGGGCAGGCGGCAGTTCTAGGTGCTGTCAGGCTTACACCTCTGACTTTGGAAAGTCAGTATTTAAAAATTCAGAGGTGAGGTGAAAGTGATTGCATAGAAAAAAATTTGAAAGTGGGAGCTTCTAATCTGGGGGCTACAGCTTCGACGTATCTGAGTGGATACTCTGTTTTCTAGCCACCCAGCAGCCATTCACCCCACTTCCAGTAACAGGGGTTTGGGAATCTACCCCTCCCTTATCCAGGTCTGAGTGGTTCAGGCTGAGGTTCTGCCTAGATACCAAATCCAAGCTGGAGTGAGTGATCCAGGTCTAATTAGGCCAATCAGAGCGTTATATTCCCCTCGAGCTCCGGTGATTGGTTGAAGTGTTAAACTGGACCAGAAGGGTCTGGACTTTTTAATGTCTAAGAGCGACCAGAAACTTTTGAGATCTGTCCAAGGTATCATGAAGGAAAGAAAGGAGATTGGTCAGAGCACATTTAAAGTAAATAATTGGAGGAAACACAAAACGTTTCCATGTTTGTACCACACTTAGTTCAGACCGTTCAGCATACAGGTTACACAACCATCTCGAGACCACCAAGGGAGGTCCGGTCTCGGGCTGGGACTGGAGCTGAAAGATGGGGAGCAAGAACAACCCAGATCCAGAGACAGTGTTTGAACCCCTGAATCAAGCATCCTTGAAGGCAGCCTTGCTCTCTAGAGTTTTCTGACATGTGGGCCAATGAACAACCTGAACAAATCTGGTCTGAATTTTCTAACGGTCAACAGGAAGAGTCCTCACCGATACAGTGCACATATACACTCTTGCTCTTGGGGAGAGGGACACGGCTGTCATCAGATTCTCGCGGGGCATTGCCAGAAAAGGATGCGACTCAGAGAAGAGGTACTCTGGAGCTCACATAGTGATCGCGAAGGGGAGGCCACCTCCTGCCGTGAGGGGCTCCACAGGGACATCATGAAGAGCTAGGTCAGAACGTGCCTGGGTGCCGCGTCTGGAGCCTGAGTCTGGCATTAACTGGCACTCAAGAAATATTTGTTGAATGGAAACCAGCGGGAAATTATAACAAGTCATACTTTACATGCAAATTTTCAGGAAAATATCTAATGTGTGAACATATAATCTGCACTTCCATGTCCTGACAGATGGCCCATATTAACAGAACTCTGATTACAGTAAAAAAAAAAAAAAAAAAAGAACCTACAGATATTCATTGATTGCATACCACATGCAAGGCTATACGACTCTTAACGCTACCATGACTACCAATAGTGACTACCAACATGCATTCCTGTTTCTCAGAGGCAGCCCCAATCGTTAGTTACCTAGAGAAAGGAAATGACCGGCGGCTTGCATGGCTGGGGCAGGACTTCGTTTATTCTAAGAAACAGAACCCTCAGAGTCTAAGGGTGTATTCCCAAGGTGGAACAAGGGACCACCTGCATCAGAATCTTCTGGGATGTTAATTTTAAAATGCAGCTTCCTAGGGCCCGGCCCAGACTTATGGAATCACACTCTCCGAGGGTGAGTCCCCGGACTCTGCCTGTTAAACAGCCTTCTGAGATGGTTCTTTGTACACTGAAGTTTGAGAAACTTTGCCTACTAAACTCTGTCTGTGTGCCCGTGGGCTCTCAGGACCTTGCTGCGTTCTGCACAGCCCCATGGGAGGTGGCCCTCTGGGGGAAGGAAGTTCCATCCCAGGTCGGGGGGATGTGAAGGAGGCCAGGCTTTGGTAAGACAGTGTCATCCACCTTGAGGCCATGGCCAGTTACGGCCATGTCCTGGAAGATAAATACATCCAGAGGTGGTCACGATGGAGCCACTGGGAGACTCCTCGAGCCCCACGCTCTCTCCAGGACACTGGACGTTCTGGACTTGATTATTTGCTGCCTTCTATTGCCCTGGAGAGTTTTATTTGGAAGGGAAGTATTGTTTTAATAGACATAAGTACTTATTTTTCAGTTGCTATTAAATACCCTGAAGGTGAAGATTGTGTCCTCTACCTGTTGGAGCTGCTGCCCCCACTCTAACCCACTACCATATCGACCAACTGCTGGGCACTCACTAGATGCTTAAAAGTCTTTAGTTAGACCAGCCTTCTGGTTTATTTGAGACGAGCTTTTACTGCCTTCCTGGAATAGCAGCAGGAGCTTCTTCTGGGTGTGGGGGTGTGCCCCCCCAACTCCTCAGTCACGTAACTTGAGTGTGCTCGATGCTACGGGTCAGTCGATGGGCTTAACCCAACCTGTGCCTCCAATCCCCGGCCACAGCAGTTGCTTCAAGAATGTGCAGCAACCTAGGCAATCCCACGAGAGAGGACAGCATGACTCTTGCTGAGAATTCGGGGCCACAGACTCTTTTCTCCATTTGTTACGAGCAAAGAAGCCTGCGGTCCTAACCATCTCAGAAGGCTGCTCGGGTCTTCAAGAGGAGAGCAGGACAGAGAAGGAGGCCAGTACGAAGGAAGCGGAGCCAGGAACCGGAGAACTGGGACCCGAGCTCGTCGTGGAGGCCCGGGTAAAGATTTGTCTGAAGGCACATCTCTTCCTGAGCTGTTTGTTCAATTGTATGTAATAATAAGCCCCTCCCCTTTTTTTTCTTAAATCAGTTTTGTTCGGGGTTTTGTTTCCTGCCAGAAATACATTCTGCAGATATGCTCTTCAGCTCCTGTCATTCCTCTTGCAGTAATATATACCCTGATCATCTTCAGCTTCTCCTTTTCCTGCGCCTCGATTATGAAAACCACGCACTACCGATAAAATACTATAGGTGGTGAGCGTGGGTACTTGAGCGTTTTGGATTCATGGCTTGTCGAGACTCCACGCCTAAAGAATATCGATTAATGGATCAATGTCAACCTGGGGGGAAGCCCCGTCCTGTTCAACATTTTAATCAATGACTTGGATGAAGTAGGAGACATGCTTAACAAGTCTCGGATGACACAAAGCTGGAGGAATTGCTAATATGACAGATGGCAGAATCAAGATTCAAAATTATTTTGACTGACTTGAGCAGTAATAAGGATAAATATAAACTCTTGCATCTAGGCTCAAGAAATCGATTGTGCAATCAGTGGATTGGGGAGGCCCGGCGTGGCAATTGTCATGGTATCGTGGAACTTTGAGTTGACCATAAGCGCACGAGGAGCCAAAAGTTGAGGAAATTAGTGTCGCAGTTAATGTGTTGGAGAAGAAAGGCTAATGTGGCATTACTTCCTCAGTGGGGTAAAAAAAGTAATTTTCTGGGAAGCAGGTTTCAGCTCAACACATGAAAAAAAAAATTCTAATGGTTCCGATAACAGAACGGGCCACCTCCCAAGATCGTGACTCTAAAAATTACATCAGAATGTAATGGAAAGGATTCTGTTATGGTGGTCTTCCTTTTAAAGCACAGATTTAAAAAATGACTTTCTTTAACAACTCATGAGTCAAAGCCATGCACACAGAAGCATCCAGAAACAAAGGCCGAGATAAAGTAGCCTAACTCGGCACCCTTGAAAGTTTGCTTCACGCCGAGCAAGGAGGGGCCTCAGCTAGAGGGAAAAGCAGACTCTGGACTTGCTGCTGACTGGCCGCACTTCACCCGACGCCATCTGGGGACCCCCCTCCTTTGTGCTCATCCAACCTGCACTCCTGCTTCGGCCTGGCCCATCCTCATGCCCCCTCCTGCCTCTTGATTTGGCTTTATTTTCTGAATCAGACCTGCTTCCCTGAGCACGGCGACTCCACAGTCAGTGCACTGGGAAACCACTCCGCCTGCCCCACCTCTGACCTCTGACCCTGACGCATAAAAGCTTTGCAGCTTCCCTGAGCTGGGCCTGGTTTCACAGACCACCCCACATAGTGAAGGCGCGTGCACCATTTTCTTTTTTTTTTGTTTTTCTGTTATCCTGAACATTCCATCGCACTTTCTAACCCAGAGAGGTGGAGGAGGCGAGCAACGGTCGGTCCTCTTTCACCTCGAAAACTTAGAACGTGAATTGAGCAGGGCAGTTATCAAAAATAGGTGTCACGTCGACGAACGCAAAATCAATTGTGTGGATTTCACATGGAGCCCTGGGCCCAACTCGTACTCACATATTTCTCGTTAAAACGGTCCACCTCTGTCAGAAGCTTCTCTTGGCAGTCAGGGTGGGTGGCCAGTAGGTAGGTGGCGAAAGATAGTGTGTTGGTGACAATCTCGTAGCCGGCAATGAGGAAGAGGAAGGCCTGGCCCACAACCTCATCCACAGTCAAGGGCTTGGACAGGGGTCTGGGCTGGCGTTGCTGGGAAGGATTCGCTGAGCCTTCGGAGGATGAGAAGACTTGTCTGACTATGTCAAAGCTCTCCACGCCCACGGAAGGGGCAGATTGTCGCGCATCCAGGACCATTTGGAGGAAGTCTCTCCGCCTCTAAGGGACAAAAGAAGAAAATGCACATTTTGGCCCTAGAGTTGCATAAATGAGTCTTAGAGCACAAAAGACATGCACATAGAGCTTTTAGAGTTGGGCAGGAACAAAGATTCTCACTGCAGGGTGATCTGAGATGGCGAGAATGTCCGTCCTTCAGTTCCCACTGGTTCACAGACTGGTGCAGCAAAGAACAGACTGGGTTGCTGCCATTAAAAAGAATGTGGCCCTTCTATCTGGGCCAAGTCAGAAAGATGGGAAGCTGTTTTGATAAGCCAAAAAAAGCAAGTTGCAGAACGGCGTGCCCAGTTCTGTGAACAGTAAATGTACGAGATACGTAATTACGCGTGTTTGTCCACGCCCGGAAACTCTTCAGCAATGCCCATACTCAACAGTTCACGGTGAGCTGGAGGAGCTGAGCTAACCAGGGGCCTTGTATTTTTTTTACTTTATCCATGTTCGTATTGTAGGTTGGTTGGTTTCGTTGGTTTTCCAACACTAAAACAAAACCGTATAGGTTTAAGTCAAAGCACAGAACTGTTCACTTCTGCACAGTTCAGGGCCCTACATTTTCCTCACACAGCAGGAAGTTAACAGAGTCTGGGGGCAGGGGAGGGGGCTAGCTTTGGAGAGGCTTGTCTCCTGAGTGTCCAGTATGCATCTTGCATCCCTTAGCCTAGCTCCCTTTAATCCCCTACCCCATTTAGGTGGTTAAAGATGTATAAACCCACTCTACCCTCCACGTTCCTTATCAGCAATTTGCATATTCTTTGTATTTTTACTATCACTGCTTGTAACCACAGAAGGTTTCTGCATTGCTTTAGCCTTGACAAAGTGTATCCCTTTGAAAAGCTTTTAATGTGACGAGTGATAACCAATATGTGACTTTTTTTCCTGAAGTTTATGGGCCTAAACAGCAAACAGAGTATTAGAACCACCGGCAAAAAATATTATAATTTCAGATTACTTTATTTGTTGTAGCATTTCCCCAATTCATTGGCTTCCGGATTTCTGCTGCATGAATAATCTACACCACACGCATTAGCACTTAACTCCATCCTTTAAGAGTGTCATTTCAAGTGGGGTTGCTTTTTTCCCCTCCATTGGAGTGCAAGTGTCTGCACGCCACCTGTGCCCTCCCCGTGGACAGTTGTGGCCCTTGAGGCCTCCTGGTGGCATTTCTGGAGTGCCGTGAGGGTGACGATGAAGGAGACGGCATGGCCACATCCACAGTGTTTGGATTTTCCCAGCGGCAGAACTGCAGCTGGCGGAGATAGGCTGCTGCAGGGCCATCGAGGCTCACAGAAATCTGTCTTCACCTCCAGCTGCAGAGGCCAGAAGAAAGGGCCGCTCTCTAGAGCCTTTGCCTGGAGAGGAGCATTAGTGCAGATGGGGTTCTTTTATTCGCACTGCATCACGGAGGCTATTTAAAGACTGCCCATTTAGGACCGAAACAGTGCTGGTTTATGGTTCTATCCAAGAAAAATACGCACCCTGATAGATGTAGGTGTCTAATCCACCCATCGGCTAGAGCTTAGAAAAATATTTACCTTTTAACATCTGTGCTGCGTTTTCCACTGCGCAAACACACATCTGCTTGATGGAATGTCTACGGAGTTTAGATGGGTTTAAAGCAAGTTTTCTTAGTAACCGTAGAGCTCTGTCTTGACACCGGCGGTCCTGGATTTGTGGTTGGGAAGTTTTTCTCAGATCAACTCGTTGTTTGAAACAAATAGCTCTCGAGTTTATAAAAGGAAAAGCTCGAGGCAATCCCAGTAATTGGATCTTTAATAACCCCTCACCTCTTAGTCAGCCTCTTGGTGCAACAGTGTCAGGATTTTCAGCCTGACTCCAGAGCCAGTGGGTTTCAGGCTGAGGCGGGGTGGAGAGTGGGGGTGGGGGTGCGAGTGACCAAACACCGATACGGAAGCCCTTGATGGCAACGCTGAGATTCGAAAATGGGGCTCTCCTCACCCCTCCCTGAACCTGAACGAGAGTTCTGTCCTTTTAGGCCATAGAGCTGGGCCAGGGGTACCAGGTAGCTGATTCTCCTCACACCTCCAAGGGCATCGAGTTGAGTTCACAGTGGTGCGGCCCAAGGGGCCGTGAGCTGGTACACACCTGTGCCGCACAGTCTCCCGAGGACAAAGCTGGGCAGGGTGAGGCTGCTCTGTGCAGCCAGCAAACAGCTCCTTAACTCCTGATTTTATTCTCGGCCAAGGCCGCAACCATTGGACCCCCATCCCTTCCTTGTCAATTCCTCTGAGCCACCCAGCCTTTGAGGAAATGCTTTCAAAGCTAGATTTTGTCTGGGTCAATTCTGGATAATACATTTCAGCCTCGTTTTTCCTTTTAAGCAGCTTTCTTGAACGCAACAAAGCCCTTAAAGCCTAATAACATTGCCTATGTGTCAGCATATCTGATATTGAAATTATTTTTCTTAACACTGAAAATTCCTATTTCTATTCTCGGCCAAGTTCAATCAACAAGTACTTATTCAGTTCCTACTATGTGCCAAGCATAGTGCAAGTCTGTAAGGAGGAAAGAAATCTCTAGGTCTCAGGTGAAGCAGGGGAGGGCCCCCAAATACAAATGTTGTAGCAACATCCTCGGTGCTGAAGGAAAATGTGGAATTGGTGACAACTGCCTAAATTCTCAAATATTAATCCCATTCGTGCTATATATAACGCCGTTCTTGCCATTTTTCAATATAAAGAATCTGCCGATGGAAAGTACAAGTGGCACATTTACCTAGAAAATCCTTTTGGGGGCTGCTATAACCTGTGCCAGGGGCGAAGCTTGAAATAGGCCGAGAGTTTGGGGGCAGCTTCAGTCCTGCGCGCCCACGTGAGAGCGGAGACAGATCGCTTTGGGCTTCTCCGCAGGGTGCGTCCCACCTGCCCTCACTCTCTCCTTCTGATTCGCCCCTCCCCAGCGTTTCTTCTTTCCTTCTCCTGCCCCTAGAAAGCGCTAAGCGATAGACCAATCAAGGGCAGCATGGCGCGGTGTGCGGGGAAGAGAGAGAAAAGAGGCAGCGGAGCCAGATTAGGTTCCATTCCGTTTCGAAGCTGTGTCCTATTAAAACACGTTACCTCTTCTGCTGCTTGCTGGTCCCGCAAGGCAATCACATTCCTAATGAGTTTGTTAAAAAAGCCATTCAGTTCATCTCGGTTCTTATTGGGCAAAATCCGGGCCAGTGGGACCATTATGGATGGAAATGATACTTGAAAGAGAAAAACAAAAGTGGCATTGAAAAGGGGGCGATAATAAACCGAGGCTATTAGATGCCTGTTGCCAGGAAGCAAGCCCCGGCCTTGAATCAGAGTCACGGGAAGCCCCGCGTTCCCCTTTGAATTGCTGCTCCTTAGAGCAGGGCTTGTCTCTTATTCCACCTCTGGACTCCTCGCCGTTCTTTGCACATCGCGAGCACTCGATAAACGTTCGTGCGATTGAATCCCGCCTTCCATCTGGCCCTTGAGAAGTCGGTCTCATGCTTATAAATTAATTTCCCAGGTCCTAGCTATGAGGGTCCCAACCCTTTGTATTTCAAGAAAGAACAGATTGCAGGCCGTGTTTCGAGTCTTAGCAAGTGGTGGAAGCTGATCGACTTTCTTAACTTTCTGGTCATTTGCATTCCCCACCCCCCCCCCCCCTACACTGGATAATTGTCCCCAGAGCTACCATCTGAATCGTCCCTAAGAGCTGAGGCTGCAGCAGCTGACAAGGACGATGGCCCCATTCCCCGCGGGTGCCTCCTCTGCTGTACTCTGCCATGTGCAGCCTGGGCCATGGCTGCCATGCTCTTGGGACAGGGCTAACTGGGTCAGGGGGGTGGTAGCGTCTCGGCATCCACAGTGGGCCCACAGGGCCCAGGCGCCGTGTGGGAGCTGGGCTGGCGGGACGGTCCTGGACCCGTGGAGGTTTCCGGATGCTCTGCCCATTTTCAAGAGACGGGGCCTGAACCAGCGTGTCACAGCGGGGGGGCAGGCTCAGAGTGGCAGCAAGGATGAGGCCACGGAACGGAACCACCTGCCCGCCCCGTGGTTGATGGCAAGAGGGCCCCACTCAGCCGGAACAGCTCCCCTGGGCGGAGGGGCGAGGGCCGGAGGAGGAGGCGGCTTTGATCCCCTTGGCAACTCCTCCTACAGTTTCACTGCCCAGCGGATGGAGGTACCAGGGGCTCCTACAGAAATTGACTCAGAAACGGAAATGACACTAACCAAGGAATGAATAGAATTTACCAGCCCAGCAAATGGTTAGAAATTATGGCAATAATTAATAACAATAAAAACAATGCTTTAATATTTCCATAAAGGCAAGAAGATACTAGAACCAGCCAGGGTAAAACTCACTTCTGAAAAAAAAAAATCAACTGGTCTCTGCAGCATTAGGTAACCTATTAGTTACCCATCACGTGTGATTTCTGGTTTACTATGCATTGGGCCTCACGCAGGGATGTCTTCTGCAGAGGGTTTTGCTAATGGGGAGAAATAGGCCTTGGAAAATGGAAGGCTTTGAGTTCTAGTCTCAGAGCTGTCTTCCTAAGCCTCAGTTTTCCCATCTGTAAAATGGGGGTGAGAAAACTTTCCATAGGAGGAATAGAAGCACGAACAGGCAATGCATGCAAAACACTGGGTAGCTCCAGGAATCAAGGCGTCTGCAGGGTGGACGCCACAAGAGCGGCTCCCAGCGACACCCCAAGTCCCTTTCCCTATGGCAGAGGCTGGATCCCGCCCTCACATCCCAGGGTCTGCCCAGCATCCCCGCCCTCGGCAGGAGTTGTACGTACAGATTAAAACCAGGAGAGGTCTGGGGATGCAGAAGGCAAAGAAACGCCTGCAGTACTTGACAAAGGGGTCCTCAGGAGTCTTTTGGGAGTCCACCTGGGTGCCGAAGGCGACACTGGCCACCACATCTGTGCTGTAGCAGCTGTAGCACCTATGAGAGAGGGAACCGTTTGATTTCGAAAGGATTCCGGCGTTGGCCCACTCATCGCACACACTCCCGGAGAGACCCAGACTCGCTCGTCCACCTGCTGGACGGGGCAGCTTCCCGCAGGTCTGGAGCAAGGAGCTGGGAGAGGAACCACCAGGATTAGCCCCTCTGAGCAGCGACAGCAGAACAGGAGAGGAGACGTGAAAGACAGCTGGGAGCGGATGGAGGCAAAGACTGTGTTGGGGAGGAGCGCGTTGCTCAACTCCCAGGCTTTGGGCGGACACCCGCAAATGCCAGGAAGTGTGCTTTAAATTTTCCTCCCCAAGAAGGAAGGACAATAGTCGGACCCAGAGCCTACGTGCATTACCTCAGAGCTGTGCGGAGCCCACCCAAAGCCAGCACCTAATGATCAACTGATAAGGAGCAAATCGTGATTGATGAATGAACAATTGTCTATGTGTAGTGGCTTTGTCCCCATCTTCCTCCTGATGAAGTTATAGTTTTCGTAAGAGCAGCAAACAAAAAACCAGAGCCCTTCACATTCACATAAATAATACAAGACAAACCTTGGGACCAGTTTCATGAACATATTATATTATTACAGAAAGCACACATTGTACTTTAGAAACAAACAGAAGGAAAAGTGTCTGGCAGTAGCTCCAGGGAAATGAACCGCTTAGACGCTAGGAAACCTGCCCCCCAAATGGCCATTTTAAGCTGGAATGATCCTTTTTCATTAGCTCATAGGAGAGGTCAGGTTAAGTTATCTCTAAAAGGGCTAACCACCGGGCATGCCTATCCTTTTTGTAATTAAAAGGTCTATTTTTGTGGCCTGATGTAGACACACTCTTAGTTCCTCTTCTTTATAAACTCTATAACCAACAACTGGTCATAAAGAATAAATGTCATCTCCAGATGACTCATTTTGACTGCTTTTATTGAAAACATTTCTACAATTGATTACACATTTCCCTGCTATTGCAAAAACAACAATTAGACTACTGAATGCGGTTGACGATTTAAGAGTTTTAAGAGTTGTTGACTCTGCTTTGATAGCTTCCGTGCCCATCTTTAGCCAGCTCACGCATCGCATGACCAGGGAGTATGTGTACGAGAGGGTTTTGTAAACAATATGGTGGCGTTTAAAAGCTGGCGACGATTATGTTATTATTTTATTAGCAATGATCATAAGAACGAGTCGGCTTCTGGCTGATTCGCCAATCCCACCCTATCCTAATGTGCTGTAAACCATAATTGAGCATCACACAACTGGGAGAAAAGCCAGATCATCAGTCATTTAAATTTGGTGTGCGCCACTAAGTCATGGCTTCCAGGCTGAGGTGCGCCACAATTTTAATTATACCAGGAACCCATCCTTTCTGCCCCGGCACATCCTGCCCGCCCCCTAGGTCTGCGGAGGTCAGAGGGTGAGTGTACCCACAAACCACTGCCCACTCAAGGCTGCCCTCAGCAGGCCACAGCTCCCCTGGGCTTTGTTCACGTTCGCTTCGCATTTTGTATGGGTTTCATTTCTACTACTTATTAGTCAGTCCACCCATGCTTTTACGAGCTTCTAGCATTGCCACAGTTTGCTGGTCCCGAGGTAATTGTCCAGCAATTGTGTGCCGCTACAAGAAGCAGCAATTCAACAGTGCGATTTCTTGTCTGCAATGTAGCCACGTGGCGCCCTTACCTCTGGATGTCGATGGCGTCTCCACATTCCGCATAGCGTTTTAAATGAGCCAGGAGAAGGTCGCAGGCTTGGCTGATTAGAGGAATCATCTGATGGCGGATAACAAAGGTGTAATTAGGACACCATGCAGGGAGCACACCGAAATTAGCTGCAGATAAAGAGGTTATGTGTGGTACTTCCTGGGAAAATGGACATAGTACTGAAGGTAACTTTTGTGCAGCTACGATTCAAGAGGAAGGGCTAAAATTCATAGGCATCGCAAAATACAGTAGCTGTAAATGTCTATTTTAGCTTAAGCAATCTTTTTTTTTGGAAGGAAAAAAGAAGGAAGGATTTAGAGTAAATACTGTGAAATAATTATGAAAATGATCATTAAGTGCTGAGGCAGAGATGAGAATCTGCACTCAATTTCATGACATTTGGTTCACATTAGAGAGTAAACAGACCACAATCCATATGTACTATCTTTGGAATTAGCCCAAATCCATGTTTGCTTGGTTCCAATTATACTTTAGATCTTCCACTAGAGTACAAAATCTTATGAGCCAAAGGTAACCAAGGTCATTTATCTCAACTTCTTATTCAAGATAAAAATCATTGTTAGGACTTTTCTGATGGATGGCGATTTCTGCTTAAATTGTTTAAACCTTAAATGCAAGGGAACCCTTCTTAACTTCAAGAGGCCTCCTACGCCCATACAGGACAGTTTCTGAATTTCTTTTTTTTAAGATTAAAACATTCTTATTATGTAACATTTCAAACACACACACACACACACACACACACACACACACACACACACACACATAGATAGAATGATGTTACAAACATTCACGTAACTACTTATCCAACTTCTAGAAATTTAAACCTCATTTTTGGCTGTCCACCACTCTGGCCCTACAGGCTGGCGGGAGCAGGTGGAATTCTCTGTGGAGCCTGGTGGGCATCAGCCTCCCCTGTATGTTTGAACAACCAAATTGGAAACGCCGAGGGGACTTGTTTTAACAAGTGTGCATTCTAGAATAACATCATAGCTAAAGCAACATGATGTCATACATTGTCCTGAGCATTTCTTTTGGAAAATGTATTTCGAGGTGTTATCTATGTTTAGACTTCACCTTTTTGACACGAGAGCAGGGAAGATTTTTGCTCGTTTGCTCATTTTTGTGTCCTCAGCACCTAGAACAGTGCCTGGCACGTAGTAATTATTGGTTGAATGAATGAAGGGGTGAATGAAGGCTTGGATTTTAATGATTACACAAAGCCCACTCTTTGCTCGTAAAGTCTTGAGGCATTGGGAAAAGTTCTAAAACATCTACCACAAGTATGTCACTCCTTAAAGGCGGCTCCATACAGGGAACATGGCATTTCGGCTACAATCCCGCAAGTGCTAAGCAGGCCGTTTCCTCGCACGTCAATCGCAAAGCCAGGCTATGTTGACGTCTTTGTAAGACACATAACACAGGCAAATATTGAGGTTCAGGTCAACGAAAATCGCAAGGTCTTTTCCCATGAATCATCTCTATGACTGGTTTCACTGGCTATAGTCTTTCCATTATTTTCATAAAGTTAATGGTACAAGTGAACTCTGCTTTAAAAAATTCCATATGCAAAAATATCTTTTAGCTTTATTTCAGGGGAATAGGTAACGTAATAAAAAAAAATGCTGTTTAAAAGGAAGTCTCTTCAGATATCAAGCCTGAAGCTTCCTTAAGTTACAAAACTGGGATGCAACATAAAATTTGATTTATATACAATCCTTCAGAAGCATGCTCTGTGTATAAAGAGGGGCACACCCATACTGAGCCCAGTCGTATGCCTGGACAGTGCAAAAGAGAGGCTGGACCAGCTGCCCACCAGTTCCTCTACGTGCTTGTGACTAGAATTCTTTGTTGCCGGCTGGCATGATTGTAATTGTCTACCACACTCTGCCTGCTGTCTGTCGAACTGAATGGATAATGACATTTTTATTTGGGTTAATGTGATATGAGATGGGGCATGGAATATGAAAAATGTTTTTAAAAAGCTGTGCAGAGAACATATTATAAGACAGTAGAGCATGATCAGTATGTTAGCCAATAGCCATCAACTCAGGTTTTTCTTCCTTGCATTATACACAAGCAGTTACGGGATATTTACTCTTACACGAGTTGCATACAAACAGTAGCTCTCTTTGATGGGTTTGCAATCATCTTTATACAATCCACAAGCCCTGCAGTTATTCCTCTAGATTTGCAGACGAGCAGGCATAGGTGGCTTGTGCAAACACACACGCACCGATGAATGCAGTGCTATCATCACTCAAATCTTAAAGCCTTATTTTGATGTTACGTTTTTGTCTGCTTTGTAGGATAATGAGTGATGTCTTTTTGTTGTCGTTGTTGCATTTTTCATAATGCATATATGTTACACTTATAATCAGATAAAATATGATTGTTTTTAGGCTTTTAAAGAATGGTTTCTTCTTGCGGGTCCCAGCCCAGCAGCCAAGCCTGGGGAGAACGTTTCCCATTTTGCTTCTTTCATTTCTCACATTGGTGATTTCCATTGTAGATGGTGCTGAGTGTACGGCTTGTCAGCTATTTGGTCACTAGCAGCGACCATCAATGGTAAAGCACCATCCTCAGCCTGGGAAGGAAATCCCCAAGGAGGGAAGTCCTTGCTCACCTAGAGTTTACTGTATAGTCGAAGTTAAAACAAAAACAACAACAACAACAACAAACCAGAATCTTTATCAAAGTGTCTGAGGAATTCTAAGTCAAGATGGAGACAGAGGGCAGTAGAATTAATTCAAGAAGGTAGGGAGAGCTTTATGAGTGGGCAAAAGAGACAGTTTATGGGATAATGATGTGGAAGGGCTAAGAAATTCTCCTGCTCAGAGGCTTCCTTCCCTCCTCGTAGGCGAGCCCCAGAATTTTGAGGTTTCCTTCCTTGAGGCTAAGAATCTGATCTTGTTAAATACTTGTGGACTGGGGAGAGCAAACACTTGAAGCCACTGCCGATTATTAGGTTTCCTCTCCTTGACACTTTTCAGTTGGGGGAACTAACCTCACTGAATCTATTTCTTCATCTGAGAAAAAATGGGAATAATAACAGCTCCCTTGAAAAGTCATGACAAAGATTAGGAACATAATATGAAAGAGGCTTAGCACTAGGCGGCGGTGAGCGTCCCAAGCATGGTAGCTGTCCTCTGGAGCAGGGGTCTCCAACTCCCAGGCTGCAGACTGGTGCCGGTCCATGGCCTGTTAAGAACCGGGCCACCCAGCAGGAGGTGAGTGGCAGGTATGACCGCGAAGCCGCAGGTGTCTGCAGCTGCTCCCCAGCGCCAGAGTCACCACCTCGGCTCCATCTCAGCTCCTCAGGCATTAGGAGCACCGGTCCCTGGTGCCAACAAGTTTGGGGACCGCCGACCTGGGGGACACCCACGTTTCCGACTGGTTGGGATGCCTGGCGTTTCCCTCTCACGTTCCTCACAGGCAACGCGCCGTCGGACCCACGCGCTCCTGCCTCGCCAGGTCATCACCGCTTCCCTTCTCTCATCGGTCCCTTCCTCTCTGTATCCCCAGCGACCGCCCTCACTCAGGCTTTGCCACTTGTCGCGTGGAATATGGCTGTCATCATGCTTCTTGAGAATAACGACCGTATCTTAAGCATCTTCGTAGTCTTGGTATCTTATGGTATCTTAGTATCTTAGTATCTTCGTGCCTTACCTGGCACATAGGTGCACTAAATTTTTCTTTGTTCTGTTTGGAAACTGCCTGCTGGCCTCTTTGCCTCCTGTCTTTTCACTTTCCAATCCATCCTGCACACAGTCCCCCGATTGGTCCTCTGAAAATACGTATTATCTGCGCAATGTTTTGCCGAAGCCCTTTGGAGTTTCCCGATGACCGAAGGACGGAGGACAAGCTTCTTACCCTATTGTCCAAAGTCCATTAACAACTGAATTCTGCCGAGAACCATGTGCGTGAACTCAGAGCCCCGCTGTCCCCCAGTTAGGCCTTCCTATGAGACCACAGGTCAGGCTGGCAGCTTGATGACCCTGAGCCAGAGGCGTCCAGCTCAGCCATGCCAGTTCCTGACCCACAGAAACTAGGAGCTAACAAAGGTTTGATGTTTTAAGCTGCTAGGTTTTGGGGTAATTCGTTACACAGCAGTAGATAGCTAATGCACCCTCAGCGTCACTGTCTTGTAGCAACTCTGTGTGTCATCACATATTTTTGAAGTTCTTGGTATTTTATCAGGAATGAGCACAGTGCAACACATTCAGTTGATTCTTTAGAAATATCTACGTGATGACTGACTGACTGACGGTTTCCCGAGGGCCCTGACATGGAAGGTGTCCAAGAAACATCGCCAGATCGAGGTGCTCTATCTTAGCGTTGGCGTGGTGCAGTTTGCTGGGAGCTGGCCCCGAATGAACCTGGGACCCGTGGCGGCCCTGCTTCTTACTCTGGGCAAATCATTTAGTTCTCTCTATACTTAGGTCCTTACCCCCCAAATGAGGGGCTAATTGCAATGAGCTATTAAGTCCCTTTCCATGGACATTCTGGGGTTCCAAGGAGGTCACTAAGCACCAGGTTGAGGCAGTCACTTGGGGACCATGGAAAGAGCAGGCAGCCACCTAGTTTAGGGCAGTAAAGGGTCCGATCAGTGGGCTCGTGGACTTGCTCTAACACGTGAGATCCCTAACAAAGCCATTTTGCATTTCTTTCACACATTGACTTTAGTATTACAAAAAGACCTAAAAGGCAGACTCTAGTTATTTTTATGCTCAGATAATTTAGTAAAAGTGCGAATTAGAACACCAGATCCTCTGACTCCTGGCTTAGTGCTTTTTTTTTTTTTTTCCCTCCGAAATCAGGATGCACGCTCCCTTTGTTCCTCAGTTAATTAACTTCCAGGTTGTAATTTCATTCCATGCAGTTCTGATGTCATGAACTTGAAAGGAAAAAAAAAAAAAAAAAAAACAAGCAAACCAGCAAACACCACTAAGCCTCTGGAGCCTCTGGAAATTTGGACAATGGAGACAGCCCAAGTGCTAGGGGGTGACACATGTCCCAAGCAGGGAGAGGGCAGGAGGGGGCCTCTGGTGCGCTACCTTGTATTTCTAAACTGGATGGGATTCAGAAAAGAGCATGAGTGGAGGCTGCCACCCCTCAATCAAAACACGGCCCCTGGGAGCCACCCCCTTGGGGCCATGGTAGCGTGTTCCCGAGTTATGGACCCGTGGCTCTCCAGAAGTGTTTGCTCCACGGGCCTGGGGACGTCTGGCATCTTGGAAGCTAAAAGCCTGAAACGGGACCCCTTTTCCTCATGCCCCGACTTCCAAACATTGGAGAGCTCCTCCCTCGCCAGAGAAGTTCGCACCAAGCGCTCCCCGTGGCACTGAACGTCGGACCGTATGTGCCTCGGCCTACTTTTTCGGTTTTCTCTCAGTAAGTTCTTGCGTGTACTCTGTGTTCCGGCTGATGCGTGCTCCTCTATTCCCCAAACACGCCCTGTACTTGCCGTCCAGATGCCTTTGTTCCTGCGGCTCACTACACCTGCAGCACGCCATCTCCCCCTGTCAGAACTCAGCAACGTCTTCAGGGCTCAGTTCCAGCGCTGCTCGCCTCCAAAGTGCTCTCTGATGCTTGAAAGAGGACGTGAGCTGTCACCATCTTCCACTAGGAAGGCGGGCACCTTGTTGTCCTGCTGCATTATAAACCCCTTACAGACAGGAACGAATGAAAACCGGTTGAATTTGGTGTTTAATGTTTCATTCTAATTGGCATTCTTAGCTTGTGGGCAAGGTTGCTTTGGAACTGATGTCAGAGGGCGATTTTCTGAATAAATATAGGTCAGCTGATAGGGGTGGGAAGTGGTATTTAACCATATTGTTAAAAAAAAAAAGGGAGAAAAATTAATACCCGAAAGTGCTCTGTACTGGTGACTAACAAATGTAAAATTAATACCAGTTAACAAAACTTATAACCTCTTTCTTCCACCCAGCTATTAAAAACACCCATGATTTACTTTGATGCAAAATTTCCTGCTGATATGTATCAGCTCTAGCCATCTAGGTAAATAATCCAGTGTCCTTTCTAATAAGTCAGTAGCTCCTGTCAAGAGTTGTGACCAATTAGAACTCACTCTGATGAGGAGGAGGCTGCTGGCGTTGCCAGGCAACAGCCAAGCTGGGAGGCACATCAAGATGCTCTTTTAGATTTAACCAGCGGTGAGTCGGAGTGACATGATTCAGGCAAGGAAAAGCCAAATTATAACCCAGGATGGGGTACCCATGATGAGGAGTGTGTTTTCTTTTAAATGCAAAAGGAAAAGGAACATTTTCACCAAAATTTAAAACAGTCCATCACCATACCGATTTTAATTAGGATATTAGGTGTCAGTGGAATACAACTGCGTTGCAGGATAATGGTCTCTTGCTGCTAGATAAATACCCAGACATTCTGGAAAATGGGCAACCGGTCAGGCAAGGACAATGTATTTTTGGACTCTGAAGCATTTATCACCACAGCCACACTTGGTTATAATGACTTTCATTTTTATCGTTTGGAAGGATTAAGAAATAAAAGCAAATATTCAAAATAGACTGCCGGACGGCGGTACAGCCGAGAGAAAGCTGCTCGTTCTCACGTTGTCGGAAGGCTGGGTTCTGTGTTAGAAGCCCCTGTGCGTGATCGTCTGAGAGTTTACAGTGAAAATTTAAAGGCCAAACTAAACTGTGATGATGACTGTAATTCTGCAAAGACTTTTGCACTGAAACATTTGTAGCCGCGCATTTACTCATAAGCTGGCTATATCAACTTAAGTTTTTAAAAATTGTAGTCATTCTCAAGCAACACATCTTCTCCAAGGCAGGAAAGGCCGAGGGGGAATAATAACCACATCTGCCTCCGCTGTTAAGATTCATACATTATTGACTGTGCCTCCCTGACAGGAAACATCTGGATGAAAGTGAAAAACTGAGGCATCAAGGTGGATTTTCCATGGCTGTGAGAGATACCAGTCTTCCCTGTTGGTCTGACTTTTCTTTAACTGAGTCTCCAAGCACAGAGATATGATTGGCTCATTTACTCTTGAGTGACACACAAACACACACACACACACACACACACACACACACACAGCCTTAGGCTCTCAGGTATGAAGCTGCCGGTTTCTTACACCTGCTCCGTGGGTCACCACCAGCTTAGTTTTCTGGGAGAACGAGGAAATGTCCAGCACGTCTATTGCATTTTGATGATTGGGAAAATCTGAGCCACTGTATTGGGTTGGATTAAACCAATTTGGAGTTTGGTTTCTGCTCAAGGTGCACTTGAAAATGGAGTCCACGTGAAATCCATCTCCAAAGGCATGGTGCCCAGTAGTGGGCTGTGACATTAACTACCCATGTTTTCACCTACTACAAACTTATTTGAGCCCAGAATAAACAAAGTTAAACAGATTTTTTTTTGTTGTTTGTTTGTTTGTTTGTTGCAACAGGGCTCTCCTAAGCCTTTCACATGCTAAGATACATAGTGAATCTCTAAGAAGATGGTTTGAAATATATTACTGAATTGTATGATCACAGAGCCTTTTCGGGTGCTCAGTGATTTCAAATCTTTTTCTTTGGTGGTAATTTATAGCTTGAAGTTCGTCATCATATAGGTACAATTTAGGTGCTTTTCTCCTCAATGTATTATTTTATTCTTGCTTATACTGAAGGTTAGCTGTCACTTTAGTGCTAATGTATATAATCTTAATACAGTCTTAACAACTTATTCCAATCGATTTAATATTTTTCAGCTCAGAAGAGCTTAAAGGAAGTCACAATGTATAGATTTCCTGCTGTTCTTCCTCTTTCAGATGAGTTATAAAATTTAAAAATAAAATTAGTGCTAACAGGGAATCCCATTACTTATATATTTCCCTGAGAGAAGAATTAATTTAGTCCCAGTTTTGTCTCCTAAAGTTAAATCTATTTATTTCCTGACCCATAATAAAGTTTTACACAATCCCAGGGTTACTCATTAATAGTCCTTGGTAAAGAGTCTAGCAAAAGAATCTGTGAAAAAAAAAAAATTCTAAGTAAATCTACTGGTTGTCTCTTTTAAAAAATCAATTCTTTAGGGAACAGGGTGAAAACTCTGGCAGATTAATCAGACAGAATTTTCCCTAATAAAACCATCAGTTGTTTTCCCAGGATGACCCAACCATCCTTTAATATAAATCTCAATAACTCGTCTGTCACTGGGCTATGATTTTGATGGTCTCTTCTGGAATCAGGCACACATCAATCAAATTTTCTCTGGCTCTCTACCTCTCTGTATTATCCCTGGTAGGACTTAAGCTGAAAACCAATTTTATTTTAAGTAAAAATATGGATTCATGATATAATACTGATTTTAAAGTAACTCTCAAGTATTGTTGATTGCGGCAGACTAATATCCACACAAATAAAAACAGTGCCTTATGAGTACTGACAGAGACACAGGTGGTAAAGGAGTTCAGGTGCCAAGGTGCCGCAGGAAAAAGCCTCAGACTTTCAAGGGGAAACAAACCTTGATTTCCAAGAGTACAGTCTGAAGTTTGATAATGAAAGTCCAAAAGATAGGTGCAAACTCAGAAAAGGACTGGAGATATTGATATTCCAAAGCCGTTGCCGGGGAAACTGACTTAGGAACCAGCAACTGAGAAGAAGTGCAGGTTCCTGTCGCTTCTCTGAGCATCTCCCGTCTCTGCCCCGTCTGCCCCAGGCCCTGTGCATGCCTCATCTTCCTCTTTGTGCCTTTGTGACCTGCTCGTTCTATTTATATACATAGATACTGGTGACTCTCTAAAGAGCCAACAATCGGTCATGCTTTAATTTTTCCTCGAAACAATGATTTCTCTTTTATCTTAGTCTTAACATGTATCCTTCAGTGGAACGCTTCCTGGTTCTTTAATTTTTCTTTTTCCATCCACCCATCTGTCCATCCATTCATCTGACCATTATTGAGTGCCCATTGGGTGCCTAGTTCTGTGTCGTTAACGATAAAGAAATAAGTGAAGTAAATGGAATGTGAGCCGACGATAGTGCTACAGAGAAAAGTAAAACAGGGAAGACGGTTGGGGTCCTGGGGCCCAGCTCCTTCAAGCCTGGGGAAGCTGCAGCTCTGAGCTAGTCAGACAAGGAACTAAGGTGAAGACACGATGCCAGTGCTTTCTGCTCTAGCTCTTATCAGAACCATGCTAGGGAACTTATAACCCACAGATGCCCAGTCACCCTTAGAAATCTCATTCTGCAGGTCCTGGGATGGATAGAATTATGTATTTTTAATAAGGATCCTAGGTGATTCTGGTGTAGCCCTTGGTCACAGGCCCTTGGTTGGAGAACCAGAGCAAAGGCCATGGGAGGTTAACGTCCAAGAAGCATCCAGATACCGGGGGCAGGGGCGGGGGGGTCACATAGGCTAGTGAAGGAGGAAGTCAGGAACGCTATAATGTGTGGCAGCCTGCTCTCCTCTTTCTTCCCTCCACCCACCTTCCATAGGACAGAAACCGTACCTTTCTCGCATCCTCCATCCTGTCTACACCTTGGTGTAGAGTCCATGCTCAGGGCCCCAAACCTTCACATGCAAAGCTGCTTTTGGAATTAGGAACACTCTTTACTATCCTAACAAAGCTTGGCTTTCCAGACCACCGTCTCAGTACGGACCGGGAGAGCCTAACGTGCAGTTTCAAACTGAACGACCAGTTCCTAGTTCTGGGACGGCATTCACTCTCTCATTCTGAAGCAGTTAGCGTCATGAATTCAGTGGGGGAGAGAACGTCACAAGGGACACGATTTATGGGGTATGAAACACATACATTGATTTAATGTTTTAAAAATATTATCTTTGTCACATACTTTTCAGTTCTCGTGTTTCTTTCTATTTAAGCAGCATTTAACACCTCTTTCTTTTCTCGAAATACTTTCTCCGTCCTCATTCTCCTGGGTTTCTATTTCAGGCCGTCCTTCCCTACTCTTCTTTGTAGGTTTCTCCGCTGCCCCTCACTTCAATGATTGTCCTTAGCACCCACTTCTCTTCTTACGCTACATACACTCTCAGGGTGACCTCACTTGTGTCTGCGTTTTGGACGACCATCTTTCCTTCCCTTCTCTCCTGAGCTCCAGATCTACAGTCAGCTTTTTCCTCATGAATCTACTTATGTCTCCCAGGAATCTTAAACCCACCAGGTCTAAACTCTCCAGAGGAGAAAAGAAAGCCCACTTCCCCCCACCCCTGGAATGGCGATCTTTCGAACGGAAACCCAAGAACCCAAACTGAACTAATATTGAGTACAAAGATGGTTTTCAATGGAATTTTAAGTTTACTGGTAGTACATGTTAAACAGCGGGCTAGAACTGAAGCAAAACCCAGGGACTCTGTGTCTATGAAATTTCTGCCCCCCCCCCTTTCATTTATGGGCACTCCCGTCCCCTAGTGCTTGTGAACCACTTGGAGGAGCTCCGTTTTCTGCCACTAATTTAGGCGCTAAGAATTAGATTTCTGAACCAGAAGGAGAAGATACTTTGGACACCAGGAGCACTGGATTTGTTTGGGAAATGACATTGTGTCAGTTTCTGGAAGATACCCTAATAAGATCCTTTTTTTTCCCCCCCAAAGAAAAATAGCCCAAGACTGTCAAGAAAAGTTTTTTCCTTTCTTACTTTTTTTTCCAATCAGATATACTTCATCTATTTCTTTTTTACAAATGATGGGATTCTGCATCTGTGGTGCTGTCAAGCTGTTGTTTACCCATGAATAAAGAAATAGGATGCGCCACGCTTAAACTAGGGATGTCAACCTGGCTCTCCTCTCCTGCCTTTCTTTCGATTAACTCAACATATTACTGACAGACCTTGTAAAAAAGTGTCCTCCCTCCGGCTCATCCGGGTGGTCAAAACAGTGCTTTACAACTTTTTAAAGAAGCGGGCCCTGCCTCCAAACGAATTCTCTCATGAAACCTCAGTATGTAACCTGTTTAAATGCGGAGCAGGGCTCATTGCGGCAGCCGAAGGAGAAGGCTCCGCTCCTCGTGTTTCCTGGCCGGGGACCTTCTCCTAGTGGTGATGGTTCCCACCTCAGGGTTTACACAGCATCACCTGGGGAGCTGTGAAAACCCTCAAACCCAGGCTGCACGCCAAACCAAACCAATTTAATCAGAACTTGTGGATGTGGGTCGCAGACGGCAAAGCTCCCCAGGTGACTCCAAGGTGTACCTGCGGCTAAGGAGGGCTGCGGCTGGGCTGAGCTACACAGCCGGACTCCTGTTCTCCACGCCCCCTGCCCCCTGCAGCCTTATGGCTTGGGGCCTGGGAAGGAGGCACTGAGCATGCGCGGGCCGGGTCTGGGGGCGCGTGCTCTCTGCCGCCCTCCTGGCGGGCAGGCTGCGACCTTCGCGTCAGCTGCATTTCTCAATTTTACCGGTAAGAAAGGAATTTGTATTCCCTCTGTCTGAAACCTGGTTCCGTACCTCACCTGGTTGCCAACTTAGGTGGGAAAATACAGGAGTGTTGCTTCTGAGTCGCCTGCGTTTCCAGAGGCCCCAAGTGCTCCCCTTCCGCCACCCGCCACACAGCCCCTGGGACAAGTCCTAGGGAGCGTCAGAGGACGTTTGAAAACCATGCGGAGGTTAAAAGCAGTCAGGTTACGAGTATTTTGGAGTTGGAGTCTAATCTTGGCACTGCCACTTACTACCTGTGGGACATGGGGCATGTTACTTAATCTCTCTGTGCCTCAGTTTCCTCATCTGTAACATGAGGGTGATAATGATAGTGTTTACCTCACAGGGATGTGGTGGAGGTTAGGTGTGTTAGTACCAGCAAGAAGCCCTTAGATCCCGTGGCTGACACGCAGTAAAAGCCCAGAGAAGGTTTGCGGATGCTGTAAGCTGAGCTCGCCCTCTGCCCTCATCCACAGGCTGCCATGGAAACACAAGTCAAAACCTCTTTGAAAATGGGCAGGATCACTGGTTTCCGAGTTCGTTTATTTGGATGGGGTTAATTATGAAGTATGGGACCCTCTCTTCTGGGGGACTTAAGATTTATAGGAATTAAACAGGACCCCATGGGTGAGCAAAGCATCTAAAGTGTCAGCTAAGGGGAGCTTTCGGTTACTGAGCTGAAGACAGGCCACTCCAAGTCCAGGCATTTTTTGGAACAGCAAGATGTGGATGGCTCTGGAAGGTCAGTCGCTCTGGGTTGCCCATGAACCTAGGATTCAAAGTGAGGCAACCCCTTAGCCACTTCACATCAGAAGGGCCCGAGTGCTCACACCTGAGGTGTTACAAAATTTGGACCAGAAACCAAAGCCCGACCAGCAATGGAGGGGTCATCAGTGAGGATCCGTTGTGAGAGAACTTGGCTGGAAGAAAGGACAGGCAGCTGGCAGAGAAGGGCAGGTCACTGGGTGGGGGAAGGAGGGAGCCTGGGGCCTTTAAAGGGCCAGCAGCATGGCGTGGATGCTGCTCTTCCCTCTGACTTGGCTGCGCAGGTTAAGCGGGGCCTGCCTGCACGCCTGGAGTTCTTCCAGGAACATCCCCTTACTCCTCCCCAGTAGTCCATGGCCACCTGGTCCCCGTTTCAGGTTTGACTCACAGCTCACCTCTGTTTCGAGCTGTGCTCTGGTGCCTTGCCATGCAAAGGCTGCTTCACCCTTCAGAAGCATCACATCTCCTGCAAGCTTGTTAGAAACGTAGGCTCTCGGGCCCCACCCCAGACCTTCTGAGTCAGAATCTGTATTTTCGAAAGATTCCTAGGTTATCTATTAGACATGAGAGTGTGCGGAGCACTGCTTCCTTTTTCCTCCTGGGTCTTCCCAACGTGCCTGAGGCAGAGTCTCCGCACCTAGCAGGAACGCCACAACTGCTTGTCGATGCAGCCCATTCATGGCGTCGGAGATGTGGGAGGCTGGAGAGATGGAAGGCACTGCAATCCAGACGGTGTCCTGTGTTTTTTGCGGAATGGGGGGGTCTGTGATGCAGTGTGAACCAGCTCTCCGTCACAAATTTGGAGAGGAGAAACCTGTTCCTTAAGGAAGAAAGTTTTCATTTTTTCCTTACCTCATTCAGCTTCTCAGGACTGAAAGCAGGAGTTAGGACACTTCTGACCTCTTCCCATCTTTTGTCACGTAAAAACAGCACACTGTCTGCTACCGGTTTGGATTCCAAACCCGATGCCTGATGGAAAGCAACGAGCCGAGGGTTAGGACACAAGGGAGCCAAAGCCACCTTGGAGCAGTACAGGTCCATGATAAACGCTCTACATAAAGTCCATCAGAGACCAACAAGTGAGGGTGTTTTTCCTGAGAGGATACAGGAAAAGAGTACAAAGACTCAGGGATAATGAGCTAACGATTCATGGCTGAGGGCCTTGGGGAGCAGATGGATAAGCTCTGCTGGCCCAGTTCTACCCTGTGACAGTGTGGTCGTCCTTGGGTAAATAACAGCAGTTCTGTGTGTTCTGCAGTGGGGGTTCCCTGAGGACCAGGCTTCTCAGGATGGACTAGTCTTTCCTGGGATGGAATTTCACGTCTGAACTTTGTGGCAATGGGTTTTGTGTAGCTGGCTTGGTCAAGTGGGGCCAGGAGTTGACAGGCTCATGTGTCTGGGTCCTTGGTGTGTGTTTGGGGGGACATAAGGTGTGGAATATGGATACAGAGGGGAGGGGGCAACAGGAGAGTCCTTCAGAAGCACGTCCCAACAGAGCTGCCTCTGAGAGAACACCTGTCACCATATTTCTGTGTTCGTTCATTCATTCATTCATTCATTCATGCATCTCATTCAGCAAACATTTATTGAATATCTAATATGTGCAAAGAGTTGGCTATACAGTGTTGAATAATGAAGACTTTGCTTCGGTTCGCAAGGAGTTGGTAATCTAATGGGGAAGCAGACGGTAAGCTCATAAACTAACAAGCAGATATCATTACTGTTCATGAGGAAGCATTGTGAAGGGGGAAAAATAGGGCAAGGTGAGAATAACAGGGGACTAAATGGTCAGGGAGGCTTCTTGGAGGAAGAGATATTCAAGCTGAGTTTGAAAGTATAGAAAAGATGAGGCCTCCTCATCCCTCCTTCCCAGGCTATTAGGTTCCTTTCTAAAATGAGCTACTCCCGCCAGGTGGTCAAAACTGGGGCCCCCACAGCTGGTAAGAGCATCCCCCAGCTCCGGGGCTGCAGGGTATGAGGAAGTGGGGGGGATTTGAGGACCGAGCATTCTTCAGAACCATGTATGATGTACAGTTTCGCATTTTCTTTTCACTGTTTTAATTATAGTTGAAACATGAAGCCAGCCATCATAATTCAAAAGCTTTATAAAAACTCCTATTTAGAGGAAAATTATAATTTTCTGATAAAATATGAACACTCAAAATAAGCTATAAAACATAACTGCAAAATATCTAGGGGGGATTTAATTATATATTAGAAGCGAGTTGCTGGGCTATTTTTCTGCAGAGGAATACCTCTCTATATTTAGAGTGAAATTCTTTAGGAGCACCGTGGTCACCATACAGAATTGTGGGTTTCTGGAATTTTTGGAACATAACCCATTTGTTTAGATTCCAGAGTCAAAGGAGAAAATCATACATTATGTATGTTTATGTATTGGCAAACGCCCAGTCCTGTGCGATGCTACATGCATTTTCCAAGGAGAGCTGGGTGGTGGTTGATGGGGTGCTGATGAAACAGAATAAATTAGAGATAAGAGTCAAGATTGATTGGATTTTTGTGTCTGACCTTCAGAGCTAAGGACTGGATCCAAGATGTTTTTTATCTTGCACCTGGAGGACAAATGTAGCCGTCCACGCGAGATGTCGGCACAGCCCTCAGATCGCTCCCTCACTGGCCTGCCATGACAGCGCTTCCTCCTCGGCCGATGGCTTCCATTAGAATTCTCTGTTTTTGTTTTGTTTTGTTTTGTTTTGTTTTAAATGGAAAAGTTTGGCGGGGGGCATCGGTTAGAATAGCGTTTTCCTTTCTAGATGTCATGCCGTAAGAGGGAGAGCAGCAAATCGGTCATTTCGGGAGAGTCGTCAGATGGTGAGGGGGCACAAAATAGTCGTCAGAGTTGTGGAATGTTCAGCCGGAAAGGGAGAACTTGGGAGATCAGATAGCGGCACTTAGTTATGTGCGCAAAAAATTTTACTGAATTCGTCTCACAAGGAAGAGGGAATTTAGGTCGTAATTGTGAATTGAGGGGTAGAATGGGGTTCAATAGGGGAAGCTGTGGGGAAAGTTCCAACTCATCTAAAGGACTCCCCAACATTCAAAGGTCAGAATTGTTCAAAGACAAAATGACCTGCCCTGAGCAATGGGCCCCTATCACTGGAAACTGTACCCCCTTCCTGGAAATTCGGCCCAAGAGGCACCAGTGTCCAGAGGGATTTGGTCTAAATGACCTTTAAGACAGCTTCCAACCCTGAGACTTCCTCTCCAGAAGACCCCTCCAAGTATTTTTTTATTAGTTTGCCTGTGCGCACACACACACACACGTATGTGTTTTTAATTGTGGCAAAATACATGGAATGTCAAATTTACCATCTTAACCATTTTTAGGCATGCAGTTCAGTAGTATTAAGTATATTCACCTTGTTGTGCAAATACCACCACCATCCAGCCATAGAACTCTTCCATCTTGCAAAACTGGAACTCTGTGCTTATGAAATAGTAACTCCCTGTTCCCCAATCGCGGCCCTGTCTACACATAATAATTGATCAGATTTACTGAGTGATGCTTTGAAAGGTACAGAGGGCTGTCCTCCAAAGAAATGAGGGATGGGACTGAGAAATTTGCTGGGGGCAGGATGGTGAATATTGGAGCGGAAAAGGGGACACTGGACTCAGGAAACAGCGCTTTCTGGCCTCTTGTCTCTCAGCCCAGCCTTGTGACCCGTCTTGGTGAAGGCACCTTCAGTCACTCTCTGGCCATGAACTCCAGACTGCAGGCCATACATAACCAGTCATGAAATCAATGTAGTGGATGGCAACCAGCTTTTTTTTTTTTTTTTTTTTTAAAAAAAAGGGAAATAAAAACTAGGACAGAGTAGGACTGTGGAGGACTGTTTTACAAAGTAAGAATATTTTATTGTTGTTAAATTTTTCTTCAAGGTATGTATGTGTGTGTGTGTGAGAGAGAGAATTCTGTGTCATGATGTGAAACATGTTCCTTACTGTAGACCACAGTCAAAAAGAAAAAGCTTGAAAAACCTATTCTAACCCAAACGGCAACCCAAGAGTTGTCCTCTCCCTCAGCGAAAATCCTGTCAGTCACCATGTTAGTAAGCTGTGAACATTTGTTGAGCACCTACTATGTGCTCGACCATCCAGACACAGGATGGAATCCTTGCCCTCAAGGAGCTCACAGTTGCTGTGGGAGGTAGGGTGGTGTGGTGTCTAACCAACATGGGTTGATCTTACAGCTAACAAAGTGCTTTTCACATTATTTCCTTCATTTGGGGGTGTTTCTCCGGCAATTAGGAAACACCGCCCTGATAAGCCGTGATGGTAATGGTTCCGTAGTGGCCTCGTGGCACCCCCAGCTGAGCTTCCTTTAGACATTCAGATGTGTTTATCTTTTCAGTTAAGATCTCGTAAAATAGTCTAACTTCTCATTAGACCAGCAAAGCATAACCTTTAAACTTTGAAGATTTACACAGTCTGAGGAGCAAATTGTTAAAGAAAACCAGCACCTCAGCATTCTGTGTTCACATGGACAGAACCACCATTAATTGAGTGTTTATCATGGGCCGAACCAGCGATTCTCGACTGACCTGGTAGAGCCACCTAAGGACCACCTTTCCAGAGGGACATGAAATGCTTGCCATGCATTTTTGCTGTAACCGAGTGTACGTATTACTATGACAAAGGCATAAGAGGCATTAACAGACTATGAAACCGTGGCCAAAAAGAGTTTTCTTGTCTCCTGGAACCTGCAAGAACGTTGACGTGAGACCTGTGCGCTCCCTGATGACTTGGCGTGGCAGTCAGCCGTCCTCAGACAGCCACACACGGCTGCGGGTAACCAGAGTGAGACACTTTTAAAAAAACCCAGGGGATACTGTTATCCGGCTGTGGTCGTGGTGTGAGTGTTGCCATCTTGTTTAGTGATCAGTATGTCAAGTAAGCTTTCTAATCTCTATGTTAGAAAATATGCTATGATCACAAAAGGGCCAGGTCCACTGTGACAAACTCGCTGATTTTCACGGAACTTTGCACAGGTGAGGAGGCTCCACGGCATTACCTGTCTCTCCCCACGTGCGTGTGTTAAGCATCTTGCACTGCCCCACATTGTATCATAATCGACAGAAACTCTTGAGTTCTGTCACTCAGATAACCAACCCTAAATTCTGTACCTGAGAACATGTGCTATTCTCAACACATGACTGTGGCTGTTCAAAGAGATCAGCCAGGGCTTATAGTTTGGCGCTTTGAAATAGTAAAAGTGTTCCGTCTCCAGAAGACAATCCCTTCCCTCTCTCTACTCCAGACTGTGGCAGGCCTGAGAGCATGACCTCCAAGTAAGGTCACGAGGTGTGTCCACAGCTCAGGGGGACTAAAGCCAGCTCAGGCTCCATCTGCCAACTCAGCATTGGCTGGTGGAAGCAGGCGGGGGCGGGATGCCTTCTAATTTGGATAGAGGCATGATATGGGCTCTGGTGGCCCTGCCTGATAGTGTTTCTAGCATTTTATCCACCAAGGAGGAGGAAGCCACAGCCTTAGAACCGCGCTTCCATTAGCCCCATGCCTGATGTGTGGGCCATCCTGCTGGGGGAGGGGTGCGAGGGGGCTTGTTAAATCTCCCAAGGAAAATCCTCAGCAGCTCTCAGCAGAGTTTCTTCCCAGAAGTAGCGCTAAGGAGGAGTAAGGGTGTCTCTGATATAGCACCTGTCACATTTGACTGGGAGAAGAAATTCTCCTGATGGCCCCTACAAGGGACCCTGGCATCCGAGGCTCAACATGGCTCTCTGGGATGCTGACATCTGACTAGGAACCAAACAGAGCTGGCAAGTAGCTAGTCCATCACTCATATCTTACACAAGAGGAAATGGCAGCTCAGAGAAGTTCAAGGACGGGCTCCAGTCACACAACTAATCGAAGGTGGCAAATCTGGAATTTGATTCATTTCTTTAAATTTAAGTCAAATGACTTTCATCATCCTGCTGGGCTATGGCTTAAGGGAGGGAAGAAATGGAGAGGAAAAGGATGTTATAAAGAGGAGACTAAGGCAGAGAAGGAGAGTGAGGGTCAGGACTCGGCAGCTCAGTGACCTGACTTTCACGGAATATTCGGAAATACCACCACAGAGAGATCGGCACTGGCTTATTTACTGTTCTCTCCCCCAAAAGCCTTGATACTAATCTCCTGGTTTATATATCGGTTTCTACTTCTGCCACCACAAAAGTTAGGGGAAGAAGGTATGAGAATAAGTTTTTACTTATTTTTTTTTTTAAATATAAAAATGGCTTCCTGATGAACCAAGGGTCTGAGACACAAAAACATGAAATCGTTTTCAGCGGGGTCAGAAGTTTAAAAATGTTCTGCAAGGCATTGACAGAACGTCTGGGCATTTAGGTCATTGCCACTTAGCACCGTCCCTGCATCCTCAAAGATTCACGGGGCGCTCGGTGCCTGTAGAGATCTTAGGGGTCACGCTTACCCGCCATGTTGAAAACGTGAGGCCAAGTGTGTTTTATAGATCAAATGCAATTCCCCAAATTTGGTTTTTGGACCAGCCACGTCCTGAGCAAAGCAAGTGACAGGGGAGGCCTGTAGGGGGCAGGCGTCCCATCCCCGCTGTCACATGGGACTTCCCGTGGGCAGCCCGTCCCAGGATGACAAGCATCTGGCTCAGGCCTGAGGGTTTCCTGTGCAGAGCGGAGACCTGCCTCAGAATAGCAGGGGGTCAGGCAGATGAGGTTGTACACCTGTTTCGGGTTCTCTGCAGTCTCTGTCCGGGTTTTCAGTAAGAACGTCGTCTGCCTCGCTCAGAGCTGTGGACCTATCGTGTAAGTTGACCCTTCTCAAGATACACAAAGCTAAAAATAGTCTCCAATGTTTGGGGCGATGAGAGCTTTTCCTAAGTCATGTGCAGAAACCATTCTCACACCGTAAACCTCACTGCTCAGGTTTGAAACCCTGAACGTTTTAATTTACTCAGCGTCTCATTTATGGCACAGGACACCAGAAGCTCTAGATGAGCAAGTTTTCAAACGCTGTCAGTGGACAGGTGCCAGTTGCAGGTGAAGGGGGGCAGTTTTACGACAAGCCTGCCGAGGCTCCCTCCCTCCTCGAGATGCCAGCAGAGAGGTCCCAGGTCCCTGTGGCTCCAGCACAGGTGGCTTTATCCACCTGGAGCTCTGAATGGTTTTCCTTGCCGGAGAACTCTGTAACGAGCCCACGCATTTCTCTGTAACGGGGTACGGCCACTGATGCAGACGTAATAAGGTTTCCAGCGACTAATTTGCCTCAGAACTTTAGCAATGCTTGCCTGTGCTGAGGGCTTTGTGGTTTTACAGGAACTTGTCCTGTGCTTCTAACGTCTGTGTGGTGAGAGGTCGGAAACGCCCCTCGGAGAGGCTGCACCTGGGCCAGCCAGGCCCCTGGTCTTTCATGGTTCTGGATAAAACCACTCACAAATCCATCCCATGGCTTTAGATGTGTTACGTGTGAGTTGAGGGTGTGGCTGGACCTGTGCCTGGAGAGGACCGGAGGACTGGTACCCACGCCCGCACACAGGTGACTGCTACCAGCAGAACCTGGGAGCGGCCATGCCTGCAGCCCGACCCACGCTCTGTGCTGTCATTTGGGACCAGAACTCAGAGTTCCCAGCTGTAGATTTAGTGATGGAGCATATCCCCACTGTGCCCTCTTCCAAGTAGACCAACCTAACACGGGCCACAGACCACCCTCCACCTGTCGCTCGTCCTCCGCCTCCCCAGCTCCAGGCCTTGAGGAGAGGCTGGGACTAGAGGTTCTGTGGCTGGGCATGACCATTTCTGTTGAGTCATGTGGAGCCAGCTCCAGTTTCTGCAGATATTAAAAAGCTGCCTTCGTGGCTTCATTGAGTACCCGCTAGCAAAGAGGAGCTAATTCTGAAGTATCTAAATAAAAACATAACCAAATCTCAAGGTTCTGGGACAATTGAGATCCTATAAATGCTAAGAAGATTGATTTGGGTTTAACGGTAAACTGTGGTCACACCACCATGAAGCCACTTCAGGAAGTGCTGAGTGCGCTGATAGCCCCGAGCAGTCCGTGTGGAAAGTGGGCGAGACCGGGCAAAGGCGTCACGCAGACCCGAGTGCCTCAAACAGTGTGCCCGTCACGGGAGCTGCCACCCTGGGCCTGAGCCACGGTCTATTGGGCTCGGTGTTCTGAAGTTTGAAAAAAAAAATAATTCCATCCAACAACTTTTGAACTCAAACATTTGCTCGATACTGACGTATGTCAGGGAATTCCCCGTGGTGTGGCCCCCACCTCCAGCTGGTACACTCCGTCAATCCTATATGGTCCTTACAGCTCACATCTCATGTCAGCGCTAAACCCAGCTGCCACATCACGGCCACTTGGCACCCGCCTGTCAGGGGCACACGTCCGTCAAGCCTGGATTTGTGCATGGAGATGGGCTCTTACAGTCAGGAAAAATGAAGCCATGTGTTATTTAAGTTCCTTTTCACTTAATGTATCAAACTAATATGCCGAGGTATTGTCTGTATCACAAGGGACCATTTGGTAGAAGCGCATATGGAGTAAGCGTTTAATGTTTACTGAATGAATGTATAATAAAGCTGAATTGCTGAACACTTAAGTAAACATGGCTTATTAGAGGAAAGGCAGCATGATGTTGGTAAGGAGAAATCATGCCTCACTAATCTCCTTGAGTTCTTTGAGCAGATAAATAAGCATATGGATAAGAGGGAGCCACAGAACCCGATTTAATTTGACTTTCAAAAACCTGTGAGAAAATCCCACTCTAAAGATGATTTTTAAAAAATTGAGTCACTGAGGGTTGTTTTATCATCAATATGGAACTGGCTTAAAGACTGTAAACAAAGCCAAAGATAAGTGGATACATTCCCAGATGGAAAATTATAAACATTGGGGTTTCCTAGAGATCTAATCTTTCATGGGTCTTTCCGAATGTTTATGAATGATCTAGAAGAGGAAGTGTATATTCACTGTCCAGATTCAGGTAACGACTAATTCTTCTGGGATGACAAGTGTTGTAAGGATTCAGAGAGAGGGAAAAGTAAATGTGGATTGAGGTAGGGAAGGCTTCCTGGAGGAGGCAGAGTTTGAGGAGAGCCTGAAGAATACTAGAGTTTGAATGGTGCAGAAAAGGTGGACGGTCTTCTTGTTAATAGCACCTAATACACGTTGAGTGCTCGTTTGGCCTGGGTGTAAGGCAGGGTTTGTACGTTCGATCTCATTTAGCCTACAGCAGCCCCATAAGGTAGATCATATCCCTCATTTTGCAATGAGAGGCATAAAGAAGTAATTTGCTCAAGCACACGTTGTCAATCAGTGCAAGACCCTCCGTTATCCTGCCTCTTGTTCATGATAAAGCGTCAGCATGAGCAAAGGCACTGGCGCAGGGCTTTCCAGAGCAGGTTACGGAAAGGATGGAGAGGCTGGTGTGACGGCTGCTATTGGGGAGCAGTGAGGGGTGAGATTGGAACATATGAGATGCATCCAAATTACAGAGGCGCTTCAATCTCATCGCGGGACCTTGAACTTTCTCCCGAGAGCACCGTGTTGAGTGCAAGAAGGAAATTAGAACCATATTCTGAGTTTGAGGCCTAGAGACCTGGGTCTGGGGATGGAAAGCATTAGGGAGGACAGACAAATAAATGGTTTAGAGGAGAAATGGGCTGAGCCTGGGGCAACTTCATTGGTGCCTTCTGTGTGAATGTGTGTGTTGAGTGTATGTCTGCCCCTAGTATATCAGTTAGAGGGTGGCTCTCTTCCAAGTCTTTTCTCAGGGTCTTGTGCCATGGTGACATCTGGGTGTCACATGAAGCAATATGGAGACACGTGGCTGCCACATCCCATCTCACTGCTAAGTGTTCGCAAGAACCGCAACAGGCTCTCAGCCTGCCTCTGCTGTCTGCTGGGCATGGCTTGGTGGTCCAGGCCCTTTGACTCGCCAGTTTCCCCCACATCTTTAATCAACACTCTTTGCCGAGCCTGGCACAGTGACTATCCACAGCTGTATTGGACCATCAGATTCAGTCTCTGTGAGCCTGAGGCCACATAAGACCTTCGGGAGATTTTGAACAGGGGAATAACAACGTAATGTTTAGGGAAGAGAATCTAGGGGCAGCAGAGAAGTAGTCAGACTCCGGCAATTCCTTCTGCCATCCCTCCAGGTCACCTCCTTCCAGTGGACATGTGGTGTCTGGAATTGGGCAGGATGCTCTGGGGCTGGAAGGTGAGCGTGTTTGGGGTGAGCAGCTAACTACCTCATGAAACCTTGACAGTCCGGAAATGTCACTTGAGGCAGCCGTAATGGTAGTGGCGGTAAAAAGAACCCTGGACTTGAGTCGCGACATGGCACGTGAATCCCTGCTCTTCCTATGAGTCATGTGACCAGAGTTATCACTCAACCCATCTGAGGCTTAGTTTCCTCGTCTGTAACATAGAGGTGATAACTGTGTCGGTCTCATAAGTTCTCTTGAAGTTTAATGAGGAAAAACCACTCTGGTGCCTCAACCAGTACAGTATGTAGGGTGGGGCAGGGTTGATTTCTTTAAGACTCGCCCCAGAGATCTCCCATCCGATAAGCCTTTTCCTGTCCCATTCTAGGTGGCAGAGTATTTTCCATTGCAGTGACACTCACCCTACCATGTCGTACTGGCCTCTTTGCCTGTCACTAGACTGTGAGCTCCTTGAGGACAACACTCAGTCTTCTATTTCTTTATAATCTGCACCTAGACAATGCCTAGCATATGGCATATGGCAGAAGTTTGCCAGATAACCAACAAAAGAGTGACTGCATTACCTGCGCTTCCAAAAGAATGAAAGATGAGTTTAATTTGACAAAAAAGGTTGGCACGTTGTGATTCTCTTAATTCTCACAAGCAAGCATTTATTAATTGACTCTAGACTCTTTTTAAGAATCAACATAAATATATTTGGTCTTCTCTGCTAGAATCCCTATCTCCCTACTTTTAGAAAATATAGAAAACACCGACTTCTGCCATTTTCTTACACCTCTGTCATTCTTTGGGATTCCTCATCAAAGATAAAAAGTAGGCTATGTACTCTCTAAAACAGGCGGAGTATGTACATCCTTTAGTGGATTAGAGGCTCAAACTGACATGTTGCAGCCCTCTTACTGGCTTCTCCTGCTACTTGGGGACGCATTTTGCTTGCAATGTTGCTTGTCTTTCCTTTCCGGCCTTCAGGCTTTTATACTCTCTGCGAAAGAGGGAAGCACAAGGGGCTCAAAAGTTTGCTTTCCCTCTGGTATTTATTAGCCTTGCTCCGTCTTCCTCAGTCACTTGACCTGTGCCCCCTGGATTCCTCTAACTTTGAACACAGCTTTAAAAAACCCTCCTGGTTTTAGCATTTTTATTAACCGCAACTTCTCTTGAGCTTTAGCTTTCTTAAAGTGTCTCTTAAATGTAAATGATATTCTTTTGTGCCAGTCCTGCACATCTCTTCTGAAGACCTAAATTCATGCGAGAGCTCAGTTGTGAGTTGAACTGATCTAAAGCCATAAGAGGCCTGATCATGTCCCTGTTAGGTGGGACGTGCAGTCCTTGCATCTGAGAATGCTTCCCCATCCATCCGTCTGCAAAGAGAAGACTACGTACCATTCTGTTGGTAAAGTTACTGAAGTTCTCAACCAACACCTGCTTGATCATGTCTGGTTCGGAGATAACAATAAACATCCGACGGCCAAGATAGTACCTGGGAGGAACAAAAGAATTACTTTTAAACGTGTCATGTTTATCCATTTCTCCTTTCCAGAAAGAACTCACAGTGGCTTAGAATGAAGGATAAGTAGGAAGCAAAGATGACGTGGGAAGATGAGTAGACGTGTGTGCTGATTATGAGGACCAGTGTGACTGCGATGATCTAACATCAAACCGCATTCGCAGACATTTATGGGACCCACCTTGTCCCAGTCCCTGGAAATTCTGGGATGAATAAGACAGAGAGTCCCTACCCATGAGGAGCTCATAGCCTGATAGGAAAGACAGATCTGTAAATGTTAACACAATAATGAGGAATTCATAAGATCCAGTAGTAAGACGGGGAAGGAAGATGGCAGAAGTCAATGTTGTTCATATCGTCCAACTGCAGGCAGATAGACATCCTAGGGGTGGGGAGCAGCGGGGGGAAGACGAATAACTTTAATATATTGATTCTTGGGAAAAGCCCGAATGAGAATTCAGGAAGGACTACATCTGCAGGGGAGGGGCTGAACATCTGGTTGCCACACCGGTGTATTAAGAAGCTCAACAGATACTCAAGACATTAATGAAGAAATAACGGAAGAAGAGATCAGCCAGCACTAGTGAAGTCTAACTGGAGACAGGGCTGAAGTACACGTTTTGTCATATGTGTTCATTAAAGTACCAGTGGGCAAAAGCAACCAAGACCCAGTCACAGCCTTCAAGGGCCTCACCATCCTGTGGGAATAAGAGGCAATCAGCACGCGGCGTGACATCCAGCAAGCATGGGTAACATTGGAGGCACACCCAACTCAGTGCTTGGAGAACTGAGAAAAAGCTTCCCAGAGGTGGGTTTCTCCAACCGAGTTCTGAAAGATAAGCAGGAGTTAGGCCAAGAAGGTGGGAAGCGGGGGAGGAGAGGGTGCAGTGGGCAGAGCCGTCAGCTTGTGCAGCTGTCCAGGGACAAGCCTGCTCATGGGAATGCGAGCTCGGCTGCCAACCACGTAAAGCAAACCAGAGTCGCGACAAGTGGGCCTCCTGCATAAAGCCGTGTTTTTAGTCAATGAAATTGTGCTTTCGGGATATAATTTGATCACTGGCATATCCAGCTAAGAGTAGTAAGGGATAGATTTTAAAGGGTAAAATCATAAGATGTGGCAGCAGCAAAATTTCCTTTGAATTCTTTATTTACTCAGAACT
This sequence comes from Rousettus aegyptiacus, assembly GCF_014176215.1. Taxonomy (NCBI): domain Eukaryota; kingdom Metazoa; phylum Chordata; class Mammalia; order Chiroptera; family Pteropodidae; genus Rousettus; species Rousettus aegyptiacus. The sequence continues at coordinate 55,357,365 of NW_023416288.1, forward strand.
TTTCATAAGCGAAATATGGCTTTAATTTTTTTAACTCTTCCCTTTCTCACTGACTAGGGGAAAAATGAAAAAAAAAAAAGGCATATTTTAGGCGCTCAGAAAATATTCACCTGAGTGACCATATTTTCCAAAACTGTTGAGGGAATTCTTGGGACACAGGAGTTTGACAGATGTGAAAAGGAAGAAAGGCTGCTAACTAGTGTTTATTGGTTTTAACTATTTTTTATTGGTTTTTAACCAAAGAGGCCAAAAATAACCCAATATGGCCATAAACCAATCCTTTTATAAAATTTATGGTGAGTGTTACGGGATCTTTTGAGAATCTAGTGAAAACTGTAGACATTCTCCTCAGAAAAATGGACATTTACAGCATTTTGTATACAATGTGAGGGGTTCTTGGACCCCCAAAAGCCCTCTGTAGAGTAAGGCTTCTCAAATGTAAAATGTGCTCAAAAGTCACCTGGGTTTGAGAAAATAATGGCTGAAAATTCTCCAATTTGGCAAAAGACGTAAACTTACACATTCAAGAAGCTGAGAAAACCTCCTATAGGAGGAACCCAAAGAAATTCATGCCAAGATACATCATAATTAAACTTGTGAACACCAAAACAGAAAAAAAAATCTTGAAAGCAGCCAGAGAGAAATGATGTATTATCTACAGAGAACGCCAATTCAAAGGACAACAGATTTCTCATGGAGGCCAACAGGAACTGGCCCATTTTTCAAAAGCCGAAAGATAAGAGCTGTCAATTATAAGTCCTCTATCTGATGAAAATATACTTCAGACAACTATAGACAACTTTACACGAATAAATTTGACAACTTAGGAGAAATGGACCAATTCCTTGAGAACCACAAACTACTAAAGTTCAGCCAAGATGAAATAAGCAATCTGAATAATTTTATAACCATAAAATTGAATCCATAATTTAAAATTTCCTGAAAAAGACATCTCCCTGCTCAGACGGTTTTAGTGGAGAAGTCTACCAAACATTTAAAGAAGAATTAATTTTACACAGTGTATTCTAGAAAATAAAAGAGGAAGGAACATTTCCCAACTCAATTTTTGAGGCCAGTATTATCCTGATACCAAAACCAGAAAAAGTACAAAAAAAGAAAACCATAGACCAATATCCCTCATGAACTTAGACACAAAAGTCTTCAGCAGGATACCAGCAAGTTAAATTCTGCACTGTATAAAAAAATATACAACAACCAAGTGGTATTTATTCTGGGTATACATGCTGGTTCGATATTTTTAAAATCAATCAATATAATTCACTATATAAATTGCATAAAAAAGAAAAGTTATGTGATTATTCAGTTGATGTAGAAAAAGCTTGTGGCAAAATTCACCACTCAATCATGATAAAAATTCTCAGGAATAGAGGGGAACGTCCTCAACTTTATAAAAAAAGGTCTGCAAGAAACCTACAAAAACCAGCTAACACCACAATTAGTGGTGAAAGGCTAAACACTTTCTCCTAAGATTGGGACCAGGGCAAGGATGTCCACTCTCACTATTCTTATTCAGCATAGGACTGGAAACTCTAGCAAGTGCAATAATAAAGCAAGAAAAATAAATAAAAAGATTTGGAAAAAAAAATGAAATTGTCCCTACTCTCAGATGACATGATTGTCTACATAAGAAATTCTAAGGAATTAAAAAAAAAGAAAATCCTAATGCATTCAGTGAGGTTACAGGATTCAAGATCAACAATCAGTGGCATTTCTATATACTAATAATGAATATGTGGAAACCAAAATTAAAACAATGCAATTTACAATGCAGATGAAAGAAATCAAAGAAGACTCAGTTAAATGGAGGGATATGTCATCTTCATAGATTGGAAGCCTCCACACTGTAAAGATGTCAGTTCTCTCAAAATGATCCATAAGTTTAATGCAGTTCCTATCAAAATCACAGTAAGAATGTCACAGTAGGTGTAGACAAGTTTATTTTAAAATTGGTATGGAAAGGCAAAGGACTTAACTAAGTCAGTTTTGAAAAAGGAGAATGAGGTGGGAGGAATCAATCTACCAGATTCCAAGAGTTGGCTACAGTAGTCAAGACTATGTGGTATTGGCAGAGAAACAGACACGCAGAGAAACGGAACAGCGTAGAGAACCCAGAAATAGACCCACGCAAATATCCTGAACTGATTTTTGACAGAGATACAAAAGCAATTCAATGGAGGAAGGATAGCCTTTCAACAAAGGGGACTTGGGCAATTGGCCATCGGTTGGCAAAAAAAAGAACTCATACCTTATACAAAAATTAACTCAAATGGATCACAAACTTAAATGTGCAACATAAAACTTCTAGGAAAAAGCAGGAGAAAATCTTCGGGAGCTAGGACTAAGCAAAGAGCTCTTAGACTTGACACTTTAAGTACAGTCTCTAAAAGACAAAAAAAAAATCAACAAATTGGACTTCTTCCTCCACCCCATTTTTTTTTCCTCTGAAAGATCTTGTTAAGATGAAAAAAACAATCTAAAGACTGGGAGAAAATATTTGCAAACCATATATCTGACAAATAACTTGCATCTAGAATATATGAACAATTATCAAAACCAAATAGTTAAAATAACAAACCATTTCATAAAAAATGGACAACAGACATGAACAGATATTTCACCAAAGAGGATCTACAGATGCCAAGTAAGCACTTGAAAAAATGTTCAACATCATTAGCCACTAAGGAATTGCACTATAAACCACAATGAGATGTCACTGCACATCTGTAAGAATGATAAATATAAAAAATAATAACATCAAATGCTGATGAGCATGTGGAGAAATTGGATCATTTACACATTGGTGGTAAGATGTAAAATCGTTTGGAAATAGTTTGGCAGTTTCTTATAAAACTAAACCTGCACTTACTATATGACCCAGCCATGGCACTCTTGGACATATTTATTCCAGAAAAATGAAAACTTATGTTCACACAAAAACGTACACCTGAATATTCATAGCAGATTTATTTATAATAGAAACCAAAAACAAATATTCTTCAACAGCTGAATGGTTAAACAAACAGTGATACATCTAAACAAGGGTTTACTATGCAGCAATAATCACCCCCCAAAAAAACTATTGATACATGCAGTGATTTGGATGGATCTCAAGGGAGCTATGTGAGGGAGGAAAAGCCAATCTTGAAAGTTGTTTTTTTTTTTTTTAATATTAGAAGTTTATTTTCCTAAACATTCTATAATCTCTGCCCCTTTTTTCGAGCAAAAGGTTTCATATGATTCCATTTATCTAACATTTTGAAATAACAAAATTATAGAGATCGAGAAGAGATTAGTGGTTGCCAAAGATTAGGAACAGGGTTGTGATGGGCTGGTGCGGCTAGGAGGGGAAGCACTAGAGAGTCTTGTGGTGATGGACAGTTCTCTGTCTTGGCTGCAGTAGTAGTTACACGAACCTACACGTGTGATAAAACTGCATAGAATGCTGCATGTGCATGTGCACGTACGCGAATGCACGTAAACCTTATAGAATCCGAATAAACCTTGTGGATTGTAGCAATATCAAATTCACGGTTTTGCTGTTGTGCTTTGGTTATGTTAGAGGTTACCACTGGGGCGAACTCGGTAGAAGGCACACAGGATCACTCTGTGCATTTTTTTGTTTTGTTATGCCACTTTCTGTGAATCTATAATAATCTAAAAAAAAGAAAATTTTAAGTTCACCTGGGAGCCTAATAAACTACATAGTCGTAGTTCTGCTCCTCATCAAGTAGGATCTAGTGGCCTGGGCGGGGCCTGGGAATCTGCATTTAACGAGTTCTAGATTCTGATGCCGGTGGACCACTCCCATGCTGGGAAATGCTGCCTAAGGGCAGTGGTTCTCAGTCTCAGTGGCTAGTCAAAACCTTCTATCCAGCATCAAGATATAAGGATGCCTGGCTGCCCCGCCAGACCTACCTGACTGGAGTCTCTCCAGCGGGACCCAGTCCTTTCTAATTTTGACACACTCCCCAGGGGATCCTAATGTGATAACGATGACCAAGTCGGGGATCCAGAAACCCCAAATTAAAAACCCTGCTCTGAATTTAACCAAAGTTCACACTCATTCTCATTTTCCTAAATTCTTAGACCTACCAGGAAAACATTAGCTCTGGGGTGCAAACGTATTTTGGTAATATATTTGTATTGATTTAGTTATTACCAAAATAATTTTACACATAATCTGGATTTTCAAAAAAGAAAAAAAAATAATACTTCTACATTCAAATGAAAGTTGTCCTCCCAAGTGGGCTCTTGGGAGTCTTTGCGCTTTTTTCCAGTAATATTGCTAATGCTAAAAACAATTTTGTCACAATTCCTTTAGAATTGCTTCAGCTGGTTTATGAACCTCGTGAGAAAACTGGCCCCATTTTACATGTAAATTGTGTAATCTCGTGAATTTATATTTACACAAACTCTCATCTCTCCTGAATAGATCTGGAAAGAAAAACATGTAAATTAAGGTTGGTTTCCAGGCTTCCCCCCACACCAATTCCTGGGCTGCTCCATTGTTTCTGTCTGCCCAAACCTCCTTGGGGTAGCACCTCCCCATCCTGTGCAGTTCTGGGTTAGCTGTCAGTGACAACACCCTGTCCCTCTGGCTGTGAGAATGCGCTCACCATCTAAGCATGGCCGATCGTAGTATCTCATCCCCTTGGCAACCATGAGTGGTCCACAGGGTGGACATAGGACCCGGGCAGGGCCAGTCAGAACCCTTCATTGGGATGTATACACGGAGGCTGGGATGAAAACTCTGTCTTGCTCCCGGAGCTGCCGAACTGGGAATGTATGAATCGAGGGCCGTTGGCGGCCATCTTTTCAGCACTTAGGTTAGTTGCCCAAGGTAGGGACTTGACCCCAGCCTGACAGCGGCCAAAGCCTGGGCCCCTCACTGCTGACCATGCTGCCATTAACTCCCGTAGGTCTCTCCTCCCTGGATGGCCTGACTGCAGAATAGCTCCCGTGCTGGGCAGATGTGCGAGAGGAGAGAGCCGGGTTCCAGCTGTGCGGTCTGTGCCTTTTAAAGATGGGAATTCAAAGCAGCGACTTGCTTACCGGACCAGAACCAGCCCCCTACCCCACCCGAGCCCAGATACCAAGGTAAGTTCTTGATTCCTCTAATCCAAATGTGTATCTAGTCACCTTTGGAGCCAAAAATTCTCAGCCAATTATTCATTTATATTTATTTATGCACATAAGAATTTGCTAATCCAACCCTAAAGCGCCTGGCTGAAGTGAAAATTGAGACAAATAGGTGAAGTATTGTGGAGACAAAAACAGCATTTGCTCGACTTGTTTAATTAGTGGTTTTCTTTAAAAAAAAAAAAAATCAGTTCAACCAAAATAGTTCACAGTGACCTTCCAGGAACCAAGGCAGGGTAGGTTGCCGGTATTAGCCTGTGGGCTGCCTGGCCTTGTTCCGGAAGGCCAGCGCTCTCAGGGGTGACCGAGCTGTAAAGACTATTTGTTGAAACGCACCGACGGGGACCCACATGAAAGGGTGGCCAAGTTACACAGCTGAATGGAAAAGCACGTTGTAAAATGGTACATATAGTTCTGTAAATAAGTAATAGTCTGTCTATTAATTAGTTCATTCAGAAAGCAGTTATTGAGCCTATCCTCTGTGTCAGGCACTATGCTGGGGCCTTCGGAGTATTCCCGGATAAAATGCGGAGGAAGGTATATTAGATAGCTAACAGGGCGGAGGCCTGGAGCAGGAAATTGTGGGGGACTGTCCCTTTTCACATTGTGTATCTCTCTCATGTCCTAGTAGTTTATAATGAGTACATGTAACATTTGAAAAAAGGGGGAGAAGGAGGGATTTGTCACAGAATTGGCCCCACTGCCTCTGTCAAGCCTCAGGGTGAAGATTGGCAGCGGGTAGGCTGCCAGGACTTAGGTTCAAGGCCCTGCCCTGTGACTTAACAGCTGGTCACCTTGAGCAAACTACAACCTTCCTGAGCCAGTTACTTTGATGAAAGAGGCCATTATGAGGGTCAGATTAGAAATATGAGACTGCTGGGTCCACAGTAAGGCTGTGGGCCAGGGCTGGTCATGATGACCACGCACCAAAGGTGGGGGGCCCGCACACTCCAGTGGGCAGGCTGCACCTACTAGTGCCCCTTCGTAGGGATAAAGAAGCCGGGCGGGGGCGCACCCCCTGGAGACCAGGTGACATGCCGTCACCCTCCCCATGTTGGCAGAAGGACTCTGAACCTGTCTGTAGACCTGGAAGGATAGACGAGGGCCTCCAGCAACTCTGCCACTGCTGAACGCCAAGCATCTGATAAATCCTTGCCTCGGGGACACTTCTATCTCCTGGCAGGTCGAGGGTGTTAAAGGCGGAACGGCTGTCCTGGCCTTAAGTCTAACCTCCGGCCTGGACGCTAGATGTGGAAGTGGCAGGAGGCTCAGTGGGGACAGGTGGGCACATTTAGCCTCCTGGAGAGCACAGGTGTGAGTGTCCGAGACTCAGCTTCCCAAAAGTTTAGAGAAAAGCTAAGTAGGAGTCCAGCGCTGGGAGTCCATGCTCGGGCATTTGTTCTTCCCAGGGGCTGCCCTGGGCTGGGCGGCCGGCACAGTGCTGTGGGGGGAGCCTAGCCCCAGGAGTCCTGGGATCTGTCCCTGCTCAGCGCTTTGGGGCATCATGCTGTCCAGTCTGTCACTAGAGCAGCGGTGGCTTGAGTTAGCACAGACTCGAGCTGCTAGGGGCAGTTTTCTGGAGGAGCCAGTGACAGAGTCACAGGCCCCGGGCATCTGGAGCTGCTTTCTCTCGGCCCCAGCTGTCACTCCGAGCAGGGTGTACACTACCTGAGCGGGAAAGCCTCAGGCACTCACACCTGGGTACTGATGCTGAACACACAGACTACAGAGCTTGATGGACCAACTCGGCCCTTTATCCGCCCCTTTTCTGTCCAGGGTACCTGGGGTCCTTTGGGCTCCATTCTCTTACCCTCCTCATACTAGTAGATCGCTGGGCCCTCACTTCCTGGGACCTCCCACTCACAGTTATATCTCTGTCATTCTGGCTTCTGTTCCTCATCTGCCACTCCTCGACTTTGTAAAATGCAAATCCCGTTGGTACCCCTCCTTTATTTAAAACCCTTCCATGGTTCGCCGCCATCGAGGCCTTTGGGAGTCCTCAGCACGGCGTGCGGCAGCCTTCACAGCCTGGCCCGGGCCTCGCTCCCCGGCCTCTTCCTTCCCTCCCTCCTCATCTTGCCAAGAAGCAGCACTGACGATCAATCAGCCCGATGTGATGTGATGTACTGAACCCGCCTGCCCCTCCTGCCTTCCGGAGACATCACCCTTTCTCCTTCTCTTGCCGGCTTCACTCCTCGCGGTTCTCCACTAGTAGCGCTTTGTCTCCTGGGCCGCCTTTGCCCTTGCTCAAGAGAGCTGCAAACCCGGGGCCCTCACCTCGTGCATCTTCGCCTCTAGGGTTTACCAGTGCCGAGCGTGCTCTAGGAGCCCCTTAACATTAACACAGCATCCGGTGTTCCAGCCGCCTTCTCATGCTGCTGGCTTCCAGCCCGCTAGGACCCCTGCAGAGGCTCCCAGTGGGGCTCTTTGCCTCCAAACTAACTCCCGCCCCCCCACCCAAGGTCACATCTACCTTTGGAGCTATATTGTCGCGCTCCCGATAAAGCTCTGATGGCTCTGCACTGAAGCGACAACCCTCGGCTTTCTTCCTGGCCTGCAGCTTGGAGCCACGCAAGGCTTGGCAGCTTCTCTCCCTGCCTCCCTCCTCTTCCACCGAGGTTCCCAAACTTTCTCAAATCACGGCACCCTTAGTGACTCAGTAATCTTTCATAGCTGCCCCCGACCCCAGGCCAAAAAAGGTCCCTAATGGTGTCATTTTAAAGCAGTTAAGTCAGAACAACTTAATAAGTATTCATGTTCTAACAACTAGGGGACCTTTGAGAAGAGAAAGCGCATAAATTGGAAGTAGTTCTCACAGTGACCAGCAGATGTCGCCGTGTTCTCCACGAATATTTAAAAGAACCCAGGAAGCCCCCTGTGAATCCACTTTGGCACCCTGGGGTGCCTCAGTACCCGGTTTGGGAACCACAGCCGCACGCTGTTGCTATATAAAAAAAAAGTTGTTTGCGGTTCCCCAAATTTGCAGTGTTTCCCTGACTCTGCACACGATTCCCCCCCTCTGGTCACCTGTCCCCTCTTCTGTGGTGTGCTCCTGGACCCTTTCCTCCTCACGCCTTCCAGAGCACCTTGTCCATCCTCTGCCGATTTGCATCTCACTGTTTTATTTGTCAATGGGCTCCTTCCTACTCTGTTAATTTTTTAAGGGCAAGGCGCTGTCTTATTTTTCCCTCGTGTTCCCAAGAACCGATGTCAGAAAGAGCATTGCATTTGGAATCAGACCTTGGTGACTTTGGGCCTGTCCCTTGAGTCTCAGGGTCATGATAGCTCTACCTGGAAGATTTCCCAGGCATCAGGTGGAAAAGCAGGTCTCGCCACCCTTCTTGGCTACCGCTCGTAGTGTGCTTGGTCAGTCCCCAGGTGGGTTTCAAAGTGGTGCGAATAGGAGGTCATGAGGGTTTGGGTCCGAGCTCACACAAACTAGCCTGGCAGAGCGTCTTCCTCTGTAAAACACAGTGGCCCTTCTAGTCCTGGTGAGTTATGACTATGTCGAGCTACAGTAAAGCTTTTTCCGGAACAGAGCTGCGGCTAACAGAGGGAATTGGGCAGCCGGGGGGCGGGGGGGGGGGGGGAATTATCTGAAACAAACCTGTAACGAAAAACTTCTCTACTCCATTGGATATACCCACCCATTTAATTTATTTAGTTAATAAAATATATTCCCCAGAGGGGGATAGGCAGAAGTAAGCTACACACCAGTCTGCCTATGCGAGCATGGGTATATACGTATATCTCATAACAGTAAAAAAAATACACACATACACACACACACACATACACACACATAGTAATTAAGAGATGTATTGAAGTGTACAGAAATCCTGAAGGACACTGAAGATTCCAATTCAAGTAACTGTCCTTGGCACAAATCTAACTCAATAGGGAATAGATAAATAAAAATAAAGAAAAAAACAAATTCAGAACAGATGTTAGGCAAGCAATTTTTTTCACAGTAAGAATCATAAACATGAAGAACAGCCTATAAGGCAAAGTTGTTGATGCAAACAGCATCAAACCACTAAGTAAATAGTTAGATGGCACCGCAGGGACAAAGAAACATTAAAATAGTCATTTGGCTGTCCCCGAATATTTGCACCCATGCAGTTGTGCCCAGGCACGTAGATTTGCAGGCGCTGGAGGGAATTGTGTGTGTGTCGGGGGGCGGGGGACGGGGGTTCTACTGCATAGAATACGTGCAGGACATGTATTTGTGTGACAGTACATGGCAAAATCTCCTCTCCCCAAATGACATGCGGACTCAGAATGTAAATTGAGGGGCGCGACAAAAGCTAGAGTCAGTTCTGAAAAGACAGCGCAGCCAAGGGAGGAGCCCCAGGCCCCGGGAGGAGCATGCTGCCCAGGGCCACGTGTTAGAAAGCCCAGATGCGGGACTCTGAAGAAAGGGGGATTTAATGGCAAAAGAATTTCAGACCCATTTTGGAGAGAAACAAGAGGCAGAGAAAAACAAAACAATTAAAGCACAGGTTATACGGTTTTAGAGAGAGAGGGAAAGCTTCAAGATGCTGATTCTCGTCCAACCCCCACATGTCACAGCCAGGAAAAGAGAGGTCCAAAGAGGTGAGACGACTGGGTGAGCACCGCCAGGACACATAGCATCACCAGAGCTGCCCCTTGGCCAGGAGGAGGCGCGACAGGCCAGAGAAACTGCTCCCCAGCCCTTCTGAGGGCCCACGTGTGGGAGTAGAGAAGCTCACCTCACAGCTGGCCAGGGGTGAGCTCCTGAAGTGGGCACTGTCCCAGGATGCCAGCTGGGAGCACAGGAATCAGGATTAGAACCCGAGTGAGTGGAACTTAACTAGCAGGTCACCAGAGCAGACCCTTCCATTTGCCTGTGGGTCCCGAGGTGGCCTGACATGGTACTAAATCAACTTTGAACCCTGACGGGCTCACTATTGAATCAGTGGAGGACAGGTCACTGATGGGGAAAGAATACGGACCTCTCCACCCAAAGCCTTGATTTTAGGATAACTTAGTTCCCTCCAGTTTCTTTGCCTATGTCTCAGGGAAATAATAGTAATTACCAAAATTAGCAAAACAGGAAGACCTTCCTGGTTCAGATTTCCTTGGGAACAAGTTAGTCTGGAGTGTTTCTTTTTGTCATTCAGCAAATATTTACTGAGCACGTTATATGCGTCATACACTGTCCAGACACTGGGAATATCAAAGCAAAGAAGAGAGAGAGCTCCTGTCCTCACAGAGTTTGCGTTCTAGCAGGAGAGCGGGACATTAAACGAACAATGCCACGGCCTCCTGTTAATGCAGAGGAACAGCGAAGTGTTTGGATTAGTAAGGAGAACCCACACAGCCCTCTTACTGAACGATCGATCGTTACCCTCTTAAAGTCACTCGTGTTTCCACATACATTAAAGAGAATACGATCTCGACAAGTTCCTTGAGGTAGGCAGCCCTGAGATTAAAGAGCTGCTGCCGGAGAGAAGCGTGGGCTTGGGGAACGAGAAAGTGAAAGCCAGCGAGTCCCAGGCAGAGAAGACTAAATTCGTATGAGACACAAAGGCCGCGGTGACCTGGTGGGAAAGAGGAAACTCAGAGAGGGCTGAAAGCAGAATAGAAAAGCAAACACATAAATTGTAAAGGGTTTGGCAGAGAGTGAGATAAGGGAAGAAGGGGCTCCAGATGGGGGCCCCTGGGAATTATTAGAACAGACTGAATTTATGGTGCGGTACAAGCGTTTGTTGATAACGGGGCTGGTCTGGTGAAGAATGTGCTCATTGACTTATAGTCAACAGGAAGTGGGAGCGAGATTACTGGGGCCGTGCGTTCCAATCAGAAATGCGTGGTTCACATTGACCAGTTGGGTTCCAGAGCACCAGACGTTTAAATTCCTTCTGGAGTTCACTGTCAAGGTTTGAAGGTAAGGAGGGATGGCCACTCGCTCGTGGTCAAAGGGAACAATAAAGCACTGCTCTAAAACATTCTTCAAATGAAAAATGGCGCAGTCACTACAGAAAACAGGATAGCATTTCCTCAAAAAAAAAAAATATGTAATTACCATCTGATCCCGCAATTCCATTTCTGGGTATATATCCAAAAGAATTGAAAGTGAGGACTCAAAGAGAGATCTGTGTTCACAACAGCCACAAGGTAGAAGCAACCCAAGTGTCCATTGAGAGGCGAGTGGATAAACAAAATGTGGCATTTATGTACAATAGCATATTATTCAGCCTTAAAAAGGAGAGGAATTCTGACATATCCTGAGGGCAGTATGCCAAGTGAAATAAGCCAGTCGCACAAAGGACGCATACTGTATGGTTCCACTTATGTGAGGGACTTAGAGCAGTCAGATTCACGAGCACAGAAAGTAGAAGGCCGGTTGCCATGGGCTAGGGGAAAAGAGGAATGGGGAGTTATTGTTTAATGGCTGCCGAGTGTCAGTTTTTCAAGAGGAAAAGAGTTCTGGGGAGGGATGGTGGCGATGGTCATAAACAACGTGGAATTACTTAATGCCACTGACCTGTACACTTAAAAATGATTGGGATGGTAAATTTGTCATGTGTATTTTGTGTTTGTTGCACGTGTATATGTGTTATATGTAATTTACCGTAATTTAAAAAAGTGCCCCCCAGCCAAATGTCCTTTATGCCATCCGCAACGCCTGGATCTGCCCGGGAAGCAGGCGACCGTCAGACCCTAGCCGTGGTCGGAGAGTTCGCTCTGCCGGCCAGGCCGTGGAAGCGTGAGGACCCAGTCCACCTCCTCGGATGACATTGTTGTAGGTGTCAGTTTGGGTTTCTGGGCCCTGAAAAGTGGTGCTCGTTAGCAAGTATGGATGAAGGAGGGTGGAGCTCAGGCTGCTAAGTTTCATTCAGGGTTGGAGACAGAGTATCGTAGGGGGCCCCCGGGCAAGGAGGACAGATTGCCCAGGCTTCTTGCCCATGGGATGGTCTAGAGGACCAAACTCTAGCAGAGAAATCTAAGACTTCGGGGAAGCAGCTTGGAATCTTGAGGCTGGAGTCTTCGAGAAGGACCCTGTGGCCATGTCAGTCACAAGGTACAACTCATAGTCTGGCAGTGAGCCAGAGAAAGAACCCGAAGTTACAGACAACCTTTGAAGGAAAGCGGAAGGTCCATTCAACAGTTGCCTCTCGGGTGGTTAATATGTTTGTACCAGCCACTGCATTAGCAAAGGAGAAGATGGAGGAGGGGATCACCTGGGAGGACCCGGATTTCCGGTCGTGGAAGGCAGTGGTGTCCATCAGTCCCTGGACGCCCACCTCTCCTGCAGCCTGGGTAATATCAAGCAGTGCTGGTGGGTGTGCGACACACGAGACCACACTCACCACGCCTACCTGATAGGCAGTGACGGCCATCCACCAGCCACAGGCCCAGGGCAAAGGCTAGTAAGTTCCTCTTTGAGCAGAGACAAAAATAGCAGTATGTACTGACAGTGTCTCCTCAGTGGTTAACGTGGGGAGTGCAGAAAACCTGTCGGAGGGTCAGGCCTCTGTGAAGACGCCCATAAACCGAAGGCCTTGCCCAGAGTGGAAAGCTTCATAGAACAGGCCGCAAAATTCTTGCAGTTTGAGGGGTTAAGTGGGGCACAGGTTGTTAGCAGCCTGGTCTTGAGATGTGACAAGTAATCAGGGAACTTATTTTAGTAGTTAAGTTTCTGTGATCTGCCTCAGGCATGTAAGCATCATAAAACCTGGCAGAGCCTTGCTAGGGAATTACCTGGTGTGCACAGCCCTGGAAGTGTTATACAGAAGGCTGACTGGGAGTGATTGGGATGTAAGAAACAACCCAAACTTTAAAAGATTTAAAGGTCCCGAGGAAGAAAGAATATGGTCCTTTTAAAGACAAACTTTTATTCCAAATTTAGTAGAATTTCAAATGTCCGTGATGGTCTGCGGCTTTTTAAAAAACTTATACTATATATCTAGAGTTAATTTGGTTTACACATTTAGATACCTTTGCCTTTTGCCCTCTGAGTAACAAGATTTAAAACTGGTTTTTCTTTTCTTTTCTTTTTTCTTTTTTAATCATTAAGAGTTCCAAGAATTTGTTTGGAAAAAGTTTCTTTGCTCGCAAAATTGTGATCAAAGAGGAACTTTAAGCTCTATGTGAGTTGGGAATTCGTTGCTTCTTTGAATTTAGTGGTGATTTTTTTAAATTATGAAATCAAAGATGGGTTGTGATTCTTTTTGGATAGAGTAGGAATGCTGTATGCATTCTCAATGAATTAGGGTTAAGAGCTAGAAGCGTTGGGTAAATGTGTACAGTTCTTAGACTCTCTGTGCAAGAGTTCTTCACGGAAGATAAATGCCATGTGTCATCCGGACCTACTTCCGGATGGGAGAATGCCTTGGCAAATGCCACAGTGATTCAGGGCTACGTTACATAATCTATTTTGCATTTGGGTCGAACAACTTGGATTTGTTGCAGGTACAATTCAATTAAATATGGAATTCATTATTTGAAAATATTAGCTAGAAATAGGGCTTTTATGCAATTTTAATATGAGTCATTCTATTGTTCGGGAACACATCTGTGCAGGGCTGTCGTTCGGGGGATAAAAAGTGACCGATGCCATCCATATTCGGTCATCACTGATGGAAAATGAGCTTCCTTCTACCTTGGGCCTGATATAGTGGTGGATTTTAGAAATACTGCACCAAGGAATGCAGAACTGAAAATCTGTGACTGACTTGCCAGCCTCCATGGCCCTCCACTCTTCCCAGCCAGGTGCTTACCCCCCACCTACATCCCAGCCTTTCCCCGGAAGTGGAACAGCCTCAAGCAGCCTCAGACTCCATCTGTTCCAGCCAGGAGGGACCTTTTGTCCCCCGACTGATAACAAGGATTGGGTCTGGTTTCTGAGGCCTGGGCCTTACATCATACTCTCAGTCCTGAGATTGTCTGCAGGTCATTCGAATGTCCCCTGGGCCCATCTCCCTGAGCTCCTGCTTGTGGTCTTGCCAGACTCTCTTCTCAGGGCTCAGAACACCCCATAGTTGGGCCCTAATGTCCACTGACAGACCTTCTTGAATCCAGCTTTGCTGGGTGCCTGACTATTGTCCAACTGACATTGTCCCTGTGGGCAGCTTTCTCCCGCACTGTCCACGATGGCCAGTGTTTACTCGAATGGGGACCTGTCAGTTTCTTACCCTTTAAACATTGTGCTTTGCTTATCAGCCGGAACCTACTCTGTTGGCACCCACAGCCTGGTCAGTTTTCCATACCTATCCCACCCCAGGGAATGGGGCTACTTCCAGTTTGTAGGCCATTTCCTTCTGCTGGCCCATTCCTTGGAAATAAGCAAGTCATTGGCCATATCTGTCTGAGAAAGGATGTCCACACAGAATACTTAGATATTTACACTCAGTGCAAAAATCTTAGACGTGTTTTAAATTGTCAACTAATATACTTTGTTAAGCTTTTTAACTTGTAAATTTCTGATTAAGGCAGAGAAATAATTTTAATAATGCTCGAAGTTGTGATTTTAAAGAAGATGGAAGGTACTACTGGCCAGAGCGTGCTTGGCCCGGGCCTGCGGTCGTGGGGGCCCTCATCTCAGGGAGCAGCGTTTCAGCTCAGACTCCACCTCACCCGCCAACAGTGGGCTTTTTCTGACATTGTCAGACATTTCTCAGAATTGTAAGCCACCATGGGGCAAGAGTGAAACTTATAAAAAATTTTTAGTGTAAACTGTTGGGGTTGAGTCATTAGTTTGTAGTCATCTTGTCTGGAACTGCAAAGGACTTCAGATATCAACTGGCCCTTTGCTTTTCAAATTGCTCATTTTGATTCACTGATGGTTATGAAACCAATTTATTGAACGGTGACCAGCTTGTGTCTGTTTTGTTTCTATTTTGTGAAAAAAATAGACTATGTCAGAGTGGATTTTAGATAGCAAATAAGATATTGTTTTGTACAACTTTTATTTCAGGTGTGTGTGTGTGTGTGTGTGTGTGTGTGTGTGTGTGTACTGGATCACAGTGTAAAATATATTATTTACTGAGGATTATAATTCACGCGTCAACATCACTGATCTAATCCAAACTCCTTCATTTTACGTCTAAGAAAACCGAGGCTCTGAGGGGGAGAAGTGATTGGCCAAAATCTGTTAGACTAACAAGTGGCAGATAGAGAGTTAGAACTGGAAGTTGAACTTCAGTTTTCTCTTGTAAATTGCCATGCTCTATATGGTGGTTTTCTTCCCAAACAAGAGGAATTAATAGAGGCGCTTGATCTTGAGGACTGTGGGTCACAAAGACTTGGACAGAAGCAGTCACTAAAACATGCAGCAACCATCACCTTCGGGTTGCGGTCAAATGAGGATGGAGAGACAGGAAGTGGTGTGAAATAAAGGGGGAAAGAAGAAGTCAGACAGGGCAGAAAAATGGGTGAACATCAGAAGCATGCTGGTCTTGAATCATAAGGAAGCATAGAAGATTCCTTGGTAGAATAAGGGACTGTGACAGGGACAGGCAAGGTGAAGAGTGCATTAAGGGTTCATTCAAGAAAAGTGGAACTCTTAACAGAATCCCTCTGTCCCTTTTTTGGCCCAAGCTGCCTGTGTGAGGACAGTTATCCCTTTGATAATTCTGCCTATCGGGCTTGGTGATAATTGTGTTGCTGCTGATAGCATCCTTTCTATTCTTAAAGGCCTCCTAAAAAATCAGCCCATATGTCAGGGTATTCACTTTTATAAAAATAACACACCCCTAAAATGCAATACAGTTTAATAAACACGCATCTAAAAATGTTCCCTTATAGGCTGTATGCTAGTGATTGAACTGTTTTGACCAGTGAGAACATTGATATTTAAATCATCGAATGATTCTGAATAATAATGGCATATGAATGATCAGATCTAATATGAATTTTAGTTCTAGACTCACATTAGTTGAAACTGGTGATTCTAAGGTTTGCTTTCAACGTTTTCATGAAACTTTTCTCAAGTTAGCAGACCCAGGTATTCCCCCAAGTCTGGCCTCATAGAAATGTTAGGATAATTTAGGATTTCTGTGCAGAATTCCATAGTTTCAAGGATTCTGTGTTTTCTCAGTGATCATACTTTGTTTTCATTTTCATCAGTTCCTCTTCAAACTGAGTTGCATTTTTAGGGCAAATACTTAGCAAATGAATCTCATTCTAAGGCACGCACTCCAAATCAGCAACAGAAACTTCACGTTCAACTCCCGAGCGTCAATGTCTGTGAGGTTCTCTTGCCACTCTTGCTTCATTTGCACCTAAGGTTCCTGCCGTGCCTCAACATCTATCATTCTATTGGCCTCGGCCCAATTTAAAAATGAGAACAGTCTCCCCAATCAGCTGCCCAGCACAAGTCGTGTTTTCTTGCACAGATCAGCCCCAGTATCCATCCTGCCCTACCCTCTGCCACATTTTCAAGTCCAATGTGTTCAGGCACAGTGTGTCTTCTATGTCAGAGAGCAGTCATGTGACACAGGAATGCAACAGGTTGAATCAGAGCCTTTTAATTCCCAGAGGTCTCGATCTATGGAAGCGGGCCAGCCAATCTCCCGCACGTTGATGACATAACCATCTGCCTGCATTACAGTAGACCATCTCGATGCCGCTCTTCGATTTCATCTAAACTGTACATAAAGATGACGGCAAAGGGCACTTAACATGAGAAGTTTTCACACCTTAGTCACTTCCAGAGCACACACTGTCCTAATGGATGGCACCGTGGAATCTGGGCTTTAAAAAGCACTGAAATGTCCTTATTGTTTTCATTGCTGATGCCACATGCTTTCCCCTATGTATCCCAGAGTTCTCAATCTCCTCGCTGCCAGGGGACAAAGTTCTATTTGTTCATGTGTGCTGGCTACTTAAATAAAAAATGGTGTTAAAAAGCTCCGAGTTGGAGCCATATGGGACACCTCTACCTCCTGTGGGCATGAACCTTGCGTCTAAGTGCAGGTCCTTTATACTGAAGGCTCATTTGTTTGCCGAATTGATTTTTCCCATGCATGGACCCCCCGGTTCCCTGGGAGACTGATTGCTTCAGATTCTGATATTTGTGGAGATGTTCTTAGAGCACTCTACTGCTGCTAGTTACGAGAAGGTGCTATAGGGATCATATCCAAACAAGGGTATTCCCTGAGGCACTGGCATATGACAAGTCAGAAATACATATGGGAACTAATAATGATAAAAGTGAGATTTCAAATTCGTTGGAAAAGGATGAATTCCCCGTTGGAACACCACTGTCTGGAAAAAATAAGGGCGGATCCATACTCCCACCTTTACCCTCAGATAAATTTCTGGTGTATCAAATATCTAAAATTTTTTTAATGAAATAAAAAACATTAGAAAAATGGAAGTTAAAAAAAAAACTTTTGGAGAAGAAAGCCTTTCTGAATAAGATACAAAATGTAGACACCATTTAAATTGATTAAATTCAACACAAAAATGAATGTTTGGAAAAAATACATAATAAAGTCAAAGACAAATGATGAAAAGGAGAAAGTATTTGCAACATAAATATAAAGAGTTATTTTCTTTTATATATAAAGAGCTACAAATAAATTAGGAAAATATCAATAACTCCATGGAAAAGTAACAAAGGAGTCTTCAGAAAACAAAATACAATTGATTTTAAAAACATGAAAAGATGCTCAAACTTGCTCATATTTAGAGAAATGCAAATTAAAACTACCATCACATGGTTAAGATTTAAAATTGTGACCACACATTTTAATGGCAATTATGTGAGAGAACCAGGTGCTCTCATACACTTATTTATGTGAGTGTCAATATATAAACCCTAAAGAGATCAATTTAGTAATATTTATCAAAATAAAAATGTGGATAATCTTTGACCTAATATTTTCATTTCTAGTCATTTATCCTACAGATATACATGACAGCGATAATGTATATACAGTATTCACTGCAGTATTGTTTATAAAAGTAAAAGGTGGTCCATCAATTGAGAACTTGGGTTTTAAATTAGGATACATCCATACCAGGGAATCCTTAAAAAGAATAGCATTTAGCAAGAATGAATGTACTGGAATGGGGTAGTTTCTCAATTATCGCGAATGAACAAAGCAAGGCAAAGAACAATACCTCCCATATATTATCTATTTGAGTATTGAGAACTTGATAACAGAGGTTGCTTCTGAGGAGAAGCAGTTAAGGGTCCAAAGTGGGAGTCAGTTTTACTTTTTTTCTGTATACTCATCAGCACTTTATGAGTTATAATGTACATGTTCACCTGCTTATAACTTAAGGTTCTAACGAGAGTATGAGATCATTCAACAAAGCTGACTTGATGAAGGGAGACAGGAATCAAGTGGCATTAATCAATTGGAAGGGCATCGGTGATGGACACCAGGCAGCATGAAAATAAAGTTCAACAACGGGGAGATAAGTGTAGACCAGAAATCGAGACTGAAGTGATGTAAGGGCAAGAAGAAATGGGGATGAGGCTAAATAAAAGAGAAACTATAGAGCTGTCACTTAAAAGACAGACGAGATAAGGATGGAAGCCTTTAGAAGCTGCCAATGAGCTGAACTTAGGGGGCTGTGTAAGTATTTTATGTATAAATAATTAATAGTAATAGCGTAATAAAGGCTTGTCATCTACTGGATTACAAAGTCAGTTGCAACTTGGAGGGGGCGTGATCTCTCTCCTTTTTATATTAAATCACAAGTGTGTGATGATTATGTTGATACTGTCCTTGTAGGGCTTGGGGAGGAATATAAATCCAACTTAGTGCTCATTCTCAGACTGAAGGAGATAACCAGTAATCATTAATTGACTTAAGGTTATCTAAAGCAATAAAGCCTTGCTGTCTTCATATTATGTCACCAAAGATACTACTATACAATTCAAAAGAGTTCTAATGAAGTATTATGAATAAAAACTGTATGGGTGTGCATGCCGGTCCATCCACTTTATATTTAAGTTCAAAAAAGGCAGAGACAACATGTGTAGTTTTATTTGCAGACAGCCTGACAAAGCAGGCTATATAATTAGACGTTTGGTAAAGACATTTTATGCTCAGTAGTGGTGGTGGTGGTGGTGGTGATAATAATAAACACTAATGTTGCTGTCCCCTCTTGGTAGAAAGCTCCTCCAACAATATCTTCCCCATAGCAGTAGCTGGGAAGGAAAATGGGCAAGGAGCTGACTGAGTGGCTATGATGATAACCAGGTAATAAGCATAAACAATAATCATATATGGCTTTCGGGGCCACATTTCTCTCAACACACAGTTCTGTCCTGTCATCTGAAGACACAGTGCACCTTCATGTGGCGGTAACAATGTGGGATTTCACTTGTCAAATGGCGAACCGATCTATTATTTCAGCTTTGAAGAGGCTCAATCTGGGGTTGATAATCCTTCCTAATGATAAATATAGTGTAAAAACGAATGTAATTTAACCCGAATCATTTCATAAAGGAAGGCTCTGTCTCATTGCACATAGTCCACCCTTGACATTCCCAATCAGTAAAACCATTTTTGCTAAACTTTAAGCAGTAACGAAATATTTTTTAGGGCTAAAAAGGCCATTAAATATAAACTAGTTCAACTCCTTCATTGTAAAAAGCGAGCATACTGAGTGTCATCAAGATTACAGAGCTCAAATAGGACTTTACCCCACTACCACGTTGCTGTTAAATCGGCAGTGGACACGTTCAAAAAGAAGTCAGCATTCTATGGCTCGTCTTTTTTTTTTTTCTAGAGCAAAAAAAAAAGTTGATAGCTTTGTATGAAGAAATTATGCCATCACCTTCCATTTTTCCCCTTTTCCCTAGAGGAGGGAACAAAGAGTGGAGATAATACTGCAATTTCTATCCCTACAACCTCATTTGAAATCATTCTCTTTGATTTAAGTTTTCTTGAAATGAAAAGGATAAATTGTGTTAACTTAGTTAAAGTTGGAGAAAAAGTTGATTGGACATTCCGTTGTCAAGGAAACCAATTGTCTTACTTTCTCTCATTCATATTCATTCTCCTTCTCGTTTTCTTCCACCCCCCATACACATGCAGACTTGCATGCACCAGCCACCTACCAGTTAATACAGTGCCCTTTAAACTCTCCATCTGAGATTCTAAGATTATTTTAAAACACCCAGGGGTTCTACTCTGAAAATCTGTACAAGGAATACTCAAGGGAAATGATTCCTAGAACTCAAACTCGGGGAGGCCTTTTTCTAATTCTGGTGAAGCTACTGTCATTCTGAGTCAGTGCTATGTCTCCAAAGTATAAGGGACCATCTCCAAGGTCAGCGTCAAGTCAACTGCAGAATGAAACTATTGGAAAGAGAAAGCTTGGAGGATAACTTTTACAGAACAATAGAACAGCAGGAGAGACAGAGAAAGGTAAACAGTTCAATCCCTTAAGCCTGTATTGAGTATCATGCTTAAAGCAAGAAGCTATGCACTAAAAAGAAAGAAAGAAGGAAGGAAGGAGGGAGGGAGGGAGGGAGGGAGGGAAGGAAGGAAGGAAGGAAGGAAGGAAGGAAGGAAGGAAGGAAGGAAGGAAGGAAGGAAGGATGGAAAGTGAAGAGCAAGCTAAATGAGATTTTAGAGAGCGAGGTAGAGTTGCTTATTGATGAAAGATAGGCACCATCTCCCTGCCCTTCCATCAGAGGAAAACACCTCCTTGTTCCTTCAGTGTCAAGCTTGGCCACATGACCTGTTGTCTGGATTTTGGGTTTGGCCATCTAACTTGGTTTGGCCAATAGGATGTTAGCAGATGTGATGCAGCAGAAAGTTGAAAGGTTCTTGTGCTGCTGGGTTTGCTCTCTCGAACCTTTGCCTTCACCATGAGAAGAGCCCGCCCTGCCTGCTGCTCCAAGGAGGATAAGAGATACGAGGAGCCGAGCTGCCCCAACTGAGCCTGGCCCAGATGAGCCACCTCCCTGATGACCCGCAGATGCTCCAGGAAGCCCAGCTGAGCTTCCCAGCCAAGGGTAGCTTACGTCAGTCAATCCCAGCCAACCCTTAGGCACACCATAAACAATGTGTCGATTAAGTCACTGCGTAGTAAGCAGCTTTTTAGAGTAGTTTGTTATAGAGGAACTTACAGACTAATACAGAAAGCATCTAGTATGACATCTGCATTTGTTATTGTTGCAGGGTCACACAGCAGACTAAAGAGTGGTTAGAAGAGCTTAGCCAAAACTGTGGGTCTCCTGGGTAGAGCTAGTCCCACAAAAGGTACAAGTCGCTCCCTTCCGAAAATCATCGCTGAGAGAACAGTCCTGTGATCGAAGGGACTCCCAAGCCCATCAGGCTGCACAACCAAATTTCACTGCACCCAAAAGCATTGTCGCCCACCGGGGGGTCTGGAAAAAGGCTACTGAAAAATCACCCTGTAGTCGAGGAGAAGCATGTGGGAACAAACTGAGTTGATTAGACACCAGTGTGGAACGATATGGTTGAGAATCATTATGCTTACGTCCATGTCAATTCAACGTGCAAAGTTCAAAATATGTGGAAGAAGAACAGAGTCTCTCTCTTACCCACACAGAGGTCCGTACAGCTTTCTGAGCTCCATTTGACTTTCCCAGAAGCCCTGCGGAAACACAGCACTGTAGTGAGAATATGATGAAACAAAATTTCAAGCATTCAGACTTATTCAGAAAAAAATCGGGAACAGCGAGAAAGCAATCACGTAAACAATCAGAAAAGCATTGAACTGATATTGCTTTCAAGGACTTTGGAGTAGTAGAATAAAACTAACAGCTTTAAAAATATATGTCACCAAGGGAAAGTCTCAGTCAGCTCTGCTATAAAGGACAGAAGAGATCATCTGTACTTAAACTATTTGTGTATAATCGCTGCTAAAATATTTGAAAACTATTTGCTTTCTCAACTATGTTAACATTCCCCTCTGCAATTTGGTTTATATTATTATTATTATTATTATTATTATTATTATTACTATTATTATTACTGGCAAAGCCTCTTTTCACAGCCACTGTATGTGTAAACATTCTGCTAAGTTTATCCAAATGACCACCAATTCTGAATTACGATCCAAGTTGAATTTTCACTAACATCAACATACTTAGAACATAAGGACCTTAGAGCAACTTTATGTAAGACAAAACACTAGACACATTTTTAGGGAAAGGGGTATGCCTGCAGATTCACATGAGGCGGAGTGGGGGTGGGGGCCAGGAAGTGCCAGACTCACTGTGTGGTGAGGACGGAGCACGAAGTATGCGTGCAGGTGTGCGTGGAGGAACCGTACGGCAAAGGGTTGCAAATCGCTAGATCCATTGGGTTGCGGGAAGGAACTATATGTGCAAATATATATGGGTTAGGAGGGAGGCAGGGGAGTGGAAAACGCTTGACTTGCCTCGTGGGGATGGAGTATACATACGGGCAGGTGGGTAAGGGGTGGGTGAGAGTCAGGGCGTAGAAGAGCCGGATGTCCTTGCTGGGAATATGTCCCATTCTCATTAAATCCACGTTCACAGTCTAAGCTTGCCATGTATCAAGGAGAGCGTATATGAATATAAAAATAGTCACTGAAATTACTATGTTCTAGAAAGCGCTTGGCAGGGTTTGCACATACAAGGATGACGAGCTGTAAAGGGGCATATGTGAAATTATCCAGAGGCAGGAGCGCAGTGTTCCCCTCCTATAGACAGTTATGCTTTTTGCCTCAAAATGTTAATACGAAATTAATTACTCAACTGAATGCAACCGATCGTTTCCCCCCTCAGAAAGACGTGAAACTTATTTAATTTCCTGTCTGGTTCGTTGTTCTGTTTTGACACTTAGCGATTTCTTTGCACTTGCTTCAAGGGTCTCACAGGAAGCCCGAACGAGATAGCTGTGGGTTTAAAGTTGTGAACTGGCCACCCATGAGATGGAGATGAGAGAAGAAAGTGTTTTCAAAGCTGTAGGAAGAGAGGAACAGCAACAGAGGAATGAGAAGGGGTTTTGGACAGAGGAAGAACAGAAAGGAAGAAGAAACTGAGAGGGTAGAGGGAAAAGGACCGAAATAGCTAACGGTTTCCTATCTGGTGCCAAGGGCCAGCCTTTCCCGTTGCAGGGGTGGCCAGGGACATTATCAGGATTGTCCCCAATTTAGTCCTTCCTGCCTTTGTTTGGCTTAGTGGCTCTTCACGTGCCAGATCTGTTGGCTCCTGATGTCGGGTCCGGTGACAGCCCCCACCATGAGTCAGCAGAATAAATCATCTGGTTGCTGAGAAAACCCAATGTGAGAAAAAAGAAATAGACTTAGAAGATAGAGTCTTGGCCCTGTATCTACAAATGCCTGCCGGACATCTCCACTTGGATGTCACTCTGGCAAATCAAACACGCCTCCCCGAGCCAGCTTCTTTCCCGGCCTTTTATTCTGTCCGCTCATGCCATTCTCCCTGTCACCCTGCCTTAGAGGCAGGTTTGACTCCTCTTGCTTTGACTTCTCTACTCCTAATTAGTGAGAAGAGGTACGAATTTGGCCCCCCATGTCCTCCTCTTTTCATGCTCATCGCCACCTCTGGCCAAGTCTCCACCGCTTCACGCCGAGACTTCGAAAACAGTTGGATTCTACAGCCCGAACCTAAATTCTCTCCCTTACAGAGTAATCTTCCAGTTCTCTGTCCCTCCCCTATTCATGGAGGATACTACAAGAATAGTTCTTCACTTGCCTTTCTAGACTGTCAGGAATCCAGTCTCTGTCTGACTGTCTGTCTGTCTGTCTGTCTGTCAGACAGCTGCATTTCCTTGTGCTCCCCAATCTTTGGCTTCTAGTCGGTCCAGGCTGCTTATCGAGCTGTGTGCTGGTTCTTATGCAGATGCAATCAAACACATTGTCACTCCTCACCTGGTTTGTGTGTCCTTGTCTTTGTGTCCATTGCTCTGGCAGGACCCCTTCCTCCAGGAAGTCCTCCAGGACGATTCTAGCCCTGAATGATCTGCCTCTCCTCTGAAGGACAGCCACCCAATCTAGTGCTGGGATATATCCCATCGGGTATTGTCCACCATTATTTGATGTGTGCCCTCGAGGGCAGTAGTAACTTCTAATTCTTCTGCATTCCAAAACCTGGCACATTTAGATACTCAATGAATGCAGTTTTGGGTGAATGGCTGAATGAATGAATGACAGGAATCAATACATATTGATGTTTGATAAGCTCTACATCATTGTCACCACATAAGAATTCATTCCAGCAGAGGAAGGCTCATCATGAAGCACCTTCACATAAGGACCACCCCAGCAGTAGGCGACCCAGATGGGAGCTTCACGGATAAAGCTGCACCAGGCTAAGCGTATCTTATGCCGGGAGGAAGTGGGAGACAGCCCTTACCTGGCGGAAAAATGTCAAGTTTCCAATAAAAGGAGAAGGCTTGGGATGTCTGATGCCCAACTTCTCCAGTCTTGAAAATGCTGATGTAGAGTACCTGAGGGGAGAAGCAAATTTTGAAAATAGAGAAAGTGAAGTTCGCTTTCAGCTTTATAATAAGAAATCAGAATTATCGCGCTCTCCAGAAGTAAAGGTAGAAGAAGATTCCAGCTGATCACGTCCAACAACCGAAAGGGTGGAAGCCTATAGGTGAGTGAGTGACATAGAGCTCAGGAAATTCCTCTTGACTGAGCGACAGGCTAGAGATCAAGGAATCCTAAAGTCTCACAGTTGGACGACACCTTAGAAGTGATACCCTTTCTCCACCTAAAATGTCCATCAATAAATGAATTGTTTTTTAAAACACACCTCTTCCCAGTTCAGTTCTTTTGCCTCTAAATCTACCGGGAACGATTGTCTCAGAAGGCAAGGGGAAAAAATAGTCATGGCAAAAATAAACCCGCCGCGCAAATTTGTGTATATTCTTGGCCAGAAATGACCCCTGCATATAATTTGCCCCTCATCACATTCCATGGCCTAATAGAGAAGAATAAAAAATAGGGACGGAGAGACCACACTGTGGAGACAAGACCCCATCACCGACTGCTTACAACCTCTTTATGTCTTTGTTTTCATGGTCTAAAACCATATGGGAAGCATATTTTCTTAACCAAAAATCAGGAAATGTGGCCCGACAGATTTCTGTGCCACTTTCCAGGAGAAAGCGGCAGTCTGGGAAGTGCAGCGTGGCTGTCAAAACATTGGAATTACTAGGATATTTCAACAGTTTATGGGAACAGAGGGATGTCGCAGTTAAAGTCAGAACTGGCTTAGAAAAACCTGGACATATGGCTGTGATCCCTAATCAGCCAGCTAATTAGGTCGAAAGTTCAGTTAGTTCAGAAAAATTAATGAGTCAAACTGGGTGTTTAGCATCATGCAGGGACCAGCCAAATCTTAATTTAGGAGCAGGGGGAAAAAAAGAGTGTCAATAGAGCTGGGCTTCATAGCAGTACTGGAACTTAAAAAAAAAAAAACAACGGAAAAAAAACTCCACCCGCTACTGTAAGAATCACTCACTTATCATCAGAAAGATGGAATGTTTGTATAGGCTTTGACCTCCCCCCCCCCCCACCCCACTTCCCTGCCTGCAGTCCAATAAGAAGCCCTTAAAATAACACCTTTTCATCGAATGCTCAAATATTCAGGGAAAGGACAACCTAGCTGAAGTGCTGATTCGTGTTACTCTGAGCGACAGGTCTGCTTTTAAAGCAGCCACAGGAGAACCAAGTCAGGGCAGAAGGGGAAGGAGGGCTCTCCTCCTGGCTCTCCCAACCAAAGCTTCCTCCTATGGCTCCGCAGTCGGGTTTGAATGAATCCCCAGGACGTCACATCTTTAAGTCCATGTTCAAGTGTAATTACAGACCACACTCAAGAGCCACGTGTGAATTACACGGATTAGTCATGCTTGCATTCCTCTTCATTAGCCTGTGTACCAAAGGTTGACAGCACAAGATGTAAAAGTTATTCTTTTGAGTAGACTATGATATTTTAATTGATTTCCCACACATCTAAGAGGAAAGACCAAAAGAGACTTACCAGTCTACTTAACACTTCTCTTAACATCCCAGATTTGTTTCCTAGATTCGTTTCTTCATACGTTTTTGTGAATTATTTTCTAAATGTAATCTCTAATGGGTACAAGGAAATATGTCATCTTGGGCCACGTAATTACATCTTAATTTTGTAATTAGATGTCTTGATTGTCTAATTAAAGGACAAGAAGTCTGTACCTAATTACACATGCTAATTATTATGCAAGTCCATGCCCTAATTATGTAACTCCACTTATAAAAATACTGCTTGTGTGTCCCTGCACAAAATTCAGACATTTTCAAACATATGGCATCAACAGAGAATGTTCTGGACATGACCATAGCTTTCACTTTGTAGCCTAGACTCGAGTATAGAACTTGAGTGTCTTCAGCTAGGAACTAGGTAAATGTTGCCATCCATAACTAGAGTCCTCGCACCAAAATCAGCAGGGAGAGATCACTGCCACCAGACTTCTGGACAGAATTGCAAAGTGGCTTCTATTTGTCTCATTCCTACTTCTTTGCACGCTCGTTTCATATTCTCTGGTCCCAGAGTCCTCTCTGTCTCTCTCAACAGGCTCTTAACCCAGAATCTATGGACTCAAGGAGTTAGGGGTTCAATTATGTCATTCCAAAAGAGACAAGTAGAAGTCCCAACCCCAGGATCTCAGAATATGACCCTATTTGGAGATAAGGTGTTTGTAAATATAGCTAAGATGAAGCCATACTGAAGTAAAGTGCACCCCTAATCCATTATAACTGGTGTCCTTATAGTAAGGAGGACAGCCCACATGAAGACGTGGAGACACAGGGAGAAGGCCGTGTGGTGACAAAGGCCGGGAGTGGAGTTGTGTAGCGCAAGCCAGGGAACGCCGAAGGTCATCAGCCGACTACCAGAAGCCAGGAAGAGGCAGGGAAGGGCTCTCCCCAGCAGGGAGAGAGGGGGCGCACCCCGTACACACTCTGATTCCAGACTTCCAGCTTCCAGAACTGTGAGACAGCGAACTCTGGTTCTTTAAGCCCAGTTTGTGGTACTTTGTTACGGAAACGCTAGGAAACTGATGGACCAGGAATACTCAAGAGTGAGTTTCAGAGAATCAATGTAAAGGGATTTTTAAAATTTTTCCTCTCAGTACTTTTAAAGATTGTTATTGTGAGAGAAATTTGCTTTTTCATCTCAATGTGCTACGAATTCCTGTGCCATCAAAGTTCAGATGGCCAAGGATGCGACTATGTAAAGCAGGCAACATGCAACCATAATGTGGCCACCCTGTTATATTTAAAACAGCTCCTTTTGATGGGAATTAATGCAGATGTATCCCACAGTTATGAATATGGGCGTCTATCATTGTTACATTAGGGATACTTAAGTTGGAAAATGTCAACGGAACGTGTACGTAGTCGCTTCAGATAGCGCCCTTCGGTTTTACTTTAATGCTGTCATTTATTGCTCTGGGACACAAATCCTGCAGTGCCAATGGTTTACCTCATCCCATCCATTTCAAAATTGATGGCACCATGTGGGTCATTTTCATAATAAGATTTGATTTTTAAAGCCTTGAAATTCCCCATATTTCATTTCCCCCAAGATAAAGCCCTGGCGTGATGCATTGGACAAGAGTGGTCAGCCCCTCGTTCAACCAAAGAAGTCACTCGTGATAAATTGGGGGAAATTTTGATGGCTCATGTATTAAGGAGATGGTCCAGCTGATTGAGATTTGGAAAAAATCTCAAGAAGAAAATAGGCAAACAGGGCCTGTCCTTCTAGATTTCCCTCATTGCATATCTTAAGCAGTCAGAGAGGAATTGGGTTTTCTCTAGTGTCCTTCTAGAAACAGCCAGCTCCTTGGTTCATCTGTCATGTCCTCACTGTCAGAGAACTTGGACTTGGTGAGTCACTTTGGGAAATTTTAGAGGCTGTTGATGTTTTAGAAATAGTGAAAGATTTCTCTGGCAAAGAGCATTTCACCTGGGACGAAGATCATGATGTTCCAGGCACAGGCGAAGCCATGAGTGCCAGGTAACACACCTGTCCCACTCTTTGGAGGAGAAAATCCCCTTTCTCACGGTTACAGCATGCTTCAACATGCACGGCCATCAGAGGCTTTGCCAGCAATTCCACGAAAAGTCATAGCCGCACCAGAAACTTTATTAGAAACACAACCTTAAATTGTTGCCTTTTGAAAAGGTTTTATGATGCGAGAGCAGAACATGAGGTTTGTTAGCTTTCCAGAAGACAAATCTTGAAATGCTTGACAGAAATTTGGACAAGAAAGCCAGAACTATCAGGGAGAAAGCTTACTCTCATTTTATTGTAATTCTTTCTAGTTTTTATCCTCTGAGTATTTTTATATGTGTGAGATCAGATTGTCTATATTTTTTTTATTACTATTTCTTTATATATCTTTTTTTTCCATTTACCGTAAGGAAAAATATCTATGTTATTAATTCTTTATGAATATTAATTTTGTGGCTATAATACATTCCTCTTGTGGACATATCAAAATTTACTAAACTATTCTTATTAAATATTTAGGATATCTTCATTTTTTTTTTTTTTTTTTTTTTTTTTTGCTAATTTAAGTTATGCTGCTACAGGGAACATCTCTGAGCATGAAGTTTGTCTAGCACTTTATGCATGAAGCTTTGCCATATTTGAAGTCCGTGAGTCACTGGTTGTAAAGGCTGGTATGCCAAATTCCTTTCCAGAAAGTTTACCCCAGTCCATCTCACTGTCAGTGTATCCATTTCACCAAAATGCTTTCATAAAAATTTTTCCTAATTTTGTAGACACATCAATGTATCTGAATGTCTGCATTTCTTCCATTACTAGAGAGAACTTTTTTACGCCATCTCTTTTTCTGTAATTGCTAAAATATTTCCCGACTTTGAAACTATTTTTTCCACTGCCCCTCCCCTCCTCGCCCCCCAACTTCATTTCCACCCCAGTTGATCTGGGTCGCAGGCAGAATTGTGCTACACCAATTGGTTGAAAAATTAGTTGGAAAACGAGCAGTCGTTGATAGGTGACTGCACACTGACTCCAAGCACATATTTGGCCAGGAAGAGGAAGATAAGCAGGTGGATTCTGAACTAACAAACTTGTTAGTTAGTTCTGAACTAACAGCCTTGTTAGTTGCCCTTAAATCCCATTTTCTTCTTCCTTGCCCCCTTGTTCCCCCACACCACAGCTAGAGAAACTGTAAGTACAGAAATTGCTTCAATTGTGCCGCAAGGAAATACAGGGTCTCCGTGTGAAGTCATCTCAGCTCCCACTTTGGTATTTCAGCTCCATTTTAGCATCCTCATCCCCACGTTCAGGACGGTCTCCTGTAACCCATTCCCTCAAGACCTTGCTCTCACTTGCGCTCAGGGCTGGAATACACCTGGTTCACATTCACACATGTGGATTGGTATTGTTCGTGTGTAGGAACACAACTTGTTTTTTATGCCAATCTTGCTATCAGTGATTCTTCTAAACTTTCTAATTAGTTCTACGAGTGTACATGTGGAATCTCTTTAATTCCTTATGCTGACAGTTTTATGTCATGCAAATAATATAAATTCATTCTTTTTCTAATTCTTTTACCTCACTTTTCATTTTCTTATTTCATTGGCTGGGGCCTCTGGTAAATATTTAAAAGAAGCTGTAAAAGAGAGCATTCTATTCATATTCCTGGCTCTATGGAACTGCATCTAATGTTTCAAATTAAGTGTGAGATTTTCCTATAGAGTTTGGATAGATATCTTTCATTGTGTTAAGGACACTTTCTCATATTCCTAGTTTGCTTAGAAAAGTTTTTCTTGATTAGTTTTGCCATAGGTTTCTCTATTTCATTAATCTTTTCAAAGCACCCACTTTTGCTTTTATTAATTTCTAAATTTTTGTTTATTTCATTAATTTATGCTCATATTTTAATTATCGCCTTCTATATTCTTTAGGTTTGCCCGTGTTCTTTTTTTTTTTTTAGCTTCTTAATAATTTAGCTCACTTATTTTCAATATTATTTTATTTTTAGTGACTGCATTTAAGGCTAAAATGTCCCTATAATTACTTTAGCTGTATCTCACCCATTTTGGAAGTGTAATGCTTTTAGTGTCTGTTGTGTTCTAAGAGGAGACTTCTAAATATATAATGTGCTAAACTAAGGAGTTGATTCTGTAACATCTTATAGTGGTGACACATAGTATTTTTGTATCATTATGAACTCATGTGTTGAAATATTTTTATATGTTTTGATCCATTACAATTATTATTTTATTTATTAAATTGTGCCATCTTTGGCTAGTTGAGTGCATATCCATTTGTTCTTGAGTATTTTTGACAGAATAGCTTTCTTACTTTCTTAAATGACAAGATGTTCCAGGTTCATCCTGTACTTTTCTTGCCCCAAACCTGGGTCAGCAATTTTCCCAAGGAGCTCTGCTTCCTTTTTTTGGAAGATGGCATCGAAGATCCATAAAAGGAGAAATACTTTTTTGCTTTATTTCTCGGTGATACTTCATGATACAGTTGATTCTTCAACTAAGTGAATGCTTACTGAAAAACTTAGATTTTCAAACTACATAATCGACTCTTTTGTAATTAGAATTATTTTAAACGTATAGCGGTGCCTTACATTAAAATTAAAGATCAATATGGTGAATCTCACCGGAAAGTGAAGGAATTCTTTTAAGTCAACGAATCTTTCCCAACTGTATTAGTTCCTTATTGCCATTGTAACAAATAACCACAAACTTAGTGGCTTAAAGCAACATAACTCATTATCTTATGGTTCTGGGGGCCAGAAGTCAAAATCAGTCTCATCAGGCTGAAGTTGAGGTGTCAGGTAGCAATGATTCCTTCTGGAGGATCCGGGGTATCGATCCTTCGTCTCCTTAGCTTATGGCTGCATAACTCCAGTCTCTGCTTCCTGTCACCGCATCACCTTCTGTGGCCAACTCTTCCTGACTACTGCCTCTTGCAAGGACACTTATGATTACATTTAGGGCCCACTCGGGTAATCCAGGATACTTTCTCTGTCTCAGGATCCTTCATCTCAACCTTCAAGTCCTTTTTGCCATAGAAAGTGTCATTCATAGGTTCCAGGTTTTAGGATGTAGACATCTTTGGGGGCCACTATGCAGCTTGTACCAGGCATAGATCCTGACATTGTTTTGGAGTAGGCTTGAAAAGGAGACCTGTCCGGGTGGGGACTGCAAGATTATCAGAGCTTCCTGTTTAGGGAGAGCTGGATGGCACAGTCGATGGAGGGCGGGCAGGAGGTGAGCCCAGAGATGAACGATACTCGGCCTCAGCCTCAGGCACCACAGAACCAAGCTTCGATGGCCCCACCAACTGAACAGCCAATAGATAAGTATTTTAGAGAAAATACTATAGTTAAAAAATAGTAAGTCCTCCAGTCGATGGTTATTATAGTACAGAGTGTTACCTAATTTTTCCATTTTTATCCCAACTTTTCAGTGCAGGAGAGTCAGTTGAGTCAATAAATCTCAACTGGTATTGAGACATTACTTTTCTAAATTCAGTCATTTGAATAGCATCTTTATAATTTTTAACACATGTACAAATGGCTTGTGCTCTTTGACATTCAATTTCCTTTGAATAAACTTAAATGTATTTCCTTTAAAAGGAAACTTTGTTACTACCATAAATGAAAACCTTTACCACTTCCGTAAATAAAAACTTACGGTTAAAATAAAACTTCACAATGAAAAGTTCTTTTAAGTCCATGAACTCCCCCCGAAATGATCTCACCTATCACAGATGGTCCATAGGCCACTGCTGAGAAGATGTGGCTCTTGAGGATGGGCCAAGCAGGCCACATTTTAAAATGTGAGCTGTCTAGGTGTCCCTGGCTCAGCTGACAGTTTAACACCATGTTCAGAGAATGAGGAGGGAATGTCGGCATACAGGTGGAGAATTAGATCAACTGTATCTTATTGTCTTGTATTTTGTTTCTCAGAGCTAAAGAGAGCTGGTCTGCATTTGACACTGGATTTATTCCAAACTATGATAGTAGTTTACTCTCATAAAAGGGGCAGGTCCTAGTAGCGAAGTCCTTTATCACTGTTAGGGCTAGTGGACATGTTACAAATGAAGAGGATCATTGGGGTGACACGAATCCACATCTCCTACATGTCAGGCACAGTGCTGGGTGCTGGGGAGGCTGCAGAGATGTGGCAAGTGCAGCCTAGTGGATCAGACGGATGTTCAATGGCTAATGACAAGCAGT
The DNA here is from genome assembly GCF_014176215.1 of Rousettus aegyptiacus. NCBI lineage: Eukaryota > Metazoa > Chordata > Mammalia > Chiroptera > Pteropodidae > Rousettus > Rousettus aegyptiacus. Next base: position 55,389,701 of record NW_023416288.1, read on the forward strand.
TAATTAAGCAGTTCTGTTATGATCCTTGCAGCAAAGAAGCATCACGTGTCAGATGATACGCCAGTTGAAATGTATGCCTTGTATTTGGATCATTTGAGAGCACGTCTCCTGTCCAACTATTGGATGGTATTCGTTGAAGCTGAAGAAAATGTCAAGTGGTCCTTATGTTTTTGACTCCCCCACCCCCACCCCTACCAAGTCCAGTTATCGAAAAGCATGGCCCTCCAAAGAGGACCAATCTCCAGAAAACCATTAAACCGAGACAGACGTATTAAAGCTGGCATGATAAGCAAGGCTGTATCACCCGTCGCCGGTGAAGGCACTGGAAGAAGCCGCTTGAAAGGGCTGATGTCCCAGGCAATGCCCATCCTGCCCCCCAAAAGCCAACTAACACCTTCTAGAATTTATGGCAGCAAAATGGCATGGAGTGGGAGTCGAGGGTTCAGAAGGGAGGGGACTCAGATTGAGGCCCAGAGCTGGGCCCAGCCTCAGCCTCTGTTGCCCAGTTCTCTGCATCGTCACACAGCTGGTCACAGAAGGATTCTGGGAGTGTGCCTTGCCCCTTTGTGCCAGTAGATGGAGAAGAAAGGTAATGGTAGAGCAAAGAGGAGTTTCACAATACAAATATGCGTGCAACTCATCCTTCCATTTTAAAAATAGAACAAGGCAATTGAATTATGTCATAAAACCAGTTCAGTGGCTGATATCTAAGAAACGCTTCTGGATTTTCAAAAAGTATTTGACTGAATTTACCTAGACCGAGCTCACCCACCGCATCGACCAGTAAAACCAATGAATGACATGTATAAATACAGCATCGAACCTTCCCCCAGAACCTCTCTCTGGATGGAGAAGGTGAGGAAAAAAGAATAACAGCTTAATGCACTTAAAAATATATTGATAATAAATGCTTTAAAATAAAATATGCTCAAGTTCATAAATTCATAAGCAGTACATTCAAATTCATAAATTTAAAAATATAATTTTACACGTTTATATATTTAAAAATGAAAAGCTGCCTCATGTATCTGGCCCTTGGATTCCTTATGTGTCAGAGGGCTGGGAGCCCAGGTGTGGCATTTTACAAAAGCCCCTGCCTCAGCCTGCTGGTCCCAGGAATTGGAGAATTTGGCTCTTGAGAGGGAAAAAGCAAGTGAAAGAATTTCTTACAAACTCCGTTCAAGTCCAAAGTCTGCTTCCGTGGACTTGTCTCTTCCCTGTTCCCCCAACGCTGAGTTCTGCAGCCCTGCTCGTGAGAATGAGGTTCTCATCAGAGAGCCACTGGCAGCTTCTGGGTTCTAGGGACACAAGTCACCCAATATGCATGTTTGCAGAGGTGGGAAAATAAGTAGGTCACTCCAGACCGGGAGCATCGCCATGAGACAATGAAAAGGACTCTCGCTTCTTCTAGGCAGGTAAGGGGCCAGGCCAGAGCAGAGTTCATTCTCCTCTCTCCATCTGCCAGTTAGTAGACTGGGCCTCACCGATAATTTTGCTCTCAAGGTAATGGCTTATTTAAGTAATTGATGGTGTTTGTCCTCACTGGGGAATCTTAGCACATCAAAAGATGTTGAGAAAGCCAAAATTCACCAAGAGCCTGAATTAATCACTTTGTCAAGCAGAACAAAGGCTGTCTTGCTTTGCTAATAATCCCAAATGAGGCAGCAACCCTCGGTTAAATAAGGAAACTATGGTGCCTTTAATTAATGTTTCAAAGTGCTCAGACTCGCTTTTTTGACTCTATTTTTACGAGAATGTGGGGAAATGCATGCAGAGCAGGTATTTTCCAAACTTCTCAAGTGCACTGACGTTTATATAAAAGGACCTGGGGGTTTTAGGTGACCACAAGGTCAGTGTGTGTGGCGGTGCCGGGGCCAGGGGATGCTGGTCCTGCTGCCTGTCTTCAAATGTGGTCCAGCCACCGGAGCACTTTCCCTGTCCCAGGCGTGGCTGCTGAGAAGCCACTGACCACTTCCTGCCTGTCCCGCATAGCCACTTCAGCCTTTCTCCTGCCATCCCCCAGCCTGCTCTCTGCCTGACTTTCTGATCCTAAATTGTGTCTCCTCAGACTCTAGTCACCAGGCAGCTTAAGCTTCCCAAGCCTCCCAATAGCCCTCACTCCACTCGACCTCTTCCTCCTGTTCCCCTACCTTCTGCAGCACCAGGCCAGCCTGGTCCTCGTCTGGCATCCGGTCACAGTGCTGGCCCCCACCGAGATCAGGGGGGCCACTTCAGAGCTCTGGGACCCTGTAGGTCCAGAATAGGAGGTCAGACACATTGCTGTGCTGGTCTTATCCCAGCTGCATGGCCGTCTTTAAAAGGATTTGGACCCTGCTAAGGCCCCTGGGGAGCCAGTGAGCAGGATGAGGGGTGGAGTCTGCAGGCTGCTCAGTTCCGTAATACTTACAGAGTGTGGACACCATACATAGGGGGAGTAAGACCCAGCTCGACCCCCAGAGAGTATCCCATGGAAAACAAATGGCGAGACGGGGGATTTCCCTTGGACTTGGGGAAGCCCTGACAGCTGCCTTTCATAGATTTCCTGTCTTACCTGATAACTCCCCATGGCTTCTAAATCGGTCACCAGTGAGAAACTTTAGTGCCATCTTTGACTCTTCGTCAGTCCTCGTCTGCAGTCATCATCAAGTAATGTCAGTTCTGCTTTTAAAACGTCTCTCCGAAGTTCTCCTTGCTTCTAACTGGCACTGCCCTATATCACACGTGCATGGTCTCCTCCTGGGGCATGGACTCTTCAGTAGCATCTCGAACTGGCCTCCCAGCCTCCAGTTTCTCCCCTCGTCCCCCAATCCGCCATCCACACTAGTGCCAGAGGAATCTTGATAATCTGTGCGAATCTGACCATGTCATGGCTGATTTAGAATTCTTCATGGGCTCCCTGTCACTTCTAGACCAAGCACTAAACTCCTTTATTTGGCCCATAGGGCCTTCAATGATCTGGCCCTCACCTGACTCCAAGTCCCCGCCTTTAGACTCCAGTAATCTCACAGGATTTGTTATGCCAGCTTGCTCTACTCTTCCTGGCTTTTGCTCATGCTCTTCTCCAAGGCCAGGACTCAGGTGAAGCAAGTGAGTCACTGAGGGGACAGAATTGAAGGAGGCACTCTGGCATGTGCAGGTGCCGACCCATCTGTCGAGTGACCCCGAGCGTGAGTGCCCCCTTAACTCTTATGCCCCGGGTGTTCGCTTACCTCCCTCTAGCGGCTGTAAACTCTTTTCCCTGCCGGGTGTATCCACCCTGATTCTCTGCCTGGCAAGTCCTGACCATTCTTCGCTTTTCTGCTGGAGGGCTACCTACTCCAGGAGCCCACCTGGCCTGTCCTAGGCACACGAAGATGTTTTCCTTGGCCACTGGCCCCTAATGCAAAGGGCCTGCAAACGAAGAGCAGGAGAACTCAGTGTACTGTTTGTGGGAGTATAATCCTGCCTGAGTTCATTATTTACCATACCTGGTTCTGTTTCCATCAGGGGGGCTTAGTCATCTGTAGTGAATCCTTTTGCTTTTATGAAGTCCTTGAAGGACCCTAAAGATGTTATTGTGAAAGAGACACCTGCCTTGGGTGAACCCCTGTGACAGTTCGACCCCTGGGAGGGCACAGAGCCTGGTGCAGAGCAGGCACTAAGCTGCTTGCCGTCATTATGCCTCGTCTCCTGCGTGACCACAGAAAACGGTTAGCGAATGTTTCCCAGGGGCCAGGCGCTGCTCTGAGTGCTTCACGCAGGGTTTAACTCATTGACTCCTCTCTGCACTCGCTGTGTGAGGTTGTTATGAGCATCTTCATTTTGCAGAGGCTCAGAGAGATTAAGTAACTCGCCCAAGGTCACACAGCGAGCTACGTAGCAGAGCTGACATTCGAACCCAGGCCGGCTGGTTCTGGAGTCTGTGCTCTTAGCTAGGGAGCAGCCTGTACTGCCTCTCATTTCGTATGTGCGGAGCAGCAAGTGGCCTGACATCCCACCTGTCTACAGGACGGGAGGCGTGGGAAGCCCTGCTTTGCTCACGTCTGTGTGTTAAGGACTCTGAGGCTTCTGTGAAAGGCAAATGGCATTCACAGGACTGATATCCCCTGGAGTTGAATTGATCGGATTAGCCACTGAGTCAGTCAGCAGGGCCCCAAGACTTGAAACAAGGACAGGTAAATTTAAAGTGAATACCTAGCCTCTGCAAAGAACAGAGGAGCTATTTTTTGTTTTTGTTTTTGTTTTTTGGCCAGTTGAGTTGCTATATCTCTAAGTAGCCAAGGCTGGTAGTCAGGAGCACTGGGTGCTTGTAGTGGGTTCACAGAATGATTCTCCATTCTTTCGCATCCAGCCTAGTAGGCATTCAAAAAATATTTGCCAACTGGATTTGCAGTTACATCTTCATAAACCCAGCCAATATCCTCATCTTTCTATTGCACCACAACCTGCCCAATAGCCCAGAACAGGCCTGGGAAACCCAGTTCTGTCTCCCAGCTTGGCAGATGACTTAAAGAGCTTAGGCAATCAAAATAACAAAAGAATATACCGAGTGTTTCAAAAGCACTTAAAATCCCTATATGTCTTGTTGGTTATCGGTAATCCCCAAATCTTTGTGTTGACCTGATTCTTGGTAAGTTCACTCATTGGCCTTTGATCACTTCTTAGCTGCAGTGATCAGCCGTAGGTCCAATTGGAAGTTGTATAAAACCAGATCAAAAGGCAATAGTTCCAGTCTAAGATCACCAAGAGCCTCAGTGCCCTTTGCTCATCAGTGTGGTTCTGGCTCTCACCCACCTCTGGGCTCCTGACCAAAACTGCACAGTCCACAGAACCTGCCCGGCCTTCCCCGTGGGTTTGGCCTCTTTCCTGCCCCCCTACATCTTATAATCTCCTGTATAATTACTATCCCTTGTCCTAGTCCTACCTCATCCTGGCCACTCCTAGCTCGTCACCTGTATTAGTTATCCGTTGCTGTGTAACAAATCACTTTAAAACCTAAGTGGCTTAAAACAACAAACATTGATTATTGCACACGGTTTCCAAGGGCTGGGCATCTGGGAGCGGATCGGCTGGTTGGTTTTGGCCCAGGGTGTCCCATGAGCTGGGGCTGCAATGATCTAAGACTTGCCAGGGCCTAGAAAACCTGCTTCCGTGCTCACTTATGGAGCGGTGGGCAGGGTTCACTATGTGGGCCGCTCTGTAGGGCTGCTCGATAAGGCAGCTGGCTTCTCCCCAAACAAGCAATCGAGAACCTAAGAGGCAGCCTCAGTCTTTTATAACCTAACCTTGAAAGTAATATGCTGTCACCTCTGCTGTATTCTGTTGGTCACATGACTGACCCTGGTACAGTGCAGGAGTAGACCATGCAAAGGCGTGACCACAAGGCGAGAGTGATCGTTAACGGGCCGTTCGGAGGCTGGCGACCACATCTCCAGCACCCCGGTGCGAACAGTTTTAATTAAAGTACATCCTTCTTCCGAAGTTTCACCTTGGGGTTTTCCAAGCCGGTTTCTAAGCCTCGTAAAGTCTATTAGCTGTTTCCTCCTACGGTGAGGTACTGAGACAAGAGGAAGTCCTTCCATTTTTCATCGCACAAAGATGTATTTAGTGCCTCCTGGTGCCAGGCACTGTGCCAGCTGCCATCAGGCATCACCGGGAGGATAGCTAGGATCTACTTGGCTTTTACTGGAAAAAGTAAAATCAGAGCAACTTGAAGCCGGGGTGTAAAAAATGGATTTAAAGCCTTCAGGAAACCAGATGGCTGAGAATAGCTAACGCTTCCCGAGCGCTTGCTCGGTCAGGCATTGTACCGACACTAGACAAGCACTGCCACCTCTCACCTCCGCCCACGTCCTCGTCACGTCTGTCGTGGAAATGGGGGAGCTGAGACCTGGAGACCAGCCCCACTGGTCGGCGGCCAGGCCCACAGCCCAGGCCCGGGCTGTCTGACCGAAGGGCCCAAGGCCCCAGCCAGGCCTCTGATGGGTCTGTTCTGTCACCACGAGGCCAGTGAGTGGAGGGAGACCACAGCTGTCCCCTGGGGCCACCGTCACCAGGTCCCGCAAGCTGGGAGATTGCGACAACAGTAACTTATTCTCTCAGAGTTCCGGAGGCTGGGAGTCCGAAGTCGAGGCGTCGGCAGGGCCGTGCTCTCCCTGAGGCTCTGCGGGAGGACCCTGCCTTGCTCTTCGCGGCGTCGGCTGGCGGCCGCGCGTCCGTGGCTTGCAGCTGCTTCACACCAGCCTCTGCGTCCGTCGTCACGTGGCCTTCTCGCTGGGCGTCTGTGTCTTCGTAGCTTGCCCCACTCTGGGTATCCAGACTTCCTGCTTCTTCTAAGGACATCAGTCATGGCCCAGAGCCCACTCTAATCCAGTATGGACTCCTCTTCACGTGGTTATCTCTGCCAAGGCCCTGTCTCCAGATAAGGCTGCATTCTGAGGTGCTGAGTGGGCATAAACTTGGGGGGCATACTACTCAGCCCAGTGCAGATACCTTCAGAGCCATCCGCAGCCCTGGAAGGGGCCTAAAGACAATAACCCAGGCGGGCGTGTTGGCAGGGAGGGCTCTTCCAGACCCCGCCCCGCACCTCGCCCGGCGTCAGAGGAGGCAAAATGGAAAGAAAACAATCCTAGAAAAACGACGCTAATGCAAAAACATTTTCTTTTCCGGGCTCAGTTGGAATGTTGTGCTTTGTTTTTTATTTTGTCTATTGGGTTTGGTGGAGCTTTTTTGCTATTTATTGTTATGATACGCACTAATCTATATTCTAGTTGGTTTAATCAACATGCCCTTTTTATAGGAAAAAATAAATGAGATTTCGTGGCTGATTTTGGACTGCAAGAGCACCTGTCCAGATTCACCTAGAGGACAGGGCACAAAAGCATGCGACAGGGAGGGGCTTGGAAGGGAGATAAAAGTCACTTTTTATCTTTGAAAGCCCAAGTTAAATTCACCTTGTCTAACAGACCTTGTGATACTGAGTTACACCCTTTCTCTCAGCCAGCACAAAGGGGTAGTTTCTGGAAGGGAAAGACATAATCCTAGAATATATTTTTTTCTTTAATAAGCTAGTAGGGCTCTAGCACCCATGAGAATATTTAAAAGAGTTCTGGAGCTATTTATCTGTTCATCCTTAGCCGTTTCTTGGCATAACGGCATCCATAAATTTACCGCTGAGTGTAGAACAATGAATTTGTCCTAAACAATACAGCTCGCAATTTACAAGGATGCCCCCTGGTCGTTGTATTTCAGGATATGGTGAACACACTGTGCTTTCTGTAGTGAGACTTTTTCCTGAATCCAGACGGCTCTTCTAGTCTCCTGGGCCTCAGAAATGCCTTCCTTCAAGCCTGCTTTTCCGGACTAAAGTTGGGTCCTTTATGTGGCAGCTGCTCCCTCCCCCAACGCCTCCCCTGAATCAGTGTTTGCTTTTCTCAGAGCATACTTCAGCCCCTGACCTCTATCCCTTATTCAGCCAGAAATTCTGGATGCATCTCCGGGCTCAGCCCAGGTCCAGACAGAGCTCCGATGCTGAACTCGCGCTGATTCACCATTCCAGGGCCATGACCTTCCATGTCAGTGTCTCAGCTAGACAGAGTCAATGTTCGTACTTTTTACAGAGACCATTGTTTTCATTGACAACAAAAGTCCAGACATCTCTGAGCTTTAAGGTTTTGTTTGTTCGTTCTTCGTTTTCGTCGTGGCTTCTTGTTTTGTCTTCCCATTCAAGGCCTCTTTCTGCTTTGCTACAGATTAGAACCCAGGCGTGTGATCGTGGAGCATTATTGCTCCCAATTCTTCATGTTCTCCCTGTATCTAAATTCTACATCACCGCCCTTTGCTCGGCGAGTCTGAAGTACCTTCACTACAATGGGTGGAGTCTTCTTCCTTGCCCTATTGATGTTAGGCTTGAGCACATGACTTGCTTTAATCAAAGGAACATGGGCAGAAGTGACATCAGTTTCAGACTGAGGCCTCAAGAGACACTGCTTATTCCTCTTGCCTTTCTTGCATTCCTGTGATCTATCAGGAACAGAGCTTTGCAGAAGTATCCTCTTCAGCTTGGGCCCCATTATAAATACCCATGGAGCAGATCTGAATCCCACCCACAGACTGTGAGAAAAAGAAATGTTGTTTGTCAGCAAATTTGGGGTGGTTTGTCATACGGCATTATGGCAGCAATTGCTGACTAATACAAGGCCAACTTGCTTCACTTCTCCGGACTTTCATTTTCTCATCTTTAAAATGAGGCCATCTGGTAATCAACGTGCTCAACTTTTTTTCTACCCCTGCACACCCAAGGGCTCTGGAATATACCCCATGGTAACAGAGACTAAATATACCAGCATCAAATATTGCAACACACTAAAGAAAGATAAGGCTTGGGGAATGTGAATTCCATGTAGGAACTGGAGACTTTCTTGGTGGCCTTGGAGAGAGTCGTTTCAGTGGGGAATGGAGCAGAAGCCCCGTGGCAGGGCTGCAGGGTAAATGGGAGGTGATAAAGTGAGTATGTGTGGGGTCCTCTTTCAGGCCATTTGTCTGGGAAGGGAAAGATGGGTGGAGTAAAAGCTGGGGTGGACCATACGATCAAAAAAGAGGTAGTTAGCCGGTAAGTTGGTTGGTCGGCTGGCTTACTTGTATGTTTTAAGATGAGAAAATTGAACCTGCAAGGAAACATTGACGGTGTCGTAGTTAAGGGATAATGAAAGTAAGGGCTTGGACACGAGTATGCAGGAAACAGAATGTCTGGTTTATGAGAGAATGTAGAATAAGACTGACCAGGATTTATTTACTAATTTGGTATGCATCATTTGCACTTCGAGTCCTCAAACCCAAGGGTAAGGCGAGTGTCAGCCAATGAAACAAAGGCCAAATGGAAAATAGAATTGTGCATTCACTATTCACATCCAAGGATAAATGTAAATTTTGTCATAGGAAAATTTGAAAAAAATTTCTGGAAAGCAAATTGAGTGTAAAGCTTGATTTATAGAGCGCTTTTCAAGAAATTGATTTTCTTTTCATTTTAAACACATACAAATAAGAAACGAACAGTCGCACTAATAGACTAACGATAATATAAACTGATGTTAGATTTACTGTTTACATAGTGCTCATTCTCCCTTACAAGGAGAAAGAAAGGTGACTGTCCCCACCACACCATTGGTGGCCATCTCCAACATCACCTAAGACTTCTTAGTTGCTGAATACAATAGGCATTTTTAAAATCTCATCCTGCTTGTTCAAGGTTAAAAGCTACCCAGTGGTATAAGCTCAAGATCATTCAAAATGAAGCCACTTGTTTGAAATACAGCTCTCTTTACCTTCACTTCAGTGCATTCCTGGAGATCATGTGAGAATTCTGGACGGTGTTTAGCAAATTAAATTAAAATTAGGGTCTACCTAGCATTTATGCAGTTACTGTTGAGTATAAGCCCACAGATATTGGGTAATAATAATGATTAACATCGATTGACACTAACTGTGCCCAGCACTGCTCTAATTCTTACTTTACATTTTAACCCATTTAATCCTCCCAACTTACTACAAAGTAAGTATCGTTATCATCTGTTTTCCAGGTGGGGAAACTGAGACACAGAGACCTTCCAAACTTGCTTAAGTTCACAGAGCTAGTCAGAATTTGAATCTCAAAGTCCAAGCTTTGGCTCATTACACCAAGTGGAGAAAAGCAGCCAAGAGTGAAGTGTTTTTAGTGTGTTTTTAAAAGCAATGTTGATAAAGTAACATGTGGCTAAAGTGCTTGAGAGTAGTTTATTTCCCTGAATGGATTCAGCAGTCACCTATGCACTATGATTTTGTTGAGCAATCCTTCCTTCGTAGACTGTGCAGAGATGAACTTCAACCCATAGCCCAGTCAGTCTAAGCCTGAATTATAAAGACAAAATCTTTTCTTAAGATCCAGAGTTTGATTCAATGAAACTTTATTGTATAACAAACTGGGGTGGTAGCTGGCTGTAATGGTAGGCGGCCAGGAATGAATGAAAATTCTCTGTGGTGATATTCATAGTAGCAAAGAACAACTAACATACATGGGGTGTTAGCTATATAATGCCAAGCACCTGCCACACGAAATCCTATATATGATCTTTTTAAATTCAGTTTGGTTCAACAAATAATTGAGCGCCTTTTAGCTGATAGAAATGTATTGAGTGCCCCAGTCAAGGCTAAAGCCGAGTAAGTCTTTGGGGAACTCATCTTCGAATGGGGGAGTCAGGGACGTGGAGAGGGAGAGAGAGGGGAGAGGGGAGAGGGGAGAGAGAGGAGGTACCGGGTGTGGTAGGGCTGGGAGCACAGGGAATGCAGAAGCTCTCGCCTGAATGAAGGACACCTGAGCAGAGGGAAGGAACTTGGTGGTCAGCGTATGGTATGTGGAAGAGCCTGAGCAGCAGAGAACACTGCGCCAGGTGGGACATGTTGCGGATGAACATGCAGAGTTGGACGGGAGCCGGTCAGAGAGGGCTGCGTGCGCCAGGCCAGGGCGGGCAGCGCAGTGGTTTCACGCAGCGGAGTGGCGAGCTCCCGGGGCGTCGTTCTGGCTGCAGAGTTGCAGAACAAATTTGTGGGGCACAAGACAGGAGGTGGGGAAACCGTTTGGGAGGCTATTTCTAGCCAAGGACGTTCCTGAAATCGTGAAGTACAGTAGAGAAGAGTAGATAGAGAGGAAGGAATGATTCAAGGACCACTTAGGAAGCAAGACTGCCAAGACTGTGGATCGGTTGACTGTCGGGGGTGAGGGAGAGCTGGCCTGGGTGCCCAATGCTGAGAGGCAGGGATTATCAACGAGGAAACTAGCAGGAATAGGGTGACTTGCCCACGGTCATTCAGCACGAAAAGTGTATGTGCCCTAAACTGTAAAGGCCCAGCTGATCTCCACAATGGCCCATTTCTCCTGAGACCTTGCCAGTTACCTTCCTCTATTATCCCTTGTATCATGAGATGTTGCTACCATTTTGGTCACTCTCCGTGTGCAGATAGAGTTCAAACCCGTTAAGTATATAACTGACTGTGCTTCACAATGCTTACAGCCCGGGGTTCCCAGATCCCTATTGATCTGCGAAGGGGGCACCTGATATATTTTCAGCATTTCAAAGAGCCTAATGTAAATTGTGTGCTTATTGACAATAAGATTGTGCGGGTTAACTAAAATGTCAAATTTCTTTGCTTTGGAGTAGAATTATAACTTGGCACACTAATGCTGGTTATCTCATTGATCAGCTATTCTCATTGGCAGAGCTTCCATCAGCTTGTCTTTGAATATTTTTTTTTTTTTTAAAAAGGGAAAATAAATCAATCATTGTTGTTTGGACAGTAGAACATGGGACCTATGGGGAAATGATACAAAGAGTGCATGGTGGTGAAGAGTTTAGATAGCATTGCTTTAAGCTGTGGGGATTGGGGTTCGATAGAACAGTGGGGGAGGAGGAGGTGCTTGTCCTGTGATGCATCTCGTCGGGGGTTGGATGTGTCCTGTCCCCCCACACTGGTCAGGACAGCCCGCCCAGACCCCGAATGCTCCCCCATACGCCACGTTGTCTAAATGGCATGTCCTGCGTTCTGTCCCGTCCCCTCCTTTTGCATCAGAGCCTTGCTCTTGGATCCCTAATGTGACAATTTACTTTATCTGAACTCGTGGGAATGTTATCCACCGCACATCAGTGAGGTGGAGCCAGAACACACCAAGAAAACCTTCAGCGCTCATTGAGTGTGTGGACGAAGCAGTAATTCATTGACTCTTTCAATGAGGCATGTGCAAGGCATTCTGCCAGGTGTTGGGTGCCACTAGTGTGCAAGTCGGAGGTAGATTAATCCTACCCTCCCCCATGCTTGTGTGCATGCACACGCACGCACGTAACTAATCATTTGGAAGCAGAGCTGTTGTCTCAGTTACCTGAGGATGAGTATGATCATTAACATTTATTAAGCAGCTACTAGGCGCAAGGCACTGATTGGCTTAAAGTCCAGCCCCCGCCCTCAGGGGCTTATAGTCGAGCTAGGAAGAGAAGACACATGCATGAACAACAAAATAATACGGTGAACGCCAAGACAGCAGTAGACACAGCGAGCACTAGTGGAGTCCAAAGGGGCCAGGGGCATTGAGGGCTGGCCTGGTTCAGGAGACCTTCAAGAGTGACATTCGGATAAGGTTTGGAAGGATGGATAGGATTGAGTTAAACAGAGAGGGGAGGACGTTCAGGCAGCAGGGACCGCGGTGTGGTGTGCGAGATGTACAGAGGAGGTGGGGCATGTCGTATGTACGCAGGAGGGACGAGCCAGGAGGATGTTAGGGCGCCTCTCAGCCCCGAATGTGGAGGCGGCAGCTGCTCTGGGTGCATAGCGTTGGCCCTCCCCAGGGTGTCTGTGTGTAACGCTTGAAAAATAGGATTTGGGTTGAAGCCACTATTTGTAGAGGTTGGCCTTGCGTTCAGGTCATCTCTGACACCATTCATTTTTCCAGACACCTTTGAGCAAAAAAAAAAAAAGAAAAAAGGCCATCTTTTTTCTAGGACCATGTTCAGAAATTGCTGTTTACTGAGGCGAAGCAAAGACGCTCACTTTTGCGAGGACATATGGAGGTTTAGGATGTCCCTGCAGTGTGACCCAGGACCACACTCTGTGAGGAGGCCAAAGACAACTGAGAGAGGGGAGGGATCTGGGGATTTTCCCACTCAGCTGACACTCCTCCCCTGCCCCACCACACAGGAAGTTGTGCAATGTCACATATTTCTAGAAAACCAGGAACAAAGCTTTTCTTAATAATTGATGTGCCCCCATCAGCACTTTTTAAAGAAATAGAACAAAAAATCATCAGATTTGTATGGAGGCACAAAAGACCCTGAATTTCCAAAGCCATCCTGAGAAAAAAGAACGAGGCTGGAGGCATCACTCTGCCCAACTTCAAATTGCAATACAAAGCAACAATAAAATGGCATGTTATTGGCAGAAAAACACACACGCAGACCAGTGGAACAGAATTGACAGTCCAGAGTTAAACCCCATTTATATGGGCAAATAATTTTCAACAAAGATGCCAAAAACATACAGTGGAGAAAGGAAAGCCTAGTCAATAAATGGTGCTGGGAAAACTGAAAAGCCACCTGCAAAAGAATGAAACTAGACTGTTGTCTATCACCACACACCAGAATTAACTCAAAATGGATTAAGGATATAAGACTGGAAACAATAAATTGCATTGAAGAAAACATAGGTACTAAACTCATGGACTTTAGACTTAACGAGGATTTTATGAATTTGACCTCAAAGGCAAGGGCAGTAAAAGCAAAAATAAATGAATGGGATTACATCAAACCGAAAAGCTTCCGCTCAGCAGGAGAGACCATCAACAAGGCAAATGGAAGAACATATTTGCAGGCAACACCTTCGATAAGGGCCTAATATACAAAATATACAAAGAACTCATACAGCTCAATAAAAACACAAACAAGCAAACACTCCAATTAAAAAATCGGCAGAGGACCTGAATGGACACTTATCCCAAGAAGATATACAAATGGTCAACAGCCATGTGAAAAGATGCTCAGCTTCACTGGCTGTTAGAGAAGTGCAAATCAAAACCACAATGAGATACCGTCTCACACTTGCTAGAATGGTTATTATCAACAGGCCAAGTAATAACAAGTGTTGGAGAGGATGCAGAGAAAAAGGAACCCTCATACACTGCTAGTGGGACTGCAAATTGGTACAATTACTATGGAAAACTGTGGAGATGCCTCAAAAAACTAAGAATTGATCTACCATATGATCCAGCAATCCCTCTACCGTGTGTTTACCCAAAAGACTTGAAAACATATATCCAAAAAGATATTTGCACACCGATGTTCATAGCAGCATTATTCATGGTGATTAGGACATGGAAGCAACCGAAGTGTCCTAAAATAGATGATTGGATATACAATCTTATTGCTGGAATATTACTCAGCTATAAGAGATGAAATACTGCTATTTGCAATGACATGGCTGGACCTTGTGATAATCATGCTGAGTGAAATAAGCCAGACAGAAAAAGTTGAAAACTACATGATATCACTTATATGTGGGATATAAACCTAAAAGCACTAAACAAACAGGACAGAGACTCACGGACATGGGCTATAGACTAGTGGTGACCAAGGTGTAGGGCGGAGGGAGAAGGTAGATAGGGTAAAAGGGGTCAAATATGTGGTGACAGAAAGAAATCTAAGGGCAGTCAATATACAATGTATATGACTTACTGTTGAATTGTACTCTTGAAACTTACGGATTTTGTTAATGTCACCATAATAAATTTTTAAAAAATATCTAAAAAAATAATTGAAGTGTCAGTCCACAACAGTGTGAGCACCTGCCCCCTGTGCCTTCTCTCCCCAAAGTCTTGTCTCCATGTGCAGATGTACATTATTTTTGTAATCAGAAACAGGTCCCTGTAACACTGCTGAGGTTCAAAAAATGGGCACTTACTCTCAGTGGCAAATGACAGACAGCTTCTTAGGTTGGTCATTATGGTTTTCAGGAATAGAGGGAACGGTTCATTCAACAGGCGTATTTCTAGAAGAGCCACTGTCCTCCCAAGGAAAGTGGCCCCAAGCATTTATGCAAGCAGCTCAGTAAGACGCCAATGAAATTTTGATGACTTCTTTTGTTAATAGAATAAATGAGAGTCTTCTTTCATCTCTGCCCTAAGAGTAGATGCTACCAGAAGCCTGAATTACTTACCAGATAAGAGAAAGTATGACCATAAGTATTAAGACTATTGCTGTTTTCTTTAAAACAAACAAACAAACAAAAACTAAGAACAACTCATATGTCCAATGAGTGTGGCCCTTCTATAGAATTCCCAGGCTTCCAGAACCTCTGAGTAAACAACAAGTCTTATTATTTTATAATCACATTTTTGTTTTGGATTAAAAATAATACTACCTGGTCTAATCACCTGTTTGTCCAAATCTGGGCTGCTTTTAAAAAACAGTCCATTCTCAATAGAGATGATAATCTCTTGCCTTGAGGGCTATCAGAAGACTGAATCTAGACACCCAGGACCATTCCCACAGAAAAGTGTTAAGAATGTGTTTTCTGATTGGGGCATATCTGCAGTAAAGGTTTAGCCTATCAGGAAAATGCCTTTGAAGGTCATAAAATTCATTTGGCTGTATAAGTTCTGGTGCGTATGCTAAAATAATCAGTCACGTTACTTTATAGTCACACCTCGTACTCTCGTTCTGGAAAATCAATAAAGCCAGGGGAAGGCTAGGGATATTGTGTATAACTGTTTAAAAGAGAGAAAACAAAAAAATAATATTCTGTGAAAATGGTCCTCGAGGAAGCACAGACCTAGTTTTCATAAGCAGGCTCAATTTTATCTCCAGCTCATCACTGAGTTATTAAACCAAAGTGCCCATCATATCCTAGACAAAAAAAAATACAAAAAATTAAAAAAAGGGAAATAGCACACATCCTTCACTAGATGCTCTGGGGCACTGAAAATTATCCACGGCCTTTAAAATGTATTTCTAAAACGTGTCCATTGTTCACACTCTTAATGACATCTTTCCACCAAATGTTACAAACCCTGATGTCGCCTTCGCCTGTGATACTCCCCCACCTAAAAAGGTCTCCTTCTTCTCCTCTGCCAAATCAAGTTTTCCCTGCATTTCAGGACCCAGCTACCTCCGACTGGCTGGTGACGCAGAAAAGCCCAAGGACTGGGACGAGGAGGCAAGATGCAGGTGTCATGCACAAGGCCACAACGGGGCCCCTAAAAGCTGCTGTATGGGAGTATTTCCAGGCTGCTAGGACTCCCTCTCAGCGCCACAGGAACTGCCACAGAGGACGAGTAGGGCATCCGGGCGCAAGAGGGAGCACGCGTGTTTTATCTGACTTGCTTTTCAGCAGCAGCGCCTAGGTTTGTGCAAGAGCATCAATCTCTAAAGCGGTCATGGTGTGTAGGTCCAGAAGGCACTCGGTGGTCGTCTGCACCGGCTGCCCACGCCACACAGCAAGTGCTCTGGCAGCGTTCCTGATGGACGCTGACGGGCACTCACAGCCCCCCAAAGCCATTGCCGAACAGCTGTGGTTACTTGTTTACTTTGATGTTGAACTGGA
Source organism: Rousettus aegyptiacus (assembly GCF_014176215.1). Classification (NCBI taxonomy): domain Eukaryota; kingdom Metazoa; phylum Chordata; class Mammalia; order Chiroptera; family Pteropodidae; genus Rousettus; species Rousettus aegyptiacus. The sequence goes on from NW_023416288.1 coordinate 55,405,796, forward strand.
GCCAGCCCCACCCGTTGGCCTCGCTTTGCCCTCTAGACTCCGTACCCTCCATGTCCCAAAGTAAACATCATCAACCCTGAGGCCTCAGAGCTTGAGGGGGATCATTGCCATGTTTCATTCCTCTGTTCAGCAGCCCCTCCACATCCACGAGGCTGTGCAGCCGCCTAACTGCTGACATATCTGACCACTCTTTTCAAGGGAATGTCCCAAGCAAGGGTCTTGATTGCCCTTCTCGCTTTAGCCATAAGCAGCATTACTTACGTAAATAAGTTTAGGAAACACTGAGTTAAGTAAAGTTAAATGGTTTCTTTACTATAGAACCTTTCAGAGACTTTGACATGCCGTGAGTCTCCAAGAAGGGCCTTATACATGATTATATTTAACTTCCCAAACATTTTCAGGAACAGAACTAGGGAAGAGGTCATCAAACTGATCTTCACGCTGGAAATACCCACTTCTGTGGCTGCATGTCCCAACCTCTACCTCCGATTATAACAAGGAACACTTAAGTGGCTTCCTCATTCTAGCAAGTTCAAGGCTTCTCAGCTGGCTGCCAGATTCCATCCCAATGGTTCTTCCCCAGCTTTATTGATGTATAATGGACAAATAAAAATTACATATGTTTAAGGTGTACTACTTGGTGTGTTCATATATGTATACCTTGTGTAATGATTTTCACAGTCAAGCAAATTAACATATCCATAACCTCACATTGTTACTGTTTGTCCATGTGTGTACTAAAAACACGTAAGATTTACAGATCTTAGCAAATTTCAAGTATAATACATTATTAGGAACTATAGTTACCATGCTGTACAGTAGATCACTAGAATTTATCTTATAACTGAAAATTTGTGCCTTTTGACCAGCATCTTCCCATTTCCCCCACCTTCTGTTCTACTCTCTACTTCTATGAGTTTGACTTTTTTAGATTTCATATATGTTTTGTGCAATATATGCCTTTTTGAGATGCTGATTCATTTCCTTTGGATAAGTGCTAAGAAGTGGGATTGCCAGATCATATCGTAGTTCTATTTCTAATGTTTCGAGGACCGTCCATCCTGTTTTCTGTAGTGGCTGCACCAATTTACATCCCGCCGGCCGTGCGCAGGGGCTCCCTTTGTTCTACAGCCTTGCCAACACTTGTCTTCTTGATGACAGCCATCCTCACAGGTTTAGGTGATGTCTGTTGTGCTTTTGATTTGCGTTTCCCTGATGACTAGTGATGCTGATCACCTTTTCATGTACCTGTTGGCCGTTAGTATTGTCTTCTTTGGAAAAATGTCTATTGAGAGATGTTGCCCATTTTTTGATTGGTGGGTTTTTGTTTGTTTGTTTGCTGGCTTGTTTTTGACTATTGAGTTGCATAAGTTCTGTTATAATTTGGGTTTTAACCTCTTATCAGATAGATGGTTTGCAATACTTCCTCCCATTTCATAGGTCGTCATTTCATTTTGTTGATTGTTTCTTTTGCTGTGCAGAAGCTCTTTAGGTTGTTGTAGTCCCATTTGCTTATTTTTTTATCTTTCATTGCCTGTGCTTTGCATGTCATATTAAAAAAAAAATCATTGCCAAGACCAATGTCAAGGGGCTTCTTTCCTATGTTTTCTTTTAGAAGCGTTTTAGTTTTCTTTTAGGAGTAATCTACAGATTGATTTAAGTCTTTAATCCATTTCAAATTAATCTTTGTTATGGTTAAAAGATAAGGGTTCAATTTCATTCTCTTTATGTGTTTATCCAGTTTTCCCAGCATCATTTATTGAAGAGACTTTCCTTTCCTCATTATGTATTCTTGGCTTTTTTTCTTTTTTTTGGTCAAAAATCGACCACCAAAGAATTAATTGACCACGTATGCATCAGTTTATTTCTAGGTACTTTGTTCTGTTCCATTGGTCTATGTGTTGTTTTTTTTAAATGCCAGTAACAGACTGTTTGTTTTGACAACTATAGCTTTTACTATAATTTGAAATCAGGAAGTGTGGTGCCTCCAGCTTTGTTCTTCTTTTTCAATATTGCTTTGTTTATTCAGAGTCTTTTATGGTTCTATACAAATTTAGGATTATTTTTTCTATTTCAGTGGAAAATGCCTTTGGAATTTTGATAGGAATTGCACTGAATCTATAGATGACCTTAGGTAGTATGGGTATTTAACAATATTAATTCTTCTGATCCATGAATACAAGATATCTTTCCATTTATCTGTGCCTTAATTTTTTTCATCAGTATCTTATAATTTTCAGTGTACAGATCTTTTATAGCCTTGGTTAAATTTATTTCTAAGTATATTGTTAGTTTTCATGTTATTGAAAATGGGAATATTTTCTTGATTTCTTTTTCAGATATGTTGTTATATGTATGTAGAAACACAACTGATTTTTGTATGTTGATTTTGTATCCCGCCACTTTACTGAATTCGTCAATTAGTTCTAACAGTTTTTTGGCGGTGTCTTTATGATTTTGTATTTGTATAAGATCATGTGATCTACAAACAGAGACAGTTTTACTTCTTCCTTTTTAATTTAGATGCCTATTATTATTATTATTATTTTTGACTAATTGCTCTGGCTAGGACTTGCAGCATTACGTTGAATAAAAGTGGTAACAGCAGGCATCCTTGTCTTGTTCCTGAAAAAGCTTTCAGCTTTTCACTGTTAAGTATGATGTGAGCTGTGGGCTTGTCATATATGGCCTTTATTATGTCGAGGTGCATTCCTTTTGTACCTAATTTGTTGAGAGTTTGTATCATGAAAGGAAGTCAAATCGAATTTTGTCAAATGTTTTGTCTGCATCGATTGAGATGATCATACAATTTTTGTGCTTCATTCTATTAATGTGGGTTATCCCACTTATTTATTTACATATGTCGAACCATCCTTGCATTCCAGGGAGCAGTCGTTTCTTTTAAATATGGCCTGAGACTGGTAGTGGGTCTAGAATTAGAGTCCAGTTCTCCCACATGTAAAGCAAGGTCTCTGAGAAAGAAACTTTCAGGTACAGTGAGGAACTTTTCTACTGTAGTCAAGTCTTAATGACCAATCGCATTTTATTTTCACCTGTTCTTAAATTAGAACACTAACTTGGTCTGATTCCTATCTTAATGTCCAGTTGATCTACACCTCTGGGTCTTGGGCTCTGAGCTTAAAATGCAGCTTGCCACTTGAAAGCCCTTCTATCTTCCCAGCACAATCTTCTCAGCCTCTGCCATATTCATGTATTTACTTGCTGTAATTGTTTAGCTACTTAATGGAACAGCCACGTTTACCTTTATCACTGCCTCATAAGCCAAGAAGCTCCCCCATGACTCCAAATTCCTCTGTACATTCTACCCTCCTGGCAGAAATAGAGAGATTACCGTACCCAAACCTCCATGCTCAAAGCATAAAACTATTTTCCTCCTCACGACTAGAGAGAACCAATTTCCTACTCTTTTTGATCAAGTTCTTTTTTTTTTTTTGATCAGCTACTCATACTCATTAAAGAAATATAGAAGATGAAGAAAAACTAAGGAATAGAAATCACCCATAACCTCACCACCGAAAGAAAACCACTAGTTACTATTTGAGCTATTTCCTTATAGTCTTTCTTAGAGAATAAAGAAATCTTTATCTTACCAACAGGAATCCAGCTGCCAGTTCTTAGGTGTGCTTGAGAGTTTAAAAGCACTAGAAGTGAAGGTTGCCTCTAGCAATATCCAACTCATACCGCTGATTTCTTGTACATCAAATCTCTTTCAAGAGTAAGAATTCCAAACAATTTTACATAGAAAAATGAGTTTTTAAAATGTTTTATGACATGTGTTAATCACCTTCGCCGCGCCTCATGTACCTCTAGCCAGCATAGTCTCCGTTTCCAGCTCCATCTCCAGGCCCCGTGGAGCAGCTCTCGTCAGCTTCTACCCCAATGCACAGTGTTCAGCCACCTAACTGCCAATCCAAACGATCATCACTGAAAAACCGTATGAAATGCAGTTTGGGGAAAACTATCAAAATATATTATGCCTATTTTACAGCGGCCTCTGTTTAAACGAAATTAACTCTTTTGTCTTCTTTCCAAATTCATGCACTTAAAAATTAAGAAGCGTTTCTCAGGTGCATGCTATGGTCGCTGCTCTGCTGAGTGAGAGGGGAGGGGCCGCAGAAACTGTACGCCTGCCACAATTAGGGAAGTGGTCAAAAAGTTGGTACAAACCGAGAACACAATAGGTTTTCAGGAAAGGGGGTAATTCATGTGGGCAAAAGAATTAAGATTTGTACTGAGCTGTGAAGGATAAGAGAATAACCAGCAAGAAAAATACCGGCAGAGATTAGAGGCTGGAATTAGCCTTCAGCCAACACTTATGAGGCACCAAGGACGTGCCGGGCATTGTGAGAGAAAGAGAGGGGAAGAGACAGGTGATTAAAGCAGCACTGTGGGGGCCTCGTAAATGCCTCGGGCGAGCAGGAACAGCTTTCCTGAAGAGACGCCTTCGGCTTAGCATTGAACAAAAGAGGGGACGGGGGTTCCAAGCATGGGGACCGGCGAGGGCACAGGTGCCGGGAGACCAGGAACAGCACAGGATGCGGGCGGGAGGGAGGGGAGATGAGGCTGCCGGAGGAGGCGGGAGCCAAGCCCTAAGTCCTGGATGCGGGGCTGATGACTATGTACTTCTCAACGGTGCCCCAAATGCTAGGAGAACATCTGTGCCACGGACAGATGTTTCCAGGATTGTAACGAGGTATGAGACCTCGCCTCTGCCCTGAGAGAACTCACGGGCCGGTGGAGGAGGCAAGAAACAATCCTGGCGTCCTTCATGATTTTACCTTCTCAGGGTTCAGGCTCTGCATTGCAATCTTTCCTGGCCCGATAGCAGGTGTAGCCCTTCGGGAAAGACTGAGGAGCTTACATGTCCAGGACGCGCCACCCTCCACGATCACCCCCAGCACCGAGAGGGCTGTGAGTGTCTCTCCACCTCCAGCTCCCCGAGCTCCCCTCTCTCTGTCGAGAAACTGAAGAGGGACGGGGACTCAGTGGCTACTTAGAGTCCTGCCTGGAACAGGACGGTAGACAGGCCAGAGATGGTTTCCCTGAGCTGCATCAAGGGACAGACCTGAGAGTCCCAGAGCCGTGGCCACTCCCTCCTGCCCCCTCCTGTCCTTCGGCAATATTCTCTCCAGACGTCGCGCTTACCCCAGACCCTCCGTGTCTCCCCCTGCCTTGGGCATCAGATCCAGACTCCCTCTTTCCTGACCTTGTCCCAGGGCGTCACTCCATGCCTGGCACACATTATTAACAGATCAATAAATATTTTCACGATAACAAATGGAAGTCGGCTGTCGCTTGCCGTTTGCCACCTCTAATCTCCGTGTCTTTGACCCGGGTTATTACCGTGGCCGCGGGAACAGATTCCGAACGCACAGCTGCCTGGCCGAACGACACGGCGTTCTTGTCCGTGACTCCCTGATTTACGCCGATTGCGAACACCCAGTGACAGCAGCTTATCAGCCAGGACACAGGGCCCTTTCCATGGCCAGAGCGGCATTGATATATGCAGTTCATTCATTCATTCTTTCCTTCGTCAAACATTTATCAAGGCCATACTATATGTCAGGCACTCACTCAGCTGGGGGTTAAGAATAAAGAAATGAAAAAGACACAACAGAGACAGAAAGAAACAGGTAGGAAAGTCTGTAGGATAAACGCTCCTGCCGTGAGATCACCCCGAGGACTCAAGTGGGACATGCTGTGAGAATCACAGTCGAAAGCATAGCTATTGAGGAGAAATTCGTTTTAATAAACACATTAATAAGAAATTGAAAGTCTGCCTAAAACACGGAAGACTTCATGTTCCTCTGCGTTTAGGCTGCATGGATAGTTCATTATAGCGGCTGACGTCTACTAAGCACCTACTAGGTGTCGGGCACTGCGCTATGCGCATCACCGAGCACAGGGACGTGTTGAGATGGGTGGGTGGGGCGGGGGCAGAGGGCTACCGTTTGGCTCTGGTTCTGTGGATAACTAAACCAGTTAAAAAGCAGAAGAGCACTGGGACCGAAGCTGGGTTTCAGAATCAGTGTGCAAGAAGTCATTTCGTCATCACAGAACATCAAACGTGAATTCCATTTTCAGCCATGCAATTTCTAAAAGAATAACACCTCGCATTTGCATAATGCTTGATGCTTTTCAAAGTGCTTTCCCGGTTATTAATCTAGAGGAGGCTTTATTACCACCGGAAACATAAATTAAAATTCTGTTCAAACTCCAGTTCTCCGTTATTTTTGCCACTTTCCCCTCAAACGCCAGAGCCTCCTAAATCCAGGTGCTCATGACTGAGTCACTTTAATAAACTGAACCGACAAGGTGAACATGTATAAATGTTGCATTTTGCGGGGCCTTCGATCAAGCCAGACTTTCGAAGACCCCCCCCCCCCCCCCGTTGAATGAACAGAATCACAGGGAGTTATTCTCAGTTCGAATCTGAGATCGTTTCAGGGTCTCAGACTTTGTGGGCACGGCCTGCGCTGTGTTCGCAGGACTCTGCTTCCTTCTATCAAATATTAGAAAACAAGGAAATTAGTTCCACCAGTTTGTCCATAAGCCTCCAGAAACCCCCGTCGGTCAGTGACTTCCCGCAAAATAGTCCACAGTGCCAGAGGCGCCTGTGTCCTCTTGTTTTTTAATGTAACATGAACCAAGTGGCTGAATCGGCTGTAAATCCAACATGGGGAGAAGATCTAAGAAAAACAACGTGCGAAGATATGATGGCGTGCATGGAAATACTTCTCCCCAAACCTTTCCAATGTGTTTCTCTTTCCATCTCTTTCAAACTTAATTATGTGTAGCATTCTCAGTCACTGAATCACCAGCCTTTCCTGACACCTCAATCTCGTGCATTCTAGCGAAAGATTAACCTGGCTGTTTGCTTTTAATTCTGAAGCTGTGTTAATACTCAACTCCCTCTAGATTAGAACAGAAGAAAAACACACTCCCGCATACCCCACCCTGGTTCCAGCGAGGCTCCAGGGCTGCCATTTCCGACAATGTCACAAGTCATTGGAACGTGCCAGGCTCACTTACCATGTCAGGAGGGCCAAGAGGACCACAGAGAGGGCCACTGTCAGCATGGGGCCGTTCACTTCCAGTGTGAGGAAGCCCAAGACTCCCATTGTTCCCCGGAGACCCTAGCGGGGTGACTTCCAGAAGACAGATGGCAGCTGATCGTGTGTTGTTACAGGAACCGCAGCCTGCAGACGAAGAAGGAAGAGGCAACCAAGAAAACATCACATTAAGCGGGTCCCCAAAACGCGTTCTTTCTCACAGCGTCTCCTTCTAAAGAGGAAGGAAGAGGAGGGAAAAACAAAGGGTTTCAGTGTAAGGCGATGAATCAGCAGCTTTACTTTCTTGATGACTACGCTGTCAATAAACATTTATGTTTAACTTTTCTGGGGAGCAGCAACAGAAGCGGCCCCACGTTGGCTGAGAAACAGAATGGTCACCGCCATAGATTTCTCCTCCGACAAGTCATCCCTGAAGGAAGACTCCTCCAAAAATAATAATAATAATAATAATAATAATAATAATAATAATAATTCGTAATTAAATGAAGACTCTGAATATCCCAGAAGAACTGGGGACAGACAGCAACCTGACAAGAAATGCTGACCGCGCTGAGAACGTTCACCCCACAAAGTTCATTGGTTCCTGGGGTCTAATGACCTCTCTAGGGTCAGAGGTGGCTGATGGCCGGCTGTTGGAACAGACCAGAAATCTTACCTCAGATCGGCACTCTCATCCTGAGTTCGAGGATTTCTTAAATGTCTAAAAGCACATCCATAGACTTACGTATGGCACCTTTGTTCCAGTTCTGAGCTTATCTGACTGACTCAAGAAGGCTGATTTGCTTATTAGTCATCGTAGTTCACCCTCAGTAGAGGGGAGGGTTTATTGGAGTACAATGGGCCTTGCGCTTCATTTTGTGTGCCACTCAAGGTTTTAATATGGTCGTGTTTATGTCTGTTAAAATCATTCTGGCTACACGTGAAGGATTCATTGGAAGGGAGCAGGAGGAAAAAAGCAGGGGGGCTACTTACGAGACTTTTGCATTCATTCTGAGTCGCCGCCGCTCAGACTACAGTAGGGATGGGAGAAGGAAAGAAGTAGATGAACTTGAAATGTGCTTTAGGGGTGGAGTCTGCAGAATTTCCTGGTGGATGGGATGTGAAAGGGAAGGAGGGAACACGTGTGATTCCCAGTTTTCCGACTTAATCTATGGGTGTATAAGGTGCCGTTTACTGAGATGCAGAAGATGGGGAATTGTTGGGAAAATCAAGAGTTTACTTTTGGTCCTGAGACACGTGGGAGACATCAGCGTGGAACTGTCGAGTAACCTCAGCTGAAAACGTAAATAATAATGAATAATGACAGTGCCATTTGTGGAGTACTTACTATGTGCTAGTTACTATTCTAAGAGCGTTCATATGTGTTAACCGCTTAATCCTCATAAACCACCCAATGAGGTAGAGCTTATTAAGCCCATTTTATAGAAGAAAAAACCGAGGCATGGAATGGAGGACTCTAAAGCCCATTCTCTTAACCAAAGGTTATAGTCAAATGTGGACGCCGTCAATAGACAAATGGTATGTAAATCCAGAGGAATCGATGAGCTACAGCCACAAATAAGAGAGTGAACCACACCAGTACCAAGCACTTCTCTTTCCTCTGGCCATTTGCCCTGCCACCCTCTTTTGCATTTTTACTTAAGTAGCCCCCAAGAGCTGCAGCCTATCTGGACCCAAGTGGCCCGTGCTCCAGCCTGGTCTTTTCGGACTTCCCCTCCCCTCTCCACAGGCTGGGTCTCCTTTGTCCCATCCGATCAGTGTGTCCTGAGATGTCAAGGAATCTGCGTATTCCCCCTCACGAAACAGAGCTGCACTTTTAGCTCCTTTCAGCCACAGGGGCCGCCATGTGGGGTGTGGAGGATAGCAAGCCGGCATGGAGAGTGCGAGCTCATCGTGGCCATGGATTCAGAGTTGGAAGGACCACCAGAAGCCCTGAGACCATCGATATCAAAAGGATGCTCAAGGAAAAAAGAAAAAAAAAATTTTTTTTTTTTTGAGATTCGAAGTTCAAATAAAGATGAGAAATGCTAGTGTGAGCATTGAGAAGGAAGTTTATTTGCCGAAAGACCTCTCAGAGAAGCTAACCTGCTGGTGTGCCCCAGGATGCTCCAGGCATGGGATACAGAGAGCAGCGCTTCCCACGTGTGTCTGACCGAGGAACCCTTCTTCAGGGACTTTCAGTAACACATCCCGGATGTGGTATTCTTAGGAACATGCTTTGAGAAATGTTGACCAAGCCCAACTCTTATTGACAGAGGAGGAAATGGGGACCCAGAAAGGAAAAGTGGCTGGTACAAAGTCCCAAGGCTGCCTAGTGCTGGAACACAGGTCTTTTTTCAGGCTCTGCATCTAGAATATGCGCCTCACATCTACCCTGTGGACATGTCACCCATATACCTGGCACGGGTCCTGCTTCATTCATGGAGACACCTTTGAGTGTTGGTGGCCAGCTTAGAGACGTCTGGTTTTCTCGAGGGGTTGCCAGCTCTCCTAGTGGCACGGAGTTCATTAATTCATTCCTCTAACTAGTATTTTTGGAGCCCTTCTTCCTATGTGATTTGTGATTTGGGGAGAGATCATCACTCCCTTTCTGCACTTGCCTTACAGAAGAGATAATACTCAGCGAATTATGGACAGTAAATTAACGGAGATGGAGTAGAAGGGTCAGATATGAGAGCTATCATGGATTTTCATCAGGAGAGAAAGATGATTAAGGATGTGTTATAATTTTGACATCTATGACGCAATGCGGGGACCCTGGCCGGTATGCTTTCAGGATGAAGGGCAGACTGTTACAATGATATTTACCATCATTAAACACTAGACCTTGATTCTCTGGACATTTTCTTTTCAATAGCATATCTATCAAAAGCAATTAACTCTACAGAACTGTTTAAAAAATATCCTATACCCACAACTCCCAAAGACAAACTCTGTTAACAAATTAACGTGTATCCTCCCGTATCTTTTTCTATGCATATATAAACGTAGGTATATCTTCAATTTGTATGAAGACGAGATCATCATATCCATGACATGCTGCAGATGGCCTCTTTCACTCACCACGTCGTGACTATCTTTCCACACGCAGAGCTAGGGAGAGCCATTTGCTGCTTAGGATGCCACTGAATTAGCCCGCCCTCTGTCGAATGGCATTTGAGTCGTTCCCGAGTTTTCCTAACTACAGCGAGGCTGCAGTGAGCATCCCTGTACCCAACACTAGGGATTCGTGTGAGGATGTCCCAAACGACATTCTTACAAGTGACACGTATTTCAAAAATGCTGGCACGTGCTACCCTCCGTAAAGGCAGTGTCAGCGTCCCCTCCCTCGAGCTGTGTGCCGAGGTGGGATCTATCCCGTTTGGTCGGACACCCACCTTCCCCAGAGCTTTTCCCTTCTGCCCCAACTCACTCCAAGTCTATCTTTTTTTTTTCTCTCTCCTATAACCAGGCAGACACCTCCCCCAGAGTCGGGTCAACTGTTTTGACTTAAGTCTTTGTTTTTCTTTTTAAAGCTTTCACTCCATAAATTCTGTGGTATTTCCGCCATGTCCCTGTGTTTAAAATCCGCCCGTGCAGCTGTCTGAGTGGTGCCTTCCTCCTCTGCCAAAGGTTCCCGGCTGGCCCCGCTAAGCCCGATGTCTCTGGTGAGGTTCGAGGCACTGGGCACGTCCTTTCTGCCACGTGAGACCCCTAGTAAAAGGACAGAGGGTCTTAGCACCAAGCAAGTCCAAAGAGTGTTTACGCGATTGGACTTGCTTTTCGAACTCCCCTTCAGGAGGCAGACTGGATGGGTTGCACCTGACATGGGGACACCAGCAAAGAGGCCACAGGCCACCTAGGTAAGAGGATGGCCTGAGTAGAGCAGTAGACCTGGACAAGTGCAAGGCAGCACTGGGCTTTGAGAGGACTGGGAAGGCACAAGTAACAGTATTTGGTCATTGGTTGAGTGTAGAGGTGAAGGAGAAGGGGTCATTGAGAAGAACTCCCCAATATCTGGCTCCATCGATGGAGCCCATGTGATGCTGTATACAACCGTAAGGACACGAGGGAAGGGATAAGTTGAAAGGAAGTTATTGTGGCTTCGGCGGTGAGCAGGCTAAGCTCGAGGTCCCTGGTGGCTGCACGGGTTAAAAAACAAACAAACAAACAAACAAACAAATAAATAAAAAGCTCAGGAGGCAGCTGGAGAGGTCATGAGAGAAATCTGAAGTAGAGAAGTAGTTTTAGTTTCGGGAGCCATCTGCATATGGATGGAGCGAAGCCGTCAGGATAATACTGGCCGCAGAGAACAGGTAGAGAGCTGAGAAGTGGGTCATGAAGCGACATTGAGAGCAGCCAGCCATGCAGGAGAGAAGCCACCAGGACCCTAGAGAGACCGAGGAGAGATGATCTGAGGGAGAGAGAGCAGGGAAGCCATCAGAGGGACCCTGGTTTTGAGCCGAAAGGCATGGCTTTTTTGTTTTCCAAAGAACTGGGTTCAAATCCAGCCACTGGTGCTCACTAGAGATTGGACGGTCTTGAGAAGCTATTTAAGTCCCCACTCCTAAATTTCTCATCTATAAAGCGGGGATAATTAAATATGCTTCACAGTGTTGTTGTGGGGAGACCGAGGTACCCGTGTGGCATGCTTCACATAGCTCGGGCACGTAGTGAGCACTTGTGCGTGTGGTCTGTGATTGTCTTTCATGAACGTCACAGGAGGGTGGCTGTAAGAAGCAGGAAATGGCCGAAGGTGGTTCCAGAAAGGCCAAGTGAAGTGGTTACCAAAGTGTCTGAATTTAGCGATCAGGTCATTACTGCCAACCCCAGAATGGGGCGTAGAGAGATAGAACTGGAGAAATAGAGGCTTGGTAAGGACTGGTCCAACCTTCCCTGTACATCTCTTTGGCCCCCTGATGGAGACATGGGAGAAGGCTGAGATTTGGACCAGCGAGAGCGGAATTTCCAGGTGCCACTATGTGTGGGACCCCTGTGAAGCGAGGCCATCTCCTGTGTTAGGAGACCTTTGGGAGACAGCCACCATCATTGTGTCTGTCCGCCACCCCGCCTGCCGTGATAATACAGAACTATCTCTTCTCTTCGAGGTTGCTATGGAGATGTGCATAGGTTTGTAAACAGTTTTAAGGTCTATGTCAAATCTTGATTTTATATTGGTCATGAGGGCAGGGAGCATATTTCGTATATCATTGTACGTTATCACCTGGCAATCTTATATAGTCTCTTGGCTTTAACTAACATCCACAGGCTGATCACTCCCAAATCTGTTTTCTCCAGCCCAGTTCTCATTCCTGAGTTTCAGACTAATATATCCAGCTGTCCACTGGACATCTTCTCATAGATATAGCACAGATGTCGCAGAAACTAGACTCCTCATAGCAGCCTCCTTTCTCCATGAATCTCCTCATCCTCATCCACGTTCCCCATCTCAGTAAATGGTACCCCCTTCCACTTAGCTCCCAAGTCCAAAACTTGGGCTTGTCCTTGACTCTTCCTCCTCTCCCAGACCCCCACCTCCACATCCAGTTAATCACCAAGTCCTTCTGCCGCGTCACGTGGCCCGTGCTCTCAGTTCGTCAGATGTCGTCGCCCTTTGAGAATTGTCATCGGATCTCTCCTGGCACTCCTCGTCGCCGAATGTGGCCACGTGTTGATGATTAGGCAACGTTCCACTTGTGAACGTGGTGAGTCGGCAGGTGGCTTGACTGCCTTGAGGCAAGTCTTGGAGCTTTGAGACAAGCTGGTGCTGGGAACAGCCATTTTTCACCTCCTAGTCACTGGGGGTGGGGCAGAGATTGTGGAGACCGACTGCATGCCCGGAAAGCAGATTTCAGAATCCGCAGAGTTTGGCAGAAGAACGCCGTGGTATTCCGGGCAAGTCAGCACCCCACAGTCCTAACACGGAGTAAAGAGGGCACCGTGACATATGCGTGGGGCCCAGTCGTGGGGAATCCCAAAGCGGAAGACGATCAGAAGTTTGAGCAGCAGGAAATATATACGCAAGCAGATAGCAAGATCTCAGTCTCCAGACAGCAATACAGAAATAAGAATTGAGTCCTGGGGAGAAGAGTGGATAGAACAAGTGTCGTAGCAGGAGCCCCCAGATCTCAAGGGCTTGGCACCGTAGAAGTCTGTTTCTCACTCACCTAACAGTCTAAATGTGGGTGCTCCGTGGGCGGCCCTCCACGTAGTGATGCAGGAACACGGGCTCCTTCAGTCCCGTGACCCCGGCCGTCTAACGAACCCCTCAGACGCCGCTGCTGGCTCACCTGCAAGCAGCTGGCAAATGGGAACAGGACAAAAAATGTGAGGAAGGTTTTTCCACGTCTGGCCTGGAAGTGATGTGAACACTCTCGCCTTCATTTCCTCGGCCAGAATTCAGACACGGGCCACACCTACCCGAAAGGAGGCTGGGAAATGGAGTGGGCCCAGGAGGAAGAAGAAACAAGTTTGACAAACACCTAGCATCCCTGCCACAGGTAGGTCCCATCCTGGGTATGTTCCCAAGCCTGTGATTCCTGCATAGGAAACAAGCCACTAGAACAGGGTGGGGTGGCAGTTGAGTCCCCCACAAAAAGCCAAAGTCCTATTGTCAGTTCCGGGATCAGGGATAAAGAGGAACTAGGCTTTATGATGATGGAGTGCTGACATCTGACCCAGTTTCCCCAACTTCCTCCCCAGGAGGCTGAGTCTACGCCCATAGCCCTAGCTGCCAGCTGGGGTTTTGCTCCAGATTCACTGCCAGAAGCCTATCCACAGCTCCACGGAGCCATTGGAGCCATCCGTGTAAGATGCGCAACTAGACACAACTAGACGAGACTAGTCGACTCAACTAGAACCTCTTAGGATATAGTGCTACTTGGATCAAGCCTCGATTTTCCACACCCTAGTGGAGAGTGTGAGTCAGAAATATTTACTCTGCCTGAAGAAATCAGCCTCGTACCTTGAACATCTGTAGGGGTCCTAGCCCCCACCCCATATGCGCTGGACCCGAGGTCTTTGAGTTAAATACTGAGATCACATGGAGAATGCGGCCTGAGGTCCCAGCCTGCCGATACCTGTGCCCTCCTGCGTTATGACAGATCCCGTGTCAACCCATAACCTCAGCTTCTCCTCACAGGCCCGATTCCTTCCAGTGCATTTTCAGGACTCCAACTAGATGTCATCTCCTCAAGGAAGGCTCCAGAACCATCCACGATGATAAATTATACTTCTGTGTCCTGCCATAGCATCCCAAGCTTTCTCCGTTGACGAGTAATTGTATGTCTCCATGCTAGATGTAAGCTTTTAGAGAACAGAAACTGTATCTGATTCAGCAGCGTATCCCCAGTAGCTAGGAGAAAGTCTGCCTGTCATTCAGTAGGTGTTCATGAAATGTTTGTTGAATGAATGAATGAATGAATGAATGTACTTCTGCCTGTGTTTCAGGTAGCAGCCACCAGATGGCAATAGTGCTCTTTGGATTATGAAGATAGATGGTAATTAATGCTCTTTCTGCAAGAACACCTGGAATGAATCGAAGTTTACTCCCATAATCCAAGCACTTGGTTATTAACCTTCTATAAATCAGTTCATTGAAATAACCACAAACTTATTTCTCCAGCTACACTTTCTAAGAAAATATAACAAACGAAATACCATAAAGAAAGGGAGAGGCAGAGAGAAGGCACCATTGCGTCCTCAAGCCCTCGGTGTCATTCTCCATGTGGTCTCAGTTTGGCACCATATAACTCAAAGACCTGAAAGTGTCCATTTGGGTTCCTGAGCATGTGCAATTTCTGAAGCTTTCCCAGCCTGACGCCCGTGTGGCTGCTTGTACCTGCTGCGTGTTCACTGGCTCTAATTTTACTTGCTTATCTTATCAGGGTTTTACCAGTAGACCAGTTTGGCTGGAGTGGAGGGTTCATAAATAAGGCTAGTGGGAGATAAGGTCTGAGCAGCAGGGAGGGGCCAGCGGGAGGAGGCGTCGGGGTACCAGGAGTGTGGACTTTATCTCCCATACAGCAGGGTGGCTGGCAGAGGTGCTTGTGGTGCACACACACATGTACGTGCACGTGAGGGCAGGCAGGCATGCACACGCGTGTGCATGAGTGAAAGGGGAGTGGAATGGGGAGGGAGGGACCTACATCAAATGGTGCCGAGAAGGGCAGATGATGGATGGGCGGATGCTGAAGCGAGGGAGACCCACTTTGAGATGTCTGCAGTAATCTAGGAAGTAGGGCTGGGGCACGAGACAAGTGGAGGACGTGGATGGTGGACATCTGGGTGGCTTCATGAGATGTCCTTACATTGAGAACTGGAGGATTTGTGGACTGATTGGGGAAAAAGACGGAGAGAAGCAAGCCAAGGAAGGAGGCTCACCGTTGGGCTAAATCTTGGCTCTGTGCAAATAAGAAAAAAGCATGCCCTTCCCAAGGCACTTTCCCTCTACCTGCCGGAACATTGTCTTGTCTGCACGGCCCCTAGGTGAATGGCGCCTGGGGTTAGTCCATGCCCATCCTCTCCACAGCAGCCCTGCGGGAAGACTCCGGGTCCTCAGCTCCGATGAGAAAGCCGGGGATGGTATTCCTGAGAAGATGGCAAGAAGAGCATCGTTTTTAAGAAGAGCAGCACCCTGAGTTTCATGTATCTTCGATACAGCGGTGCTCAGGCGTTAGCGAGCGCCAGACACACGTGGGAGGATGTCTGAAAACACAGATCGCTGGGCCCCACGGTCAGCATTTCTGAATCGGTGGGTCTGGGCTGGGGCCTGGGAATTTGCATTTCTGCCAAATTGGAGGTAGCCCCGATTGATGCTGCTGGTCTGGGACCACTCGCTCCCTGAGAAGATGCTGCCAGAACCCAGCTGAGTATTAGAAGCACCACAGGAGTCGTGTTGTTTGTTTGTTTTAATGCTGAAGTCAGAGCCCTTCTCAGACCATCTGAATCAGAATCCAGGTGAGAGAACATTTCCTGGAGGATTTTCCCTCCACCTCCAACGTTAGATTCAAAGACAGCACCCCTGGAAACACCTCGGGTCTGAAGATGCTGCCGCTGTATGCGACCTGCAGTGTGTTAGCAATTTCTCTGGTTTCTGTTCATGAATTTTACCCCCATTTTGTCTCTAACACTCTCTTCTTTCCCTGCAAAGAGGCCTCAGCTTCCCCTCTTTCCCTGAGAGATCTACCGAACTGGCCAGAATCGTCCCATCCTCCCTCAGGATCAATGTAAATTACGTTGCATTTCGTTCTTTCATAATAAGCACTTGTCACTTTGCTTTTTCTAACTCTTATTTCAGAAATATCTATGCTGCATTTCCTGCAGGTGGGACATGGTGCTCACTGCAGACCTGCTCACCTGCTAAAGCAGGACTACCCCCCCACCCCACCCACCCAGGAATATCCCGCTATCCCCCACCCTGCATCCCTTCTCCAAGGCAACCCCAGCCACAGCCCTGTTCTCACCCCTGCACTCAACCGGGCAACCCAGCTATTTGGAGCTGAAGTGTCTTATCTCCAAATAGGATTATTTGAGCTTCTGCAGGAGCTAAGAGAAGTGTGTCCTTTCTCACAATATGGTAGCGAAAAGATGAGGTAACATAAGGTGTGTGTGGGATAGAAGTAAATATGGGCCTGAAATCCCACATAATTACATAATAGAGAGGTGTTGCCAAGGTAAATTAATAAGAAAACAGTTGGGAGATGTTTACACACAAAATCACTTTGGGGTGTGCGATTCCCTGCTTTTGCTTCCTCGAGTCAGCAGTGAGTTGGAATACAGTGGTCCCCACCTTACCTGTGATTTTGCCTTCTGCATTTTCAGTTACCTGAGGTCAACCGTGTTCCAAAAATAGTAAATGGAAAATTCCAGGAAAAAAAACAAAAAACAATTCATATGTTTTAAATCGCACGCCGTTCTGGGTAGCACGGTGAAATCTCGTGCCATCTTGCTCTGTCTCCCCAGGATGTGAACTGTCCTTTTGTCCAGTGTCCCCACCTGTTAGTCACTTAGCCGTCGTGGTTACCAGATCAACTGTCACAGCAGCACAGTGCTTCTGTTCAAGTAACCCCTATTTTACTTAGTAATGACCACAAGGTGCAAGAGTAGTGATGCTGGCAATTCAGATATGCCCAAGAGAAACCGCGAACTTCATCAGAATTATATACATAGAGGAAAAAAACAGCAGATATAGAGTTTGGTACTATTCATGGTTTCAGGCATCCACGGGGGGTTTTGGAATGTACCCCGTGGATAAGGTGGAACTATTGTAATAATCTCAAAAGTGGCACCTCTTCATGGAAGTGACCAAATGATTCTGTCTCCTTGGTTAGGTTATCTAGAAACTAGGAAAATTGCCAACGTAAGGCCTGGGAGCTACAGGGGAACTCTTCTGCCCACTGGTTGCTTTGCTAAGCATCTGTCTGTCTGTCTGCCTGCCTCTCTCTTTCATGGCTGTCTTGTCTTTCTGTCTGTCCTGCTCTCTGTGCTATTCTTGCAGCACTGGAACCTCAAGGCTAAGGTTCTCATCTCCAACTCACAGTCTCGATGTCTGCTTCAAATTGGCGTCCTCTGACATCAGAGCCCCTGGACGGCAGGATGGAGATTCAAATCGCATTTGTTGTCAGCATCACTAGGCACTTTTCCTTCTCCTAACACGTCTTGTAGATAGGTCAAGCCAGTTTGGATTCGAGACAGGACTTAAGCTCATAGCTGGGGTCAGAAAAGCCAGCATGCTGTTGTCACCGTCAATCGTTTAGGAAGCTCTCCGAACGTCAGCCAGGTAAGAGGCTTGGGACAAGGACGAGAGAGCAGGATGATGAGTGGAGTGCCCTGTGCCCAGGGAGCTCACCGCTCAGTGACCCAGGACACCAGGTCCAGTCCAGATGACAGGGTACGGGGTCTGGTGAGGACTCCAGGTCAGTGCCAAGAATTGGTATCTTTGGAAGTCTGGAAAATCACAGTCTTTGGAAAACCAAGCAGAGACTCCGAGCTCCAGCCTTCCGCCTTCATAGCGTCCCCAGCATGTAGCCGACTAGTCTCTGCTTAAATTCCAGGAGCTCGCTTCTGCGTGAAGCAGCTCTTTCCTGTTGCACATTTCCACAGCCTGCGTCGGATTTCGCCAAGGCCATGTTCTCCCAGCCATACTAGGACTCCCACATCTGTCCTTCCACCTGACAGTGACAACCCCCCTGTGACTTAGGCCAGGCATGGAGCATCCACCTGACCAAGCAACTACACTCAGACTCGGGTAGGTTCGGCGGACCTTAGCAAAGACAAGACTAGAACTCAGGCCGCTCAGCTCCCAGCCTGGTGGCATTTTCATCATAGAGCTCTGCTGTCGTGTTGAGATTTCAGCTTTCTGAATCAGAAATGTACCAACCAGCTGACCTTCCCAGCAAACCCGAGTGAGGAGGTGAGGGTTGGAACCATGTGCTCCAGACTTTCCATCTTCCTGAAGAACAAGCCAGTTTCCCAGGCTGTGGGCTGAGTCAGTGGGGCAGTGAGCCGAGGGGCAAAGGGAAACCTGCCCTTTGTGGAGATGCAGAGTCAAAGCTGTTCCTTTGCACTTAGATGATTTTTCTGTAGTGAAGAGATGGCACCATCCCCATGCCGTGGTGCTTCGTCCAAGAGAGACGGGATGCAAAGACCGTGCCGGCTGGCGGAGGACAGAGACAAAGCCCTGTGAAGCATCCAGAACAAACACTCCCCCCCGCCCCAACAGGAGCCGGGCCGAGGTGAAAACCAGGTCCGCACCAGCCGATGTGCCTCCGAGACTTCGCTAACATAGAGTAGAGAAGGGGTAGGACTTGGGAGGTCCCCATTTTGTTGTCACCTCATTCATCCTGTCTGGCTTTGAGACTGGGTCCCAAATGTCATAAGTCTAATGTAGACCAGCTTCCGGCAGAAAAAGGTATACATTCTATGCTGTCTTTGCTGAACCTAGTATTTCTTAGCATTTAACACAGTTCTAAAGATCTAGAAGATCCGTAGTCTTAAGTTCTAGGGTTCCTGATACAGGTAAGGTGGCTTCAATTACATAATTAGAGGAAAATGGTTATACAGGATTCAGGGACCCAATCCAGGGTCTGAGAACAGTTTGGGTGGCTATAGTCTATAAGTCTGTGATTGCTGTTACTATTCAAAAGAAGCAGGATACAAAGATTTTTCAAGAAGCCATAAGCAGTCAGCAGGTACTAAGTTTTCCTCAGCTCCTGCGCCGGAAGCATGTTTTCTCGGCCAGTGCGTAGCTTAGTCCTTCTGTGGTGATGCGGAGTCACTCCCACGTGAAGGGCATTTGTCGACAGGGTAGTCAAATAGTTCCCAGAAGGACGTCACTGATCAAATACTGTGAGGTCTCTGGAACACGGAAGATGACAGGGCCGGATGTGCAAGGTCCGCATCACGCCTTGCCCAGGACGTTCTTCTCCGTTCGTTGTCCTCAGACAAAATGGCGCTTCCTCGGAGGATTAACCAAGTGACCTGTCGAATCTCTGCCGGCATGCAGAGCACTATGGATGAGGTGCAATGACTATCTGTTTTCCGTGGGAGGATGATCTGGTGCCGCCATAAATCAGGCAGTAATGCTGGGGCTCTCCATCCTCTTCCCCCAAACGGGGATGGAATGCGGATGAATGATGTACTCTACTTGTGCTATTTCTCTGTGTCCCTCCTACTTAATTTGAAACCAGTCTCTGAGAAGAGTGATGTCTTTATTTAGACCTAATTTACAAAATGCAATACAGGGCAAGAGATGTGTTTTTGCATGTACACAGGGAGAAAGCAAAGGAAATTTACTTACGTTTGTCTGAACTTCCTAAAATCTAGAATGGATTTCCTAAAATCTAGTAGTACTTTTGTAACAGGGGGAAAAGGTTCTGGAAAAGCTTCTGGTTTGGGTTATAAGCATCCAACGTGAGGATAAATATGCATGGAAATGTTTGTTTTCTCCATCTCATTCTCTCTGCACTGCTCAGCCCAACAATATGAGGTAAATATCGGCTCCCCGCACTCATGCATATTTGCTCAGTAGGAATCAGCCTTGGCCACAAAGTTTAGAACATTTCACCCTAATTATCTTTGCTGAGGAAAGAACTTCCATCTAGCTTTTTATGGCAAGCTGGAAAAAGACAGCTCTTTTTAACATTCCTATACCCTGCTGCTTTTCAAGGATGGCGATAAGAAATAAACATAAGATATTGAATTTCCACTGAATGGAAGACATTCGGTGGCATGAATTCCAGTTGTGCCAAGGCCAGCACTTGTGAGCCTTGACTTTGGGAGCTAGAAATCATTGAGCCCCAGATTTATGACCGTTCCCATGTCTCGACCACCTGCTCCAGGCATGTTCCTGAAATTTATGAAATGCAATTGCTCTAAAGGGTACAGACCAGGAAGTGCAGGGTTGAAATATTCCACCTGGCCAGAGACACTGTCGTGTGGACTAATTTAAGGCTTTGCTCGTTTTAAGCAGTGTATTTCTCATTCACAACAGGGTCATTTCCATGCCTTCTGAAGAATTATAAAGCAGTCAGATCTGCTCAAAATGCTCAGAAAAATATCCCTCACCTCCTTCACCAAAGGTTATTTGCTAATTCCATCTTTAGGGTTAATTACTCCTGTGGCTCTAGTCTCAGGAAAGAAGTTCTTTTTCCTTTTTCTTCTTTCCCTTCTTTTTTTCTTTTAACAATTTGTTATTGAGTCTGGAGACCATGTCTAGTTCCCCCCACCCCTAGAGGTTCTCCGGCGTCCGTTTCCAAGAGCCCCCAGTCATGCCATGGAGTCATTTCTAGTTCAGAATCATCAAAAACAGACAGCGTCGATCCTCCCAAGATGTCGAACTTTTCAAAGAAAGGCAAAGAGGAGCATGTTCATGTCATTCCGTCCTTGTCCGATGGGGGTAATTAACTTTCAGATTAATCGTGAGGCACAGCTCTCTCTCGAAACATCTACCGAGAACAGCTCACCACTCTCACCCACACCATACCTTTGCTCGTGAATTTTAAACTCTTGGGAAACATCTGTTCACTGCAGATGTGACCCATCAGTGTGATAAAGAGTGACTGTATCTGCAGAGTATATATAGATTTGTCCCCGCATAGGCAAGAAAGAGTGTTTCTTTGTAGAAGGAGATTTTAAGAAATCTCAATATTTTTCTGGTTGAATCCAGTCAAAAAATATATATATATATATGTAAATATATATAAGTTCTTTCAAATTCCACTCACTCAAATCAGAATTAAATTTGAATTAAATTAGAGTGACCTCAGTCTTTTGATTTTGCTTTTCAGACTGATCTATGTGTGTAGCTAGAATCTGAAAGACACCGAACTTTTCTTTAGGGAGAGAGTCAAACTGACCTAGCTTTCAGAAGCGCATAAGTCCCATGAGAAATGAACGCAGGCTAACAGGCATACTTTGGGTACATGCAATAGCGTTGGTTTTTGCTGTTATGATTTGCTTTTAAATATTTATTTGTGAAATATAAATCTTGCTAAGATTGAAGTCTGTTCTGGAGAGGTGACTATTGCTCTTACTGTTACTTAATGGAACTGTTGAATCTTCTTCTTAGACCACAAAAAGATTCAGTTATATAAATATATCATCTTAGTGAAGATAAATATATCCATCCTAGTGAACTATAAAATAACAATTCTAGAGAACACACTGCTGCCCCTTCTTGGTGAGGCTGGGGATGTGTAGTATGTTAGGCAACCCGAGATAACATCCTATGTGGTTAATCACCTACAAAAAAATATGAGTTACTGTAAAAATGCTGAGAAATTCGAGTCTGTGTTGTTAGGATGACAAGCATTCAGTTGAACACTAAAAAATATTATCAGTACTATTAGTATATTTACAGATTCCTTTTCTATTGATATATCCCCATGGCTAATACAGCCAACACCTGTTACATAATAGATGCTTAATCGCTGTTCTGTTCAGTCCAACTGGTAACACTTCCTGGTGGACTGTTCTGATTCTCTGTCAGTCAAAACGATGGTTTAGAATGCTGTTTTTCATTCCGTATAAAAAGTCTGAGCATAGAGGGCTACAGGACTTCAAATGTACAATTGCTTTAAATGACCACTTTCCCACAAGTGATGAATTTGCATCCAATGGACTGTTAGCACGAGCTGTGAGAGTCATGGGCATGGAGATTCCATGTCTGAGGAATAGTCAAGAGAGCTCTACCCCTCCTACTAAGAGTATATGTGAGTGAACTGTTCATACCCACAAAGGCTCTAGTCCACGTGGTTAGTTTATCCAATCGACAGGCATTGTTTTCATTGAGACCTAGAACACTGTTCCATCATTCAGCCAGCAGCCCTTCCCAGGGTGAACGAGAAGGGAGACGGATGAGGAGAGATCTAAAAGGAAGGTAGCATCGGTTCTTTAAACCATAACTCACCCAGTGTCTACTATGTACCAGGCACTGCACTGGGATTACGGAGATGGATGAGACCAGCCTCTGTCCTCAAGAAGCTCATGGACTAGGAGGGAGACGGATGCACAAACAGATCATCACGATGTGGAGAGCAATGATGGAGACATTCCCAGCCTGAGCAGAGTTGGCTCCTAAAGGAAGAAGAAGCATTGACCAGGTGTTGGTGGAGAAGAGAGGTCTCACGGAAAAAGGTCAGTGGTGTCCTGGGGCTGGCTCGAGCCGGCTCACAAGGACCAATCGTTAAATGTTCAGGAAATTTGCAAGCTTGTTGTTAAACATGGTCGTTATTAAAAATTAAATTATATACGTCTACAATTAAATAAATTATATTAGAAACAAAGATAATAAATTCTAAAAATGGATCACTCCCTAATTATTTTACTACATGTTACTGTTATCTATGCCCTTGAGGACTTTTATGTCTGTTGTATCTATAAGTCTATATGATGGAAATACAGTCTAAATAGTGGCTCCTGCCCATCTCTTCCCAACTCCGTATTCAATGACGTCATGTTAGTTGGAAACTGGTCATGGTGGGAGTATTTACACCAGAAAAGTCACAAATGCTACACATAGGGGATTACTTCCTCCCCAGTAGGTCATTTATCAGCAGGCAGGGACAAGGCCACTCAAGATAAAGTCAAGGAACTCCAAGCTGTGCAGAAGGCTGGGAACAGAATGCTCAGGGAGCAAGGGTAGATGAGGGACCAAATCACACCTGACCGTTCAGGCCACATGGAGGAGCTGGAAGTGGAGGCTCTGAGGAACTGTATGGGAAGGGTGATCATTCTCACAGAAGCGGGTGGCATCTTTAGCTGGATGGTGGCTGAACTGGGGGCAGGAGTCAAGGATGGCTGCTGGGTTAGCTGGGCTCATCTACCATTCAGGGGCACATTCCGCGAGAAGAGGTTACAGGCGCAGCATTCAACATGTCGAGTTTGAGGTGGGCGCCTGGTCCATGAGTCCTAGCAGACAATTGACTGTTTAAAAGAAATTCCAGAAATATCTTGGCTGAGGCCCTGGACTGGACACCATCAGTGTGTGATGATCAAATAAATATATGGAAAAGAACGCATGCCGATCTAGAGTTGGAGCTATTGATGATTATAAATACGATTCCCTGCTAGGGCACCCCACAGCCCCGGCCACCTTTCCACACCCATTAGCCCGTTGGGTCATCCGCCTGGTCTCAGTCCATCCACCAATTTAGGACTTTAAAAGATGATTGTAATAGAGTTCAGGGAAACAGTGAAAAATCTATTCACATTGATTTTTGATGGAGGCATAGTCAAAACAGACTTTTCCACATTCCAAAATAAAATAAAAAATGTGACCTATGAAATAATTCTATAGCATGAATGAAAATAAAAGTACCACTCAAAAAATGTTAAAATTGCATATTTTAAAAAAAATTACTGTGGAAAGCAGAAGTAAATTTAAACATTTAAACTACGTCTGATGGAGGGAAAAATAAATAGCATAGATTCTGTGAAATAAAAGGTAAAAATGAAATAAGACAACAGCATGATATGAGAGAGTTGTCAGAGTTAAGAAAATAATGAAAGGAAACATTTAATGACATAGCAGAAGTTTAAGCAAATTTAGCATAATTGATGGTTAGAAATGTCACAGAAGAAAATTCAATCCGTGGAAAGAAAGACAAGCTTTGGGTTTTAATCCCTAATAGAGAAGAAAAGAGCAAACAGATCGAAATGATAAGAAACGAGATCTAGATGGAGAAGATAAGCAATGGAAACTCAGCTTTGAAGGAGGGGAAGAAAAGACCAGAAGATATAGTCTACTGCTAATAATAATAATAATATAAGGATAATGTATAATAATATAGGGATATTCAAAACCTTTTTAAGTTGAAGCAAGACCTGTATTCATATCAAAGCTCATCATGTGTCAGGCAAAAATCATAAAAAGAGAACAAGATTTAGACATATTCTATTGAAACTATTGAATGTTGAAGGGAGATATAACAATAATATAAAAGGACCAGTACAAAGAAAATATAATTTTATTTAACAATATATAAATGGACATATGTATTGTTGCCTTGACTAGGAAGAATTCCATAGCAAAGATATTGATTCCCCTCTAACTAACTAACCTAAACTAGCTAAAGTTTCATGTAATCCAAGTAAAATGCCACTGGGGTTATTTTTGAAACTTTCTGAAAACTGTTGCTGAAATTAATTTAGAGTAATGAAAGCATTTGATAGGAAGAAGTTGAATATAGGAAAGGAATTAATGGGA
Source organism: Rousettus aegyptiacus (assembly GCF_014176215.1). Classification (NCBI taxonomy): domain Eukaryota; kingdom Metazoa; phylum Chordata; class Mammalia; order Chiroptera; family Pteropodidae; genus Rousettus; species Rousettus aegyptiacus. The sequence goes on from NW_023416288.1 coordinate 55,430,576, forward strand.
GTGAGGAAATACAGTTAGGTATAAACTATTCCTCTGGCAGGTTTGTATAAGAAAGAGAAGCAAGATGGGATTGAGTCATATGAGTTTTTAAAAGTGAAAGATGAAATTAACAGTCATGAGAAAACCGAAAATTTGAGGGAATACTGGAGGAGACGGGAGGTAGAAAAAGGATACAGATACCCTTAGATAGAAGGGAGAATACTCCATCCACAAAGAAACATAATGATACAATATAATGATGTAATAATAATAAAATAGTCATCATGGCTTTCATGTATTGAGCATTATGCTGAGGCTAGAGAGAGAAATGATGGTCAATATGATAGATATATGGTCCAGGCCCTCTTGGAACTTAGAGTCCAGTGGGGCAGACAGACAAAACACAAGTAAACAAAATAATTGCAAATCGTGATAAAAGGGTTTGGAGTAAATAAACATGGTAGTAAGAATAATGGTAGGAACTGGGAATGACAATACATAGGGCGGTCTGGGTCTGTTCTCTGAAGATGTGCTATTGAAGCTAAGACTCCAGAGGTGAGAAGGAGCCTGCCGTTCAGGAGGTAGCCAGGTGGGTGGACACCACATGCCGTGGGCGGAGGGCCTGGGTGAGGGGCCTTGGAGGCGACAGCAAGGAGTTTGGCTTTTTATCCAAAGTGCAGTGAGAGGCCACTGGAGGGATGGCACACCCTGATTTGCATCTTTTTAAAGTTACCTCCGGAGAATGGATTGGGAGGTCATAGGTGAGCAGTGCAAAGAGTGAGGAGGTTGTCGCGGGAGTCTCGACAAAGGGCAGCATTGGCCTCTGAACTGGAGTGGTGACCATGGAGATAAAAAGTGGGTAGGGCAAGGGCGCCGGGGTGGGGTCCGCAGGACTTGCTGGTGGATAGCTGAAGGGAAAGGAAGGAGGTCAGGATGATCCACAAGTTTCTAGCTTGGAACCTGAATGGGGGAGCTCCTTGCTGGAGAAGGAGGTGTGGTTAGAGGGCGAGAGGAAATGAGTAGATGTGAGTCAGGTGGGGCAGGTGCCAGGGACACCTGGAGACCTCCTAGGCCCTGAGACTGATCCGAATGAAAGCCACGTTAAGAAAGTCGTCCTAGAACATGTGTGCTGGCCGAATAGAAAAAAAAATGGAGGAAGGGGAGAGGATAATGAGGATCTGGACTTAATTCAGAGCAGTGAGAAAGGCAAGGAGATCAAGATATTTTGCAGAACAATCTGGCAGCCCATGGAGATAAAGAAGAGAGAATCAAAGATGAGGTGAGGGATGAGTAATGCCAATGTCTGTGAAAAATACAGGTGGAGGGATGAGGCCGTTTCTGAGAATGCTTTAAAATGATGACAGGGCTCCCAGGCAATGAGTAGAGTTAAAGACTCAGAACTAAGGTCTAAGGTCTAGACGAACTGCCAGATGGACCAACCACGTCCTAGGTAATTGGGAGTGAGTCTGTCTTTCACACATGGATTCCCAGTCTTCCAAAAACTTAGAATACAGCAACATACGCTTGACGTCCAAACTGCATTCACTAGTCAAACCACCCTCAACATAATTAATCTTCCTCTGGAAATTCAGAAGTCTCTCTTTGGTTCTTGTCATGCTTTAGGGTCACCGTCAGGAACATAAATTATCATTGGCATGAAACAAGCTTATTTGAAACAGAACTACCATGGTTGGGAGGCTTGATATATGGCGTGTACACTGATCTCTTGGCTAGACTTCTCTTCTCACAGTTCTTGAAATTTACACAGATTTTTTTTTCTTTCAGCATTAACATAACTGGCTAACATTTTGTTTTCTGCCTTTGCTTTCTTCACGTATCTTGGAAGCCATATGGTAGGCAACTAATAATGCGGTTTGCAGAACAATATACCTGGCTTCCCCGGTTCATAGCACAGTAAAAACGGCTCCACGTACTCAGCCTCCCTGTTCTCTCCTCTCTGTCCTCTGGCTCCCCAGCTGACAATCTCCTTCTCCCCCATCCATTAGCTTCCATTTCTTGTCTTCCTCCCATTTAATGCCGTCTTCTCCTGCATCACCGACTTCTTTCTTTCCCCGCTGTCTTGTCTCAGAACAGTACTTGCTTGGATCTCATTGTCTGAGCAATGGCTGCCCTCCCTGACTTCTGTCTGTTAAAGACAAAATTCTTGTCATCTAAGCTTCACAATAGCCCAGATTCCAGATAAACTAAGATTTATTGTGTGTACACAATGGAGACCCACAGGCTATGCACTTTGAATGCACATCATGAGTGTTTCAAAGAGAAGGCTTTAAGCAAGCAGTCTTTTTAACTGGAAAAACATTATCTTTATAATTATTGAAAAAGGAAATAAGTGGAATCAAATGAATGCTTCATGTGGCCAGATCAGTGGTCAAGGTCAAAGGAGTCACTAAGAGGGCAGCATGGCCCCTTGTAGGAGGCTCAAATACCATCTCCTCAGTTGCGAGTGGACACAGGGGCTTCAGAGCAACCCACGTGCTATCTGGGAGCCTTGACTTACTGACCCTTTTCTTAAATACGCTCCCGCCTCAAAGCCAGACAGGAAGGTAAAGAGTTGGTGAGAATTGGGAGAGGAGAGGGAAGGCTTCCTCTTTTCCCGTCTCATTATGAAGCACTTTATACCCAACCAGCTGGATCACTGTATGCTTAATTTATTTGATAAAATGGACAGAATAATAGGACTTTGGAATAGCTCACTCCATCAATTCAGCCTTCTTAATAACCAAACAAGATGACATTATGCAAGAATCGACGTGGGGCAAAGGGCTAATACTATGGCCAAAATCCTTGCCTGTCCTCACAACAGTCAACTGAGGTGTAACCTCAGGGAGAAGTCACCTGGGTCAGTCACCCCTAACTATGTTCTTTCAAAGTTGATAATGAGACGCTGAATTTGGTCCCATCACTCACTGAACTGATTTTCTGGGGCCCCAAGTGTTCATTTTGTTGCGGGTAAATATGGCTTTTCCTCAAAGCTTCTGTTAAGGATATAAAGACAGACCAAGAAGAAAGTACTCTTCAGTGATGGCAATGTCTTTGTGGTCTTCTTCCCATCTATGTGTTTTAAGACTCACCAATGATACAGCGATGGATTTTTTTTTTCCATGTTGAAATTTGTGTGTTACATGTTGGGTCTTTCATTGACATTAGGATGAGGCTGAGTCTATATCATGAGAACATATCTTTCTTATTCAGTTAGTTCCTTTAAAAATCCTGGATACTATGTTGATGTGATGTCAAACATCAGGTATAACTGAGTTTAACACCAATAGGTACAACCTATGAAAGGCTAAAACACATGCATCGCGTTAAGGAGTTGCATGTTCTTTATCCCAATAGTCATTCGAGGCCACAGTCAAAATCTGAAACTCTTTTTTTTTTTTTAATGAATAGACTTTATATTTTTAGAGTAGTTTTAGGTTTACGAAAAAAAAGAGAGTTCCCTTATACCTCTTCCACCCTCACTCCTGCCCTCTATTATTAATACCTTACATCGATGTGATACATTTGCTACTATTGATGAGACGATAGTGATACATTATGATTAAATAAGGTCCATCGTCCACACTAGGGCCACACTCTGTTGTACATTCTATAGGTTTCGACAAATGTATAATGACACGTGTCTACCATTACAGTATCGAACAGCATAGTCTCACCCTAAAAATCCCCTGTGCTCTACGTACTCATCCCTCCCTCCCTCCGGGTTGCTGGAAATCACTGACCCTTTGAAGTCTCCACAGTTTCGCCTTTTCCAAAATGTTGTATAGCTAGAATCATATAGCATGCAGCCTTTTCAGACTGGCTTCTTTCATTTAGCAATAGACATTTAAAGTTCTTCCATGTCTTTTTGTGGCTTGCTAGCTCATTTGTCTTGATCACTGAATGTGTGGCACAGTTTATCCATTCATTTTTCTTTAAATTAAATACCTCCTCCCCATACATTCTACATGCTACTCAGTTCTATGAGGGCTACCTCGAAAATTCTAAAATAACTTTATTTTCAAAGTCAGCCTAATTATGAAAACAAGACCTATGTTAGGCAAAATAATAGAAAAGTAGATTTTAAAGCATTGAAATATATAGTTTGCATTTTTAAAAAATGTGATCTAGAAAAGTGATGTTTTCAGGGGAACATACCTTGAAATTAGACACATATTATTTTGCATGTGTGTCAAGGGTCCAATGCAGTCATCTTATTCTTAAAGGGATATATTATACCCCCTCTTAATATTACGAACCGCTAAAGAGATGAGGAGGGGTGCAGGCAAGTTGCATTTGTTGCTGGAAGAGAGCTGATGAGGGTGGTAGAGCTCGATCTGAAGACCAAGGTGGGTGGGTGACCTGGTTAGATGCAGTAAGGCGCATGCAGCAAGAGCAGAGATAGGAAAGCTAGGTCGTGATGTTAATTAGGGAGGAGGCATAGATTTACCTTAAATGGAGAAAGAGACAAGAAGTAAGATCTGCTAAGAAAGGGAAGTCCTTCAAAGTCGAGGAGATATTTAGTTTGGGATTATGTCTTCTTCACCTCAAATAGAAAGAGCGTCATGCCAACTGTTAGTTGGCATGTGCACATCCATGTACATGTGCACACACGCACGCACGCACACACACAAGATATACAGAAATAATACTGCCCCTTAGTTTAAGAAATACAGCCTCCTGGTTCTCTTTGCCAGTTCTGTGTGGAAACATTACTCTCTACAAAGGGGCTTTAGATTAGCAAGTCAGTATGAAACCATGATCCCTGATCAGGTGAGAGAGAGGAAGGAGCAGAGGGGAGAGGAGGCGTGGCTGCCTTCTCTGAGTCAGGGCGATCTCAGCACTTGGCTCTGAACAGCTTTGCTCATTTTTGCCTCTGCGGCATAGATGACAAAATGCTCTGCAAACCGTAAAGCGCTTTGTAAATGTTCCCGTTATTATGCTGTCCCATCTCATGTGAAATATGTTGCCTTTTCTTCTCTGCTTTTCTAAATCAAATTCATCTCTAAATGCCTGGCTCAAAATTTAAGGTTTTCTTGACTATTTCTGCACATTGTGATCTTTCCATTCCCTAAGCGTCAATAGCATTTATAATAAGAACCTTTCATTTGGCCGGTATCATAAACTGCCCTTACATTATTTGTTTGTTCATTTTTTTTCTGGGTCTCTGTTTTGTCTTTTAATACAAGTTTGTGAAACAAAGGTGTTCACCGATGTATGCCAAGCAGTGTCGGGCACATAGTAGGTGTTCAATCAATGCTTTTAAAATGTAGTGATGACTAATAGGGTTCCTACAGGGATGTTTTATGCTGTTTTTCTTCCTCACAAAGTTTTGTGAGGAAGATATGTAACCATTTAGTTACATATTTGGAAACCAGGGATCTGATCTGAACATCTTGCATATTTAGCCATGACTTAAGCAGGCTGCAGACAAACAACCCAATGACCTTTCTTTGTGTATGTCAGATAATGTTAAACCAAACTTTTGTGTCCCTCTTTTTTGCCTTTATCACATTGCCTGTTTCCTGTTGATTTTCTCTTATCTGGGCCTCAAATGATTCTTAGTGAGGCTTATAACTTAGAAAGTTCATTTTCCAAGATATTTCTTTTGGGGGAGAGGAGCGAAAATGATCCATTCTCTCCTCCGTCATTCATCTTTTGTAGCAGAGTTGACTTAGTCACCAAAGCCCTTGCTAAGAGCAAACTCATTTTCCTATGACTGTCAAAACAGACAAGGCATCTGACACCTCTCACTGCCCCACATCCCTGGTGACTGAAGGGGACTGGCTTACCACTCACCCAACTTTGCTCCATGGAATTCCTAAGGAATAACCACCCATACGTCTATGACTGTTTTGCTTACTTGTTTGTTTTTATTGTCAATAAAATATGCAGATGCTGGGCCAAGTTCTACAGTAAATTTGACTTAAAAGACAGGGTGTTCAACGTCTGAGACCTACAGAGAAAATATAGACAAATATAGAAACAAACCATCACACACATCCTGGGTGAGGCGGGTTGACTTTCAGCCTCATAGGGCTTTATCTCTGAAGAATCTTGTGGAGCTGTTGGCAGGGTTGGGGGATGGGCGTGGGGCGGGGTGGGAGGTGGTGGTGGTTTCAGGTTTCAGCCTGGTGATTTTGGTAACTCAATTTTATCAGTTTACTCAAGAGTTTTCAAGATCTGATGAGTCCATTTTAACCAACTACAGACTAGCTTTGTTTCGCGGCCCCCCCCCCCCAAATTAGAATACCAGTGAATTAATTTAGGGTGAGAGATGTATATCCTTCTAAGGCCCAAAAATTTGGATCTGGAGCACTTACGTTCTGATATACATGAAAATGATATCAGCTTGCCAAGCATGGAATGAGAGTCTTGGGGTGCACTTTTATAGAGAATAGCATAGCCTGATACACACACAAGCCCTGCTCTGCTTGGGAAAATATCTTCCCAGGGGAAAATATATTATGGTGGAGACAGACAGACACATTCTTCCTCTTTGCTTCTTTCTTTCTAAATTTCATGAGGCTCACCACCCATTTACATGTGTCATTATAAAACGCTTCTTTGTTTCAACATTTCGAAGTCATCCTTAAACTTCTTTTAATTCCAAAGTATGTGATCGTTGCAAGAAATGAAAAAAGACACCAAAGATGTAGAAAGAAAATGCTAATAATTTCACGTCCCTGCCATGGTCTCCATTCCCAGCTCTTGTAGCAATAGATCTAGAGAGGCTGGGATGTACAAAGATAAACAGCATAGTTAGGGATTTTCAAATTTCTCTTACAAATATAGAATTATACAATGCACATGAATCTGAAACTTACTCTTCTCAATGTATCAGGCACACTCTCCCTAGGTCATTGGATAGAATTCAAATTCATTATTGTCAATAGCTGTATCATGTTCCAACATCCTACTCAGGTCTATTCTAGTCTTTGGCCACTATAAACAATAAAGTAGTAAACACTCCTGTGCCTATCTTGTTAGCTATTGATATCTTTGTTTCTATAAACTAGATTCCCCAAAGTGGGTCAATGCCTTTCTAAAAGAAATGATAGTTCCAGGTCTATAAGCTGTTTTTCATGAATTACAGCAAATTTCGTTGACCATTTCTTAATGACACAAAGATAAGGACTTTATTTTTATCAGAAAGATATACTCCTACTTACATGAAGGGACTGTTAAACCCATCGGATGTAGATTCCTCTAAAACTTCAGCCACAGTGTGAGAAAGTTCGTGATTTAATCATTTTGGCCTTTTTTTTTTTTTTTCTTTTCATACCAATGGAGAATGTTTGAGCTGGCATAGCCCAGTGGGCACTTAATAAATATTCGTAGAGTGTTCAGTACACGAAGGTCATCTGGTTCAAGTTTCTCATTTCACAGATGGGGAAATTGAAGCCCAGAGGGTTAAATGAGGCACAATTAGGGTGAAAGGGAGCAGAAAGCCTGAGTGATCTAGGTTGCCAAGGGAGTTGAGAGCTCGGAGCAGGGAGAAGAGGACTTTGGGAAGTGGCCGCCGTGGGTAGTGGGCAGACACACAGGAACAGGGGGACGTGAGAAGACTTACAAAGTTTGCCTGTGAGTTAAGAAGATAATTCTTCCTTGAAGCTTTCTTGAGTGACTGCAGCTAGGGTTTAAATTTAAATTTCTTATTTTAATTCTTTCTTGAGGGTCAACCTGTGTGTCTTTGAACGTGACCTCGTGCAGGAACTGGACCTTTGGCAGTCCAGCTTTATGCAGCAATGGCAGGGACTGTGGTACTGTTCACTAAAACTTGTCTTCTTCCTCTCGGATGCTCCGAGAGACTGATTTCCCAGCCCCGCTCATGATTAGATGCAGCTATGTGATAGAGTTGTTGACCTTGGAGTATGGATGGAAGAAAGGGACATCATTCCTAAGCCTGTCCATAAAAACCTCCCATGGGGGGGTCCTCCATCCTCTCCTACCTGCCAGCTAGAAGCAAAGGACTCCGAGGTCTCACACACAAGTGGGGAAAGCCTGGGTCCCTGAATCACTGTGTGGAGAGCCGCCTGCTAAATACCCACTCTGGGCTGTTTTAAGAGTGAGAAATCAAATTCCACTGTGTTGGACCACTGTTAGCTTTTCTCTGTTAAGCAGCTTGGGTTATGTCCCCGATGCAAGGCTTCCACTATAATGGTGTTTCTGGATTTTTTTAAATGTATAACCAGATAAAAAACCTAGAACCTATATCGATCAATAATGCAGTCATTGTTACACATTCTCCTAATATCAACTAATTCATACAAATTTAACATGGAGTCCTAAACCACCTACTTTATCCATGAGAATGGATACATAGGAGCAAGAAAAAAAAATGGTCTGACATTAAAAGTTTCCCTTACTGCCACGTAATTTAATTTAGGTTGATCACAGGGCAGACTTGATTTCCTTTCTCCAAGAGTTTAAGAAATCATTTTTCTTTTTGAGCACTGTCTTTTTATCCATTGTTCTTGCCTGATCCCTCATACTCCATAGGTTTTTGTTGTCTTGACAGCAATGGAAACTTTCTAAATAATTATTTCAGTTTCTCTTGCTTTTAAAGTTAGGATAAAGGATGAATAGAAAACAGCTGGGGAAATGAAAGAAAGGAGGATTACAGGAACTTGTCAGGGCTTGCACTTCTCCAGTTCTCAAAAATCATCGCCATTCTGTTAATAGCAGTAGTAGTAACAGTAGGAGAGGTTTGAACGTTTCCTTCCAGCATGAAACCCAGAGGGTCCTCATGGTCCCTACCTGCATGTAAAACTAAAGCCACATTGACTTTATAGCTAAGACAAGTTTTTCAGTAGGCCTAAGCTCTAGGTGCAAGAGAATGATCCCGCTTGGTCACTGGTATGCGAGATAAAAGGAAAATATTGTAGAGAGATGTGTATACTTGTGGTGAGAGGAAATAGTGGGACACATAAGCAGATCACTTTGGCATTTTATCAGTGTGCCTAACTAACCGTGTTGCTCAGTTTAAAAGCAGCAGTTAGGGCTCAGTATGGGTTGATGGAGGAATTGACCTAGAACTCCATGTACAGACCTAAAAATACTCTAGAAAAAAAAATACACTTACGAGGTACAAGGAGTTGAGACAATAGTAAAAAGACCATTGACATCTTAGCCACTGCTTAGACATTTCACTAATAAAGATATGAAACGTATTAAAAGCATAGGCATTTTTACAATATCTCAAGGTATCGTAAAACAAACCAAAAGGTGAATATATATGTCTGGTGAGGTGCTAAACCAGGTCAGAATGACCCACCATCATGCCAAGGATGCCCATTCAACACACACCTTGGTGTCACGGGTACAGAACTAGAGAGAGGGATTATATCTTGCTCTCAATCACCATTGATAAGGTGGGTGCTTAACCAGACTCAAAACCTCATAGCTTTCCCAATCTTTGCTTTCCATTTTTTACTCTCTACCAAGTTAGACTCCTGCCCAAACATATTCAGTGCTTCTCCATTGCTTATAGAAATAGAGTCAAATACCTCTGCTTGGCACAAAGCCCCTCTCCCGTCCAGGCCCATAACCGTCTAATCATATTTTGTCTTCATGATTGCCTGACCTCTGTCACTGTTGGCATCCACGTTCATTCTTTCATTTGCGGCCCTAAGCCTTTCCGCCTCGCCTCCCCTCTTCCTTCCACATGTCAATGCTACAGTTCTCTGGATTCTAAGATCTCCACGTAAGTCTAGCTCCTGGCTCCCAAAAGGGCAGGGTGGCTTTATGAGTGCAGGTCCCGTGTGCTTTGGCCTGATGCTTTTCTGCTGTTACTGTCTTGAAACTCTCAATGATTCCTCAACAAGTATCATTTTACACCGTGCTCCACAAAGTATATTGCCAGGCCTGTGGGTGGGAACTATTTGTGTGGGCAACTTCAACATATGGCCTTGTGTTTTTATTTAATTAAAATGGAAACGAAGCTTTAACATACCTAGCGTGCTTTACGTGTACGAAGCAATTTTACACACGTCACCTCATCTAAACCACACAGCAAACCTGTGGAGTGAGGGTGCTGAATTCCAGCAGCAGTTGTGGGTCTTCGAGCATTTCAGAATCCATGTGAAGCATGTTCTGGTTTTCTTTTTAATTTTTGTTAATATTTTCCAGCTCCCCTTGCTCTGTAATGTTTATAATAATAAACAGAGCAACCTAAATGTTCACTTCACTGTGTGGCTAAACTCCCCCAAAGTAGTTTCCTTGAGCTGTTGTAACAAAGTACCACAAACTGAGTGGCTTAAACACCAGAAATTTATTGTCTTACAGTCCTGGAGGCTAGAAGTCTGAATTCGAGGTGTCTGCTGGGCCACGCTCCCTCTGAAACCTCGAGGAAATTCTTTCTTGCCTCTTCCCAGCTTCTGGTTGGTTTCTGGCAATTTTTGGCATTCCTAGGCAATTTTTGGTGTTCCCAGGCTTATCGATGTATCACTTCGACTTCTTGTCTGCACATAGTGTTCTCCATGTCTCTATTTTCACACGCCAGTCATACGAACTTACACGGACACCAGTTATATTGGATTAGGGCCCACCCTACTCCACTGTGACTTAATCTTAATTTAACTAATTACATCTGCAATGGCCCAGTTTCCAAACTAGGTCACAGTCTGTGGTACTAGAGGTTAGGACTTCAGCATATTTTGAAGGTGGGGACATTTCAGCCCATAACACTTCCCCGGTCCTCCACACTGTTAGTCATTAAGTCCTATAGATTCCAACTCCAAAATGTCTCTTGAAATGTCTCTAGTCATTTCTCCTAACCTTCGCTATCACCACGGCCGGGTCTCTCTCATCCTTTGCCTCCTAATCTTGTGGCCCTCTCATCTATTCCCACTCCACAGACAATAAGGGCTTTTAAAACCTCTTGTCATTCTCTAACTTCCCACCCTCTCTGGACAATCCCAGCTCTTTGATGAGGTTTGTAAGGCCTTGCTGTGACATGGCCTCACCTTCCCTCGTCCCTCCCTCCATTGTCACTGTCCCCATCACTCTTGCTAGCCTCCTACATCCTCTTGATGTTCTAGGCAGGTTGAATTTCCCCCAGCTAAGGGCCATGATCTCTCGTTCCCCAGCCCTCCGTGCTGCCCTTTCTGCCTCATCCTTCGCGGCCTTCAGGTCATCTCCCATCCCACGTGCTCCTGTGTCGGAGCAAAATTAGCACCAGACGGGCATCCATGGCTCTTTCTTCTCCAATGTCTACTAAGGAGAACCCTGAAATCACCAGCCCTGAAATTTGTGCCCTGCCCCCCCCTTGGCCTCAGAAGGAAGGTGAGAGTTTAACGTAGTGAAATGCTGGGGTACCTCGGGGAAAGAAATAAAGTCTGGGGTAGAAAAAAAGAGAGATTGAATCATTCTTATCATGTGCTATGACTTCGAATTTCCTTTAGTGTCATTCCAGAAATGCAAAAAAAAAAAAAAAAATGGAATTCATTTGAAATTGCTTGGAGCTCACACACTGTCCTTGACTATGGATGGCAGTGTTCTAAGACTGAATTTTCACGAGGCTCAGGATTTCAAGAGTTCCCCTCCAACGGCACTTGTCTTTTGTCCACCAAAACATTTGTCACACCATATCATTGTGTTTACTCATCTCTCTCTGTCCCCACTAGACCACAAGTACCCAGCACAGTGCCAGACACTTAATAAGCCCTCTGATGACTGACTAAATGATGTAAAAGAAACTAAGCCACAGAGAGGTGAAGAGAGTTGCCCATGGTTAGATGGCTGGTATGATGAAGATGCAGACATTGAACTTGGACTGACCCGAAGGCCAGGTCTTCAGTCACTGCCCAGCAGGTGATGAGCTCTTGGAACCCCAGGTCTGACTCTGTCTTGTCACAATTGTATTGTCAGTACATACTTGGTTGATTGGGAGAGAAGTGAAAAGAGATAATAGAAGAGAAAGGAATGCAGAGGGATCTTGTAAAGGTAAAAGAAAGGATAGAAAAAAAAAACAGAAAGAAGAAAGGAAAAAGGGAGAAAGAGAGAAGACGAGAACTCCTTGCCTCCCCGCCGAGACTCAGACGCTGGTGTGTTCTGTTCTCATTCACGTGACTCCAGTAAGTGCCAAGCACCGTTCTAAACATTGAGATCACATCAGTGAACGAAATAGACAAAGACTCCTGACTTTGTGAAATTTACATTTTAATAGAGAGAATCAGAAAATAGAAAATGAACTTAAGAAATAAGCAAGTAATGTATGATGTTAGAAGATGATAAATCCTACACAAAAATAGCAGAATAGGATAAGGGACTCTTATGCCGGAGTCCCAGGTTCCCCAGGGGTTCATGGATAGAATTCGGGGGATCTGTGGACTTGGATGGGGCAAAGTTCTGTGAACTTTCATTAACCTTAAATCTTCAAATCTGACTAGGTAACCAACCACAGGAGTAATTGCAGTACCTGTGACTTTGTTACCAGTGGAAGTCACAGATGTTTTTATATCATACTGACTGAAGATCGTTATAGGTATTCTGAACTATTGTTTATACTCATCACTACTTTGTTGCTATTGCACCTGCACTTAGATCTTATTAATGTATCAATAAACAAAAGATATATTTGGTAACTGTATCTCAATATAAATAGTTTCTTTTGTAACATATATTTTTTAATGCATTTAGATACATTAGTCTGTGAAGGGGTCCTTAGGCCCCACAAGAAGGCCAAAGGAGTTCACAGAACGGAAAAGGTTAAGAACACTGGATAAGAAAAAATGGGGTGTAGTGGAGGACAGTTTGGGTGGGGGAAAAAGTTACAAGACAGTCATGCATTGCATAATGACGCTTCAGTCTACAACAGCGGGCCCTTTAGTTATAATAGAGCTGAAAATCCCTATCACTTAGTGACGTCGTAGCTGTCATAACATCGTAGTGCAATGCATTACTCACGTATGTGTGGTGATGCTATTATAAACAAACCTATTGCACTGCCGGTCATATAAAAGTATGGCACAGTTACATACAGTACATAATACTTGATGATGATGATAATAAACGACTGTTACTGACTTATGTATTTACTACATTATACTTTTTTTTGGGGGGGGGAGAACTTTGACACCATTTTTTTCTCAACTTTTTTTTGGACATAATTTCCAAGAATAATTTATCCAGCAAAGCTATAATTTAGAGTTGAAGGACAGATAAAGAGCTTCCCAGACAAAAATAAGCTAAAGGAATTGATGACCACCAAGCCAGTAGTACAGGAAATGTTGGAGGCACTTCTTTTACCTTATACATTTTTGTTGTTATTTTTGAGTGTATTCTTCCTACATATCATAAAAACTTTTTCTGTAAAATAGTCTGCTGTGATGCACCAGCAACAGCCTCATACATCTCGTGTTTACCAAATCTCTTGATTGCATCATTTTCTCTTGTGCTTTATTTAACCTCACGTTGTTTTGTACAGCTACGTGCGGTACAGGCTTGTACCCTAGGAGCAATAAGCCTGGGTCACCTTCCCCTCTCGGTGGCTAGTTAACACGGGATTTAACATTCAGAAGTTTGGAATCAACAAAATGATGTCAAAAGAACACAAGGAAATCTAAGGTATTGTTTAAATCTTACTTTTTTTGTTGTCATTCTGTCTTCTATTTAAACATCCAACTCAACCAGAGTTAGTTACAGAACTAACTCAAATCAGCCAGGCAATATATGTCTCCTAACGAAAAGATAAGCAAATCAGCAGCTTCTGAATGTTTATTAAGTGTATCATCTAGGGCAAAGGGAATACGAGATGAAGATACTGCCATATTTCAAAAGAAATTCTTTAAAAATTCAAATTCGTCTCACACGTACAGTGAAAATCCTTAGAATTCTATGACAAAAGAACCTTTGTTTTGTTTTTTGTTTTTCATTTTTTTTTTTAAATTACACTTTGAGGCTGTTGAAATATTTTAAAAGATCTCCACATAGACTACGATAAAATGCTATCTGGAAGTCACAAAATTAAATTCTTCCTTATACTAATTAAGATGCTGTTTGCAGTAAGTAATGGGATGCCCAGCTAAGGGTGGCTTAATAAAGACTTTGTTCTTCTCACTTACCAAGAAGCCTGGTAGTTGGTGCTTCCAAGGTTACTTCATTTTTAAGATATCAGGACTCTGGGCCGGCCTCTGTAACCCTAGAGGAAAACACACAGACTCTCAAATGATCGGGGCTCCCCCTTTCCAGTTCCATCCTTTAGCCTCTTTAGCTTCTCACACCACTGCCTGTTCCATACCAGTGCCTGTTGAAATTCTTTGTTACAACTGTATCCCCTACAGAGTAGATTTAAAATACAGATTTTCAGGCACAACCCCCCGGAGATTCCTGAGTCGGTAGGCTTGGGGTTCTGCCTGAAGGATCTGCATCTTTAGAAAGCTCCTGTGGGTTTTTGAGGCAGGTGACCCGGGGGCCACAGATTGAGAAATGCCACCATGTAACCTCTCCCTGTGTGATCTCGCAGCTCCTATGGATTAGCCACCCATTATATATTGATGAGTCAAAAAAATGTTTTCTATCTCCCATTAAAAACTTGGCAACTGAACATCCCTATCTGAATATCTCACAGGAACCTTAAACTCAACAGGTTCGAAATTGAATTCATTTTTTCCCTACACCTGGTGCATATAGAATAAAGTATAAATTCCGTGGCTTGGCATACGAAACTCTGCCTCTGTCTCCAACCACATACCCAGCCACTGCCTGGACCTTGTTCTCGGTATCAGCAACATTGTGCCTTCTTACAGATCTTGGACACATGTGCTTTTCTCCTTGCCGTCCCCTGCCAGAATTCATGGACACAGATGTGCCATCTCCTCCACCCTATAAACACACTCCTTGCCATTGGTCCCTCTGTGCCAGTCTTTGATGGCAAGTGTTCTGCTATCGCTGCCTCATCGTATTGTATTGTGCTCTTTACCTGGCGGTTTTGAACTTGAGCCCCTTGAGAGCAGGGGCTGTGGCTTATTCTCTTTTATACTCTCAGTTCGTGCTGTAGAATCTAACATGTAGTAAGCAGTCCCTGAACATTTAATGAATTGAATTTCTTTTCTTTCTTTCTTTCTTTCTTTCTTTCTTTCTTTCTTTCTTTCTTTCTTTCTTTCTTTCTTTCTTTCTTTCTCTCTCTCTCTCTCTCTCTCTCTCTCTTTCTTTCTCTTCTTCTTCTTCTTCTTTCTTCTTTCTTCTCTCTTCTTCTTCTTCTTCTTCTTCTTCTTCTTCTTCTTCTTCTTCTTCTTCTTTCTTCTTCTGCTTTAAAATTTTTTTGTTGTTGAAATTAAAAAGGGAGAAGGAATAGCCTAGGAACATTGCAGGGAAATTTTTAAAGTACATTGTTATAAAAAGTCAAGGGAGGGATGATTCAAGAAGGTTGAAGGGATTAACAGTGTCTAACTAATGTTTGTTTAGAGATCCAGCAGGGGAGGGGCTGAAAAAGGACACTGGGTTTGGCATTGAAAAGGTCACTGGCAACGTCAGAGCAGAGTCAGCCCTAACAGCCCTTTGCCATTATTACCGTGGACCTCTCTCCAGGGGTTGCCACATAGCAGCAAGCTCGTTCATGCCAGTGGGAGGAAACTTTATTGTACAAACTGCACACAGCACACAAATGTGCAGGCTCACTGATTAATCACTGGGCTAGGCTTAACTTGGTTCAGTAGGACCCATAGGCTTTTAAAAGCTCTCCTGTCTGTGTCCACTCCCTGTGCCGTTTCTGACTAGTTTGTCCACGTTCAGCCTGGACTGCTTGTCAGGCAAACCAAGCTGTTACCCATCTCCCCTTATCACGGAAATTTCTCTGCAGGGCTGGATTGCTTCTCTGAACTGCTTCTCGGGAGCAGATGCGTCCTAATCTGCCATTTCCACAACTCCAACAAAATTGCTCAATCTTCTATGCATCTTCTTCACAGCTTCTTTTACATTCGTAGGCTGATTACTTTTATTGGGGGGGGGGGAGGGCGTAACCCCTTTCTGCTGAATGCCCTGCTGGTCTCTCTTTGCCTTTTCTTTATCCCTGTTCAGATGTCTGATCTTTTTTATTTTTTATTTTTTTTTTCTTTCTGTAGGAGCAGAAGCAGAAAATGATGTTACCCCATTCCCCCGATTTACCAGTGTAGTTTCTCCAAGACTGCCCCTTCCACAGCCAGATTCCCTTGACCTTGTCAAGCTCTCTCTATCCTTTGCTCTTGAAACCATAGCTCCAATTGTTCCCTCATTTAAATGTGACATTTTCTCTTGCACATCCTCTGTCAGTGTAATACCCTATCCCTTAAGCTTTTATTTAAGGGATCCTGTAGTTTTTGATCACAAGTCTATTTTAAAATGTCTCATTTAAGCTGATTAAAGTTTTAAAGCAGAAATATGAAGTAATTTCTTAGGAATAACTAAAAAAAATAATGATCTATATTATGATTTGTTAAGAAACTGAATCATAAAGCAGAGGAAAGGAGAGAAGAGAAATAATATGTGGAGGAGATCTAAATATACAGAGGAAAAGAAAAATGAGACAGATATATTGTCAAAAAGAGAGAAGTATACAGACCTAGAGACCAAAAGAGAGCTGTGATCTCAAAAGACAGATCTGGAAAATTGAATTGCCTCCCCCGGATACATCCTCCAAAGACAAAACCACAGGCTCTGACACACTCGAGAGCAGCACACACCAAGTCCCAGAAGATCGAGCTGCTCAGACGTCATCCTGTGAACAAACATCCTGAGAGGCATCATGAGACATACACACCTGTATGTAACCACCCCAATGAGCGACACCTCCATCTCATTCCTTAGAGATAGTGGCGGTGCGCGTTTTCACGACTACAGGCATACATGAAGAACAGACGCTCTGTCACTTGTCCTGTGAGCAAAACGAGGTCAAAACTCCCCCATGTTGACTCTACGAACCCCTGAGATATTACCGGCGCTGTTCTGTAGAAAAGCGCATTAAGAGGTGACCGGAGTAGACGGTTACTACACCCTTTCTCCATTTCTCTGGCCTTTGTTATTGTTTCTCACGGCATGCTGAAATCAAACATTTTTTGGTAACCTAGTGTCCATGTTGTGCAAAAAAGTCAAATATTAAATGAGTTAATATTTGTAAACGTCTAAGTGCTAGTGAATTTAGTAAATAAATAAAATACAGTGCGTACTATCTCTAGCCAAATGCGATAGCTCCCGGACCCATCTCGTTGCCTCACACCCGGTGATTTTGGTCTTGCTCTCTACCTGGAATACCCTCTAGTGCCCTCTTCTGGCACCTCCCTAACCTTCCTCGCCCTCCTCCCATCTCCGTCTATCTAACACGGCCCACTCTTCCCTTTCGGCTGAATGTTAAGAACCCGATATTTCCCCCATAATGAGTCTCACCAGAGTCACGAAGGTAACTCGTGTTGCCCAGTCCAGCGGATGCGTCCCCGCTTGTATCCCATGTGACCTCCCGTTAGCGCGCAGCACTGCGGACCACACCTCAGGATGCCCAGGTGTCATGCCATGCAGGTCGTCCTCCTCTGTCCTCGTCCCCTCCCCCACAGGGGGTCCTCTTGCCTCTCCCCATACTTTAAATACTGGTGCTCCTCGGGGCTCTGTCTCAAATCCTCTCGGTTGCTGCTCTCTCACTCTCCTTCAGTGACATTTCACTGTTAGGTTTATAGCCTGCTCCCGCTTGCTGCAGTCACTAGGGGGAAGGGAGACAAACAGGCGTGCTCGATCTGCCAATTCATGAAAAAAGAAAAAAGATCTAAATTCATTGAAATAACATTTTCCCATCTATATGATGCCAAGTATGCTAGCTCAGTTGGGTGTTTTTTACTGAAGTGGTGCATCGTGTAGGTATCGCTTTAGTCACAGTGGTCTGAAGAGAAGGTGGGGCGCTTAGCTACCTGGCTCCGTCTTCTCCTTTCACGAGACTCATTTCCATGCCCAAGATGGTTCTTTTCCCATGGGAAGGAGACCCACCGCACCAACCCCCCCACCCTGAGATGTTTTCAGTTCACACAAGTGATCTTACTTCCTTTTAATTCACCTCCCGTGGGCGTGTTAGTTTGCTGGGGCTGCTGTGATACAGCATCACAGACTGTGTAGCTGTAACGACCGAAGTGTATTTTCTCACAGTTCTGGAAGCTCGATGTCTGAGATCGAAGTGTTGGCAGGTTTGGTTTCTTCTGAGGCCTCTCTGCTTAGCTTGCAGATGGCTGCCTTCTCCCTGTGTCTTCACGTGCTCTTTCCTCTGTGTCTCTGTGTTCTCGTTCTCTTCCTATGACCAGTTACACTAGATTAACCCCAGCCCCACGGCCTCCTTTTAACTTAATTACCTCTTTAAAGAACCTGCTTCCAAATACGGTCACATTCTGAGGTCCCAGGGGTTAGGATTTTAACATATGAATTTTGGGAGGACAGAGTGGGTATTCCAGAGAGTGAGGCTGCCTAGAATCACTCATGGCTGGACAGCAACTGGGACGAAGTTACTGAACACTAATTTGTGTAAACCCTGAGCTGACGGGTATCCAAACAGGTATGCCATGGGCCTTGTCCCGAGAGGCTGCCAGCCTAGTTGTGGGGATGGGGCATTTATACAGAAGAGGAGAGTCAGCCTTCTAGGGTGGGGTATGCCATGGGACAACAGAGCATGTGTGACAGGCAGGAAATGCTCTGTAAGCCTAGAGGAAGATGAGATAAAAATCGGTTGGCTAGGTCAAGGGGAGGTATTGATAATGATAATAACCACCATTTATTGAACCTTTATTATCCACCAGCACTCTACACAAACTCTTATCTCTAATATTCCACCTTGGGGGCTGAGAAGGACTATATGAAATAATTTGTGTCAAGTTTTTAGTGTTGTGCTTGGCACAAGTGAGCATGTAAAAAAAATGGCAGCTATTATTCATTCGACAAATATTTGTGCAGTACCTAGCACATGCCAGGCAATGGGCTCATTGCTGGGGCTATAAAGTCAAGTGAGAGCAACCTGGTTTCTGCCCTTTATGAGTTTATAGTTTAGAGATGCACTGTCTAATATGATAGCCACTAGCCACACATGTCTATTAAAATTAATTAAAATGAAAGTTTTCAGTTCTTCAGTCACACTAGCCACATTTCATGTGCTCAACAGACTGAAATCGTACATTTCCATCATTGGAGAAAGTTTTATTAGGCAGCGCTGGAAAGGGGAAGAGAGAGAATATCTGTATGGTCAAGATCATGATAGAGACTTATAGATACAACGGAAGAACATTATTATAATTACTATTCTCATAATTGAGATGCAGAAACCAAAGGTCTGAGAGGGTAAACAATTTGACTAAATTCACATGGCTACTAAGTGGAAGAGCTGGGATCTGAACGCAAGTCTGTCTTAATCTCATGCTATCTCAAGCTGTTTAATGCAGGAAATGAGTCAGACACAGGTAGCGATCATTTAAAGAGAAAACATGGAGAAAGCACCCTGGGTGGGAAAGTGGCAGCTTGGGCAAAAACAGAGGCACAGATGGGCAAGGTTGGTGGAGGACCATGAATAAACCTGTCTTGCTGGAGAGGCAGTGACTTGCTGAACTTAAGTGCTTGGAAAGGTAAGTCAGGACCTGCCTGCCTTGATCAAGAGCCAAGGAGTGAGAAACCTCGGTCTTGAGTGCAGAGGTGAGTCCTTGATGGATGTGAGCAGGAGCCTGGTGTGGGGAGAGCTACTTATTATGAAAGAGGCAACACTTGGGTGAACAGGACTGAGACCCGTTAAGGATGGGATGAATGAATGGTGTGAAGCAAAGAACATCAGAGTGGGAGCCAAGATTTAGCACTGTGTAATACTGGGAAATATACTTCATTTCTTCACATTTAAAAGGGCAGGGCTGGCCCCGATGACCTCTGAGCCCCGTTCTAGCAATGGTATCTAGGAATCCGCAAATGTGAATGACATTAGGCTGAGATGCAGGAAGAAGTGGAGTACTCACTATGGGGGCAGGGACGATGGCAGAGTCAGAGGTCATCCTGACGTGAAGGGGGAATGATGTGCCACGACAAAACTAGAAAAACGTATGAAAGGGCTTGTCTTGTGGTTGGGGCCTGGGGTCATGAGGTATAGAGGTTGGGAATGATAAATGATACTGAGGATATAATGGGTTTGTTTTTAGGAAAGTCGTACAGTCTTAGAGATCATTATTTTATACCCCCAAACATAGATTTTAAACTTTTTTTGATCCGTGACTTTCAGCATTTGGAAATACAATTTATGTCACAGTGCAGTATAGTTGTCCAGTGTATGTAACTGAAACAAAAGGTTTGTGAAGCTATAGTTACCCTTACTAAGCACAATGGATCCTAATATTTTCTATTCTATTCTATTTCATTTTTTAAAAAAGCTGATTGTTTTAATTGAATTTATGTCACGATCCAGTTTTTAAAACACTGCCTAAGAGGAGACTCCAGTCTTCGTAAGTTGCAGGCGATGGCAGGACATCCTGGCAGAGAACCCAGGACCGGGCTGCCGAAGTAAACGCGGAGAGGCTCAGGGCCGGGGGGAGTGTGGAGAAGAGCAGAGGCCTGGGAACGAGTCGGCAGGGACCGCGCGTCCAGGTGACGGTGAGGGAGCCCCTAAGGACACTGTGGACATGAAGACGGCGTGGAAACCAGGCTCCCGCAGGAATTCAGCGACCACCGAGGGCCGCATTTCTTAAGTGTGCACGGAATGGCTTCTGCATCTCTGACCTCATATGGATTTCAGGCTCCTTCACTCACTCACTCACTCACTCATCCTCCCTCCGAGGACGGTGTGCGCCCACTCCTTCAGTCATTCCTCCCACACCTCTCGGGGAGCGCCAACCAGGTGCGACAGGGGGGGAGACTCTCTGCCAGCCGGCTCCCCCTAGCTCGTCTGTTCCCCCTCCCGCCCCAGCACGCGCGCACACACGCACAAAGTTCTGGCGGCCGCCTCCGCGGACCGGCGTCTCCTTTGCCAATCGGAACCGATCTGCGCGCACACCTGGCCCTCCCGCGCCTCGCTCGCTCCCTGCATCGCCACACCCCCGGCCCCGCCCCCTCGCGGCGGCCCCGCCCCGCCCGCGGCCCCGCCCCCGCGCCCACCCCGGCCCCGCCCCCCCGGCCGGCCCGCCGCTCTGCCCTCGGCTCGGCCTTCCCCGCCTCGCATCCGTGCCATCGGCGCTCGATTGCGCGCGGACTCCGCTCTCCGCGGCTCGCTCGCTCGCTCGCTCGCGGCCGCCGCTCCCCGCCCCCCGGCCCCCGCCCCCTCCCGCCCCTCCTCCCGGCTCCTCCCGCCCCTCCTCCGCCTCCCGTGCAACTTTTTGCCGAAGCCCCCACACACACAGCCATGCTGAGCTGAGCTCCGGCCGGGGACTGGCCGCGCGCTGCCCGCCCCGGCTCCCGCCCCTCAGCGGACCCGCTCGGGGGCCGCGGCCGCCCGGCCCCTCGGCCTCGGCCGCTGCGCCCGCCCGGCCGCCCCGGAGCCCCCGCGCAGGGTCCGGGCCGCGGCGGCGGCGGCGCCCGGCCCCCTCCCCCGGCGCCGGCCAAGTGAGGCGGTGATGCGGGCGCTGGCGGCCCCGGCCGCGCCGAGAGCGGAGACACAGGCTCAAGATGGCAGATTCCGACTGAGGCTGGGGGGGCCGAGCTCGCGCGCCGCGTTCCCTTCTCCGTTGCCATGAATCGCGGACACCCCGGCCCCGATGGCCCCCGTGTACGAAGGTAAGGGGCGTCCGGCCCGCGGACCCCGCGCGGCCGGCGCCGCCGCGGCCCCCGCAGCTTTGTTCTGCCCGCGGCCCCTCGCCGGGCAGCCCCCGGCCCGCAGCCCCCCAGCGCCCGGCCTCCGCGCCCCACCCCCGGGCTTTCGCCGGCTCCCCGCCCCTCCCCGCCGCCCCCTTCTTTGCCCAGAAAACGACCAGGATCCGGAATTTAACAGGATCTTATTTCCAGGGTGGAAAAGAAGGGGGGTCGAGGGGGGGCGGGTGCGAGGGGGGGCTACTGCCCGAAGAAAAGACATTGGGAGGGGGCGTCTGGGCAAAGACCGACCCATGACTGTGCTTTTTATTTATTCGTAATAAATAAAGGTGATGCGGTTTATCTTTCGTCCTGTCCCCCCCCCCTCCCCGCCCCGAAGATTTACCTTCAGGATTATCTCCTTTCCACTCTGTCCTCACGACTGACTCCCTTTCCATTTCTCTCCGCTCCCACCCCACACTCCTTTATTCCTCGCGAGCCTCTGACTGGGGGGTGCCGTGGAATCGGAATGTGCGGGGCTAGGTGATGAGGGGGGCACAGAGGAAAAGTCCATTTCAGACCCGGGCAGAACAATGAAATAGGCGAAAATCTCCCCGCATTAGCGTGTGTAAAGGGAAAATGTAGTTTAGGTTTTCAAGTCGGGGAGGCGGCCAAGACGTTTTTTTTTTTCTCGATCGATCTGGGTAAACCTGCGTGGTGCACCTTCACCTGGCGTTGGGCCGGCCGTGTTTTCTGATTTGACTGTCTTTAGGAAGAAAGAGAAGAACGTAGAGCAAAAGCATTAGATTTCCCTTGCACTCTCCCTCTCTCTTTCGTTTCTCTTCAGTCAGTTCTGTCAGCTTCCAGCCAGAAATCAAACCAGAATCAACTAAGTTTTTTACACTTCGGTGTGTTTTTGTGTGCTCGTCGTAGGAGAAAATTTAAACCCAAGTGTGCCTGATTTTTCCAGTCATTTCATCGTGAAAATGTTTTTCTCATGAAATCACTGGAATAGCAGCTTTTACATACTTTTAGCGTCAGTCCATCTGGCTTTCTTTCGGTTTTGTTCAGATATTCTGTGGATGAAATAGCAAATGAGAGGGGAAAGGGTCTGTGTGGAATCGAGAGGAGGGGCGAGGAGAGGAGATTTTAATCCTTCTATCAATCTGGAGAACAGTGGTGGCCAGTGAAAACAGGGAACGCATTAATAGTTTTATCTCTGTTGTAAGAGGCAGATTTAAAAAAAAAAAAAAACTTATCTGAAAAGAAAATCTGTTATTAGTTCCAGGGCTCCAAATGAATTAGGTTTCTGGGTGGAATAAAGTTACTAGTCAGGCCTGGATAACGAGGCTGTAAATAACCTATGGACTGTAAATATTTTTTTTTCAGACTCTCTTGGAAACAAAGGGGCTGTTTAGAAGGCAACAGAGAGATGTTATTCCAGGGGCTTTCCTCTTTGATTCTGAAGAACACAAGGTCCATTTAACCATTCGACAAAACAAAACGAAATTTCTGATCACTCCACCACGCAGAATAGAACGAGCCGGTGGCTCTGTGACCATGCTAGGCGGACCGTGTTGGGCATTCATTGTTCGTCTGTGTCTATGGGAGGGGGCTACAGTCAATGCTCCGACTGTCTGTGGAGTGTTAAAATGAAACAATTTTCTCTTTATTAAGTGCCTCCTTGAGACTCCCTCTGCTGGACACTCTGGGTGAGCATTAGAGAAGGAACTTGGCATTGAATTGAGAACGTAGTAACCGGCCGCTTTCCCTTTCACAGGGGGCTGGATATGTGGGTTGGGATGTATTTTGTCAACTTTATAGAAAGCCATCTTGGGAATGGGGCTGTTCTCCTGTTCATTTCATTCTAAATTCATGTGGATGGTAAGCCATACCTCTAAGGCTAAGACAGCGGACTCTTGT
This sequence comes from Rousettus aegyptiacus, assembly GCF_014176215.1. Taxonomy (NCBI): domain Eukaryota; kingdom Metazoa; phylum Chordata; class Mammalia; order Chiroptera; family Pteropodidae; genus Rousettus; species Rousettus aegyptiacus. The sequence goes on from NW_023416288.1 coordinate 55,454,174, forward strand.
TCTTACTACAGTGTTCTTTCACTGTTTTACGCCAGATAAAGGACTGTGGGTGTGTAAGGTGTTATGGTTTAATAATAATCAGGGATCTCAAAGGTCTCAGGAGCACGTTGTTTTTATTTGCAAACCTTCCTTCCCTGTCCCAGGTGACCTCCCTGGTCACCTCTTTCAACCCTGGGTTTCTCTCAGCGCTGGGTTTCTCTCCATCTGTCTTGTCTGTGTGCTCTCGTAATTATTCTCATGCTTTGTACGCTTTGATTCTGCAGAGTTTCTCTGTGTATCTCTATAATTCTTCTCCTAGTCTTCCTCCTCCCTTTCTCAACCAGTTCAGCATCACTTTGCACTAGCCTAGGCCTGGATCTTATTGAAAGACACTATTGGTCATGCTCTAAAACAGACAGGTGACCTCTATAATCAAGGACTGTATTGCTGGAACCTCCATTCACTTACTGTAATGAGTGCTTCTGAGACTCCAGTGACCTCCTTTTCCCCTCCTCGGCGACATCCTCGGGATTCACTGAACCTGATTTTTACCATATCCTAATCAGAACACATGGACTCCCTGTGTGTATCCTGAAGAAGCAAGGCTTTTCCTGTGGAATTCTCTAAGAAGAGTGATTTCTTATAGTTTTCAAACATGGGATTCTTCTCAGGAGACGTATGACAGGTGAGGCATTTCAGCTGGAATTCAGGAGTGCATTCATTTTTTTTAAATGGGGTACAGTTGCCCCAGGTTGGAATATGAGGTGAAGGCCTGAGTACATTAGTGGAGCATTCTGAACTGCCAGGTATTTAGAGAGAGAAATGCTGTCTTTGGAACAGGGTATGTTTGATAATACAAATTAATCGGTTGCAAAGTGTAATCAGTCTTCCACAATTTGCTTCTAAGGGTAGGTTTATAAATAGCACATTTTCAGTTGCTTGGTACAGATTAAGTTAAACTTCTTTAAAGAGGTTTATTTAAAAGGTTAAACATTCTCCTTCCAATTGTTGTTTACTCCATCAACTTGCTTAGCGAGGCTTTTTTTCAATATGTAGTACAAAGGCCAACCACAGAGGTCTGTATTGCCATCAGTTCTGAGTGAGAGGATTCTAAATTCCAAGTCGTGTTCTACTGCACCTGAGATGAGCCATGTTGATAAGTATTGGCTTACACAGTCAGACTTCCCAAAACTGCAACGCCGAAATCTGTCATTAGAAGTACCCGAACACACCTACCAAGATGCCTACCAAGAAATGGATTCTGAATCATCTTCCATTAAAAGAGTCTGATGACACATGTTCTAAAATATCTTTTCCTGTGTTTGTTTTATATTTTTAAAATGAGTAAGTATAAATATTGTTTTCATTCTCACCACATTTGAGTAGTGAATCAAAGCTCATTTATGGTATCCTCAATTCCAGATAGTATGATATAATACTTGAATCAGAGAAACATGGGTTTGAATCTTTGGGCATGTTACTTAACTTCTTTGAGCCCCCCCCCCCCCAAAGCCTTATTGGATTGTGCGAGGACTCAGCTAGAAACGAGTATATGTAAAGTACCTGCCTGTAGTAGGTATTTTCTCAGTGCGTGTTAAATCCGTCCATCTTTTGAGCTGCTTAAAGGCATGATGACTCCAGGGAAAGAATAACCCACAAATAGTTTAGAAAACCAATAATAGCAACGTTTCAATTATTAATCTCATGCTATTCTTTTTCCAGTTTGGGCACCAGCAACAATAAACCCCCTCTGGCCACAGAAGAAAGAGATTTTTTTTGACCCCTTCTGTGACCTTTCCAGAGTCTTGATTCCCACTGAGCTGCTGCTGGTTTCAGGTAGAGAATTGCTCTTCTTTGGTGGCACATTCTGTGCCACTTTAATAATGAGGAGAGAAACTGTTAGAAGAGTTTCAGGGGCTGCAGCAGTGCCTCTGGGGAAATATCCCAAAGTATGAAAGATACAACCTTTGCCTTTAACCAGGATCCATTCCTAACCCCGGAGGCAGGCCAGGAAAGGGAGCACCCAGAGGGGGCTCCCCAAGGGCCTCCGCAGAGGGGACGTCCCCACCCACCCATGAACTAGCGTCTGGCTTATCGTGCACTAAACAAAATTTTCCTACTAAAGAAATTTGGTGCTTTATGCAAGTTATGGCTACTCATGTTCTTCATGTTGTATTTTGTATTTTTTTTTTTTTCTTCATTTCTCTCTCTCCCATAGAGACCAATCTCGGGGAACCACCTTTGAGGTTTACATGGAACAAAGTAGTGATGATCACGAGGGTACGATATGTGAACATTTTTTATCATTCTCTGAACACATCATTTGCCAGTACTTTCTGGTAGTCTTACGATGACAGTCCAGGCACTTCAGGCTCCTGTCAAAGACAGGGTGCGGAATAATCCAGCAGACCTTACATAACCACTGCAGAGTGTGAGCTTGAAAGGCCCACGCTCATTATAGTCCATTTCATTTGGCAATACCTTGTGGTGGGGAGGGGAAATTAAAAACCTGGAATGTAGAAAGTTCTTTATTGTTCATGTAAAAGAATAGAGATACCTGGAGTCCATAGCGATAAATCGTGACTTAGACCTAACTTAGTTTGTGCTACACTCACTACTGACATTAACTCACTTGTCCTAACAAAACCACGAGGTAGGCACTGTCACCCCTACCTTACAGGCAGGGCACATCTTTAGTGCATTCATTTAACAAACATTTATGTAGGGTCCCTGTCCTCAAGGAGTTCCGAGGATACAGGAAGTGAAAGTCACAACTAAACAGGGCCTCACTCACCAGCCCACAGTCTGACTCAAGGGGGAATGCTTTTCTCGTGCGCCTGTGTGTGTGCCAGTTCTAAATTCTTACATGCTAGTGTTTCTTAAGGTACAAAGGGAAGACCCCATTTCCCTTTTTTCTTTTGAAACATTTTCTTTATGTGGAATCAAAAGATATTTCTGAATCTAGAAAATACCTACTACAAATTTTCTTAGAAACTACCGCCTCTAATTTGCAGAAAAGTCCATCTTCCTCTTTTATTACTTACATTTTATGTCTTTGTAAATGGAAATAAATTCTAACTTGCACATGCTACTTAGAGACTTTTTGTTTTGGGGTGTTTAGCATTACAGGTTCTATTGCAAATGAACCCTTGCAGCATACATGACGTGGCTGTTGGAAGATTAATTCTTGGCTTCGCTGCCTGATGAGCTCTTGTACTCCAGGTGCTTTTGTGGTACTTATTGGTGGAGCTGTAGATCAGGTGGTCACTCAACAGATCCCTCAGGGAAGGGAATTGGGAAAGAAAACCAAGCTCTTGCCTCTTGGGACCCTGGAGCCCAGAGAAATGTAGTTCGCCCTTCTGCCTTCAGGAATGTGAATGTCCGTGACTTGAAATTGTTGGTTCATCAAAAAAAAATTTTTCCCAGAGAAAGGCCACACTAGGAACTCCCTCCATGATCAATTCCAGTATTCTATTAACCAGATTGTCAAGAAATGCCTGGGCCAGCCTGAAATCTCACCTGCCGTCATTCAAACCTCTTTTCTATTACTCAGTTCCTTTCTTTAAAACCTTTCATAAACTTGAAGATAATAACTGGGTCTCTATAGTTTTTTCGTCACAGAGCCTGTTTTGTGGCCTCTCCTCTGAACTCTCTCTGGTTTCCCCACATTAAAAACAAATGGCGGCTATCAAAACTGAATGCGGCCCTTTAACAATGGTCTTGTTAGGACAGCGAACACAAAGACGAACACAAAGACGAACACAAAGACGCCAGGGTCCTTGCATCATTGTGAACCCCTGGAGGGCAGGATCCCGATCTGATTCATCTTTGTATCTCCCACAGCAGCCGTGTACTTAAACCTAGTAGGCGCTCCATAAATATTTGCCAAATTGACTCTTCCTTTCCATATATCTAAGTAATGAGTGACATGCCCCCAGCTCTGGGTTGGTGACTTGTGGGTACCTCGCTTTTGCCTCCATCCCAAGTACTTTTCTTGCGCTCCTGTCTGTCCCTCAGGCTGGTGGAGCCAGCTTCCTCTTGGCTCTCAGGCGAGGCTTCTTCACTTTGAGTTTCGTTCCTCTGCTTCCAGCTCTTTAAGCACCTTACTTAATTTTCCCCTACAGATCTGACAAATGGCATGCAGAGGAGATAAGTATAAAAAAGTTGAACTACTCTGAAAAGAAGGGAGAGCACACAGACGAATCTTGATGATTCAGTGTCGCCGCATCCAGGTTTAGAAAGGACAGCCTGTCGGAGTCTCTGCAGGGTTCTGAGTCAGCTAAAGCCATACCTGTTTTACCGGGTTCTCTGTGGCGAGTACGGCATGTGTCGTGAGAGCGAGTACAAGTCAGACTCGCAGGATTCTTCCCCTTCTTAGGTCTAAAGCCAGTGGAAAAGGCAAAAGACATGGTGGGCAAAGCCATTCACCTTGTGACTCTCTAATAGATGGCTCTGCCATTAGAAAATAAGCTAGTAAAGTAGTTGCCAATTTAAAAAAAAAAGGAGCAAGCCTTTAAAACTGCAAAATAATTTTGTGGTTTTACAACCACTTATTTCTAAACATGGCTTTGAACAGATTTGTAGTGTTTTTGAAAGGTGTCCGCCTTAGCAGTTCTTGCCTAACTTTTGCTGTAGTGGGTCCCGATTAATTAAATGCCATCACGTTTCAGCAGCGTTAAGATTGACTTGACTCGCTCTTGCACGTGTTGATGCCGTAGACTTTATAAAACCTATGTTGTCACAGTAAGAGTGAAGTCTGATATAGGGGTGGACAAGGGCATTTCCCCCCAGGCTGTGTTATCCCTCTTGGTGAAGGATTGCTGTAGAACCTGCCGTAACATTGGGTACAAAAAGCATTTTTGGTTCGCACAGTTACACATTGCATCCGGATGAAAGAAGGTCTGTTTCTATATTTTTACCATTTTCCTCCATATGAGTCGATATTACCTAGTTGATTCAACCTATGGCATTGTTCTTCGCAATGTAAAATGATTTTTCCAAGGGCTTATGAGAAAAGTGATCCATCATTCCAGTTCTGCATAGAACTTCTCATGTCATAGCATTAAAGAAGCACTTTTGAATGGTATGTGTTCCTGGAATCCTGTTGAAAGTCACATGGTAAGGAAATTTGGAAAGCTCTGGCTCGTAGGTGGTTGTGGAAGAGTGTTCTTTTTTTATTTTTTTCTCTAATGAGGAATTTATAGACTCTGACAAAAGCCAGCATGTAAACTCTAGATATTGTGCAGAAAAGCAGTAAGTTACGCCCTCCTGAGTTCTGTGTAACTGCACCTACTCACCGGGATCTAGGCTGATAACAGGAGCTTCTGCAAGAAAGTGTATTTTAGGGGAACTCCTAACAGGCAAGTAGAGAAGAGAGAAAGAGGGGGAGGGAAAGAGAGAGAGAGAGGGAGAGGGAGAGAGAGAGAGAGAGAGGGGTAGAGAGGGGCAGAGAGAGCCCGCGGGCGTGTGCAGGAGAGAGCGAGCACACGCGCATTTGGCTGCACCTCGAACCACTTCCATTTCCAGCTGCAGCACAGCAGTTACTGTTATTCATTAAGCATGACCTGCACCATCAGGAAGAGATTAATCGATATTCATTATGTTCTGTTAACTGAGGCTAGAAGGGTCTCTAATGTATTAGAGAAATGTTTCCATTAGAAGATGGTTAAAATAAAGAAACTCTTTCATTTGATTATACCATGACTTTACTCCAGAAAGGATTTAAGGCTGCTTAAAGGGTTACGTTTCTGGAAGAGGGGGAATCCATTCATGTCGATCAGTTTTGTGGAGCCGCTGATTCCCAAGGATGTCGGATAAATGAGGTCTTCCTATGTGAAGAGACAGCAGAAACAGCCCAAGCGCTCGTTCTGGCTTAGCACGGTGAATAAGCAGAGTGCATAATGGAATTCATTTGCGAAGTAATTTTTGCTCGGCTGGAGTGGTAAGCACAAAATAGACCAACAGACGAGAACAGTGAGTGTTTGGGATCAGTTGTTGAAAGGTTTAAAAGGGGTTCTAATTCCAGAGACATTTTATGGTGTGGAGGGAGAAGGGAACTGATATAATCAAAATGATCCTTGAACAAGGTACTTTTTTCTGGCCTGGATATAATAGAACGAGGCAGCCAGCGGGCGAGCCGTGCTGGGAGGCCATGCGGTGCGTTGGAAACCGCGAGCACCGCGGTGACGGAACTGGGCCCTCGCTGGGGTCAATAGGAGGGCGCACGCAGAGCACTCATCAGCGTGCCTGACCCAGGGGTTCGATAAATATTTGTTCCTTTTTACCCTCCTCCCCACACCTTATGGATTTAAGATCAGGAAAGGCTGCTCGTGTCAGCAATACCATGCGATTTATCCTGCTTTTCTCAAGGATCTCTTCTTTTCATAGGCCGTCTCACATTCCGCACTGGGATCACAGTATCTCAGGGTCTCCTTGGGTCACAGTCTAACCCGAGTGGGATCTTCACACAGTAGTATTGACCTTTGGCAACGCAGAACAGTGAGGAGGCTGCCCCAGCGCCATCAGGAGAGCCGGGGGAAGGCAGTGCTGGGCCTCTTTCCCCCTCGGGCAGTGTGCACGTAAAGCGTGGACGCTGAGTGGGGCTCCCTGGGCTGAGCTGCCACATGGAGCTGCAGGGCTTCTTGTCAGCGCCAGGAGGCTTTCCCCCCTCCCCCGACCCATGAGGGGGCTGCTGATTCTCCTGGGTCCCCTTGCCGCCCACAGTGCCTCACTGAGCCCATCCAGAGGGAAGATGTCCCCCATCTCCCAAGGAACACTGGCCACGTGCCCTCGGTGCCAGTGTTTAGAGTCTTGTGCCAGGAAGTTGGGTCCTATGTTGCCTGGAGAAAGTTCGCAGCTTGTCACCATGAGCTACTTACTAACAAAAACAAAAAAATCACAGAAACCAATACAATCGTGATGAGTTCCACAGAACCTCAGAGCACTTTTCAGTTATTAAGTGGCTTTAAAAAAATATGTGGACTTCCCGAGGTACATTTTAGAGTCATTTTTTTTTCCCCATTGACATGACCAAAGCTTGAAACCCTTCCCCACTTTCAGGCCTGACATTCTGAGCCACGTTGGCTCCTGTTGGCGTGCTGTCTGCCTTGTGCTGCTCCCGTCCAGACCAGTGACCCATCAAGTATTTGAACACATAGACTCACGCACTAAGGGATGGGCTCGCCTTGACTTTGCCGAGTCCTGGACAACAGTGCAAGACAAAGCTCCTAGCCCGCGACGCACCAGTTCTCTCTGCCCCCGGTTTGTGTGTCTATGCTAGACTACCTTCACCACCCCTTGGACCTAGGGGTGCCTCTTGGCCACCTGCTCAGGCCTGTGTGTGCACCCCACAGGCCCTGGAGAAGGACTGGAAGTAGGCATGAGCTCTTTTGGACAGGGGATTCCCTGGGGACCCAGAGTATGGCCTGGGAGTGAGCACACCTCATGACCCTGGGGACCTCTCTCCCCTCAGGATCCAAGGCTAGGGCCCCTGGCGCCCTGTTCTAAGGGCATTACTGATAAGGGGGCTGCTTGCTATAAAAACAGGCAACAAATGTGACTCGAAATGTTTCCTGTTTATCCAACTCATGGCTGGTGATTGCTTCACTGGATACTCTGCTCCTTTCTCCCTCCTCAACCTTGATCTTATTCTTGTGGTTGCTCCATAAAGCATAGTCAATGAAACCAACCCATTTCCTGTTGCCTGCTCAGGACAGCTCAAGAACCAGTGTGTTCCTCCCTCAATGAAACTTAGCAGAGAGCCCAGTAAATGGGACAGCTTTCCTGTTTTGTCTGTTTCAGCCACTGACATACGCAACCTCTTCTGCTGCTGCCCTTTCTTGATGTCATCTCACGTCTGCTTCTGCCTACTTACTCTTGTTTCCCACTCATCCACCCACAGCCAGACTCCTTTACCTGCCTCTTTATTCTTTGGCCTTGTGTATCTTGGCCGTATCTTTGGCTTGTTATACCTGTAGGTATGAGGGTGTGAGTGGAGGCACACATGGAACTGTCTTTTCGGGACGTTTGTGTAGGGAACTGTTTGGGAGAAGTGGTTCTCCAACTTTAGCGATCATCAGTCACCTGGAGGGCTTGTTAAAACAGATCCTGGGCCCCGCCTTCAGAGTTTCTGTTTCAGTAGGTTGGGGTGGGGCTTGAGAATTTGCATTTCTAATTGAGAACCCCTGTTTGAGGGGAATGCACTCAGACTGAAAACTCAGTGAATATTTAAGATCAGATTGTTTTCATTAAAACGTTCCCTGGATGTGTGAGCGTCAGAGACCTGTTATTAGCATTATTTGCAACTCAATTGCCTTTTGTGGCCATGACTGCTTGAAGCCATGTAGATCCAGCTTCCAGCCTTCCTGCCTCTGGCTCCAGGAGAGTCGAGGCCCCATCTTCTCCAGGGCCTGCCTTGTAAATACAGGAGCTACTTTCTCTAGTTCTTCCAGAGCCAGTCCGTAGTTCATGCAGTTTGGCCCTGGGCTCCCAGAATAGAACAGGCAGATATCATCCTCACAATAATAACATATTATTAACTAACATAAAGAGCTCTGTGACTTTCTCCATTTACAGAAGAGGACATTGAGGCTTCAGATATTAATATGTCCACGGTCTTGAACTAACTGGTAGCGCCAAGGCCTGAACCCCTCCTGATACCAGCGCATACCCTTGACTGGCAGGCATCACAGCTGCTCAGAGGGAAGTTAACGTGCTCCGTGCCACATACAGCAAGGAGATAACACGACTGGGATCCTTCCTTGAGAAGGGGCAACCATGGTGGGGGCTGATGGTGCCAGAGCGTTCACGTCACAAACACACTTCCCCGAGGCTCTGCTGTCCCATTTGCCTCCTCTTCATCAAACAGGACCGCATGAGGGGGAGTGGAAAGCACTTAGTCCAATGGCAAGAACGCAGGAGGGGTATAGTCAAGTGCAGAGAAGCCATGAACCCCTTTTGAGGAGCAAAACAAATAAAATATCTGAGAATAATCTGACTGAGACCTGTACGAAGAAAATGTGAACTGATGTTAATAACAGCTAATACTTACCAGGCCCTAGCTACTGGCAGTTCTAGTCTGTGGTTTCACATGTATTTATTGAATCTTTATACTAGTGCTTCAGGGTAGGTTCTGCTACAGTTACGTTTTATAGCAGGGGTCCCCAAACCCCAGGCTGCAGACCGCTACTAGTCTGTGGCCTCTTAGGAACCAGGCCACACAGCAGGAGGTGAGCGGTGGGCCAGTGAGCAAAGCTTCATCTGTTTTTGCAGCTGCTCCCCAGTGCCAGCATCACCGCCTCAGCTCCGCCTCAGATCATCGGGCATTAGATTCTCATAGGAGCACTGGTCTCTGGTGCCAACAAAGTTGGGGACCTGTGTTTTGTAGAAGCACAGGAAAATTCTGCAGCTTGAAAGTGGCAGAATTGAGATTGATCCCAGGCAGCGTGGGTCCAGAGCTTGTACCCCCGACCATCAGCTTATCAGCCTTCCTTTCCTCTCCTAGATGAGTGAAATTTGTAAGTACAGTCTTTGTTTGTTTCAGTCAGAATCTGAATGTTTTAAAATTTGAGAAACTTATTTTTGCTGGTCTTCTTGAAAGATGAGGTAGGCATGGAAGAGTCAAGTCTGGACAACAAAGAGTAGTGAAGGGGCTAGCTCTACCACGTGTCAAACCACCGAGCTTCTAATTCGGCATGAAATTGGACAGACCCAGCAGTGGGGCAGAATAGGTGAGCCAGACCCAGGCCCTGTGGTCTGCGATCACTTAGTGGATGATGGAGGAGGTGCCACAGAGCAGTGGGGAGAGGAAACCCGATTTAACAGATGGGAGTGGGACCATGTGACAGCAATTAGAAAAATCTCAATGGATATTATCACCTCACATCTTTGTCCCAACATAAATTCTACGTGATTAAAATGTTAAATTCAACAGAAGTCTGTTGAGCACATTCAGTACGCCAAGCCTGTTCTAGATGCTAGGTGTACCACAATGAACAAAACAGATGAAAACTCCTACCCCGAAGCAGTGTGCATTTTAGTAGATAAAGGTAAATAATCCATTTTTTTTTTTTAAGCTTGAAATAAATGGAGGTGGATATTTATTAAACGTCTGGAGGGGCTGAAGTTTCCAAGCGTAGAATCTGGAGAAGAAATCACAAAGGAAAATATCAATAGTTTTTTAGTGTAGCATTTCCCAAATGTTAAGGTTATTTCTAGTTTTACTCTCATGAATTATTTCTCAGTGTTCTTCAGTGTAACATTAAGGGGTGTCTGGATTTTAGGATAAATTCTCCAAAGTAGAATTACTAGGTCAAGGGGTGTGAACATTTATTGGCTTCTAAATAGATACTACCAGATTACATTCCTCCCCAAAGTACTTTTATATTAAATCAAACCACCTAGCTAAAGATTTACATTCCCGCCCCCCCCCCCACCCCCATTTATTCAGCAGGGCGCAGAGTCCGCACCCCTCTCGGGCCTGGGCCCTCTCTCCTTGGAGGATGTGCCATTTTCCAAGGGCTTTTGTGTATCCGTGACTCCCAATTATATCTTTACCTAGACTTCTTTTTTGAGCTACAGTCATAAAGCCAATAGTCTCCTTGGCATCTCTGTTTGCATGTCTCACAGGCACCTCAAACTTAATGTACAAAGAAAAAGTCTCGGTCAGCCCTCTGAACGACGCACCTCTTCCCAGGTTCTTTATTTCCACAAATGCCATATTCTTCGACCTGCCAGTTCACATCAGGAACCCGAGAGGCATCCTCAACTTTGCTTGAATTCTACATTTAATCCACCACCAAATTTCTTTGGTTTTTGCTTCCTAAATACAGACATTCTTATTTTTCACTGTCATTCTGTTCTGTAAAATTGCTGCAGACACTGAATTAGCGATTACAGAACCATTGCTTCTACGTTCGCTTCCTGCGAGCCTCTGGTCATTGTTTGATGTGTGTTTCTGTTTAAAGGTTATATACACATCGCTGATTCGTTAACTTTGAACTCGCAGCCTATACCACTATAGCTCAGGCCTTAATGAAGCTTACCTAGTACACGTTTTTTTTTTTCTTTAAGGCACATCAACAGCTTTTTTGCACTTAAACAGTAGACACTATACTTGGGGGTCGTTTTTAAATCCTTAAGAAAAAACACAAAAATGTGGAAAATATACCAAACAGACCGTAGAAAGTATACTTGGCTTGTAGTGTAAGCTGAAGCAAGAAGGCAGAGCACGTAACCTTGTTCGACCTTAGCTGGGAACACGTGCATCAGGCAGCCCAAATTTTTCACAGCGGCTTGCACATGCCAGGGAATGACAGAACGCCCTCTGAGTTATTGATTTTGAAGTGACAAATAAATCTCAGCGAATCTGAATCACAAATACGGAATCCGTGAATAATGAAGATCAACTGTACATGGTGAACCTATCATTTCTCTCTCGGCTGCCATCTCCTGGTCCAGTGGTGGGCAAACTCGTTTTGGAAAGAGCCAGATAGTAGTCGTGTTAAGCTTTTTGGGCCAAATGAACTCTGTTGCAACTGCTCAGCTCTGCATTTGTGGTGAAAGCAGCTGCAGATAATATATGTAAATGAGTAGGCGGGGCTGTGTTCCAGTATAACTTTATTTATGAAAACAGGCTTTGAGCTGCATTGGCCCTCGGGTTGTAGTTTGGACCCATAGCCTCGTCTAACCCACCGCGAGGTCTCATCTGGACTGCCTTCCTGACCTGTCCCCCACATCTATTCTTGAGCCTCCGGCTCATTTCCTTGGCAATACTAACTATAGATTAGATCTGATCACTCTCACTTCAGATGCCCAACTGCTTCCCATCACACTTTGAATAAAATCCAAAACCCTGAGTAGCATGGCTGCAGCACGAGTGCTGCTTGCTTCTCCACTGTCATTTCGGGCCGGCCTTCCCCCCTTTGTCCTGTCCTGGCCTCTTCCACGTCTATGACTGTTCCCAGCTGTTTCCTGCTTCAGCGCCTCTACGATCTCTCTGCCTGGCTGTCACCCGTTCTGCAGTCATTACCGAAATACCACTTCCTCCAGCATAAATTAGTTGCCCCACTTCTGATCACTCCTTTCTTTGCCTTCGTGGCCCTTAGAGCTTTGAGGTACCATTTATTCGGGCGTGGTTGTTTTCCACCTGCCCCCCCCACCCCCGTTAGTCTGCAGGCTCTGTGAGGATGGGACCGCGTCTGTGTTCTCGACTCGTGCTGCCTTCGGATGCGTTGCAGACACTTCCTAAAACCTTCTAAGTTGGCGAATGATTGTACAAGATAGTTTCATTTATACCGATTTTTGTATGAAGCTGCAATAGAGAAACTTGAAAAAGTCACCTTTTTAGAACATTTAGGGTATCTTCTAAAATTGAGAGTGATAATTAAAGAGAAAAGTCATTCTGATAAGTGGGTTCATAAATGGGTGTGAACGGGCTTTTGTTGTCAAAGGGTGATTCTGCCAAAGAGCTACATCTAGTCCAGTGTTTTCCCCCTGGACTTGAGTGCTGTCTTAAGTCCTGTTAGTTTCCCTTTTCCCCTACAGATATTTTGAGCTTTGCTGGTTTTCACGCAGGAAAGTGGGGCAAAGTGTGCTTGAGGAGACATTTTGGCACCCCTTTTAAAAACTGGCTTTCATTTCTTCTCTCAAACCATTACCCATCCCTCTGAGACCTTAACTAGTACTTTATTAGCTGTTTTTCTGTAGGGTTTCCATAGTCTAGGGGAGAAATCTTTGATTTGTCAGAATTATTTTAGCAATTAAGTTCCAGGTTAGAGATTGTTCTCCAGTTATTCCAAGAATCCTGCATGTTCAAGATGGATAGACCACTTAGCATATTTTTGAACAATAATATATCGTTTCTTAGGTGGCCTTTTATAGATGAGCAGTGGTGAAATTTAAAGCCTTATTTAACTTCTTTTTTTAAAATGCGTTATTATAGAAACACCACTTTTGTGTTATAAAAAGTTAGAAAATAAAAGCTGGCAAAACACACACATGCATACACAAACACACTTTTTCCTTTCTAGAAATTACCACTATTACCCCTCATGGGTCTTTTTCTATGCATATATGTGTGCATATGTACTTTTTTTTTTTTACCAAAATGATATATTTCTGTTTTACAGTCTGCTTTTTTCAGTGAACAGTTTTTAACCTTGTATTTCAGTAAAGTTCATTTTATCTTTGTCCATATTCAGATTTCCATAATTGGCCCCCAAATGTCCTTTGAAGGTAGTTTGTTGATGTTAATATCTCACCGAGGACCATATACTATATCTGGTCATAACTTCCTTTTAGTCTCTCAACCTGGCACAGTCTCTCACTGAGGTAATGGGCCAGTTGCCTGTAGAAACTGTCACTTTCTGGATATGTGGGTCTCTTCTCATGGCGGTGCTGAGCTGATTTTGTGTGCTTCACTTACATTATTAGTGAAGCTAAAATTCTCCCCCTGGATTAAGGTCGTGGCACTGTCCAGTTCTCTTTTCCCCCTTGAGACCAAAAAGTGATCCGTGTGGTGTAACTTTGGCACATAGGCCATTTACTGAGTGGTTCTATCACCAAATGTTAGTTCTTGCCTGAACTCAGATGTTCATCAGGCTTTGTGAAATGATGTTTTTCTAATCATTAATGTTTTTGTTGCAACTTGAGGCAGTGAGACCCCTTCAGCTAGCTCCTGTAACCTTTTGACAGGACCTCCCTATTCTTGTTAAGAGCTTTCTTGCTAAATGGCAGCTCAGCTTGGACTCCCCAGTGGTATTGGACAAATGGTATTACAGACCACAGTCTGGACATTAGGAGGGTTACTGTGACAGAGGTGACTTGTTTCAGTAGACAAAGCTAGGAAACATATCGGTAAAAATTAAAAGTTCAGATGGGCATGTTCAGTTCAGTTTTAACTTCCCTGCGCTTTTAGTTTCCTTGGTTTTTTCATTGTAACTTTTTTCTCTTCTACAGAAAATCTTTATTTCGTCTGTAACCTATAAATGTAAGAATATAAAGTTTCAAAATATCAATATTTGTAGTATAACAAATATTTAAACTACAGAGAAAATGTAACACATCTTTGTTTTTTTTGTCTTGTCCTTAGAATGCATCCAGTGAAGGATGTGTTATTAAAAACTGTGTTCTAAAGTCCCTAAAAATATGTCCTTGGAGTAACTGTGTCACCCACTTATAGCATATTTCACTCACACATTTGACTTATGGTTAGGTTCATATCTTTCAGTTTTTTTTTTAGTTTAAGAAATTCTTTAATTTAGCTTTTTGGAGATAGGTAATGCATTTACATGACTGAAAGGTCAAAACTATATTAATATGAAATCTAGATGATAGGTATATGGGAATTTATTAAGTTATTCTCAATATTTATTTTTTATGTTTGAAAGTTGAAATAATTAAATTTAAAATATATAGAAAGATAGACCCAATGAAGTCGTGCCCTTTTTACTTTGTTACCTCATAGTCATTTTTATTATTGTCTTGCTTAACTCTTTGAGTATTTAATTTTGCAGATCCAAATTGTGTGTGTTTGCACATGAGCACATATGTAACCTTATTTTCATTTATTTATACAAAATGTAACATACCATATATATGGTTCTGCATCTTAACTTTTCTCTTAACAATATGTTCTGGAGCTCTCTCCATATTAGTTCATAGAGATTATCTTTTTAATGGCTACAAAGTACTCCATTTTGTTGACATACCATGGTTTATAAAACATAAATAATCTGGGATTGTATCCAATCCTCTGCTATTTACGATTCATTTTTAATGGGTATCCTTATATGCATGTCATTTCATACTCATGCAGGTGCATCTATGGGGTAGAACCCTATACGTGGGATTATATGGTCAAAGGGTAAGTACGTCTGTAATTTTTAAAAGATATTGACAAATTTCTCTTGTTAGGACTTATAGCATATTTCACTCACACAAGCACTATATAAAAGTGCCAGTTTCCCTAGAGCATTGCCCACATAACTATTGTCAAACTTTTGGATTTTTGTTGGTACGTGAGAAATGGTATTTTGATGTAGTTTTAATTTTTATATATGTATTTTTTTTATTATAAGTGAGGTTGAGCATCTTTTCATTTATTTAAATGTTTTATATTTATTTTTATGTGAACTGTGTTTTGAACTTTATATATTTCCCTACTGTGTTGGTCTTTTTCTTCTTTATTTCTAAGAGCTTTTTATATATTATCTTCAATAAGAGTTGCAAATATTTTTTCTCAGTCATTTGCATATGTTTTGGTTAACTTATGGTGGTGTCTTTCTTTGCCCTTTTAAAGTCTTCTTAATTTTATGTAATCAAATTTGTGTTTTTGTTTATGGCTTTTAAATTTTGAGTCGGAGTTAGAGAGACATTTCCTGTTTCAAGTTTTGAAGTTCTTTCTGGTGCTTTTGTAATTTTTTTTTCTATTTATCTTTTGGTTCATTTTGTGTTTATACTAACATATATTCTGAGGGTTGAAGCCAATCTTATATATTTCTAATACTCAGTTGTTCCAATACAATCTATGAAAAAGTTTGTATTTTTCCCCACAGTGTCATAATGTCTATTTTATCATATATTAAATTCCTATATCCTTGAGGGTCTATTTTTGAACTCTGTATATGTTTCCATGGGTCAATCTATTGTTAATTACTGAGGCTTATATTACCTTTTACAATCTGAAAGGACTAGTTCTTCTTCATTGCTCTACCATTTCAGAGTTTTTCCGGATATTCTCTTTTGTTTTTCTATGTGAACTTTAGAATCAACATATCTTGATTACAGGTAAAAAAAACTATTACTGTTTCCATTGGGATTACATTAAATTTATAAATTGGGGGAATTAAATCTTTATGATATTGAGTCATCTTATCTAAGATCATGTTTCCTTTCCACATGTTCTTTTCGTGTGTGTACTTTAGTTAATGTTTAAAATTTTCTGTATGTTGTTTATATCTCTTAAGTTTATGCTTGTAAAGTCACTGTCTCGTATTGGTTATTGTTTGCATGAAGACTGTTTCGATATGTATTTTTAACAGCTTTATTAAATGTAGTTCACATAAGTCACCATTTATAGTATGTAATTCAGTGTTTTGTAGGATATTCACAGAATTATTCAGTCATCACCACTCTAATTTTACAACATTTTCATCACCCTAAAAAGAAACCCAGTACCCACTGGTAGCATCACCCAGTTCCCACCCTCCCTCAGTCCCTGGAAACCACTAATTTCTTTCTATTTTGGAATTTCACATAAATGGAATCATAGAAAACGCGTTCGTTCGCGCCTGGCTTCTTTCGCTTAGCACAGTGTGTTCGAGGTGCATCCATGAGCACGCCTCTGTCCTTTCATCAGTGCCATCCTCGTGGTTGTGAAGTGGTATGTCACCGAGGCTCCGATTCGCTGATTTCTGTGTGCATTTAGTTTCCTTTTCACGCACTGCAGTGAGAGTTCAGGAGCGCAGGGAGTGGACTTTTGATTCGAAACCCCCGGCGCCTACCATAATGCCTGGCAAAGAGTTGGTGTTCAGTAAATGCTTATTGAACGAGTAACTGGATGTTATATTTCTAGGCCACCTTATTTTTTAAAGTTAAAATGTGGTTTAGCACATATAAATTAATTTTTCTTTTACCTTAGGCAAAACATAATTAGAGGGTATTTTCTTCCCCTGGGAAAGTCACGTGTTAATGCAGTAGTGCAGTAAAAACAGTTTCCTGTGATACATCGTATGTGATGATCACCATTACTTTTTCTTACATTAGAATGAATGACTGAGAGTTGCTGGTACATGTGTCTAGCAGACATTAATTATTTCTTCAGGAAGATAATTTTAAACCTTAGGTACTATTATTATAGAGACTGCTTGGTCACATATATAAGGTAGAGATGAGAAATTAGGTAAAGGCGTTCTGGGCCTGGGAATAGGAAGCTTTGAGTGAGATCGACTAGCTCATACATATTTACCAAGAGCTGCGTTCCAAAATTTCTTTTGTATGGGGTTGGTGTAGACACAGATTACATTTAACCATAGAAAAAAAGTGAAATCAGTTAAGATTAGTGTCTCAGACTGACCTTAAAGTTAAGAGAGCAGAGCCGATGCACATGTGAGGACAAGGAGTAGATGGGAACTCTGTATCTTCTACTCAATTTTGCCATGAACCTAATACTGCTCTAAAAAATAAAGTCTAATAAAAAACATTTTAAAGAGAGCATAGCTGAAATACATATGTTTTATAGGAAAATGGAAATTATTACATGGCAAAAAAATAATATGAATAAGAAATGATTATTTCTCCTTAAAGTCAGTGTATGGGGAAAGATGTTTTAATTATAGAGATAAGTGAGGTCCTGTATGTGTGCGTGTGTGTTTGCAGGAGACTTTTGGGCTCCGTCCAGGGATTTACAGGCTGACAATACCGAATTTTTATATTGCCACAATTTTACTCAAAATATGTGACTTTTAATATGATTCTTACCTTTATATTGTGAGGTGTGTTTGAGTTTGGGATAGGAGGAAGAATGAGAGAGATTGATTCATTCACTAATTCATTCCTTCATTGGTTGATGGAGACAGATTGATTTCCCTCAAGTGAATGGGCCTGAGAGATGCGGAAGGTAGCGTGGTTCAAAGGATATGCATTTGCTCTAAGGAAACATTTGTCTGAAGGAATTAATTAAGAATTGAACTGTATAAAATAGAAGCAATATCTGAAGGGCAGATGGATTAAAAAAAAAAAAAGGTAGCTGTGGATCCAACTTGAACCAATGATTTGAAAGCCACAGGGAGCAGATTTAATCAAATCATATAGGAAAAACGTGATAATGCTGGAATCTCTCTGGAAACAGGTGGTCCCGGGAACGATTCCTCCCGCTAGAACTGGAGGTGTTCGAGGTGAGCACCTTTTGGTGGGAACGCTGGTGAGGAGGGTCCACCATAAAATGGACGATTGGACAAGAAGAGCTTTACAATTTCTTCTGAGAGAAAATGGAATAGTCCTGATACAACAGACTGTGTTTGCAGGGCATGGTTCCAGCTCGTTCCTTACCCCTCCACAAAAAGGTCCTGATAGACCCAATTCTATTCTCCTTCGATGTCAAGTGAAGCTTCAGTTGGGTCTTTCCTTGACCCAAAGCTGGATGACACTGTTCATTGAGCATGTACCATCTGTGCTCCTATTATAGGAGCCTTGGATAAAATCACTGTTTTTCTTACACTGGTCCTGAGATTAAAGGGCAAGGGCCTGATACACCATATCTCCTCCTTCTGGCCCTTCTGTTCAGGCCTCTGGTAGCAGCTTTCCCCCACTTTCCGTGGGTGACTCTCAAGGAGAGGAGGACTCTGAAATAACCAGGCCTCGGTCCTGAGCTGGAGCAGGCAGCAGCCTGGGGCCCGGAGTGGTTCATCCTCGCCCCCCTGCATTTCTGCATCTGGCTCCAGGGTGGCGCCTGTCTTTGAAGTCGGGTTGCAGCCCAACAGGCAGGGCCGCTGCCCTCCTGCTCCTTGGTTATTCAGTGCAACCTTTAGTCTAGGAAAAGTGCCAGTCTTCACTTCCAAGAATCGTATCTGCCTAAATGGGGCAATCTGCTTTAAATGCCTCCTCAACTGGCGCCTTCCCCATCTCACGATCGGCATAATTAAAGGAACAGGTTCACCTTTTTAACTGCCTGTACTGTGCTCGATCAGGGTGGGTGGTTGGGGACTGTGTCGGGGTGTGTATTTATTGCACACATGCACAAATATCCCATGCTCAGCCCTCAGTGGTGATTTTTAGCAATGTTGAGAGTCATAGGTATGTGTAAGCTTTACTTTGCATTTTCTCCATTGTGCTCGACCTGAACAGATTTTTCTTTAAAGCAGGCTGGTTACTATGATGCGCAGGGCTTTTTGGATCTTGCTGGAAAAAAATTGCATGCTGAGCCTAGAGGATATTCTTCTCTCTGCATGGTGCCCAGACGGACTTTGCTTTATCGCGGATGACATTTGGTGGCTTTCTCCACTAATCTCCCTCTTTCTCCTCCTGCAGTCTCAATGTCAGGCGAGTGCCACGGTGTTCTTCGTCAGCAGAGTTGGGACTGGTCAGTGAACAGTGTCACAGATAGGGGGTCTCCCATGGTGGCTTATTCTCTCTGATTTCCAGGTCAGCTGACAAACCAGCCCCTTAGATCGAGCTTTTTTGGAACCTGGATTTTTATACTACCTGCCACTCGGCTGAAACCACAGGCTTCTCTGAGAATGTGCCTGTGACCGTGGCTGCCCTCTGTTCCACAAAGGCAGCCACTGAGCGCTTCCTCTCTCAGAGATCGGCCCTTCGGCGCCGTTTGCGGCCCACTGCGTGTAAAGCCCTGGGCTGGGTGGTTGAGCTCAGGACAGAATAGAAAACAGCCGTGGTTTCTAGAGCACTTTAAAGAGGGGCCGAAGAACCTCGGGACAGGTGCCCATCTGTGTTCTCCGAAGCGTAGATAGAGACGCCCTCTTGTGGGCCATGCACTTAGAGTTGATTTCCTGGTGTTAGGGACAAACCCGTGTTCATGTCTGCCTGGTTTGTCACTCAGGTTCCCTTTGTGATTAAATCTGACCTGCAGAAGTTGAGCCTGTAGCAGTGGCATTGGGCTAATGTTGCAAGTGCAGGGATTTTCAGCCCGAAGTGGCCAACCAAGGAAAGCCCCTCAGAGTTCAGCAGAGCAGGTGCAGCTGGTTGCCCGCATGTTTGGCAGGGTTCGTTGTTCTTTTTTTCTGCTCAGTGAAAAATAGGATTTGCTTTACAGAAGATGTCTCTGGAGAATTATGTCCTCAAAATCCAAAGAATCTTCAAGATATGAGTACTGAGGGAATATTGGGTGTAGCGGTCCTAAACCCAGTAAGTTAGCTCCGGGTGCTTTCGGGAAGATTCTGGTTTTTCAGCAGTTCAGAAGTGAGGTGGACGTGATCAGATGCAGAAAGGAGAGACGTGAGAGTGGAAGTAAGCAAATCACATGCAGACACCTTGAGGCATGAGGAGGCATGAGACAGACTTCCCATACAGGGGGTGGGGACATGCAGAATCGGGCAGTTGGGGACTAGCAGACTATAGAAGAACATCATTTCATTTTGCCGTGTGCAAGATGGATTGGAGAGTAAAGAGCTGTCTGATGCATTACATTCCAGGCATCTCCAGGACGTCTGTGCAGGTGTCCTGGAGGTGCAGGGGAGCATACTCGGAGTGGGATATGACTGACATTGGGGGCAGCGGGAGCCGGGAGACAGCGAGAGAGGAGACACGGCCACAGCCGCAGCTTGGACTTCAGTCCCTGTTCCGCCAAAGGAAGATGTGTCTGCGTGGGAGGGGGTGGGTGAGCGGGTGGGTTGGAGAACATTTAAAATAGTTTCTGAGCTTGTGCTTTGTGTCCATGTGTGTGTGGTGTCTCTAAGAGAAAAGGCAGTTAGAAAAGGCAACATTGTTGGCGACACAAGAACAGTTGCAATTCGATGTGGAAACAGTTTATTTACCTGCTTCAAAGAATGTACAAAGTACACTTTGGACGGGACTAGTAACTTTCCTGCCTCCTTTCCTGTCTTCTGTTTTCTTCTGTATTCTTCTGTGGGAGAGCAGGAGAAATTGTATATAGTGGTGGAAGTTTTGGTACTTATATAGGGTTTCTAATTGTCTTTATCAGAGATTAACCTTTTAGCCCTCCTGTGGTTCAGTGGAGGATCTATCTGGAAAGCTGCATTTTTGAGGAGCGTTGTCAGAAGTGTTTTAGTCTTATGGCATCTACCTCTTCCAGCCCTTTATCATTTCTCATTTATCCTTATATTTCTCAAAGTGTGCAGTTCAGTGTCTAGCACTAAGTAGTGGTTAAAATTAGTACATGTGGTTGGCCCAGCAGAAATCCACGTTCATTTGTCCGTCTGTCCGTCCATCCATCCATCCGTCCATCCTTTCAACCATCAGAATAAACTATTCATCAAACCTTCCCTGAAGACCCTCAGCTGTTCTCCTCCCCCTTATAGTGAGAACTGGTAACATGGCCAGCTCAGATCACTTACTCCCAGGCACAGGAAGCGATTTGCTTTGACTAATCAGGATTGGCTCCTGACTCACGAGGGGGAAGGTAGGAGGTGGTCGAGGCGGTGTTGGGGGTGACATCTGAACCAAATCAGAGTTCTAGGAGAAGAGGAAGCAGGAATGGCTGTTAGGAAGACAGCTTGTATTGTCTGCTTCAACATGTTAATATTTTTACATTTTATTCTGATCGTGTCATTTTTTTTTGACTATAGTGTTCTCTAAATTTGGCTACATTTACTATGGTAATTATTTAAATTCTGTTGTATTCACTTATTTATACCTTATCTTGTTCTACAAATTATTATTTATTTTACAGTATTAACATACATACTGTCATAACCAACACAATACAAAAAGAATTTAAAAATAGGGCCAGGAAAATACAAATAAATACAGAAGTTCAAAGCCAGGAGGGAAAGAATTACAGATATGCAGACCGTGAGGCCCCTGCATCACTTTATCTGAGCCTCACATTGTCTCTGAGCATCACGGGATCAAAGAGAAGAGGGAAATGTGGTCACGTTAGTAATTCTTGCTGGTGGAGAAGAAAGGCATACCACGTCCTCAAGAGAAGCAGGTTTTTAGTTCTTTTAGACTGAATTTTGCATGTGTACTTTTATCTGAGGAAGAACTGAATGGTATTTTTAACAGGGCGCTCCACATCCCTAGAGCAAATGGAAACTGACTTCTTACAGCCCTTTTTCACAGGGGTCCTCATCGGACCCTCAAGGAATAGCATCAGAATGCAGTTCAGCAAATAGAATTCTCCAGAAGGCCGAATTAACAGGTCTAAGTACTTAACCTACTACTAGTGTGGTTTGATGCAGTGCTGGAATTCAAAACACCAGGACTGCTGGTTTACGTGTCCATCAGGCTTTATAACCACTCTTCCTTTTAACCGGTGCGTGTGTGCATGAACAGATGCGCGCGTGTACACACACACTCATGTAATACTATCGATCTAGGAAGAGGTGGTTGGAGGTTCCGCCCCACCGCCCACCATGCTGCACTCTCGTATTCTAGATCAGTGACTAAGACACAGGAATCGACCTAGCAAGGTTGACATCATCCGTAGAAATTAAGGGCTCTATTTGAAACACTCACAGAGGAGAGTTCTATTTTCGTAAATAGGATAATTGGGTGGAAAACTGTGCTAATATCTGTCTTTATTTAACCACTCCCAGGGACGAAGGCTCACTGTTAAAACCACAAGGCCATAACCAAGGAACCGCCATTTACCCAGAGGTAGTGTCGTGTATATGCAGGCTAAGCAGTTAGAAAGAGTGAGGGAGTCAACGCAGGCCATTCGGGTCCATATTACTGTCCCCAGTGTGCGAGGGGAGGTGGGAAGGAGCAGGTCGAGGCATGGCAGTAGGGGAGACGGGACAGTGGTCAGCGACGGGAACTCCAGCCACCAGGACTGTTATGTAGGAAGAAGAGGGTCTGTGGAGGTGTCAGCTGACATGGTTGTGCCCTGACCAGTGGCATTTATTCTAAACGACTTCCGGTCTTCCATCCTTGTGCAGACTTGAGGAGTGGTCTGCGGCGGCACGGCGTGGATTGTCATACAGCGTGTACGACGCCAGAGTCGAGGCTGTAGAAGTGCGAAGCAGAGGGAACAGCATGTAGAGAGCTGTGTGCCAGGCATATCGCGAAATGGTTAGGGCTGCGGCTTCGCAGTCAGAGAGGCCTGGCGCTTGGCTCTAAGAGCAAGTTTCCTCACTCAAAAAATGGGGATCACGAGGGTACCTTACCCCCCTTACTTGCTGGGAGCTGTCATGAACACAGTGTCGGCACTCAGAAGGTGTTAGTCATTAATATGATGGCCATCAACAGGTCTTTCTTAACATAATGTGAAGTGGACCCCATGTTCTCCATTTTACAGATAGGGAAACTGAGGCTTAAGGAGCTTAGTTATCTTGTCCAAGATCTGTCATCTGGTCAGTGTCAAAGCCTGGATTCCAGTTGGTTTTTCTAGCACTGGAGCCCGTTGGTTTTTCTCTGCTTGAAACGATAGGTAAGTCTAGTGTCTCATAGCTCAGGTGTGTGGGCCGTGGCACTGTGCCGGTGACGACGTTCTGTTCGATAAGCTCCGGCAGTGGTTTGAGTGACTGTGACACCCAGCCACCGTGTTGATGAGTCCAGGTCAGGAGAGGGCTCTTTTTCCATTCGTGTCTGCCTGGAGGACGTACCTGGACGATGAGGTGGTCTGACTTGGTGAACGTGGAGGAACCAGCACAGAATTTTGTGACTGTGTCAACTGCAACAATTTTCCTTTTGCACTTCCTTCAACGTCCAGGTTTTTCCTTTTGTGTTGGGAGCTCGTTACATCTAGTACAGTGGGCTCGAGTTGACTTGATGTGTAACGGAAATCGCCATATGCGGTATAAGCTTCTGCCGAGGGTCACCACCTGCTCCTGCAAAGCCGAGTAGCCAGTGGCTTCTCGCAGATCTTTTCATATTGATAGACTAATGGGGGACAGATGGTGTGCCCAGAGGAGTGCTTTTTCCCGGAGGCTTTGAGGGCCTCTAATGGGTTGAATTGTGTGCCCTCTCCCCAAATTTGTATGTTTATGTCCTTACCCCCGTACCCCAGAATGTGACCTTATTTGGATATAGGGTCATTGCAGATGTAATTATATAGCTAAAATGAGGTCACACTGTAATGGGGCGACCCTGATCCTGTATGACTGGGGTCCTCATAGGGGAGGGGGCAGTTAGGACACAGACGTGCACACAGGGAGAACGTCATGTGAACGTGAAGGTAGAGATTGTGGCAGTGCGTTCACAATCCAGGGGACAGCAGAGATGGCCAGAAACCACCAGAAGCTCAGGTAGAGGCGGGGAACAGATTGTCTCTCACGGCCTCAGAAGGAACCAACCCTGCCCACACCTTGGTCTTGAGCTTCTAGCCTCCAGAACTGTCAGACGAGGGATTTCTGTGAAGCCGCCCAGCTGCTGACACCGTGTTCCAGCAGCCCTAGCAAACTCACGTGGGGCTCGTGCAGAAATAGTGACTTACAAACTCCAGAGGAGAAGTGAGACCCATCACAAGCCTTGCTCAGAGTTCCCGCTGGAGCGTGAGAGTTGCTCGTAAGGCTGAGATTTCAGGAAGTAGAAGCGAGGAGCAGCATGGACGAGCAGACCCGCTTCTGAAGAATGAGTTTGCTCTGTGGGGGACGATGCTCTGAGGCGACCTCCTACCTCACCGGGCTTCTTAGGGAAGGCGGTTTGTGCATTAAGGTTGGAAATCTACTCTTCTAGACCAGAAGGTGACTTTTTCCTCTTAAATTAGTTACCTCCGCGTTTAAACTTCACTGTCTAGAACAGCTTTGTCTAATAGAACATTCTGTACTGATTATAACGTTCTAGATCCACATTCTCCAGAATGGTAGCCACTTGCTGCAGGTGGCTATGAAGCACTTGAAATGTGGCTGGGGAACTAACTTTTTAATTGTTTAATTTTAATTTAAATTGCCACTTGGGGCTAGTGGCCATTCTGTTGGACAGTATGGATCTAGAACATATGGATAGCAGTGGGATGGGGTCCAAAGGAGAAAACAGATGCCTGAATGTTCAGTGAACACACAGGAGGATTGTGCTAACTGGTCACCCTGGGTTTGCTCGTGCATTTGTGTGCGGTCTTGTCCTCAGCTAAAGGGGACACAAGCAGAATTTTCTAGATGCCTTACTAAAAAGATGCTTAATATAGGGCTTTGTTGGCTGTTACTTGTCAGAGCCCGAATCGTCTCAGACCACTTAGTACCCAGTAGAGAGAGGGAGCGAGTTAGCGAACGTGACAAGGAAGAGAGGGAGCTGGGTCTGTGGGTCCAAATGGGCTAAGAAGCTGACACACGGGTCACGTGTGCTGGCCCCGATGTACCCTGAGGGGCCTGGAGTCCCAGGGTCAGGAACCCGGGGACGTCCAGACGAGACCGCCTCCCCTGAAGGCGAGAGGGTCACCGGAGTGTTCCGCACCAGATTCGTCGTGTGCAAATGCCTGGCAAACGCTGCTGTCGCTCAGCCCCCGTCCCACCCTGCGGACTGGCAGTGCGGCCAGAGGACGCTGCTCGGCAGAGAGCGCCCTGGGATGTTCCAGAGCCTACGTGGAACCCCAGGCGGGCGTGACTAGCTGCAGGTTCACGCTGCAAAGGAGCAGGTCCCTGCGGCTGTTTTCACCAGCCCAGGGCGAATGGCTGTTGTCATTGTGTCACCGCTGGCTTTGACTCAGTGCCCAGTGGGATGTGGAATTTACTTCTCTTTCCAGCTCCACTTAGTCATCGTTTTGGTTTCACAGAGAAGTAAATGGTTCATCAGCTCTTAGGATTTCTCCGAACCCTCAGACAAACGAGGGAGACGCCTGATGTCAGGACGGCGCCCGCCTCTGCCATGCTCCCCTCACTCGCCAGGCCGGACTCTGACCGCTGCCGGGGTGTCATGGAAGGAAGGGGCAGAGTCGCCCAGCAGCAGCGGGCAGGCGATGTTCCGCGGGAACGTCCGGGTCTCGGAGGGCAGGGGTTTTAGTCTGAGGAGAGGTGGGGGCGAGGAGAGGCTGGCGAGGGAAGCCTGCCGGGCGGCCTTCTGCACGCCTGGTGGCTTGCGCCACGCGCGCAGCCTCCTGCTCGGGGACATCGATAAGTAGCAATCGCTAAGAGCAGCTAATGCTCGTATAGATAGTGTTAGACTGTATGAATCCACTGAAGCACAAGCTTCCTCTTCTCCAAGAACTTGGAAACCCATCGTAGACAAGATTTAACAAGCAGCGAAGATGCCAAGCGATGCAATGTGATGTGTGATGAGCAGCACCGGAGAGGCGCAAAGAGAAAACTCCGCGGTCCCACGCGGCCAGGGTGCCTCGTTCAATCTGGTCTCTGAAGGGCGGCCTTGACCTGGATGGGCAGCCGGGGATCCCGCAGTAGCTCCAGGCACCAGTGCGTGAGGCACAGCTGGGGGACAGTGGGTGTCTATGTTGGTATGACTGGAACAAGTTACAGGTCACAGGCTTTTCCATTTGAACATAATTATTTGGCCGTAGTAGCCATCAGCAGATGGAGAGTTCAGAGGGACCACGCTGAAATAATGAATAATTAGCAGGCGCGGTCCGTGGCCCGGTGTCGGCCTGCCTTTCCGTTCCAGCAGAACACGCGCAGAGAGCGGCTCGCAGCCCCATCCGCTCTGCTCTTCTTGGCTCCGTCTTTTATGTAATGACCTCTCCGTGAATCTGTTCGTATGACCTATTCATCCCTCTCCTCTTTTTCCCCTTTTCCATGTTTAAGTGGCCTTGGCTGCTACCAGCTGTGGAGGACTTAACTAGGAGCGAGTGGGATTGACCTCTCGGTTCAGTAAACAGTCGCCGAGTCTAGGGCAGTGCCTGCGGTGCGCATGCAAAGGAAGAGGTGGACTCCAGCCCTCGAGCGGGCGAGGAGTTAGAGCCAGTGGGTCCAGCTGCTGCCCGGCGGTGGGGCTGCGGGGAGAGGGAAGGGATGTGGAAGGGAAGCAGGGTATGTGGCTCGGGCCACGGGGGGTATGGTGATGATAGCACAGTCACAGAAGGGGGGCAGGCAGGGTAGGTCCGCAGGACGGACAAGGTAGGGACCTTGACTTGGGACATTTTAAGTTTGAGACAGGACATCCCTGCAGAGACATTAAGCAGCCATTAAAAAGACCCCCGGCGTAGAGCGCGCAGGACCCCTAGCTCCCGCAGGCGTTCGCTGGGCTTCTGCCCTCCTTCCCTTTCCTGCTCCGGTGGCTCCCCAGAGACTCGCTCCTGATAAGTGGGGAGGACGGTTTCTTCGGTCTCCCGCACCTTTATCCTCACACTCGAATGCTAAACCCAGAACTCCCCGCTTCTGCTAAGTAGTTCAAAAGCTCCGAGGGATCCTTGGAACAGTCGCACCCTGGTGGGACTTTTCAGAGCACTCCTGGGGCTGGAGAGAGATTTCAGGGTAACTGCAGAATAAATAACGTGAGCCGTAAGCGGCGTGAGTGATCTTCCAGCTGGATCTGGATGTGAGGCCGACATGTTTGAAGGCTGGTGAATGCCTGTTGACCCGAATGCCCCACCTGGGTGAACTCCATCCTCCGTTTGAGTCCTTGCTAATTGCAGTGAACAACACACCAGCTTGTCTTCTGTAAGACGAGAGGGGTGAACGTTCCCACCAGCCTTGCCACCTTGGTTGGACAGGTCAGTAGGCTGCCTTGAAGTTCTACTTATTCATCTGTAAATTGAAGGGATTTGGCGAGATGCCCTTTGACACGACTTCCAACACGAGCATTTTATGTCAGTCAGTGATTCTTTGTCCAGGGAGTGCTATTTTTTCCACAGGAACAATTCCGCAGTTGCGAGTTAGCTCATCATCTTGGTGAGCAGCAGTGTGGTGAGGTGGGCAGCGCACAGCCCTTGGCGTCAGCGGCCTGAGTGTAAGCCCTCGCTCCACGGCGCGGCTGGCCGTGCGACTCTTGGCAATTAGCTGTCCCTTGCCAAGCCTCAGGTTTTTTCTCCTGTGAAAAAGGGGTGATGATATCTGCATTTCGGGTTCACTGGCCAATAGTGGGTATCAAGCACCTGCCATTGCGCCTTCTTTAAGACAGCTTTATTGAGATATAATTCACATACCATTAGGTTTACCTTTTCGAAGTGTATAACTCATTGGATTGTAGTATATTCGCAGAGTTGTGCACTGACTGCTACTCTGTACTTCCAGAATATTTTTCTCACCCCACAACGAAGTCTCATACCCAGTAGCCGTTAGTCTCCAACCTCCCCTCCCCTCAGTCCCTGGAGACCACTAATCTCCTTTCCGTCTCTGGATTTGCCTCTCCTGGACATTTCATATATAGTATGTGGTCTTTTGTGTCTTAGCATAATGTAATGTTTTCTTAGCATGATGTTTTCATAATTCATTCATGTGGTAGCATATATCAGCACTTCGTCCCTTTTTATTGCCAAAGAATATTCCATTGTATGGATGTACCACATTTTGTTTATCCGTTAATCACTTGATGGACATTTGGGTTGTTTCCACTTTCTGGCTATTATAATAATGCAGTAAACTTTCGTGGGCAAGTTTTTGTGTGGACCTATGTTTTCAGTTTGCTTGGTATCTCATTGGGCTTTTGATTTGCATTTCTTTAATGATAATGAGTATTTTTTATGTGTTTACTGGCCACTCATATATCTCCTTTGCAGAAATGTCTGCTCAAATTCTTTATTCGTTTTTTAAAATTAGGTTATTTGTCTTTTCATTGTTAATTTGTAAGCGTTTTTAACATATTCTGGATACCGTGCCTGGCTTTTAAAGAGGCGTGCCACCAGTGTGTTACTCCCTCTTCCCAGGAGTCTGTCGCCTCTAGAACTAACTGTCCAGATGCTGAATCCCGAGCATCCTGAGTCTCATACCCTTATACCTCGCCCAGAGCTCTTCTTAGCACAGAGCCCTGAGCCATTCTGATCCTGGAGCCCTAATCGGGAACCTCGGTCAGCAGGGGATAGCTCAAGTCTGGGAGTGAGCCCTGGTGGAGTCCGTGGGAGTGGTGGCCGTTTCCAAGTCTTATAGTCTTGTGTTTTTCTAGATAGAGGACTTTGGGGGTGATTGTACAGCCTGTTTTGTTTGTTTGTTTGTTTCTGCTGCTGCTGCACCAGGATGTCCTCCGTCCTGTGCTGTGGGCATCTGGATGTTGAGGCTGGAGGCACTGGCCTCTTTCCACAGTGCCACTGCCAAGATGAGTAACATATTTTCCAAGAGTGATCTGGCAATTGTAAGTCATATGTAAAAATGTCCCAGGGAAAATCATGGGTCTTTTTTAAAGAGAAGGAAGTTTTATGGGAAACCCTCGAAGCTACTTAGAAGACCTGGAAATTATTCTGTGTCCTGAGAACTGTACTCAGTGTCCCCAAGACGTTCCACAAATTGCCACCCCTTTGTGGCTGTTGTCCTCTTTCTTGATCCCTCCCACCTGGTATGTAGAACTCTCTCTCAGGGTTTATTTAGCAGGGCCTCCTGCCCTTCTAGAAGCTCCTCAGGACCTCCAAAGTTAGAGCCTCTCAGCACACTAAGGGACAAGCTGCCCACAGAGAAGTGAAGGCCTGGGCAAGCCCACCTGGACCGTCCCACCGGGAAGCCATCTCCCCATCTCCACGCATTTGAGAAACAGCTGAGCCACAGATTCGCCCTCAGGACGTGGCCTTTTCCTTAGATGCGGACTTGAAGGTCGTGGACAGATGTTATTGATTCCTCCTCTGCAGTCAGTCAAAGCAATTTAAATCCCTTTAATGTGCAAGGAAATTTGCTTTGGAGGATATAACCAGCCCAGTTGCATTTGGATGGTGCTTATTTATTTTAAAAGGAGTAAGAGGTACCTCTAAATTTTTAAATACTTTATAGGAATGACTGCACAATGGAGCCATCTCCAACTCCGTTTGCTTTGAACATCCAGACCTGCCCCTACCTGGCTGCCATCTTCTTGATTTCATAGAAAAGCAAAGTGTCCCCTCGGGCTGAGATGGAGCAGAGGTTTGCCAGTGCTCTGAAGGCTGCAGGACGCAGAGCCAGCCGTTACAGGCCTTCCCTCTTCTCTGCGGACCTCTTCCTTGCCTCACCAGCATATCACCCCATCCTCAAAACACACTCGTGTGGCTTTGGAATTTATACTCCTGCCTAGGAATCTAGTCTGGTGCCCTAACATGATGCTGAGGCATTTGTCCACTGCCAGCTTAGAGGGGCCACCTGCCCGATCCTGAGTCACCAGCCGCATCGGTGGTGGGCCTGGCTGCCTTCCTGGGCCTCAGTCCACGAGTGTTCCAGCCTTAGCCCTCGCTCGGGAAGGTGTCGGAGCTAGCAGGCAGGCAGCAGGCCCTGCAGGACCTGTCCCTCTGCTAGCTGCTCTCAAATTTCTTGTGGCCCTGTCCAGGTTTTCTCTCCATTAGTGTTGCAGGTGCCTGGGAGCCCAGTCCGTGGGCAGTAGTAAACAGCGCCACCCGGGGCTTTGACCGGTAGCGCAGGCAGCTTTGCCCCAGTGAGGGGACAGCTGGGGAGGGTGCCAGCTTGCACCCTGCCACAGCTGCACCGCACACAGGGCCTCTTCATCTGGCACCAGTGTGGGCTGTGCCCGACCTCATCTGCCGTGCCAGGTGCTGGCTTGTTCTCCAGGACGAGACGAGGCTAAGCACGCTGCTGGCATCGAGCGACTCACAGCTTCTCTAATTTATTTACCTCGAACCAAACAAACCCTGACTCCTGCTTTGAACGTAGACTGTGGTATTTCACAGGATGACAGAAGGGCAGCCGTTGCTATAGAATTGCCTTCTGTGAGCTGTAACTGGGACCCTACAGTGGCATGTCTCTTAGGGACTTCAGAAAGAGGCCACTTTAGAAAACAGTGTGGCAGTTCCTCAGAAGGTTAAACCCAGAGTTCCCATGCGACCCAGCAGCTCCAGTCCTAGGTCTGCACCCGACAGAAATGCGAACATGTGTACCCGAGTTCGTAGCAGCATGTTCATAACAGCCAAAAAGTAGAAGTCACCCAGATGTCCATCAGCCGATGAAAGTAAACTAACGTGCTGTATACGTTCAGTGGGACGTCATCTGGCGATGAAAAGGAATGAAATGCTGACATACACCTCAGCATGGATAGACCTTGAAAAAATTATGTTAGCTGGAAGAAAGCGGGCACAGAAGTCCACATTGTGCATGATGCGACGTATGTGAAATGTCCAGACTAGGCCGGCCCATCGAGACAGGCAGGTGAGCAGTCGCCAGGGCCTGGAGGAGGGGGAGTCTGGGGAGCGGCTGCTGATGGGTGCGGGGTTTCTGCTCAGGGTGAGGGATACGTTTTGGAAATAGCTAGCAATGATCACACAGCTCTGATTATACTCACAACCACAGAACTGAGTATTTTTAAAGGGTGACTTTCATGGTATGTGAATTATACATCGATAAAGCTGTTATTTATAAAGCTGCCCTGAACTTGCCAGTGCATTCAGGTCCTTTTGGACATGTATGGTCTCTAGCGGTCAAGAGAAAAGAGGTAGGAAGGCCCGTGCTGGGGGAGGAGCGTTGATCCTGGCCCTGGAAGGAGGCGCCAAGTGGCGGGTTTGGGGGAATAACACTGGGGACACAGCAAATGTCCTGTGAGACCCAGGATGTTTGTTCGAATTTTGGGAATGCCTTAAACTTCCCAGTTCCAACCTCCTACCTGCATATAAGCTCCAGGGAGGACCCTGGTAGATTTCATTGATTAGCAAGTAAATGTTCACCCACACAGACTTAAAAAAAACAATTTTTTTTTTTATTTGGAAATAATTTTAAACCTACCGAAAATTTGCAAAAATAAAAATAATGCAAAGACTAGCTCCGTGCCTTTGACTCAGATCCACAGGTGTGACATGACCCCATTTGCCTTCCTGTCCGTGTGCGCAGGCGTGCGCTTTCTCTCACTTTCACTGGTTGCCACATGTGTACGTACATATACACGTGTACATATACATGCTACTTTTCCTGAGTGCTTTGAGGGTGAGTTGTAAATGTCATGGCCCTTTACGTCATTATCCAATACAGTAGCCACTGCCACAAGTGGCTTTTTAAATTAAAATTAAGTAAAATGTGAAAGTCAGCTCCTCAGTCACACTAGCCACAGTTTCAAGTGCTCAGGAGCCACCTGTGGCTGGCGGCCGCTGTGGAGGAGGTTGCAGAGCGTTTCCGGTACACACGGAGTTCTGGGGGACAGCCCTGTTTACCTCTAACTACCTCGCCATGTGTTCCCGGAGAACGGGGCACTCGCCCGCACGCCACAACACAGCCACCAACTCTGAAGAGTTTCGCACGGATACGGTGCTTGGGTCTGACCCACGTTTGTACACCGGTTTTCTCAATTGACTGTGTTTTCCGTCCTCCTGGGATGAGATCTTCAGTCTCGTTCGTGGCCCGGGTCAGCTGGGCTTGCGTCCAGGAGAAGAGTCTGCACTGAAGACCGTCGAGCTGCTGCGGTGGCCCCCGTGCCGCAGCCCCGATGCCTTCCTCTGCCTCGCGTGCCTGAGGTGGCTTGCGTTTCCCGAGCTCGGCGGCGTCCGTGTGCTTCTGTCAGTGGTGGAGTAGCTCCAGGTGCGGCCTCCCCTGCCTGCACTGATGAGATCTGGTCCTTGGGCAGGCGTGGCTGGGCTCTTAAAGAGCAAGAGAGACTTCTCATGAGAAAAGAAAAAAAAATCAGCCTCCCAGCAATGGCACTGTTTTTCTTTGTTGAGATAACTTTCCCCAAATTTTAGCCTGCAACTAAAAAAAGAAAAGGCTTATCTTGTTCCCTCATTGGTTTCTGTTTTATGGCTGAGTTCCGAATCACTTCATGTGGCCCAGGACCAGCGGGGCCCAGGGGAGCTCCCTGCCCTGAACTTCTTGTGTGACGGAGACCAGATCTCCAGGTCCCTGGGCTGCTAGCGCTACCGACCCATCCTCAGCTCACTTTGCTCCACTCCAGGTGGAGTGCAGACTCTTGGTGATTTTCAACCATGTTTAGAATGAAAGAGGGGTGGGGGTGAGGGGGATGAGGAAATTGCAGAGTGGTTTTTGCTTTGGCACCAACTGATGTTCAAGCTTATCCTCCAGGGGTTGCTGATGACTTAGTGGGATTTTGTGTCATGAGTAAGTATGGAAAACAGACTCCTGGATTGCTGACTTCACTTTCATGGAGCCCTTCCCTGCCCCCCGCCCCCCACCCCGCCCCAATAATTCATTGCAGTTTGTGGGAGTGAAAGCTTGGAAACAAGGAATCAACAGGCTTGTTCTTTTACCCTCCTTCTATTTCCATTTGCCCCTTAGAATGTATCCTCATACTTTCTCCCACCTTTTTTATTTTGATTTGGCATTTCTCGGAATAGAAAAATATTTGGCAAGGTCAGAGTCGCTGAAGACCTCAATGGGAATCCTATATGAGCCAAAGAGTTTGAACCACGAGAGAGAGGGGAAGTAGATTCATGTGAGAGAGTGGAAATGGAGCTGATAGCTTCATTTTCTGCTTAACTAAAAAAGGACGAAAAGGGCTTTCCTGGCAGGGTCAAGTCTAGAGGCAAGCAGCCGAAGCCGTGTGTGCAGGACGGACAGTCCAGTTTCCACCCTTCGCCACCTCGAGAACGTCTCAGCACTGGCCTCACTCTGCTCACTTGGAGGAGTGAAGCGTGGTATTTGATGCTGGCGATAGAACCAGGTGCGCTCACTGTATCCAGCCATTGGAAGGACAACATAAGTTCAGATGTTCTCCTGAACATCTTATGTGTAACAAGAGGTGCCCTCGTTAGCTAAATTGTTTTGATTGACTTGCGCAATTATAAGGATTGCCCTGTGTTTTCACCTGAGAGCTGTTGGTCCCTGTCCCTCCCGGATCCCCCCACTCCCCACAGGATGAAGGTTTTATGTCCCAGCTACGGCTGGAGGGCATCGCCACAGGTCAGTAACCC
Source organism: Rousettus aegyptiacus (assembly GCF_014176215.1). Lineage (NCBI taxonomy): Eukaryota > Metazoa > Chordata > Mammalia > Chiroptera > Pteropodidae > Rousettus > Rousettus aegyptiacus. The sequence goes on from NW_023416288.1 coordinate 55,487,646, forward strand.
CACGGAACCAGCCTGAGGGCCGATGGAGTTGCCGATCAGTGGCGGTATCGGGGATGTTCTCTCAGCGCGTGCGGTATTGCTTGAATGCAGTGAGTGCTCACCGTGCGGCCTCTAGAATCCTGCGCCTGGCAGATCTGGAAATTTAACGTAATAAGTTCGTCAAGGATTATGCGGTTCCAAAGGACGGATTCCTACTAACTAATCTTGTGGATGGATCCATCTGGTGGTTGAAAGCGAGTTCATCCCCATGCTCCAGAGAGGCCAGGCCGTCCCAGGCCAGCGCGGTCCCTCCTCGGTCAGAAGGCCCCGTCCGGACTCCCAGTAGGAGATCAGAGATTGCTTATCGAGCACAGAATTGGAGCCAAAAGTACTGCATGCTTTTAAGGTTACCTGTAAATTATGAAACCATTTTCTGCTGTAGGGGTAGTTCCCTCTAAAAATCCTAAATCAGGCATCTAGAGTGAAATACTCTCTTAATGAAAAATTCTCAGACTCTATTTATAGACTTTACTAAGACAACTGTCACTTATTGCAATATCATCTCTGTTTATTTTGGTATGTTCAGCATTCGATAGTGCCCAAGTTTATATTCTCATTAATTACATTTTAGATTGATCATCTTGAGCATCTTAACTCCTGGTTTTGTAATTTTTGATGATTCCTTCTTTTAGGAGCTGCTGGTCTCTCTTTATAAATTAGCACAACACGACAGCCCTACCGAGAAAATGACAAGTGTTGTGCCTCAGTGCTGGGAGGCTCATTCTAAAACCCCGTATAAGTAAGGAGTCCAGAATAGTGTTTATTTGGCCATTAATATTAGTGGTACACTGGGTGTGTGAGCCGTGCTATTTTTAAACCCATTGCTGACTTCAGTGATAAAGAGGGTACAGAATGTGTCTTGCCAGGCTTATGAGCTTACCATGAGTAATACCCATGGTTATTATGATGTCAGAACTTGAATATTCTTTACCAAGAACATAGCCATTTTACTGTGCAACTGGGGGGCAGGGTGTGAAAAGTCCATTTTTCCCCGAGAACACAGCATTACAGAGCATAAGCTGGTCCTCCCGTTAAACCTGAATTCAGCAGTGCCAAACCCCTATAGTCAGTTTAAAGAGCAGCTTGCTGCTTTAGTCACCAGAAAGTCATTTGTGTCAGAGGTTCCAAACCAAATAAGAGGCACTTGTGATGGATGATACTATACCTTCTACTCTTTCAGGAAAGTTAACTGGGTGGTGGTTAGTGCGGGCACCCCTGAATTCAGTAACAGCTGTGAGGATCAGAGCTGTTCCATCATTTGACACATTGGTATGATGAAGCATTTTCACAGGACACAGAAGTGATGCCTAAATAGAGGATAGTTGTCTCTGAAATTGTGTGTTCTGGTTCTGATGGGTGAGTCTGCTGAGCATCAGAATGCAATTACATTCAACCTCATTAATTCAGACTCAGTAGGGGTAGCAGCACTAAAGGACCTGACAGTGCTAGTTAGGATGGGCTAAGGTGCACTGTGGCGACAAACAAGCCCACCCCTCAGGGACTCCAAATAACCTAGGTTTGTGTCACATTCGTGCTGCCCGTCCACCCTGGGACAGCTGGGGTCCCTGCTCCTTGGCGTCCTCATTCAGGTCCCAGGCTAAGGAGCCCGTGCCCCCTGGGTCATCACCGTCTTCCACAGCAAGGGAAAGAGGGTCAAACACGCAAGTCGCACATGGGCTCTGAAAAGCTGCTCCCCAGAAATGACTCTTCCCAGCCACTTTTTATTGGCCAAAGTTTTCAGATGGTCAAGACACATCCCTAGTCCATGGTTTGGGATACTGGAGTCACAGCAAGGGTTTTCAAAGTTCAGGGCTCAGAGCTGGTTATTGGGATATAGAAAAAAATATATATATATATTATCTCATCCTTTAAAATTTTCTATTTTTGTGTGTTTAGCAAACTTACTATGGTTCTGAAGTAGAACGTTATAATTTGTTAAAAATAAATACAGTCTGTGTTAGGAGCATTCAGTTTTTTTCAGCTGATTCAGTATTCAACCAAAAAAGTTTAGACTCTTCTGACACAGACCTGCAGTGAGCATGTTGTGCGTAGAAACTGGCTCCTGGTTACCACCAAGAGGTAGTGCTTTGGGTTAAAATGGTATGTGGGAAAGAAACGCATGTGTTTTTGCAGTTAACCAGGTAAAATACAGAGTCCGTGCCTGAGTCTTCTGCATCTCTTCAAGTTCCCCAGCATCCCATTCAGAATCGTGGGAAGTGGCTGTGTCTTTCGGACCAAGCCGGCCTTTCTTTGAAGGACTGGCATTGAGATAACAAATGGCCCTTGTACCACGTCGTCGTTTTTCTGCTCCCTTCGTACAGTTGTTCAGAAGTAGTGCGCGGGGTCCCGTGCGTGTGCCGGGCATACTTGGCCTCGTGCTGGGCACCGTGAGCACGATTTTCCGTCCCAGAGAACCAGCGTGTTGGCCATGCTATGTGTCAGACGGGCTGTGCTGAGCTAGCGGGCATCCCTCCCCTCATCTTTCACTGAACACTTATTTAGGGCTTCTTCTGCGCCAGGCACTGTTTTAAGTGCTTCGTATATGCTAACTCATTTAATCCTCGCCAGGACCCTATGAGATACAGTTACCATCTCCATTTTATAGATGAGGAAACTGAGGCACAGAGAGGCCATGTAGCTCGCTGAGGCCATGTAGCCGGCAAGGGGCAGAGCGCGCATCTGTAACATAGTGGCTGGAAACTCAGAAACTGTCTGAAAGGAACTCTTGGAACACAAACCAATACGAAGTTGGAGACTGTCTATGTCACCAACTGCCTTCCTGTGTGTTAGAAAGCAGGACACAGGTGAGCTACCTGACGTCCTCGCTGTGCGCCAACAGGAAGGCACCCCCCTGCCAACACCAGCGTGATCAGAGGCCACCTCCCCTCAGCCACGCGCGAGCGGCCAGCACCCAGGAGTTGTTGGCTAACAACCCCAGAACTGGTTTGATGACAGTGACTCACAGCATAAAATGACCTTACAATGGACCCAAAACCCCGCTTCAGTGCGCCCCGCTCTGCATGGGCCACTGGGTGCACTGCCAGCTGATTTTCACACCCACGGCACCCACCACGCACAGATACCTCCTTAAATATCGGAAGTAAGCGCTCACTGCCTTTCGATCGTGCTTTCTAGTTTCCGAAGCCCGCCGACGGCGCTGTGCTGTTCAGCGTGCGCTCCCGGAACCAGTTCACCAGCCGGCGGTGGCTCCCGCTTCTCCCATCTTTTTAATTTCTCTTTCCTCTTCTCCCCCCTCTCCCGCGCTCCCCCCATTGCTCCGGCTCTTCTTCTCTGGTGCCTCCCCACCCTGCCCTCTTCCCTTCACTGTGTGGGCGCGGCGCTTCCTGTGCCTCTCCCAAGGTGATCTCTAATTGAGTTTCGTCAGATGTCAGTTAAAGGCAACTGAGAGTAAGGAAAAGATTCTCCAGGGAACAAAAGAACTGTAATGTAGAGTTACTGTTGTAAACAGCAGTTGCCATTTAAATCAAGAACGGCTCTGAGATTGTGCTCTCAGGGGAGGATGGAATGAGTCCCGTGTTTGAAGGGAACCCGGGAGAGAGAGTTATGCGCACTTGGGGTCATGGGCATCGCTGAGTCTGCACGACATCTTTCAGAGTTTTCTTTGCAGGTGGAAAACAGTCTACGAGAGAAATGTTTAAGAAATACTCAGACGTGAGGACAAGAGGCAGCGAACAGGTGTTGAACCGAGAGCAGCAGGCAGGCGGTGGGCCTTTGTCCTGCTTTCTTTGTATCTCACAGCAAGAAGTTGCGGTCCAGAAGGGCAGGTCTGAGGAAATGCCAGCCCCAGACTCCACGCCCTTGGCACAGCTCGTGAGCCCTGGCGAAACACTCGCTCGCTCGTATGCCTCAGAGATCTCGTTGTTTTGAAGTCACCCATGGATCACAATGAGCAAGTAGATTTGCATGGAGAGGAGGCGGTTAGCACTCAGCAGGAAGGGGAACTGAGACCTGGGACCAAGGCTGAGGCCGCTTCTGTGGCTTCTCGACCCAGAGGCAGCAGAGACAGGCTGTAAGGGCAGTCTGCCATTTGGCCAGCCTGACTCCACAATGGTTATAAATACTTATTTGAGTACAAACGTGTTTTTTCAGCAGAATACACCCTGAATTATATTAAAGAGTGTATTAGTTTCCTAGGACTACTGTAGCAAAGTACCACAAACTGGGCGGCTTACAGCAACAGAAATGTGTTCTCTCACGGTTCAGGGGCTGGAACTCAAGGTGGCCATGCTCCCACTGAGACGCCGAGGAGGACCCTTCCCTGCTCCTCTTAGTTTCCCGGGCCCTCCAGTCTCTGTCCTTCGGTGGAGTTCTCCCTGGCCGTGTCTGTCTTTTTTCTTCTTCCAATAAGGACACCAGTCACATTGGATTAAGACTCACCTTAATGGTCTCATCTTAACTTGATAACATCTGCAAAGACACTATTTCCAAATAAAGTCACATTCACAGGTACCGAGAGATACTGGGGGTTAGGACTCCAACGTCTCTTAAGGGGACATGCAGTAATGAAATTTGCTAAGAGTACCAGGATATCATAGAGTAATAGAAGTGTGTGTGTGTGTGTGTGTGTGTGTGTGTGTGTGTAAAAGAGAGCTGGTGGTGGCATAGTAATCAGAACCCCAAATGGAGAAGAGTAAAACAGTTTCCAGTTCCGGTTCCGAATGTGCACACAGTTCTGAAGCAGGACCCTGAGTCAGCTCAGAAAGACACATCAGTTGTGGACTGGTCATGGCATGGAGGAAGGTTAAGTAAAACACGTAATTTCACTTTACAAATATAGTACCGGGCAGTTAAGAATAGCTCATTCTTTTCTGCATGAAAGAGACAAAAGGCCTACCGGATTTTTCCTATTGATTTTGGATTTTATAAACCGTTTATAAAGGATAGAAAACTTCAATCAGAGGCTTTGATTACTCAGTGTAAGCATCGCCAGACACATACCTACCTCCCAAGTACCTGTCCCAGCTCCAGCTTACCACCTCCCTGGGGTGGTCTGTAATGATTTTGAAACAACAATGAATAGGGAGGGATTGATATGTCAATAATAGGGAGTGGCCCAAAGATTCAGGGACAATGCTTTTGTAAAGATTTGTGACTCGAACACCTGAAAATTAATACTGTTGAAGCTTTAACTGCCTTTTTTAAAACATTTGAGTGACAAAGTGAATGGCCCTCTAGATCTTTGAAAAAAAAAATGTATATTTTAAGTGGAATCCCTCTGGGTTGAAACCAAAAGTATAGCTGCTTTTGTTTTTACAGTTTGTGGGTATTTGCCTTTTTTGTCCAGAAAGTTCATTTGAAAGGTTATCTTCTTGAGATCCTCAGTTAGAAGGAAAATGCCAGGTTTAAAAATGTAACGGCTTCTACAGACTTTGGACTAAAAGGGCAATGTGGGTAACATAAGAAAATGAGGGTACACATGAGAAGAGGGACCCGAGCCTCTTTATTAACCCCAAAGTGGACGTGAGGAAGGAAACTTCCTAGCCCTTTCCCGCCCCTGCCAGCCCACAGCTGATTTGTCTTTTGAGCTGACTCATGTTCTACTTGAGAAATATTTGATGCACAGTTCACCCTTTCCTATTTGGGTGCCATTAATGTGTTACTCTCAACCCTCTTTTATACCAAAGTAACTACAATTACTTCTTGATATATATTAGATACATTCTTGCATGGCCTTTTCAGAAGCACTGTAACAAAAGCTTAGGCAGAGTTTAATTTAAAATAATCGTTTTGCTTTTGTTTGTTTTCATATTTGACTAATTGAAATGCCCTCCTAGGTCCTTTGAGGCAAGATGTAGGGAAATCACAAAATGAAATGTCTTATCTCCAAGGAGGAAAAATCAGAGTTCTTTTAGAATATCATGACTTTATATCCTGAGAAAATTATACATTAGTAAATTGCTTTCGGGTTTCCTTAAGCCTGTTGTTATGGGTTGAATTATGTTCCCCACCCCCACCCCCACCCCCCCCCAAAAAAAAAAACTCATACATTGAATTCCTAATCCCTGGTACCTCCGAATGTGGCCTTATTTGGTGACAGGGTCTTTACAGAGGTGATCAAGTTACAGTGAGGTTGTTAGGGCGGGCCCACATTCATGTGACTGGTGTCCTTACATAAAGGCGAAATGTGGACACAGAGACATACTTAGAGGGAAGACAGTGCCAAGAGACACAGTCACCTACCTGCATCCCTTGGAAAGGCCTGGAACCTATCCTTTCTTCAGAGTCCTCAGGGGGAACCAGCCCAGCCTGCACCTTGATTTTGGACTTGCGGCCTCCAAAACCTTAACCTTAACCTTTTGTAGGCGAAGCCACCCAGTCAATGGTGCTGTGCCCCTGCAGCAAACTAATACACCTATGTTTAGAAAGTTTTTTAAAAATAATCATAATTAAGATTCTTAATTAATGCCCTGATTGTTATTAAAAGGAGTTTTTGAGTCCTTTTGTCTGCATTGATTCCACCACTTTCCTGGAGAAGCTGAAAAGAGGCTTGTGTGTGGTGTAGCATCACTGCCTACTTCACCAGTTACGTTGGACCGGTAATTTTCCGACGGTTTGTGAGCAATTGGTAACGTGGCCTCTAGATAATCAGTTCTTGGGCTACCTCTTCTTGCCTCGATGCAATGGAAGGCTGGCTCATCCGTTATCATAGAGATTTATGGCTTAGTCTAAGACAATACAGCAGAGTCATAGAAAGGTGAATTTGAGAGAGTCTTGTAGTTGTTATGGGTGAGTTAGCAACTTTCAGAAAGAGAAGTAAGTCTGAACATGGAGAGGGGCTGATTTTGACAAATAACGAGCCGTTAGGTAGAGAATATGTGGAGAATTCGCAAACGGTAGGAAAAGGATGTTTTCTCAACTGAAGAAATACAACTTATGGTAGCATTTACAGATTCAAGGAAGACGATGTAAAAGATTTTGAAAGTTCTTAGGAAAAATCACATTTCTTGGAAAAGCAAGGGGCATGACAAGGTGCATTCGCTTCTCTTCCCAGGAACGCACACCTTCTTTCTCTCTTCCTGACCCTGTGGGAAAAGGGGGCTGTCAGCTTATTCTCAGCCAGGCCCAATAGCTCTCTCTGTTTTCCTTCTCCCAGATCAATCCCGTAATTGTATTTATCATTGTTTTATCCTTGACCTTTCCCTGTGACTCATACTGTCCTCCTCATACTATTTGACAACATCTGTGTCCCCAAGGATTACTTTCTTTGCCATCTGCTCCACTTTCTACATCATTTCTCCTGGGAAACAGCTAACCCACACGGATTCCATTTTCAGCTAGGTGTGGATGACAGCCCTCGGGTCAGCGTCTCCAGCCGTGACTTCTCACCCATTCTCCTGCCCTGGTTTTTGTCTTGGTACATATTGAACACTTCCTCTATGTCATTACTAATGCTGAAAATAAAATCTATCAGAAGTAGAGCTCTTCCAGCTGGACGGCTGGACTCCACTTCCGCAATCAGCAGCGCCATTTTCTCTGTCTCTTTGGGTGTGAATGTTTTATTTCAGTGCCCCCAACCCACCTTTTATTTTTTTCTTTTTCTTTTGTCAGTCAGACCTGCTCATATTCGTTTAGCAATATTTTGGCTCCAGCCTTTGTCTTTGGCCTTAGACGCGAACTGGTTCAGAGTCACCTTGCCCTCTTCCCCCTCTGATTAATCCTGTGCAAGCTTAGGCCATCCTATTGATTTTCATTCTCTTTTCAAAATGGTTTATCTTTATTCAAGATTCAACTTAGCAAGTGGGAACTAGATGCTGATTGTCCATGACCAGCAGCTCCTGACACTTTAACTTTGGTAGATTAATCAATTCCTTGCCTCAGTTGCAGTATGAAAATGGATGAACACAGAGTATTTCAACCTGGATATCCTATCAGTGTTTGTAATTCAACTTGTTAAAAATCTATTCCATGATCCCGTCCCCTCTCCCCTCAGATAAACAGCATTTCGATACCCCTTCCTGTCTTCCCTGTCGGCATCTGTGGAAGCCCGCCCTGCTCGTCGTCCAGGCACGTTGGATCCCTCTCTCTCCTTCTCCTTATGTCTCATCTGCCAGTGCGTCTTGCCTTTTCTTCTCCGCAAAGTCTTATGTTTCTGCTACTTCCTTTCTGTTTCCTCAGGCAGCTCCTTAGTCCAGACCCTCATTACCTCACCCCTGGACTGCTGTGACAGCCCAGAGCATCTCACTCAAGACCAGTCTCTCTGTCCGCTGTGCCACTATGCATCGGATAAGTGAAGTTTACCTCTTTAAGGAGGTAAATTTATTTTCTTTGAACAATTTTGAATGGTTATATTTCTCTGATGTCACCATAAGCAGCAGACACCGAAACGATAGATGACGGGATCGTCGTTCTGGGTGTCCATTACTTAAGCAGGCGGTGTACAGCCAGGGGCGCCCCCTACGTTAGATCTGCTCCTTCTCACCTATCGGTTTCCATTTTTCCCTGGCCGTAATTGTGCCTGTCTCCCTGTTCGGTGCTTCTAGTCCGAGAACCTAAATCATTAAGGAGAATAGGGAACAGCATGGATTTGGGAGTCAAGCAAACCTCAGTTCAAACCCCAGTCCTGCTAGGAGTAGCAAAATGGCCTTGGACAAACTGTGTCATCTCCCAAAACTGCATTTACTCATCTGTAAAAGAGGGAAAATGCACCCCACCCTACAGTTGCGGGTTGTGAGCACCTGGAGTCTCACATAGAGAGCAAACTCAATAATGACAGTCCCTCTACAACTCGATAATTATGTTAGGTGACAGTCGGCAAGTGAAGGCTAAAGGAGTAAAGTGAGTGAGTGGCTTGAGTGGCAGAGTTTCACACCAGCTTTTTTGAAAATTTAATAATTACTTCTGGGAGACTGAGTTAGCAGAAGTGACAGTTCCGGATGAATTGGCTGTTGATGCACAATGTAGACTGTGGTTGTTTGTTGGTCTGGCATTTGTGATTCCATTACTGCGATGCAGATGCTCCTAAGTGTTGTCTCCTAGCAACACCTAAGGTTCCTGAAGGCAGAGGCCACTGTTTGTCCCCTGTTAGCAGGATCTGGAACACCATCCTTCTGCCTTTCAAAAGATACCCCATCTTTCTAATTGCAGCTCAGATTTTAGCTTCTCTGTAAACTCTTACCCAACCACAACCCATAGTGATTCCTGCCTCCAAACTTCTCGTCTTTACTTTGGCAACTTGCTTATGTTGCCTAGAATTGCTGGTTGTCCCTTTTAATCTGCAGTGACCTTGACAACCCCATGCGATTTTAAGCTCCTTTAGGGCCGTGCCAGTGTCTGAGATCGCCTTGTGTTTCCTTTTGTGCCCAACCCCAGTCCTTTTTATAGGGAGGACTCGATAACAGTCAGTACTATTGTCGTCATTATTCACAGAAGACTTCTATAGAGCTTGCGGCTGATCCTGTGTTGTGCTCTCATGGAATATGCTATATATTTAACATGGCATAGCTAGTGGATTAACAAACTTTGAATGAAAATGATATCAAAGCCCCATAGATGTTTAATATATACTATTTTGGAAATGTATCATTTAGAAATGGGCTAATCCGAAATTGTCTTTGCACTACTTAATAAGCAGGATGAATATCACTAAAATTTTTTGAATATTGTTTCATATGTCAATGAAGAAAATTTTTTCTAGTACCTTTCAATCCCCTGGGGCATCATATTATCATGTTATATAGGATAATCAATGCCAATACATATTAACCCTTTTCTAGATGTTTTAAAACGTCCATTCAGATGAGTATTTCTAACATATTTTTCACATTCTATAATTTTATTATATCGTATATGTATTATGTGATATATAAGACAAATATGGCATTGCATTAGGTATGGAAATTAATCCTGCCTTTGCATTCTTGATTATTAAAAAAAAATCTGTAGCTTCTATCAAATACTCATTATTCAGAAGTGTGTGTCCAAAGGATTTTAGGAAGTGGGAAAGTTGGTGCCTTTTTAACTCAGGTGTTCACAATTATGTCCCCTTTAATAACAGAACTGGATTCTGAGTGGTAAATCTATTTTGTGTCTGCCAGCCCCAAATTAAATCTTACATACTGATAAAAATGGTGCCACTATCTTACTTGTAATTTCTTCTCTCAAAGCTTTTGTAGAATTCAGTGAAATTGAATTTCATTTTTTTTTTTTAAATTATAGTTGAACCCTCACTCATCCCTGTAGTTTTACCAGAGTCTGATCTTCCAGTAGATAATTTTGGGGTGGTGAAATGGAAAGGAAATGTACTCAGATGTGAAGCAACTTTTCAGTTCATCTAGTTGTGAAATACAAAATTATGAAAAAACTAAGCAAATAAGTGTGTGTAGGTGGCGGGGAGCTACATGAGCCAATCTTTTAACAAATGACATTTAAAAAGAAATCTTCTGAGGTAAGACCTCAGGAAAATCATGGAGAATTTTAGCTATTCTTTGTTTGTGTGTTTTTGTTTTAGATGGAAAAAAAATTATCCTCAACCCTAGAAGAATGAATTTCTCATTAAACCATTAAGACAAAGGGACACATAGAATTACCGAGATTCGAACCTCTGGGTCAGAATCCGTTTTTTTCATGTATCGTAGGAGCCTACATAAACCCGTGACTCGACGTCCTAGCTTTCAAACGAGGACCCCTATAAGAATGAAAGTGGAAGGGGCGCCCTTGCTAATTGAATTGGCATAAGCAGCATCATTCCAGACTGTCCCAAAGTCGGATGTGTGCTTACTTCGTCCATAAAACACCCGCTCCAGAGCCCGGTATATTCTAGATGCTCAAGATTTTAAAATCTGGAGAATCATGAGACCGTTAAGGAATCGGGTTTGAAATCAAGTGTGATACCTTTTTATGGGCATAAATGGTATCTGTGATAAAGGCTACAAGGCAAATGTTTTAGAAATAATATTTTGAAATGCAAACTTACATGCCCTTTTTTTAAAATGCAAAATAAGCATTTGAATAAAGTAACCAAAAGAGAGTCCAGTGCCTTTTTCCATTAGCATACAGGCTGTCTAAATGCACCCTAAGTAACTGTGGAACCTGTGTTTGTTTGGGGCATGAAAGAGTCTTTTGTCTTTGTGGTAGTAAGAAATGACTTTTTGTAAATAATGGACTTTAATTCTACTATAACTAAAGGACATATTTTAATGTCAATTTTATAGGAGCTATTTTTCAATTACCACATGAGAGGATTACATTACATATACAGTTGTATAAGTTGTCTTAGTCTGTTTTTAAATGCTTTTTACTGATCACTTTTATAACATCTGCATAAACTCATAATCGGTATCATTAAAAAGCATGTAAAGCCCCAATGTTTATCTGATATTCGGCATTTATGATTTTGACCTGCTTCTGAGCCAGAGTGGCCTGGTAATAAGGATGCTGCCTTTTAGAAGCTTCGGCTCTAGATTGCGGTGACATGCTGTGCTTTCATGAGTAAAAACGTGGATACCTTGTCAGGTGTTACCTTGTGGGGCCACGAAAGCTTTCGTGGAACACAGTCCGGGCCCAGTGACCCATCCAGGGAGCAGGTCTGGCTGTCACAGGCTTATCCTGCAGTGGTTTCCTGGGGCCCTCACACAGTTTGCTCCCCGCAGGCTCACCTCCCACCCTCACAGTTGGGTAGTACCAGCCTCCCAGTCTCCCCACAGAGGGAGAACAAACTTCGCATGATCTCCAAGAGCCAAATAGGAAGGGCAGAGATAACTTGTATAAAACAACTGAGATTTTGCCCCAAGGTCAACATGAAAATGGCCGTTAAGCCTGTGCCTTTTCTGAAAAGAAAATGGACAAATAAGGAGGGAAGTAGGCCGTGAAGAATAGAGGTCAGTACCGAAAGAAATGAGAGTGGACAACATAGAGTCCCCAGCCTTAGGGATCTGAATAAACAAAATGTAAAAGGCGTGGGCTGATGCACCGAGATCTAAACTGATCAGGAAGCTTTCTTCCAGAAAAATACTCTCGAGGAGAAATGTTTGGAAATGAGTGTCGTTGTTGCCGTAAAGTTATTTTAAGATTAAGCTACACAACCACCAGCAGTGTTTGATTCCTTATAAGGTATTTTAGAGATTTTTAAATGATAATATTATTAATTTATAATAATAACAATTCTTCTTATTAAAGACTTTCTTTAGCTATATTTTCTTTGAGTGTTTCGCTTTGCAGAGCAAAATGGTCTCTGCTACAGAGTAAAAATAATAAGGCTGTGTGAGCAAACTTCCAGTTATAAGATAAGTAAGTTCTCAGTTTTAATATACATCATGGAGACCGTAGTTAATAATATTGTACCGTGTACTTGAAAGTTGCTAAGAGAGTAGATCTTAAATGTTCTCACTGCGCGCACACGAAAAAGTAGCTATGTGATGTGATGAATAACTAACCTTATTGCGGTAATCATTTCACAATATATATGCGAATCAATTCATCACCTCGTAGTCCTTAAACTTACACAATGTTATATGTCAGTTATATCTCAGTGAAGCTGGAAAGAAATAAGGCCGTATCGGGACTGGTGTCTAGTTTTCGGAATGGTAGCTGTTGGCCTTCTAAAGGAGCGGCAGTGACTACCCCAGGCCACGCCAGAGTCATAGGCAGGCCGTGTGGCACAGGGAGCTTCTAGTCATGCAGATCTCCCCTCCGATCCCAGGCATCTGTCACTTGAGGTAGCTGATGATGATTTCCACAGTTTTATGACCCTTGGCTGTCATCCCAATAAGTCATAAGCCATCCTCTTCCCCTCTGTAAAATTCCACTTCTATACCCTGGCCTTTCCACCAAAATGTTTTTGAAACAGTGGAAATAGAGCCACATCTCTTTTATGTAACATCAGCATATTTCTTCCACCGCCCTGACCGACGCCTCCCCTGTCCCAAGGACTTGAGGACTGAGGAGAAAGGGGCAAGACAGACACCGGGGGATAAAGGAAATGCTCATTTCTTTGCCTTGTCGGTGGATAAGTTACTAAAAGTCAAGATTGGTCATTTCTATGTTGTATACAACATCCAGAATAATGTGGATAGTTAATAGTGATAAATATAGAAAAACCATTATAGAATGTAGGGGAGGTTGACGTGAACAAAAAAGAGCAGTAGGAAGAAACAAAGTACAGATTTTTGAATAAGCAAGCCAAAAGTTAAACAGTGTAAAAGCTGAGTAGTTCAGTCCAACAAGATGAGCGATTTTGCAAGGCAGAAATGCAGTCTGTGGCCACATGGATGGCACATATGGTAAGTGCTGTAGGAACAGAGAGCTGGGAGCAATCTCTAGGTCGAGGAGGTATGGGAAGGGGCGGGGTCGGAATCGTCTTGCCTTGGATCAGTTGAGAGAACTAGAGAAGGCATGCCAGATGGAGGAATGGTGTAAGAATGTGGAGGAAGGTGTATAAGAGAGGTTCTAGAAACAGTGAGTTAGAACAGCCTAATTAGAATTGAGGGTTGAGTCTACAGCCATGCCACCCTGAACTAGCCCAGTCCCGTCTGATTTTGGAAGCTAAGCAGGGTTGGGCCTGGATAGGAGACTACCTAGGAAGACCAGATGCTGTAGGCATAAAAATAAAAAATAAGGGATTATAAACTGACAAGGTCCTTGAAATCTGTGAGGTCAACTAAGGGTTGCCTCACCTTAAAAAAAAAAAAAAAATTGAGGGTTGAGGAAGGTTAATAGTTGAAAATGAAGCCAGCAAGGTAGCTGAAATAAAATGTGATGTTGTTAAGTTAGAGTCCTGAACTTTATCAAGGACACTAAAAAGTCCTTGAAAGTTTTTGGACAGAGAAGTGACCTGCTGAGAAATATTCTGGGAAGATTACTCAGGTGACCAAACATGGGAAATTTGAGGAAGAAAGAGTGCTAGGGTAGACCAGATGTCTTTGTTTGCTTTGGTCTTACTAGAAATTGATAAATGCTTTAAACTTGGAAGTGGCAGCAAGAACAGAGATAAAGAGATAGATGCAAGAGACATTCTGAAGGAAAGAAACATTCATAAGATTTAACACCTTCTTGTCAGTGGAGGTAAAGAGGAATCATCAAAAGTAAATCCACAGTTTTGGAACCAAGGGACTAGAAAGACTTTTATGGACAGAAATATGGAATATTAGGATGGAGGGGGAGATGGCTAAATTTTTAGGAAAAAAAAAAAAAAGGAGTTAAGCTTTGGAAGAGTCTTTAATGTCCCTAGAGGCAGAAATATATTACCGGAAGGTAGAAGGAACACCTGGCCTGTGATACACATGTGGGAGTCACCTGCATAGAGGTGACAGCTTAAACTGTTCGCATGGATCAGAGAGAATAGTCAAAAGGTTGGAAATGCCAACATTTTAAAGGAGGAAGAGGAAAAGGAACCACCTGGGCACACAGTGTGCAGTCGGGCGCTGACTGGAGCAGGAGGCTGGGGACCCACACAAGCACAAGCAAGAGCATGGAGAAGGAAGCCGTGGTCAGCTGTATCAGATGTTGCAGAGGTTCAGGAGAACAAGGACTGAAAAAAGACCATTGGATCAGCCAGTTAGGAAGTTATTTACCTTTAAGAACAGTTTTATGGTGTGTGTGCATATGGGAGCAGGGAGGTAGGTCAAGGGGCAAGCCTTTAAGAAAAGGGGCATAAACCACTGAATACAAGTGATGAGAAGGAAAGAGTTAGAAGGGGAGAATATGGCTGTTACTCCTCTTGCCTTCCTAGTTGGGAGTTTGTGTGTGTGTACACGTGAAGCAGGCGACAAAGATTAAGTCATGGATTTGTCTGGCAAAACTTTATTAAGTACCTGCTAAGGACTTAGATCCAATTAACGGAGAAATTGAAAGCTGTAAGAGAGCGAGGACAGTAGAGGGAACAGTTCAAGAGAAAATGGAGGGGCCAAATCATGAGAACAGGGGGAACTTTTAGTGTTAGAAAAGAGATACCTCTTCCTCTGAGACCAGAGAGAAGGAAGAGAAGACAGAGGATGGATGTAGATTCAGGAATGTTTCAAAATAAAGAGAATAAAGATGGAAAGCAAGGCTACTGACCTCAGGCTTCTGGACAGAATAGAAGGTGAGTGGCCTGCTGAGAGAGAGGGTGGACGAGGGCGACGGGTGACCGGGTAGAAAGGAAAATGTTAAATAACCACTCTAGATAGTACTGGGGGTCAGGGAGAGACACTAGGGTGGCCAGACACCAACAAGGCTTGACAGAAGCCCCGTTTTCCTTTTACTTCTGTAAGAAATGTTTATGACCTATAGCTTAGAAGAGACCAGTGTTTGCTTCTGCTTTCACCTTTAAGAGCATATTCTTCCTCATTGTCTTATTATTTTTCCTTAATAAATTTCCACTTGTTTCTCGTATCACCATAATCATAAATTGTACAGCTATTGCAGAGTTATGCTCTTAAAGGTTTCCGAGGTCATCTAAGTTGTGGGTGAGACATTGGTATGAAATCATAGCACTTCATAGAAAATCTATCAACAAATGACTTTAGCAGAAAAAGTGAGTGAACAGAGCCCGTGAATTGTCCTACCCTCTGCCCCTGCAGAAAGGCTGATATAATGTTTTAGACTGTCTAAGTGAAAACATCAGAGTAACTGCTGATCTGCTCACCCTGACAGAGTTCATTTAAGATGGCTAAGATCGGGGAGGTGATTATGGTTCATCCGGAAGCTGGCAGATCATGAGTGGCTCCGTGGTTGGACCCTTTTGGGAAAATGTTTCTTCAGACGAGTGACCTGGACAGCTAGGGTCTGTGACAAGGAGTAGCTGACCGTGTGGGACTACGTGCACTACGTCACATGACAGCTCACTGGGCCACGAGATACAGTCTTCAGTTTTAGCAAGATTGCAACTCAGTGAGAATTGAGGAAGAATCCATTTCTCTCACAAACAATATTGGAAAAATAAATGATGAACAAAGTCCTGATGCTCTGATTCTGTATCTCAATCTTGATTGTATTCCTGGCTCTGTGTTATAAGTCTCCCACCCTCCAGTGGCAGGTGGGACACTGGAACCACTTGGCCCCACAAACTGCGTGACCAGAAGGTGCTTCTGAGTGGAATAGACTCGCTTTTCCAACCTCATTTTGAAGTGGAAGTTAAATATTCGATAGGACCCAAGCCACCGGTCAGCACTGAAATGAATCTGCCGAGTGTATTCATGCAACGGTGACTAAAATATTTATTTTTCCTTTTCTCCTTCTTGTAGGTATGGCCTCACATGTGCAAGTTTTCTCCCCTCACACCCTTCAATCAAGTGCCTTCTGTAGTGTGAAGAAACTGAAAGTAGAGCCGACTTCCAGCTGGGACATGACTGGGTACGGCTCCCATAGCAAAGTGTGTAGTCAGAGCAAGAACGCACCACCTTCTCAGCCAGCCACCACCACCGTCAGCACCTCCTTGCCCATCCCGAACCCAAGCCTACCTTACGAGCAGACCATCATCTTCCCAGGAAGCACCGGGCACATCGTCGTAACATCAGCAAGCAGCACTTCTGTCACTGGGCAAGTCCTCGGCGGACCACACAACCTGATGCGTCGAAGCACTGTGAGCCTTCTCGATACCTACCAAAAATGCGGACTCAAGCGGAAGAGTGAGGAGATTGAGAACACGAGCAGCGTGCAGATCATCGAAGAGCACCCCCCCATGATTCAGAATAATGCCAGTGGGGCCACTGTAGCCACTGCCACCACGTCGACTGCCACCTCCAAAAACAGTGGCTCCAACAGCGAAGGCGATTACCAGCTAGTCCAGCATGAGGTGCTGTGCTCCATGACCAACACTTACGAGGTTTTAGAGTTCTTGGGCCGAGGGACGTTTGGGCAAGTGGTCAAGTGCTGGAAACGGGGCACCAATGAAATCGTGGCCATCAAGATCCTGAAGAACCACCCGTCCTATGCCCGACAAGGTCAGATCGAGGTGAGCATCCTGGCCCGCCTGAGCACAGAGAGTGCTGATGACTACAACTTCGTCCGGGCCTACGAGTGCTTCCAGCACAAGAATCACACGTGCTTGGTCTTCGAGATGCTGGAGCAGAACCTCTATGACTTTCTGAAGCAGAACAAGTTCAGCCCCTTGCCCCTCAAGTACATCCGCCCGGTCCTGCAGCAGGTGGCCACAGCCCTGATGAAACTAAAGAGCCTGGGTCTTATCCACGCTGACCTCAAACCAGAAAACATCATGCTGGTGGACCCCTCTAGACAGCCGTACAGGGTCAAGGTCATCGACTTCGGTTCAGCCAGTCACGTGTCCAAGGCCGTGTGTTCCACCTACTTGCAGTCCAGATATTACAGGTAAGACCGTTGGCGCCGAGACAAGAGGTGCTGAATGCCTGGTGACCTTCACGGAGGAGGTGCTGTGTTAGCCTCTGTGAGGGAGAGAAAACTACATGCCCGCGGATGCGCCCGCGACCGATCTTAACTTAGTCGGGAAGGCAGGATGTGCGCACGTGGGAACGGTGGTTAGAAGCCGTGGGCGAATGGGGCCGGGTGAGGTGCGCCACACAGGTGTTCAGAGTCGGAAGGGATTCCTGGGGGCCAGGGGAGCACAGGGGAGCTGGGTCCTCATGGCTGGTAGGATCCAGACGCGGGTGGAAGGGCGAGGGGGGCGTGCGTTATCGAAGTCGCTCCAGCAGGAACGTGCAAGGCTCGCTTAGGGGACCGGAGGACACGCACCTGGCCGGAACAGAGAACCCGTGTGTGGAGGGAGCTGTGGTTGAAAGCACAGGTCGGGACCTGCTGGTTGGGGTCTTAAATCCCAGATTAAGGGCTGCAACTGTATCCTTAACCGTGGAGCAAACACCGAGGCCTCTGAACAGCAGAGGGTAACAGGAGAAAGTGATGCTCTGAGAAGACGGCGTTTACATCCCCGTGGAAGAGGTGTCAGAGGAGGGAGCGCCCAGCGGGGGGCTGGTCAGCTCGTCCCTGCGGCACAAGCACGCCGGGTTCGGGGGCCGATGGTGGGGAGATGCTGGGCGCGTTGGAGGGGGGTGCAGTTTTCATTCCTCCCCTCACTCAGCAAGGACATGTTTCACTTCTGACACGAGCCGGGCGCGGCGCGGGCACCCGAACACACCCACGACGTTGGACGCAAGGCCCTCGCCATCCCAGAGTCTCTCGCGTGCTGGTTCCCACCCTGGCTGCACGTCGAAATCACCTGGGGGCTTTAAAAAAGTAACCTGCCTTGGGTCCCAGTCCCCATGTATTGAGTGGCCCTCTCTCAGTGGTAGGGTAGGCGGGCATCCTGCATGTTTTGAGCAGCTTTTCTGGAGATCCCAGTGTGTAGCCGGGGTTGAGAATCCTGCCCTGGGAGTCAGGAAAAGTGGGCGTGACCCTGGTCCCCGCGCTCGCTAAGCCGTGCGACTTGGGCCTGTCGCCTCATTCCTCTGCTCGTCTGTTTCCTCACCCGCAGTCTGGGAAAACCCGGCCACCAGCCCGTGGGGTCGTCGGGGTGGCGGCACGCTGTGGCACAGCGCACGGGCTTCACTCTGTCCTGCGTGTGGTCGCTGCACCAGGAGGAGTGGGGAGAAGTGGGGAGAAGCGAGGCCACCCCCTATGCAGATGCCGATGGGCCGTGTCGGAGGCAACGTTGAGCGGCCCAGGGAAAATGGAAGCTGGCAGGAAATGAAACCGAACTCCTGTGAGAAGATAGGGCTGATGACTCGTGAAGAGGCTCCCGTATGGGCTGGAAACCCAGAGTCCCAGGACTTACCTGTGCCTGACACCCCGACTGGCAATGTGCTTTCTCCCCACCTCCTTCCGGGCCACGGAGGAAAGGATGGAAAACATGCTGGAGCCAGGTGGTCACAGCCAGCTTATCACCTGGACGTCCACCAACCGATCCCCTTTATTTACTGATTCGCTTGACCTGTGGCCTCAGGAGACAACATACAAGACCGGGCCGCTGAGGGCCCCTCCCACCGTGCGCCATCCTAATTCCCGCCCACAGGTTTCTAGCCCCTCTTCCCGCCTCGGCCGCCCTCCCGTTTAGGACGACTTTCCTGGGCGACGGCAGCTCTTTCCTGAGCCGGGCCACCCACCCTTCCCCGGCCGTTTCCTCCCTCTAAGCTCAAGCGTGGAGCAGCTGCCGTCGGAGCCCCCGTGGCACGGGCTCTCCTTAGGAAGTGCCCTTCTCCGGAGGCGGGCCCTGCGTGGCACCGTCGCGGGCCACCAGCCCGTGCGAGGGGCAGCCAGCGGCCAGCTCCCCGCTGCTGCTGTCACGTTATATTTAGGTGCTCCAGTTCAGCGTGTCCCAGGCTGCCGCTTCCTCAGCGTCGGCCTGAATTGGGGTGAACAGCCTCCAAGTAGGGCTGCTCGGACTTTTATGATTTATCCTGAATTGTTTGGTGACCAGATACCGGCTTTATTCGAGTTACTAAAAATTGAGCATGACGACGTGTAAAAAGACTTAAAAACTCTTAAAAGGCAGTGCCTACTGAGAGCACAACTTGGTGACTCAAGGTGGCTGTGGGATTGGAAAGCACTCTCGTCTTCTCCCTCGGTGCCCCCGCGGCACATCCCGCCCCCGTCCCGACAGTGGACGCTCCACTTTTACTTGGCTTTCATGCGTGGCATGGCCAACTCCAGGCCATATTGATACAAGTTGATTTTCACGATTTCTTTGCCTCATATGGGTAAGAGTGGGTGGGAGGAGGAGGTTCTTTAATTGTCCATTGTTAATCTGAGAAGGAAGGTGTTTTCAGCTACATCTTGAGAGAGCATGTCTGCGTCTGAGCTGCCTGGGGTAGAGGCGTCCTCACACTGTGGATCCAACTGTAGGCGGAGCCTGGCTCCCCCTTTATCTGAGCCGGGTGCATTCCCACCCCCCACCCCACCCTTGGGATCTCTCGCTTTCAAAGGGAGAACACTTACATGTCCCTTTCTGTTTTAAATGGGACAGTATCAAATGTCTCATCCCACTCTGATCCCCGCCTACTGACATGCAATGTCAGATATAAAGAGATGTCCCTGTCCTTTGCCTGGGGTACCCGGAAAAGTAGGTGGTGTCATGGCTGGTGGGGCCTTTCCCCGGCGTTAGGCATTTGCTCAGCCGAGGCTGCAGCATCTTGCTGTAGCTGGCGATTCCGTGAGGCGAGCCCGGCTGTGTGCTTCCCAGGAAACAAAGTTTTATAAGTCTGATGTGTGGGTCTCCCCTTCCAACTCGAAGGTCAGGTACATAGTTAAATGTCAAACTGCCCTTGTTCTCAAGTTTTATTATGCATGAGAATCACCTGGAGAGCTTATTGAAAATGGACTCCGCTGGAGTCCCGCCCAGACCCACAGCACTTTCGGAATCTGGAGTGCGCTGGAGAATGTCCCGACCACATGTGCACACACACGCACAACACACAAAGGCATGCACGGAGACACACACACGCCACACACACACGACACACACACAGTCCCCATCACACACGCATGGTACACTCAGACACACACACACACACCCGGAATCGGAGGCGAGGGGCCTTGGGCCCACCACAGGAGAAGCGCTGCTGAGAGAGGGGATTCCTCGCGATGTCGACTTCAGGTGCTCAAGCCCTAAGGGGAGGAGCTGCAGGTAATCGGTTTGCCTCTCACCTCACCTTACACGTCCCTGCCATTTCTCTGCTTGGTTCTACGTTGATGCCAGTTAGTTTTTATTTTTATTTTTGGAGTAAGCAGTACATCGTCCAGGGGTATTTCCACTATCAGTGTGACCAGCAGACTAAAAACAAAACCAAATATTAAGGTCTACTCTCAGGAAAAACAAACAAAAAGACATTCCATTCAGGCAAAAGACAGCCAGAGATTAAAATGTGTAGATTTCTTTGTTTCTGCTCTCGTGTCTATTAGACTTAATTTGAAATAGGTAAGACCATTCCTGGGACCCAAAAATGGGCATATAAATTTAGGACATAAAAAGTAGCTGGTAATCTACTTTTTCAGAATAATCTGACCTTTCTGTCTGATTCTTTTGGTTGCAGAGACTTTTCAAGTTGATTCCATGGTTGTTTTAGGTGGGGGAGGAGCTATATTTTAATTCAGTTCAATTCAGACATTCATAGGGTGCCTCTGAGACCTGCGGTCGATCTGCCGAGGGGTGTGAGGTGAGGCGGGAGCTCTAATCACTAGTTCACGGTCTCTCTGAGGTTAGAAAATGCAAACTGCTAGAGTTTAATTCACACGCTTTGATATTGCGGATGTTTGATCACTGGGCAGATATTTATGGAGACTGCAGGGAACGAATGATGAGCAAAACCAGTCGCAGAAATTCAAAGTCGGGGAAAGATTTTGCAAGATGGGTTAGTAGGGAAGGTTTGTAGATCAAGAGCCATATTGAAGAAACCTTGACTCCCGTCTTAAGGGAAATAAGAGATGCAGGTCGGGGGAACCCGGGAGCCACGGAGACCGGGGCAAATAAGAGAGGGTGGGGGAATGACCATGACACCTGGAAGGAGTTGAAGGCCTGGGCGGGACAACAAGGGGCAGGTGAGTGAGGTGCGACGATGGTGATTTTGATGTAGGCCTGGGGGCTTGGATTGAACAAGGAGTAATTTAATAAAGTTAAGGATATTAATGAGGTCGATTCGTTGGAATGGCAAAAAAAAAAAAAAAAAAAAAAAAGGATTTAAACCTTCGGGGAGAATCCAGAGGCTAGGAGACAATAGTAGTTCTTAGGAGTAAAGGGAAGAGGCCCTGGCATATATATAATGGGGGATCCGCCACCCCAGTATAAATGTGAATGCTTTTGGTACTTTTGACTTTTCCGGTACGGCAATTGCAGAATTGGCTTAGAGGGAATAGTTGTCTGTCTGTCTTGCTGTCTTTCACTCACTGGCTTTGCTTTCCTCGGGGCAGTGTTCTGAAGCTCTGGCCTCTGGGATCTGCTTTCGGTTCCCACCACTGCTTTCGAATAAGAGGCTCTGGAAGGAGAGTTGAGAGACCTCAGCTCCCGTCCTGGCCCTGTCTGTCCCCAGCTAACCGTGTTCCACTGAGTCATTATCGTTAGAATGTCAACTGTGAGCCATCCACACTCCTGCATCTGGATCCCATTACGACCAGAGCCTGTGTTTATGAGACCGTTGGCCAGAGTTTAGTCTGTGGTGAGTGGACAGTTTTATCTCCTGTGGGTTTACCTTGGCCTCATTAGTCCAAACTGGGACCCCTCCATGACCTCCTCCCCATCAACAGGGAACGGGGCATCTTCCAAAATGCCTTACGGGCATACCTCGTTTTATTTCACTTTGCTTTACCGCGCTTCACAGATGTTTTGGTTTTTACTAATTGAAGGCAAGACCTTCCACCAGCAGAAAGATTACGACTCATTATTACCATACTCACTTTACAGCAGTGGTCTTGGAACTGAAGCCACAATATCTCCGAGGCGTGCCGTATTCTAAGTCGCTTCTAAAAAGGGCCATCGCTTTGTAAAGCCATGAACACAAGCAGTTTCAAAAATTGCATAGCTTGTGCAGATTATAACGTACAAAAGGTGACCGACTGGAAGAGAGGTTTGATTGAAAAGAGGAGCCAAAAGTGAGAGAATGCGTTGCAGGCATTACCTTTTTAAAGTAATTTGTCTTTTATTAAAAATGCAAACAACAGGAAAAGCTGCTCCTTTACATTTGAGGATAAGTGAAACATCCAGCCCACCGAGGGTCTCATTCGCCCGGGGAGGTGGTGATGGGTACGCGAAGGCCTTTAGGGCTGCACCTGTTTTCCGAGGAGACGGAATCAGGAAGTTACCTGGGTCGGTAGGTTATCTTCAGTTTTCCCTGACTCATCTCTTGGACCTTGAGCTGTATAGTGAGATAATTTAAAACTTTCCTTTCCTATGAAATGAAGTTGGAAGCTGCATGTAGTTGAGTGTCTCTCTGCCTGGCTGCTCCGGTCCCCACGCATGCACTCAGATAAGTCCACGCGTGACACACGCAAGCCCACCTACGCCTCGCTCCCACCCTCTTTTATCATCACCGCCGCTGCAACGGCTTGGGTTCCGGAGTCCGTCGCCCACAGTGGGTGTCTTGCGGGGAGTCCCCTGGCAAGGCGGGAGAGGCGGGGCCGCTGGGCACAGTCGGGCATCAAGTGGTCGGTGTTTCGTCTGAGTGGCTGGCAGCCCCTCATGGGGCCCAGTTGTTTCATTAACTGTGGTCAGACCCCTTATGCCCCATGGCGGTGACAGTGAAGATCCAAAAATAGTGAGTGTGGTAGGAGAGGTCGTGAGGGTTGGCGGACTGGCGAGTGGGTGGTTCGGAGGAGAGCGACCGGAGTTGGGTGACAGCGGGAGAGCAGGCGAGCGACGGGAGGATCAGTGTGCATGACGCTCTGCATAATTCACGACAGGTGTAGCGCTCGCTGCCCAGCAGGTGCGGACTCCCTGCAGCCACGGCTGCGTTTGGAGCCGTCATCCTCACTGGTGCCTCGGACGAGTCGTGAATTCCGAAGATGTGCCAGACCCTGTGCTTTTTGTGCCGAGGTTTCAGGAACGAGTAGGCGTGCCCTCAGCTGTGCAGTGCTGCCCCAGTCTGTAATGGAGTGAGCTGCCCCTGGTGAGCCGGCGGTCGGGCATGCCAGCCACCTTTGTCCTCTTCCCGCCCATCGACGTCTCTCGTGAGATCGGGAAGGCAGAGCCGGTCACCCTTGAATCGTGTTGCTC
Source organism: Rousettus aegyptiacus (assembly GCF_014176215.1). Classification (NCBI taxonomy): domain Eukaryota; kingdom Metazoa; phylum Chordata; class Mammalia; order Chiroptera; family Pteropodidae; genus Rousettus; species Rousettus aegyptiacus. The sequence continues at coordinate 55,511,290 of NW_023416288.1, forward strand.
CTTCTCCTGGCTCCTTGGGCCAGTCGTGTGTTCTAAGTCTGGGGTGCTCTCTCTCCAGTAGATGGGCCCTGTCCCTCCACCCTCGGCCTCCCATGGCAGCGGGTCTCCACGTCACAGTTTGGGCCGCCCGTTCCCCTTCCTCTGGACAGCCTCTCCACAGAAGAAGGGGCGAGCTCCCAGCCACAGCTTTGCTGAGCCGATGATGTTTCCTGGGTCCCCTGTCCCCACTGGGGACAGGGTCTGAAAGCCAATGACCAGGGCTCTCGGTGTTAGTGTCAGGCTGTGGCCCGGTTCCTGGGCACAGGTGGAGATGGTGACATTGTGGGTACAATTGCCTTAGGTTGGGGCCCCAAAAGCAGAGCCTGACACTGGAGAGGAGACACACTGGGTGCAGAGAGTCTAACTGGGAGATCTCAGGAAGCGGGAGTAAACAGGGAGGCGGGCCAGGGGCGAGGCATGAAGGAATTAGGGGGCCACTCCATTCTACCTCCCGGGGATCGTGCCCCAGAAGGGCAGGAGGTGGGCTCTGGCTCCCCTGAGGCTGAGTGCTCTCGAGCGTGTTAGCTCACCTAGGCCTTTGTGTGGGCCGAGCTTCTGGACGGGGTGGACCTGAGCAGCCTTGGGAGCCTGTGACGCAGAAAGCAAGGTGATACGGTGCACAGAGCAAACTGAAATCAGAGGGAACGCGTCCCAGGAGGCCCCAAAGTGTGAGCTGCAGCACTGTGCCCGGGACATCCATCCTTGTCCTCCCCACCAAATACATGTGTGGCATCTTTAAATGAAAAGAGAATAAAGAGGAAATGCCATCGTAGGTAAATTTAAGGACCATCGGCTCAGAACAGAATTCAGAGTCAAAGTCTAAACTGGTGTTTTTGGGAATTGGGGATCTAACATAAAATCTCAAAGTGACGAATCTTGCCTCCACCCCACCCTCCGTTTTTATCTCTCTGGCCTGCCGGTGGAGGCTGGAGAGAGAGAATGCTCGCGCAGAGGAGGTACCCGGGGGCCGAAATCTGAGTTTGTTAGGCACAGCGGAGGGAGGTGGAGGTGGATTGCTCGTCCTCTGTGTTTTCTCTGTTCATGCTCAATGGATGTTGTAGGTATCATTCCCCAAGGCTCCTTTGTAGCCTGAGTAAATGACTAAGTGGCTGGCTGAATGAATGAATGAATGAATGGTACTGGTGACTTATATGTTTATATCTCAACACACGCTGTCACACCAGAAACCCCCACGTGCTTGGTTTCTTGTCTTTCATTCAAGTCCTTTCACTGTTTACCTAAGCCTGGGGCATGTGGCCCCCAGCACATCTCCAAACCCTGGATCCTCCTGGCCCCCAACATCAGCCTCTTGGGGAGCACACACATCTTACCAAAAATGTTCATTCCCGTCCTGCCTTCCACCTGTGAGACTTCAGCTTAAAACCTGAAGACAGCTGACGCGGCGTTTAACAGATTAGTTCCCTAGAAGCAGCCGACACCTGCCATGTCCCAGCCTTCCCTCACAGGAAATTAGAGGTGGCTTCCCCAGCGTGCTCAGGGGCCGCATGTAGCGAGCCCTGGCCAGGGAACCTCGAGGTGTGGTGACAGCGCCATCCTCCGGGCCTCTAACCTCCCATCTGCTTGTCTGTGTTCGAGGCTTCGTGGACGTGCTGGACACGAGCCCTGTGACTTTGTCTTCATACTGAGGAGCTGAATGAACAAAGGATCCTGCAGAAAATACACTGTACACCCCATGGCAGGCGCCCAGTAACCCTTGGCTGCTGTCCTTAGGTTTTACTGCTCCCGCTGTCATGGTCATTATCGTTATCATCCATTTTTATCGTCCCTGCTGTATGTGGTAGGCAGACCTGGGTTTGGATTGCAGATCTGCTAGTTTATAGCTGCGTGACTTCAGGCGAGTTCCCAAACCCTTCTGAGGCTCGTCGTTCTTTTCTCTTATAAGAGAAACGCAACAGCGGCACCGGGGGTTGTCACGGGGACTCCGGGAGACAGCCGTACGCGCGTGACCCCCCCGTGTGCGGCTCGCCTGCCACACGGCCTGCGTGTCGGTCACAGCCGTCACACCCAGCCCCGGGTCCTTTCACCGTGCCTGTGCCTCGGTTTAGCGTTTTTCTTACCTCACACCCATGCTAGCCGCTGACATCCCTGGCATTCCCAAACTTCTTGGGCTCGTGCTTCTTTTCTTTGTCATCACTGTAGACAAAAGGGGGCCCAGCACTGTACTCCACATTCAGTAGGCGCATAAATAACGAGGGCCTTTGTGTTGGGAGTGTGTCTGGGGGGTTTCTTCAAGTGCAGGAAGGGACACTGCCGAGCGCAGCAGTGAAAGGGTTGGCGTCGGAGGCGAGGGGTGACATCTCTCCCCTGAGTTGGGAGGGGCACGCGGGGAGAAAGCACATGCACCGTCCTCGACTTGCGGACGTGGCTGGTCGCCATCCTGCTGCAGCTGGCTCGTGCGAAGTTCAGCTCCGAAGTCCTGCCCTGTTCGGCCGGGGCACAGAGGCCTCGGGAGGGTGGGGACCGGCGCCCCGGAAGCCTCCTGACGTTATAGTGCACTTGACACCTGCTGTGACTTCTGCATCCCCTCCCCTTCTCCACAGGCATCAGACTCCCTGCTTGGACTCCCTTGGAGGCAGCGTGTGCGCACGTGTGTGTGTGTGGGGGGGGGGGGCGGGGGGGGGAGTGGGTGTGGTAGACGTGAGTGTGGCGGGTGTGCATGTTTAGTGACAGTAGGCAGAGTGGCCCATAGACTCCAGGGGCGTTTGGATCCCCTCCTGGTCCTGATTCATGTGACTCAGGAAGTGTGCTCTCCGGTCACAATCTTTTTATGTAAATGTTGACCATAAAAGGTTTTTGGCCGGAACATAAGGGACAAACTGCCGGTGCCACTTCTTTGTCATCCAGTGACCTCCAGGGAAGGAATTCTAGTCCTTTGGCAAATAAAAATGTACAAAGTGTGAACCCCCAGAATATAAATACATCTGGCACCATGAGCGCGATGTTCTCACTTGTGAAAGTCGAATATTCACCCTGAGTCGCAGCCAAGAGATCCTGGGGAGAGGGGGCCAGCTCTGTGTCCTGATTGCGACGGTTTTACCACAGATTTATACATCACCTCGAATGCATAGAGCTCACATCAGAAAACGAAATTTTTTAAAAATTTGTAATTTAAAATCTATTAACCACTAAAGACCTCTGAGGAAATCGTTGATATTATTAAACCCTTAATCCTTATCTCGCCTAGTTTTTCTTCCTGTTTTGTTTTGTCATGTGGTGTTTGGGTGAGAGATATCTTTGTCCCTCCTGTGACAGGGTGGCCAGCAGAGTCACAGTCATTTCTGGAAACAGCCAGACAGGGGAACCTATGAAAACAGGTCTGGGGGATAAACAGCTGCTGGTGACAGAAGCCCCGTCTCTCTGTGTGGTTTCATGTGTAGGTCACGGACTCGTCCTCTAAAAGTTAAGGATAGTGACCAGTAGCAAGAGAAGTGCCTAACCATCGCCCCTGAAATGCGAAGACTTTGGCAGTCGAGAAAGAAGGTCAAGCCTTTGTGGAATTTAGTCGTCGGCCTTCTCATGCCCACAGGGTCCTGCCCTTGGCTCTTACATTATTATGGCCTTGGCCAGCACAGCTAAGTGTAAAACAACAGAGTTTTCCCTAAAATAGTTTTCTTGACACCAGCTTTACCCTGTAGCAGACCTCCCACTGAAAGGATTTTCATGGTTATTACAGAGAAGTAGCTGGTTTTGCAGGAATGGGTTATCTTGTCTATGTTCTAAGTGACAGGCCTTGGAGAGGGGCCCCTGTCCTCAGCAGTGACCCCAGGCTTGGTGAGGCTGGTTCCCAGCAGCCCGACCTGGGCCACGCACCCCAATAACTGGGCCGTGGCCCAAGGCCACATGCTGGGCACACAGCCATGTTCCCTCCTTCCCCTCCCCACATACAGGAGCTTGTCACTTGCTTCCTTGGAAGAAGTGAGAGGGTCAGCAGCGTGTGAATGTCATTTCACGATGTCCTCTGCAGCTCAGAGCAGCCAGTTTAAGACATGAGTTTTCTGTGGCCCTCCCAGCAGAGAGAGGCCTTATTCGCAGATCTGAGCTCATGGCCACCCCACCCATTTGCCTTGCCACCGAACCCACCTGTCACCTGTCATGCCACTCAAGCTATACTCTGCATTAGTTCCAGAGCGGCAGAGGCTGGCCTTCCCTGCTCTTAAACGTTTCTTTTTTCTCAGAAGCCACTTCCTGAAGCGCGTTTCACGATCCTGTGTCCCACCGTCTGTTCCCTGCTCCAGCTTCCCCATTTTGGCGCCTAACCTGGAATTCAAAGCCCTGTTCCTTGGCCCCAGCCTTCCCTTCCCCCCGCGTGGCCTCAGCACCCAGCCTGCCATGAGCCCACACTGCTCCCAAGGTTTAGGGTGCCCCACCCACCCGGGGCCCCAAATACAGCTCTGCCCCACGCCCTTCATGAAACTCAAGTGCCACATTTGCCACAACCAGAAGCGATTTCCTCCTCGGAACATTTGGATTTAGGATAATCTGTCTCGTTGCTCATTTATTCATCCATTTGACCCCTAAGAAAATCCCACACCTCCTGGTACCAGAGTCTGGCTCTTAGACCTTGTGAAAGAACCAGGGCTGATGTCATCAGCCAACTTGCAGTGAGCTGAAATGAGTAGCCACCACCAGCGTAGTCTACAGAAGGGACATGGAGACAAAGACCTGGGTCTCAGCATCTCACCAGCTGTGTGACTTGGGCCAATTCTCCAAACCTCCCCGAGATGCCATGTCCTCAGCTCATTGGGTCAAATGACCTCCCACACCAGGGCCTTGGCAACTGCGAGGGTCTCCGCAAGGTTGGAGCATGTGTTGAGCTTCACATAGCCCCTCCACGTCTTGCACGTACTGGAGGGTGTAAATTTCTAACCGTGACCTGCCGGCTCCCCCTTTTCTATTCATGGCCTTTCCTTTTTTCTCTTCTTCCTCTACCTGTTTGTATCCCCGAGGTTCTCCCAAGCTGCTCCAGGTGGACGCGTCAGCAGTAGATGAGACATCTCCAGACAGTGCCACGCTTAGGGGACACAGCGAAGCGAAATCTCAGCTCTCACAATATTGCCATTTAATTGCTTTACTGTCATATGTCAGGGCTGCCCCTGCAAGAAATGTCTTCGTGTGTGACTCTCAATTTGGGGCCATGAAGATCCAAATGAGGTTTCTGCCAGCGCTGACAGAAACAATAAGGTCGAAGATAGATTTTTTCTGAGAAATGTGCCGTAAAATTTTGTCCAACTTTTTATGTTTATATTCTGCCACGGTTTGTACAGAAAGATCATATCTTCACCCCGTCGCTTTGCTTTATATTCTCTATTCAGCAAAAATGATCACATACCTACTGTGTGTGTGGCCCTACTAATGCCAAGGCGACAGTACCCCTGGCTTTGGGGAATATGCTGCAGCTTCTTCGGGAGAAACAGCTCTTCTGGACACTCTCGTTTGGGTGAAAGCCTCGGGAACTCAAAGGCACCAGAGAAATTAGCAGAGGTGCCAAGTGGGCCAGACGCCTCTCCATGAGGGGGAATTCTGTCGAGAAAGTCTCATGCGAGAAGCGAATCGAAAAGAAAGATCATTTATAGGCTGACAGAGGTGGGTGGTATAACTCTAAAAAATGCAGATTTCAGAGAATAAAATGCATACTTACCCACAGAAAATAACTGTTTAGAAAGCTGAGTGCCTAGTTCTCTGTACAAACTGAACATAAGTTTGTATTTGTCCAGGCCTTTGGTTATGATGGTGACCCATTTTCTGAGTGTTCCAGGAGCGTGGCTTTATGTGACTGTCATCTTAACAGTGAGGGCAGGTCCTGCGGCATCTCACTGTACAGTCACTACCTTGCCTGAGGTCGCCCACGTGCCAGTGACCCAGCCAGGAGTGCAGCCAGTATGTCCCACTCTGTCCAAGCGACTTCTGCCCCCCTTCAGGAAGCTGGGGGAGGCAGAAGACCCCAGGCTGCGACCCCCTGGAAATCCCACTGATGCAGAGGGACCCCCTCTGGCTCCTGCCCAAGAATGCATTTGATCTAAGCAGTCACGGGTCTGTCCTGCCTCCCACCCAGCTGCAGATGGGTGTGCCCAGTGATGAGTCACTTTCCCCTCACGTTGGGAGTCCCGTGCATGCTGCTGCACGGACGCTGCATTTGCATACTGCAGTTTTGCATGTCGCTCCCTCCCGGACCTGGTGGAGGAAGTGAATCATGGTGTCCTTGACACGCTGGACAGCGCTGCCTCTGCGCCGGCTCTGAAATGAATGAGGCTGCGGCAGAGGCCGGGCGGCGTGGGTGCCGAACTCAGTGCGCACGCGTGCTGGCGGGCGCGCTGCCCGTCCACGCGTCGCCCCGCCGACCGGGGCCACGGTGGATTCAGGCCCGGGTCAGCCTTGACCCACAGAGCTTTACCCCTAAAAACAAACAGGATGGATGCAGGTAACTGCGATGCCAGGCAAAGAGCGATCAGTTCATAAACTGGCTGAAATCCGAGTGCTGCGGGCCTTTGCGTTGGGAAGGACCGGCTGGTGCTTGGTGCGGTGCGGAGGGACCCACCCCGCATCCTGCGCCCCTCCAGCCCCTGCCCCGCCGCCCTCTGGCAGGAGTGTGCCCCAGCCCGCTTGCTCCTTGCTGAAACTTCCTCTGCCCAGTCTTGACTTCTTCCTGCCTCCGAGCCTAAGCGTGGTTTTGCTCTCCAGGCCCTAAGGAGAAAGTGGGGCGGGACCTCGTTCATATTCACGTTATCCCCGTTTCCATCGAGCAAGACTCACCACACTTAAATGCTCTCCGTTTTGCCGGCGCAGCATGAGAATGGCTCAGTGTGTTTTGCCACAGAAACTGAACATGTTTCTAAAGAAACATGACAACATTGCCTTTCGTAGCAGGAAGGAAGGGAGGGAGTGAGCTCAGCGGCGAAGGATCTGGGCCCCCTGCGGCCCTCAGCAAATGAGATGGTGCCCTGGGCTGGCGACGGAGGTGGAGGATTCCAGCTCCTCATGGCTCCCTATCAGGGTGCTTGCTGCCCAGGCCACACCCCTGCACTGACAGCCGGGGTGCCCCCATCGATAAGGCGGGCTGTGATGCCATTGTTCTTATTTATTACACCCATCCTTCAGGATCGTACTCAGGTTTCATATCTCTATCTTTCATTCTTTGCATCTCTCCCTGTGCGCTGTAAATTCCTGTTGCATTTAAAATCTGCATTTTTATGCCACCTTGCAATTGATGAAACTTTGGGACTTGCATTTGCTTTGTAATTGTGTCCTGGGTTTTAGTCCTGGGCAGCCAGCTAGCTTGTAAACGTCCTCAGTGTCTTCTGGTGATTAAAATATGCTCCATACTTGATGGCGGGGTTTGAGGATTTGCGATTTCACAAGGCCTGTGAAAGGAAAGCTGTTGTATAAATCCCCTAAGTTTTGCATGAGCCACAAAGGTCAGCATTAATGAAAATCATTTCAGGGAATTTTTTTTTTCATAAATAAGATATGTTTAAAAGAACTTTTTCAGGAACTTTCATATGTTGATGGTGAGAATGTAAAATGGTGCAGTCTCTGTGGAAAACAGTTTAGTGGTTCCTCAAAAAGTTAAATGTGAAATTACCATCTGATCCCCACAGTTCCACTCCTAGGTATTTACCCAAATGAACGGAAAACAGGATCTCGAACAGATACTCGTGCACTCATAGCAACGGTATCCACGGCAGTGAAATGCCGGAAAGAGCCCCCGTGTCCATCAGAGGATGACCGTTTAGCTAACTGTGGTCCTTCGTGCAGTGGGACGTCAGTCCACCAACGAAGAGGAACAAAGCACCCATGGCCGGGACACCAGGAGTGTGCGCCCACAGCATCGCGCCGAGTGACAGGAGCCAGACGTGGAAGGCACGCAGCGTGTGGGTCTCTTCACGCGGACCTTCCGGAAATAGGTGACTCCACAGAGACAGCGCGGACTGGTGTTTGACGGGCAGAGAGGAAGGAATGGGGAGCCGGTGACCGTGGAAGGGCTTTCGCGTCTGAGAGACGGAGGTGTTTTGGAAGTGCGTAGAGACAGTAGTTGCGTGACATGGTGAATGAACTACATGCCACAGAACAGTTCACTTAAAGTGGTTACTTTATATTATGTGAACGTCCCAATAAATTAAATTTTTAAAAAAGAACTTTTTCAAGTTGTCATGGGATGAGATTTTACTGGGCACCAAGCCTTAGGTCCTTTTTTCTTTGTTTGTACATGGGACCTTGTACATTGTTAAAATTGTCAGCTAGAGCATGAGATGCTATGAGAGCTGTCGTGTGTGTAGAGACTATAGGAGCTGATTAAAAAGTCATCACAAAAGCAAATATTTTAAGTTGATTTATGCTTTTCCGATGCTAGGTTAAAGCACTAAAGTAAACTTTGTTTGTTTTCCTGGACTCGGGAAGAGGACCAGCTTTATCCTAGCTTTCTTTGAGGCCCCTGGGTACCCCAGTATGTAAAAGTGAAGGTTGTTGTTGCTCTGGTGAACCTATTACCTGGAGAACAGGTGCACTTCGTGTCATGAGCCCGGAGTTCAGAGCTGTGCCAGCCACCTCTGGTGCCTGCGAGCCTGCCTGCCTGCTCTGCCTCCCTCCTTCCCTCCCTCCCTCGTCTCTCAAGGCTAATCTTTTTCTGGGGAAAAAAAAGATTTTGTATATGATATTTTAGTATTTCTAAAGTGTATGGAATAGTTGATTTTAGAGCTGGCAAACCTGAAATAAAACCCAGTTCTACACCTTCCTGTGTCCTCGGGCAGGTTACTAAACTGTCCTGTGCTTCAGCTTCCTGGTCCCTACGTCGGGGATAATCACACCATCTTATGAAAGTGTGAGGCTTGAGTGAAACCCACGCGAGCAGTGGAAACCTGGCCGTGGAAACCCACAGAAACATGAGCCTCTCTGCAAAGGAAAACGCCACGGAAGTGTGTCGCCTGTAGTGCATTATTACCTTCAGGGACACACCAGGTGTTCCCTCCAGCCTCTTGCTTGACTCCCCCGGACCCTTTTCACCCTTCCTTGCATCTGTGCCCCTCCGTGTCACACCCTTCTTTGCACTACTGTCTAGAGGAAGTGCAAAGTACCTGGGTCTTGTTTGGTTTTTTCATTGACTATCTTCCCGAGTCAGTAAGGACTCTGCCTTTCTCCCTCCCCACTCCTGGATTGCCACATAGATAGTTACACTTTGCTCTCACAGGCCTTTAGAGGAGAAACAGATTTCCATATTACTGCATGTATATTTACATCCTGGCTTTTTTCCCCCACTATCAACAAAACCAGCCAAAGTTCAATGAACGGCACATGAGCCGTGACTTTCCAGGTGCCTTCTCCTTGCCTCGGCGTCTCTCCGTCTGCAGTACACTGTCGCCTTCTGGCCAGTTCTCCCAAGTCTTAAGCTTTCGTAATGTGTCTGCTGCTCTTCAACTCTTGGTTTGTTGTTACTTTTCTTTCCCCCTTCATTCGAGAAACAGTTATTGGACACCTGTCACGAGCAAGGCAGTGTGACACAGGGAGTCTGAAGTAGGGAAAGGTAGGAGTCACTGTGGTCAGAGTTACGCCGTGGGAAAGGGGTAAGATTTCATTAAACTCTGTTTTTGTAGCCACTCTATTCCCCGGTCATGATTTGGGGTAATTTGTCCGAAACGGTTTTTGCAGGGTGTGTATTTCATGACTTTGTGACATTCCCTTCCCCACATTTTTCCCTGGTTCTCCGGTCTCCTGGCAGTTCATGACAAGCTGTGCGTCCTATGAGTCGTTCGGTAGAACAGCCCTACTTCGTTCCAGTCCTTCGCTTTCCTCTGGCCTCTTGGAAAACATTTTAATGGCCTCAAGCTTGGCCATAGTCGTCCCTCGGCTATGAGGGCCACTGAGCACAGAAGTGTCCCTCCTGGCGGCGCTGACACCAGGCCATTGGGCTGGCCTTATCTGCCCCATTTCTGGTTGGGGTGGCCCCGCGAGGTGATGCGGCCAGGCCCCCAAGGCCAGCCCGCTAGCCGGGGGTGGGAGGTGGCTCTGGACCTCGAAATGGCCGTGCATTATATTTGGGCCTCACCCTGTGCCCTGGAGCCGCCCGCTGTGACGGTCACTTGGGTGACGAGCATCACTGTTCCCTGAGAACCCAGCCATGAGCAGCCTCTTTCTCTGATGATAGAACACATGTGGCCACTGCTAGTGGGGGACAGTATGGATATTAATACATTATACTTCACTTTTATTACTTTTTTATTGGGTTTTCATGGAGATGGTGTTTGTGAGTGAAGTCCGTGCACTGAGCTATAAGCATCTTGTTTTCTGGACAAAATGGCGAACCTCACAGCGAACACCAGGGCACGCTGGGAGCGGCCGGCCAGGGGAAACGCCTGTCTGTGTGGCCGGCCGTATGAAATGCCATGAACCATGAATTTTTATATTGTAACTGTCATCTGAGGCAGGTGCACACTATCGTTCAGCAGTTCTGCAGGGTGTTCCTCGCATGGCTGTGGCTCACCCCGTGACGCCTAGTCCTGGGGTTGACGTGGGTGCATCGCCCTCCTCCCGGCTCACGGCGCCCCCAAGCCCTCATCCTTCATCCTGCTCATGCGACATCTTTCCACCAAGTGAAAGCAGACGCAACCTCTGCCGTTGCCATGGTTAACCGTCTGTGTCTGTGCTCATGCGACCATGGACAGCTCCAGAGCGTGCGAGAGTGACTGGGCCAGCAGGTACCGGTAGACTTGTCCAGACCACGTAACCCTGGCAGGTGGTCCTTAAACCCAGGTGGACCAGAACGCAGTCCTGTGTGACTCCAGAGACGGAGGTGGTCCTGCGCTGGGGCCAGTACGGGCCCTCAGCCTGTGCCTTTGGTCCTGCCCTGGGGGCGACGCCCCATGGAGCCCTGAGCTGGCTGGTGGGGGGTGTCGCAGTCACTCCATGTTATCCGTGTGGTAAGGGGGTGTTCCTGTCTGGGCTGGGGCGCGGAACCTCACTCTGGCCACGTAGCTGGTGTCTCATGGAGCATGTGAGGGCACGCATCCCTGGGAGACAGGGACATGACTGACTGTGCGAGTTGGAGGGGGATGAATTGAACTGGATGTATTTGTTTCATGAGTCAGGAAGATCAAGTGAATTTCTGCTAACTCGAAATTAAATAGTCTATTTTAGCCCGGTCGAAAGAGAAACCCGAGAAACCCAAAGTCCTGTGTAATGCAGAACACTTAGACTTAACCATTCTTGATTATTTATTAAACAGGAAAAAAAAGTATGTTCCTGCTTTTCTAATTTCAGATTTTTTTCTCAGTTTAGAATTAAATACTGAAAGGAAAGTCTGCATTCGTTATACACATAGAAGTCTCTTGTTTTTAGACTTAGATTATCACTCCTTTCATGTGTTCAGTTTGCAGGAAGCATTTATTGAGTGCCTGCTGCATGCTGGGTACTGGACCTTAGTAGTCTGATGGATGCAGGTATTTTTAGAAATGTTTAGAAATGTTTACATGAGTCACACCATATTGTAGAATAACAAATATCCTATGTGTACAAGTTTTCCGAGTGATGAAACGTGCCCATTTCAACACCGTCCTTTAAATGTTTTCATTTTCCTGGACAAAAATCTAACAGGAATGTACCATCGCAGTTACTTCCTTCTGACACAGAGTGGAGGACAGTGGGAGGTGGCTGTGACATCTGATAAGCATCTGCTAAACGCTGCGGGCCCACATTCAACCTTGTGGCAACCATTATCCTCCCCACTTAGCAGATTAGAAAACTGATGGCCACGTGACACAAGGCTAGAAGGTGGTGCTGCTGGACTTTGTACCTGGTGTGTCTGACTCCCCCACACACCCTCCGCAGCTGAAGCTTTGCTTCATCCCTCAGGGTTGTCATGACTGTGATGAAATGCGCTCAAACACAGAGTTGCCTTGTGTGTTCTATTTAGATGTTTGATTCTCTTCGCTCCAACATCAAAAGGCTCCTGTTATCTATATTCATTGGGTTCTTAAAATAATAACTAGAGCTGCCATTAAGTGCCTATTATGTGCCAGGAACTTTCCACACGTCATCTCTGTTCTACACAGATATCACCCCCGTTTCATAGCTGCGGAAACGGGCTTGAAGAGGTTTTGTAACTGCCGTGGTCATATAACCACTAAGCGACAGATCCAGGTCTTTCTGCCTCCAGAGCTCTCACGTTTTCTCGTGTCGGTTGGTCTCTGGTCCTCTCGGGGTTCGACCACCTCTGCTCACTGCCGTGTCTGGGTGCCAGCCCCTCCCCGCCCCCAGTGTAATGTCCTCATCTGTTCACGACTTGCAGAGTCAAGTAACCAAACTTGTTAAAAATAATGAAGAAATATTAGTGCAGGAGCCAAAAGACCTGGATTCTAGCCGCAGGCTGGACATGTGACCTCACAAGTCTTTAACTCCAGGAATTTTAGAACCGTTAGCCCTGAGGCCCTGCTCCCCTGCCTGGGCTGGGCATCCATCGCAGACGTAGGAGAAATCTATATGCTCCATCCACACAGTATGTGTAGACCGAATTATGTTCAGTACATGTGGACACAACTTGTGTTTTTTCTGATGTATAATAGATGTGATTAGTATCTTGAAAAATATTACTTGGCTGCTGTAGCTTGTTAGCATTTTTTCTAAGTTGGAAGATGATTCTAAAAGTACAATTACTACCATGTGGCTCAGACCATTCCCATCCCACCCATCCCCCGCCCTACTGTTCTACAGGTGAGGACAGGGCTCCACTTCATGCCGGGGCCGCCATGCCCTGTATCCCCGGGTGGGATTGCCGTGTGCGTCCGGGATGCGGGGCACTGTGTGGGGTTGCAGAGCGGGCTCTCGGAGGGCCTGGCACACGGTCTGCAGCCGACGTTCGTGAACTTCATAGGCGGGCCCCAGTGCATCTCACTGTGGTGCTCGAGGCTTCTGGAGTTTCCTTCCAGACCCTGAGTTACATCCTGGGCAGTTGTCGATGCCAAAGAAATGAGCTCCAAATGTTATTAAGTTTATACATCTCTTCCAAAAAGAAAATACTGTTTTAGATACTTTGTAATTAGAAATTGGCCAGATTGGTCATTTTTCTGAGAACAGCTCATTTAAAATTAATATAAAAAGAGAGAGATTGTCTGTATGTAGGTATGCATGTTGGCACACTAAAAACCTTTCACCTTTCTTAAATTTGATTTTCGAATATAAGAATTTTTTTAAACATCTCTTTTCAGGCAACCTGGTAGAATCAGTACCTTTCCTGGAAGGAGAAATAAGTGCACTAACTACAGAGCATATTTCTGTTTCAAAGACCATCTGGATTTGTCTCATAGGACACAGCTCTTAATTCGTTATTTGTTTTTAATATATAAACGTAACGTTATACGTTACAGAGCACGACCACGTGGACTGTTCCGTTCAGTCGTCAGAGCAGCTCCGTTTCATCCTCACTCACATGCGTGCAAACCGAGGACCTGCTTGACCCAGGACTCAGAGCCAGGAAGGCGTCGGGCCAGCCGGTCCCCAGCCCCGGCCAGCTCCCCCGGTGCCCAGGCTTTCATTTACTTGCCATTTCTCATATGTAAATTGTGTTCCGTACAGTGGTGCCAGGTCAGAGTTTAAATAATTCCAAGCAACATGTTACTACCAGGGAGAAGAAAAACCTCAAAGTCTCGAGGAGCGGGCCTCGATCTAGGAGCGTCGGCTCTATCTCACACTGTCGTCTTGTCATATAAGCAGAGAGCCTCAGTTCCGTGGCACCCCCCCCCCCCCCGCCACCACCACCACCACAGATGCGGGTGCTCAACTTCATTCATTATAACGGTAAAGGGCTCGGTAAAGGGCTCGTCCGAGTGCTGGATTAACCCTACCCGCACCTGCCATCTCGTTGGAGGCTCGCTTTTATCAGCAGCCGGGCCAGATGTTTGCACAATAGACACTGTAGAGCTAGAAGGTCATGTAAACCTGGCTCCGCAGCTGACCAGTGTGCCACCGAATCCGGCCACTGATAGCAAGGTAGGCGGTCTTCCTGCTGTGCGAAGGGGACCTTTCCCACAGAATGCCAGCGATCTTGGTGACGGTCTCATCCCCGCCTCCTTCACCGTGGAGTCTGTTCAACACACTTATGGCCAGCACACGAGGTCCAGGCCCTCGGCCACGTGCCGTAGGGGTGGTTCGCAGGCCCTCCTGGCCGGGATTGGCCGGGTTCAGGCACCAGGTTGGTAGGGTCCTGACACCCACCAAGGGCCTGCCATGTGTGCCTGCTCTCATCCCCCTATCTAGTGAGTGGGACCAGATGCAGGACCGCGACCCGGACTCTGTGTCCAGTGCTCGTGACGGTAACTAACCACAGGCACGCGTGCTCTAGCAAGTGGACCTTGGGCTGATATGGTACCTAGTTCTTCAAACCGGCCGACAAGCGTTCTGCGGTCTCTGGACGCAGCTCCTTCCCAAGCACCTGCCCTGCCACCCCTTTGAAATCTGTCGTCTCCGCTGCTCCCTGCTCTTCAGATACCTGGCATCGGGCCCCTGTGCCGCCTCTGTCCCTGTCCCCCTCAGGGAAGCTCTGCGTCTCTCTGGGTTACTTAGCCATTTCTCTCGACTCTTTCCTCCTCCTCGCTTTCTAATTTCAGAGTTAGAAATCTCCAGACCCCAATTAGTCCCAACTCTTCTCTAGCAACGCGTGAGCCATAACTTTGGAGTTCTGAGCCCCGTGGTACATGTGAGGCCAGACGTTACCCCTGGACCAGCGGGGAGCTGCTGGCAGGACAGGCAGGGACGGGCAGGTTCATACGGGGCTCGTTAGGTGAGAAACGTTTCCGAACAGCCCCCCGTGCAGGCGGAGTACTTCGCGCCTTCATCAGCTCAGCTACTACCGTGTACATGGTGTTGTGTGAAAATAACTTTGGGCTACTTCACAGGAAATATTTTCATTCGAAATGGGATGGCAAGCTGATTCTCATGAGAATAGATGAGGTAAATAACTTTAAGGTGATGCACTGGCACCGGCTAACCCTTGATCCTGAGAACTTGGGGGTTCTGTTTGGTACGTGAACTTCGTGCTGGTGATTGAGTGAGGGAGCCCCAACACCACCAACAAAACGTGACCGCTCGCCTCTGATTGCACGTGCCAACTTGGTAAGTTCTCCCCATGGCAGAGCCGGCCTCTGTGACAGAAGTCCACTGTCTCCCCGGCTCTTGGGGAGGAGACCGTGGGGTTTATGAGCCCTCACACCCCAGGCAAATGCGACACTCAGCGGGCGTCTCTAAGATGGAGCAAGATGAATCGTTGATCGCCAGCTGGCAATTAGGAATATTTTCATTCTGAGAATTTCTCTTAATTTGCCTTGGGAATTTTGGGGTTTGACTTGCAATGATACCATAAGACATGAACTCACAATAAAATAGGAAATAAAATTATAGTATATTTTAATACATGATACTCCTGAAAGTACCCCCACAGTCTTAATGAGTTAATGGTCCTTCTCACTAACTTTTTTTCAGATTCTGTACTGGTAACATTAAATATACACATAGGCAGAATGCTCCTCATAATGAACATCCGTGTTTTTAAGTTTGCTGTCTGGATGTGGGTTGGATGGGAGGTAGAAAAAGTGATTTTGCATGGGAATTCATCTCCAGTGTTAAAAATAATAGTCAACGGAAATACATGATTGATACACAAATATTATTCCATACCATGTTACTCAGGGAAGCATTCGATGCTAAAATTGTAGGCTATAATCGAAAATAAATAGGAGACCAGCCCTGTAAGATACTTACTTATAGCCGGGGTCAGGACATGTGCGCACACACACGCACACACCTATCTCCAGCACAGCCCTTGGAAGAGAACCAGACAGCAGCCGTCAGACCCCACCTTCTGGTCCTTGACATCTGACCTAGACTCCAGAGGTGAGAGAGTAAGAAGCCAGTTCTTACAAATCTTTCTGTGTCTTCTGGTCTCTGGCCGCCCTCAACTGCATCTGACTTTCTGTGGTCAAGTTGTCACTGTGGTCACCACCAAGGAGGGAGCCGTAAGGAGAGGTGTAGGGAAGAGTAAGTGCAGAGAAGCGAGGAGCATGCAGAGCCCAGAGAATGAGAGGGCGGGTGGGGAGAGGGTCTATGGGGACATCCCCAGGATGAACGGGTCATCGGTGCCAGACTCACACGAGGAGCAGGACCTCGGCCAGGTGGGCGCAGCCAGGATTCTGGGGCAGTGAGAGGGACAGAGCATGTGTGCTTGTGTGGGCGTGTGTGAACACGTGTGTGTGCATGTCTGTGTGGTGGCCCGTTGGACTTGTCCCTCCAGGCCCAGTGGACTGTCTGTGTTTGCGGACCATGACAGCACCTCACAGTGGGTTGGAATGACTCGGACCCGTGTTGCTCAAGAGCGAAGGCAGACTTAGGCCTGGGTGTGCTCACACTCAGCCTTCAGAGTTTGGCTAGAAAGGACCTCAGATCTGGTTCTTCCCGGAGACCTTGGCCCTCACTGTGGGAAATTTCATTTCATCTGGATTCTTATCCCACCCACCTGTCCTCCACCCACCAGCCCCCGAACTGCCTCAAAACATTATTGATCACAAAGCTGAGCTGTTCGGGCCAGAATTTTGTTTAGTGCAGGAGGGTCTAAATTCCTGGGCCCGCCCTGTACTGCGTGAGGTTTGCAAGCTTGGGAATCCATGGGACTGGTATTTCCCCCCAGGTGCAGGAGTACTGGTCCTGATGAGGGGCGCCTGGTGATGGCCTTGCCACATGGATGGGATGGAGTGAGAAACCACTGGGGGTGGCTTACGAAATTCTTAAGCAACATTAAGTGTTCTGTGTTTAATTTAGCACACTTGTCCTTTTCCTTTACCAGTGTGTCTCGTACCCCAAGTCCCTAACAATGCCTGGAGTATTATAAGTGATAAAACACGTTGTCGAATGTTGCCGATTAATTTTTAAAAGTGGTAGGCATTTAGGGTTTTGAAAAATATGTAAAATTTCAGCACTGATATCTTACCTTTAGTCCTTATCATCGACAGCTTGGTTAAACCAGGATGAGTAGAATACTTTGCACACTTCCTCCGTCTGCGTGGACTGGCCCCAGAGTTATGGGCGGGTTGGCTGCGAATGCGCTTTCGGGCGGTGGGTCCTTCCCGTCTCTTTGTCCCTTGCCTCACTTCCCCGCAACCAAGGAGTTTCACGGGCCAGATGGCCTTATTTTGCCTCCTGATGGAGAAAAGGGAGTAACTTTTATCTTTATATACGTACCAGTTTTTTGTTTATTTTAAATTTCCCACTGCCAGCTGTTTAGAATTATTACCTGAGTTTTAGAAAAGCCAAAGTTTGGTTATAATAATTTCCTTTGCAGCGGCTCCAACTCAGGATCTGTTGTACACTCGTCTCTCAATAGGGCTGTTCGTTTGGATTTTGAAAGAACGTATGTATTTTACTGTAGAACATGATTTTTTAAAGAGTTAACCAAAATGTAACATATTGGAGTAGCGTTACCTGAACCAGGTGGAGGACAGTCCAGCCAGGAGGGTCTGGAGAAGATGTCGCCTCATTTCTTAAACTTCCCCAACCCCGGCATAAATTCAAAAGCAAGAATATTGCTTGCTGAGGTCTTGAAATGGTGCCGTATCAGTCACATGAACTGTTGAAAATTGTTTAAAATAGTTACATATTTAACATGTTTAAAAATAATATTTGTATACCCGTGTTCGTAGCAGCATTATTCACAATAGTCAAAAGGTAGAAGCAACCCAGGTGTCCATTGACAGATGAATGGATAAACAAAATGTGGTGTATACATACCACGGAATGTTCTTCAGCCTTAGAAAAGGAATCGACATGCGCTACAGCATGGACGAACCTCGAGTACGTTCCACTGAGTGTAGTGACAGTGAGATTCCTCTTCCGTGAGGAGTAGTCACGTTCGTAAAGAAAGAGTGGTGGCTGCCAGGGGCAGGGGGCAGGGGAGAACGAGGAGCTGCTGTTCAGTGGGTGCCCAGCCGTGCCCCTGCCCGCCAGGAGGACCGCAGGTGGGGCAGGGGTGCCGCTGCGGGCGAATAGGGACAGCTTCCCATCCGAGGCGGCATCCGAACGGGGTCCTGAGGAAAGTCGAATCGGCCTGTCCCTCCTTGGTGCCCAACAGAGCCCTCCATCCTGGCACTTGGTTGTGTGTGTGTGTACAGGTCTGGCTACACCCTCCTCAACTGTGAGTCTCTTGAGGAAACTCATCCAGAGATGGGTGTTATTTAGTGTCTCTGGTACCAAGAACAGTGCTTGACTCACTGTGGGTCCTTCGTTGATGCCATGTGAGTGAATGAATGAGTGAATGAATGAATGAATGAATGAATGAATGAATGAACGGACCAACAGACGCACGTAGTGGCTGCTGAGACTGGAGCGGTAACTTGGACTTGATCACAGGGCCTGGAGGGCCAGGAATATTGAGCCGGTTGGCAGTAGAGGGTGGTTTACTTCTAGGGTGGGAGCCAGTGGCCTGCACTCCACATCAAGTAAAGGGCGGAAGCCAGGGCAGAAGCCACATCTGTTGGCGCCTCACCACGAGCCCCAGCATCGCCAGGGCCTGTGCCCAAAGTGCCATGAGCTGTGCACTGGTAACAGAGGCGGCAAATTGAGGGAAGGAACCAGGTGTGACTCCTGGATGCAGTTGTGACTCCTGAGCTAGGAGGAGCAGAGCCCACTCAGGCCAGACCGCTGTGGTCTGGGAAAGCTCCAAGTCCACAGAGAGGCTGTCCTGGAAGCAGGACCCTGGGTCCCTGGACAGAGAAAGGCAAGAGATTCCGGCTCAGAGAACGACAAAGCTTCCCATTCCCAGGAGCGGTGGTGGCTGCAGTGCCCTGGGCTTGGCCAGTGGAGAGTCCAAGCTGCATTCTGAGACTTGCGTTGGAGAGACCCTTTCCTGCCTAGAGAACCAGCACTTGTCACACGAGGGTCTTTAAATGTGTTCACTCATGGCTGCCGTAGCATCCTTAATTTTCATGTAAAGCAAACGAGCTTCATTTGGATTCACGAGAAATGAGACTTTTTTTACATGCTGTTCAGCAAGGACTAAAATCGTTTTTCATAGTCTCTTCTTGACCATCCACGCTAACGGGAGGAGGAGAGGGGCCAGGGGCTGGAGCACTGGGGCTCAGTACATAAGACGGCAGGTCATCCAGAAATCTTGTGTCTGGACATGGACATGTGCTTCTGTTTGTATGGAGCGGTCCCTGGAGTTCTGAAAATTCACCAGAATTTCGAAATCAGCTTTTGATAAAGACAACCCAGGGAGACCTGAAGGTGGGCTGGCTTCCTCCCCTCCCCCACTCACCTCCGTCCTGTCCCGGCCCTCCTCGAGGGTGGCAGCGTGCTTCCCGTATCGAAACAAGCCAAGGAGGAGAAGATTAAAACCTCAGCCGGGAAAAACTTTGTGAGTTTAGTTTTCAAGCTGGTTGTGGATGTGATGAGGCATTTAAGACATTGGCCCAATTTGAACTTGGTGGCCCCATCGGAAAGCTGCCTTTAACAGCCTTTCTTGTGCATTTATATCAAGAAAGCAGCGCTACCAGCTCACCTGAAGTGCAAAGTCTGCCTGGAACAGAGATTGAAGAATGGCTTTATCATGTAGTGAGTCAATGACAGCCAGGAGGAAGGTGTTCTCCATGGGAAAGTCATGGGCAGGCACCCCAGGGTGGGGGTCCTGTGTAATGCTGCAGGTCTGCAGTCTGACCTGGGTCCCTGGCCCCGTGACAGGCCTGTGGAGGCAGCCTTAAGAGGACATGCTTTGTCAGGCAGCCCTGCTACAGAACGAGAGGGCCAGGCCCGTCTCGTCCTGGTGGAGACATTCAGGAACCACGTCTGGACATGTACACGCCCACGAACGTGAAGACGACGCTGTCGTCTGAGGACTCTTGGCCAATCGTGACAGGAGGTTAAAGACGATTTGCCACATTCGAGGTGTTCCTTCCAGCCAGGTTTGGATACAGTCCCTGATGATTCTATTTCTGGGGACATTCAGTCTGTCATGGTCTGTACTTTCCAAAACATCCCTTGCCTCCCACAAAAGCCCTCGTAACACAGAGTCCCCTCAACATCCAAGGCACCTTGTGGGCAGGACCTTAAGTCCCAATATCAGTTTATTTAATATTAGGTCCTGAGCCTGAGTCGACTCCAGCCCCGGCGAGGGCTGTCATCCAAGGCCCCAGGCTGCAAGCTGCTTGGGCGCCAGCTAAGCCAGAGTGTAAATCGGGGTTCCCCATGGGGCTGAGGCCTTCTGGAGGCAGTGGGACCTCGGAAGGGGTTTGGGGAGCTGGCCGGAATCCAACCCAAACAGTCCTGGGGCCAAGGGGACTGTCTCTGTCCGGAGAATGCTAAACTTACGCTGAATTTGGCCTGAAGAGTCTTTGGGGGAATCAGGAGCATTCTTCAGAGATCATTTTACCCTTAGAAAATTCCTAGTTCAAGTTCACCCTTGCTTTCCTGCCTCCTCATACCCCATATGACTCTCCCTTGGCATAATCTACAGAAGGCTCTGCTCTCCGGGGTTCTGGTGTAGGGAATGGCGAAAGGCTAATGTCCATGTCACAATGGTTCCTGATAAAGGCATCCTAGGCGTTAAATATTTCTTTTAAGCTGAGTGTTCTACTTCCGGGAAGGTTAGAAAACGAATTAATTTTCATACACAGCCTCTACTCATCAGCGTGTGAGGGGCTCTGGGCTTTCCGATTCGGCTCTGCAGCAGCCAGCTAACACACTGCCTTCCTGAGATGAGCTGACAGGGATGCAGAAATGAAGAAATAAACAAAAAGCCATGTTAATTTCAAGCTTCAGTAAGAATACAAAAAGAAATCTTAACATTCGCCGAATGGCAAATAATGAAATGGCTAAGGATTCTTAACACGCCTAACAAGGTTTGGTGAGCTCTCGCGGATTTTTCGCCCCGCAGGTGTGGCACGTTTACAACCAGCAGTGCCCCGTGACGGCGGTTGGGGAGGTGGGTTGCTTTAAAGATGGGTGCCTCCAAGCAGATGCTGTCCTAAGCCGATTCCGTGGCCCCATTTATACTTCTCTAATCTCCTCACATCTCCTTAGTGTAATCTTCACAACGGCTTGTCCACTAAATAAAAGTCACCTCACCGGGCTAGGATGGTCGTAGAGCTGTTGTTTGGTGCTTGTTGGTTAATATTTATGTAAAAAGTGCGCGTGCGTGTGTGTGTGTGTGTGTGTGTGTGCGCGCGCGCGCGTGTGTGCTGGCCTTTGCCTCCCACTTATTTCCCGTTTCTTTCACGGTCCGGTTCTTTCGAAGTCTGTCTTCTCACCTTAACGTAGTATTTAACACACTGAAAAATATGAAGGTTCCAAAATTTGCATTCATGTGTCAGGTGGACATAAGGCACTATTAATTTAAATTTACACTGATTCGGTTTAGCAAGTGTTTTGGAGTACAGGGAACGGCGCGAGGTATGGTGTAAACACAGATGCGTGTGGTCGTCATCGAGGAGACAGGAGCTGCGTGTGGCGAGCTTGGGGCACCGGAACTTCGTCCGGCTCCTTCATCCTGCAGCCGTGGTCATCTTTTGCCCACCCTGGAGGAGAATGCTCACACGCAGGACGAGCCTGCTTCCCGCTTTGTACACCCAGCTCTTGGCAGGCGCTTGGCACGCTGGGGATGGAGGTCTGCTGCGGGAGCTGGTTGGGAGAGCAGGACAGGTGTAATGGTGAAGGGGCCCGCGAGGCGGGCAGGAGAAAACGTGGGACTTTGACAGTCAGTAATGAGTGGCCGTGCATGGGTACAGAGACTGGTCTTTGGCTGGAAGGCCGGTGGGGGGACAGCAAACCACGGCTCAGGGACCAGCCACCCGCTCATTCACCGGGAGTCTGTGGCTCCTTTTGTGCTTTGTCAACAGAGGAGTAGCTCACATGGCCTGCTAAACTGAAAACATTTATTACCTGTCCCCTTACAGAAAGACTTTGCTGACCTCTGCCCTAGAGGAATAAACAAAATGAATCCAGTTACTTTAGGACCATGTTGTAAAGTGAAGGTGCGTACTTGGCTCTCTTGACCCAGGAACTGACCTGTCGAAGGCGTGGTTTAGGAAAGTTAATGTGGGGGTGATTCATATTGGAGAAGAAGTCGGGTGTAGGAAAACCAGTTAGGAGCTTATTACAGCCATCTGTTCAGGCATCACTGAAGAAAGTATGTCACTTCGAATCTTGTCTGAGAGTTGGCTTGGTGCACTTTGTCACCTGGAGTAGAAATCCCCATTCTTCTTCTAGTTTCTAACCCTGGCGTGGGGTCCACCTCAGAGTTCCTTCCAGAAAACTCAGCAACCCCACCCACCGGTCACAGCCTCGCTTCTAGTGTTACTTGTGTGTAGTGAGTGTCCTGTCTCACAACCTGTCAGTGCCCTGAGACCAGGAACTTGGCCACACCTCTCTCAGTGGTTCGAGTAATATTTTGAACCTAACTAGTCCTTTCGAAATCTTTGATGACGATACAGTCACTGAGCAAGATGTGTTGTTGGAGAAAACCTACCCTTTCTTATTCTATAAATTAGTCAGAATACATCAGACTAATAGTTATGAGAGCAAACATCTGTCCGATGCACCAGCATCCATCAGATAAAGCAGTTAAACCCACATCAGTCATTTTGGTACAACAAAACTAAAGTTAGTCACGGCACAAATACAGTCAAGACGAAAGCATTTATCCCAGTGTTAGCGTTAAGACCAGTAGAGGCAGATGCTAAGGCATCTGGACTTTAAGTTACATGGCTCTGACAGAGAAGAGCCTGGGCGGAGGGAGGGAAGGTCATGCCTAGGGCTGGGGCCTCAAGTTCAGATCTAGCACCTCTTTCTCATCTTTACCCTAAGCCCTGTCAAGGATATGAAATGCAAATATTTTGGGATTACCAATCGAGTTTCTCTTATTAGTATTCATTAATGACCTAAATCAAGGGAGAATCTTCTACTTAATGAAGTGATTAATTTGCTCTAGGAATCGACATTGAAAACAAAAGACTAATTGATTAATATGATGGCCGCGTTCATCATCTTCCTCTCATGGAGAGGAGCCACGATGTGACCCTTGCAGGTTTGATACTCGGGGCAGGACTAGACACTTCTGCCTGGAGTCAGCTTCTGCTCTTCTCCGGGCAGCTGTCTGATTCCCATCTCTGTGCTTTTTTCCCCTGCCCTATCCACAAACAAAGGCCCTCTCTTTAGCACTTTCTCTCTAAAACCTTGTTTGTTCAGGCTCAGCTCACATCTCACTCTCTAGATGGACCCGGGCTGTCTCACCCTCGTAGATCTCTCCTTTCTTAGGAGATTAAGTCACCATTTTATCTAATCAATATCCATATAGTTTAGCATTTAATTTTTCTTATTGCTTTCTGTGTGGGATAATAGAAGAGAATTAAAAGATCAAAACCAAAAAAATATCCCTCTTCACCTCGCATCGTGTGGAATCTGACCTCACCGAGCTGGTGAGCAGACTTACACGGCACAGCTGGGAGGACTCATAACTGTGACGTGCCACATGACTTCGCTGGCATCATTGTCATGGTTCGCTCTCTACGGCTTAGCTTCTCTGCTGCATTAACAGTTAAAAGCTCCAAGCCAAAAGTCAGCAAGTTTTTGAACATCCTGTGTGAATGGGCTTTACCCTGTGCCAGACAATTTGCTGGAGATAATTTTTTTTTAAACAGACTCCTTCAGGTTACCTACGTGCATTGTAGGTAGAAGGATAGGAAAGACCCACTTGAAGCTGTGTGAGATCTCAAACGGTGAACATGGGGCGCCATGTGTCTCGCTCCCACTGAGACTGGAAAGGGGCCTCCCTGGCCCCCGGAGCCCTCACACACACGGCCCGCCAGACCTCAGTCCTCAGGGACTTCCCCACCCTGTCTTACGAAAAGAAGCAGAAGGTGTCAGGGCTTCGCTCCGAGCCGGGGAATTTGGCAGTGTGTTCAGAAGCCCTGGCGGCTGGCTGAGAGAGGGACCGGCAGACACGAACGAGAACGAGAGTGCGTCAGTGCCGAGGTCAGAAGGCTGCCATGCCGTCTCCATTGACTGCAGCAAGCGGACTTCTCCTCTTTGCTTGCGACTCACAGTCTTTCAGCCTTTTGCATTCTCAGTTCATCTCCTGCCCACTCTTCTCCCCTCATGGGCCCCAGAGCAGGTCCAGCAGCTTTTGAGGTTTTTAATATAATTTAGTGGCCATTTTCTTTCCCTCCCCCCACCCACCCACCCGTTTTTTTTTTTTTTTTTTTGAATTTTTTTTTTTAAAAAAGTTCTAACCGCTGCTTTTCTAATCACCACTGTTCTAACCACTGGGACTTTCTGTTCTAGACAGATTTATTGTTATTAAAATCTTCGTCTTCATTGTTGCAGGTGGTAGATTCTGCCTTATAGGCTTTGTTCCAACTTGCATTGTTTTTTGTAAGGAAGACACTGAGTAAGTTATAAGATATTAAATTATGCCGTGACTGAGACTAGAGAAAGTGTAAAATCTTTATAAATATAATAGGAGTTAAAGATGAGGTCAGCACGAAGAAGGCAGCCCACAGCGATTATATAAATTGTGTTTCTGGTTTAACAAGCCTAATTAATCCCCAGGATTAATAAAAATGTTACTTTTAGTTTTTATTTTGAAGTCCTCATGTTCCGAAGTCAGGAGTTGAACTGACCTTTTTACGGTAGTTTAATGGTTAGTTGATGTGACATATTTAGAACTTTCCCAGTCATTCTTATAAACCTGACTGGTCTTCCATATCAAAAGATATAATTTTATGCCAACTTAAATAAACGTAACATTTCGTTTTCAGATTACTAAGTCAAAAGCTAATCAGTTCTATTAACATTCAACAGTTGCGAGATAGGATACGAATTCCACAAGAGCAGAAATATTTGGAGGGGATACATCTATGTTATTCACTATATTATCTCTAGACTCTAAAACAATGCCCAGCATACATTGTGATTACTAGCTAAATATTGAATAAATGAATGAGCTATAGATATAAACTATAAGAAATCAATAAAAATCTTTTTATAAAAACCCAGAATATAATGTTAAAATTCAAATGTGTTATTTTAAGCCAGAACTATTAATAGTGGACAAGTGGGAGTTATTAAAATTTTTTCGTATTGCCCATCTGAACTATAGCATTTACGCCTAGAAGTTTGGTAATGCCTATTTCTAATAAATGCATTGAAGTCACTTCATGAAAACTTTACTTTCAACTAAAAGAACTGTAAGAGTCTAATCCGTTTTGGCACACATCATATAAATAGTTCTAAATCGGCTTTGATTTTCTGATCTGCATTCAGCAGTGTTTATAGAGACTGACATAAAGATAGGTACCGAACAATCACAATATTAGAGAAAATGTCACGTTAGCAGTTCTTTTCACGTGAGTCTATAAATACAAAGTTCATCAGTGTTGTTTTCTATAAACCTGTCTTTGGTATAATTGCTGTTTCTTTTAATTATTCTACCTTTTACTTTTATAATCTATTGTTTGACGTGCCAATTTTCACTTCACTGAATTCCAGTCGTAATGCTTTATTTTCAAGCATTATAAAATTATCTTAATGTTCTTTCAATCGCAAATTACTCTTCGAGTTCACTGTTTCAAATTGTGGGTTTTAAGAGTGTTATTTTTCAAGCTGTAATCAAAACTAGACAATATTTAAACTTGGCTAAAAAAAAAAAAAAAAAAACCTGTTTGTATTTTGAGATCCAGAGGTGTATAGCTCGTTCCTCCTCCTTTGCTACAATAACAGGAATGATCAATAATTACATGCTATTCCTCTGCCATAGAAAGAGCCAGGCAGGGGGAGTCCAAAACGTCAATTCGGGGTGCAGACCCAGGGCAGGGGGGCCCAGCCGTGTGGTGAAAGGTGTCTGCTTGTGGAAGAACAGCCTTCTTGTGTGATGACGTATGATCCTTCTCGGGCCGGCCTCTCCAACCAATAATGGGAGTCGGAAATGTTTAGCTTCTGTTATATCACTTCTCACTTGCCAAATGTCTGAAAGCAGCTTGAGAGAATTTAAACCAAATCTTTCATAAGACACAGTGAAAAACAAATTTAACCTGTTGATTGTGCTACATTTTGTTCTGTCTTGGCACCTCTATACATAAATGGTTAGAATGATGGGTGTCACAGAAGTAAATAAAGTTTAATTATCTCATTTTCAAATTCAGCCCTGGGTCGGCCTGTGCCTGGCTGTGGTGTTGACCTCATTGCCATATGACGGCCATCAATAGCTCTTTATACTTGGTCTGTTTCCTCTAAAAGACATACGAACATATTTATGTTTGTAGTCTTTTTTCCTACTGTTATAATGGATGTGCTTTAGCCCTATTGAAGTTTTTTTGTGAGATATAGTCTATTTGATTATTCTAGGCTTTAATACATTTTACTCCATCGTTTATTTTTTGTGACCGTGATGGTTTTGTTGCACGTGAAGCAATTCCGCGAGACCTAGGAATTCCCCATTTCGTTTATGTGGTCTCATGGTCATCTCTCCATCTGCTAGATTTCATCCTTGCAAGAACCATACTCAATAGATAATTTTTGGAGAACCTGTTACAGTCTTGTTTTCTCATTCACAAATGAGTCTTAAAAGGCTGAATTTAAGAAGACTATTTTTTAAGGTCTTTCTCAGTCTACAAAAGACAAATGGGCTGTTACTGTTACCTCCGTCATTAGGTGGAATCTCAGTATAGACGGCTATCTCCCTTCTTGGGTTTTACCTGTTCTCCCCCCACCCCTCCCCCACCCCCCACCAGATCACCACCTTCTCAAAGTGAGAGATCATGGCTTCTGTTTATGGTTCATCCTTTTAAATGCCTTAAAAGCAGGCTGAGTACACGGTGACCCACCGGCATGGAGGATAAACTATGGCCTCCCAGGTCAGAGGAGGGCTCTGTGAGGTTTCTGGAAAGGTCACTTTCCAGGATGATAAGCCCTCATTTTCTGAGTATAGTTGTTAGCTAAAAGGATGAACTCAAAGGAAAGGATTTTAAGGCTGAGTCCTTGGTTTTGTTTTTGATTAGAAAATTGAATTGGCCCTTCTGTAAATTTGCTACCTTAACAGAAGCAGACACAGATTAAAATGATCCTGCCACTTGAATTCTTCCATGGTTATTTTTAAAATATCTTGACATTTGAAAGGCATGTAGATAAAAGCCAGTCAATGTAAATAGTTACATATAGAGGAATAAAAGACTCATCAGCCCTCTTTTACTTTACCATCTTTAACCGTTTGGATTCAAAGCTGGATTTTGTCTCATCTAAATTGAACAGCTGATATCCAATCTCATGTGCAATTTTAACCTTAACCAGGCAATTCCAGAAAATCTGAGTAATACTTGTAACTTTTAATCACAAAATTAATGGCATTAAACCCTAAGAGCATTGATTTCATTTGTTCATTTCTTCTAGTCGGTCAAGAAGAAATAAATGTGATACAGCACATTTATCATTACTTCCAGTGACAGATGTCTCACTAGACATCCAGTTGAAGAAAAAGTAAAACATGTCTGTTTCCCATAACATTTAACATTAATCAGACCTATTTGGTTAATACTGAGGTTACCTGACTGTTGTTTGCATAAGATATCGTTGATTTTAATTGATGTGTATTATATGCAAATAGATACTCTCTTTCCTCTTGCCTAAAAGGTAACCCAAAGTAAAATAGAAGGTATTCACGACTCATTACATATGAAACCAGTTGTTCTAATGTGCAAAGGACATTAACCAATATGTATTATATGTTATACAGACTTAACCAATATGTTTTGTGTGTTATACAAACGTACCCATTTTTTTCTGGGACTATAGAAAATTTTTTTTAAAGAGCGCATTCTTTATCGTTGTTTTCTTATCATGAAAGCCAACAATCAGTGCCATTTCTGAAATGGCAGTCACTATTTTAGGATCCTGCAGCGGCGACTCAGCACAAAGGTAGATCAAAAATTATAAAATTGAATTTACAACTATATATTTTGCAGTCCTTCTGAAGTTCAGTTCAGCAAATCATGCCAGCAGCTATAAATATTCTTATATCCTTTTACCTGATAATCTCATTCCTTAAAACTATAAGTAACTTTTCAAAGCTGTATGTGTATATATGATTATTCAAATAGTACTTTTACAAACTGAATATTAGAGACAACCAAAATCAGCAAATGAGCAATAAAAAAATAGAAGTTTGGAAGACAGAATATTAATAGATGATAGACTCTAGATTATAAAGACCAAAAATATCCAAGAGTAATTACAAACTATCCAAGTGACGGAAGGACACAAAACTGTATGTGCATGAAGATTACAACTATATATAAAAATTTAAATAAAAAACTATTATGTTAGAGTAGGGATATGAATTTTTATTTTTTATTTTTATTGTTACCAAGTTGCTTAATACATTTTCAGACTTGTTTTTTTTATGTAGCACTGTAAGGGGGCATAAAAGGGATCAGTCAATAATTGCATGTTGTATTGCCAAAAATAAGGTGTCTGGTGGTATTATGGTGCCATTTAACCATTTGCGGCATCCCGAAAGAATGACCGTTTTCTGAGTACCTTACCAACTCCCAGAAACTCATTTACACTGTGGGACAGTTCGTCCAGTAGTGTCTTATCTGTCTAATTAAAACCTCTAGGAAGAAGATGACATTTGGCAGGACATAAATGACGTTTGGCCATCTGACCTTTGACCTTTAAGAAGTACCAGAGGGCCCTTAATGGTTCCAGCAAGTCTTGGGCCTTCTATATTATCACAGTGACAGCCCCTCTCATGGCGAGCATGCTGGGGCCTTCTGAGACTGTCTGTCTCCTCTAGTCTCAGAGGCCTGAACCCATGGTCACTGGGTCGAGGTTGAGAATAGGTTGGCATCCCCA
The DNA here is from genome assembly GCF_014176215.1 of Rousettus aegyptiacus. Lineage (NCBI taxonomy): Eukaryota > Metazoa > Chordata > Mammalia > Chiroptera > Pteropodidae > Rousettus > Rousettus aegyptiacus. The sequence continues at coordinate 55,540,216 of NW_023416288.1, forward strand.
CCCCGTTTAAAAATCTGATTTAACTAGTACTGTTCTTGACTTTTTTATTTTTTTTATTAAAGTAGGGAGGGCCTAAACAGGTAAAATATTTTCTCTTAATGTATACCGGTAAATTATTTCAAAAAAAATTGCAGTGTCCAGAAACATGCTTACCATGTCATCTCTATTGTTTTCTTGATGTGTTTTTTGATCGGGCATTACTACTAGCCCTTACAGAAACTGGCTTCAGCCACTAACAGTCACTGCCCAGCAGCATGGCCTATCAAGTAATTGTAATATTGAAAGAACCATCTGGACATCTCAGTGTTTAAAAAAAAAAGAAAAAGAAAAAAATCTGCTTAGTGATTTTAAAGAGCTTAGAGTCTAATTGGAAACAGAACAAATGAAGAACGTTCTCAAAGCTCAAGAACATGTCACATCATAAGCGTTTGCACTGAACCAAGTGCTGGGTGATCTTGAACAAATGAATGACAGGGTCAGATTACTCAGCAGGTGGCACAGGGTGTCCTGGGTGGAGTGACTATGCATATAATAAGAGAAAGTTAAGTACCAGGTACTAATTTAAAGGCGACGAGTTTGGCAATGCAAGGAGAATAAAGAACAGTTATAGATTTTTGGTAAGTGGGTAATGGAATAAAAATTGTGACTTAAGTGATGGGTCGATTGATTCATGTGGCAGGAGGCTGAAGACCGGCACCCAGCCTGGAGAACTGGGTCAGTGCCTGCAGGGTTAGGGGGTCTGCTGAGAAAATAGCACGGCACAATGAAGTCAGACCTTCGACAGAAGAGGAATCTGCTGGGATTTTTAACGAATGTGAGATAAGAAGGAGGACGGGTAACCAAGAGAAAGAGCAGAAAGGAATTTTAAGCCTTTGGAAACTGTCGTCATGGTGGTGTTGGTGATAAGCTGGGGACAGGGTACCTAGAATAAGATCAGAGGAGGAATTCGGAGCCGCTCGTATTGTAAATGTCTAGTATCTGTAGGATGTTCCTGAAACAGTTAAGGAATAGAAACTGGCAGCAGTGAGGACCTTTTTGTGCTTTGGATGAGTTACTATGCAGAAAGGAAGTAGTCAGAAGTCAGGGGGAAGGTCAAATTAATGATGGAGAGGGGAAGAGAGACAGCAGAGCAATCTAGGGCCGTAGTGTGGTCTGAGACCCGCTTTACGACCCACATAGGTGACTCTGCGTCTTCCAAAATGGATGTTGTAACACAGCAACGAGGACAGAAGCCACCGTTTAGAAAGGAAGGCGAGAGTTCACAGGAGTTTGGGGTTTAGAGTAGCTGAGAAAGGACGACAGGAAAAAGCAGACGACGGGAAGAATGAAAGGTGAAAACCAGGGGGTGAAGGTGAAGGTTTTGTTTTTTGGTTCGGGAGACATGTGGGTGGTCAGGCGTGAAGGAGGGGCCCGCACTGGAGCCCAGAGGTGAGGAGGGCGGGTCCTCGTGCAAACAAGGCCACTTCAGCCTGCCTTTGACATTTGCTTGACAGAGGACCACGAAAAGGAAAAATTCTCAGCAACCGGGAAACAGGTCATGGGGCTTGAGTGGGCTTGAGCAAAACCAGAGGACGGAGGTTTCCTACCTGGTGGCTTCTTATCAATCACTTGGTCTCTACGCTTCAAAGGGTAGGAATATGGAAAGTGTTCTCTCTCTGTAAAAAGTTAGATTTTACCCCAGAGTCTAATTGAATTTGACTTTTACAGGGTGTGTGTGTGTGTGTGTGTGTGTGTGTGTGTGTGTGTGTGTCTGTCTTTAATGTCTCCAGAACACAGTTTTACCTGAAGCTGTTAAGGTTTGTTTATTTGGTCCCTAATGCATATAAATATCATTAAATCGGCTCTGCCTGAAGCGCTTCTTCACCCATCAGTCAGTTTGGGCTTTACACCCTTTAGCCGAGGGATACTAGTAATAACACTAGTAACCACAACCCTGTGGATCTTTTCAGTTTGTAAAGAACTTTCAATATAGTCTCAGAGCTGACCCTCCGGCAGTTGAGGAGCCTGTGAGGTCTTCCAGCTCCTGTGTCAGAACCGTCATTCAGACTCAGGTCCTGTGGCCCTGTGGCCACACAGCTGCCACCTCTGTGGAGGAAACTCCCTTCAGAGCTATAAAGAGAGCTCAGCTTGGTGGTGCCCAGTCCAGTCTTCTAGGTTGTAAAAGCCATTGTTCTGTGACTCCGCCACTGGAGACTGTAAAGAAGGCAGAGATCAGTAGGGACCAGAATTGAGAGGAAGTGCTTCACGGAGGAAAGGGGTTGGGGTGCACCTTGACCTTGAAGACTAGGCGGGAATTTGCCAGGCAGAAGGCAGGGAGAGTTGGTGGGCTGAGGGAGGCGTTAGCGGGAATTACTGTAGCAGAGAGTGGACACAAAGGAGGCCGCCGAAATAGAGCGGAAGGGACGTGGCAGCCAGGCGGAGGCGGGGCCGGATGACAGAGGGCCCTGCTGGTCAGGGGTCAGGGAGCAGACAGGATAGTGCACAGCAGAGCAAGCTGGAGAGAGACTTGCAGGAACCCTGATGAGGACCTGAGTGGTAAACTCGCCGATTTCCAGGAAGATTCTAATAGGGACAATTTGGCAAGTGGTTTATAAGAAACTACACAACGATCACAAGGTGCCCGTGTGACTTGACTGAGAAAAAAAGCACACCAAATGAATCCCATTTATTTTCTGTTCTATAACATTCTTGGAGGGCTAGATCTACAGAGGAGGGGTGGATAACAGGTACCTTTATATAGTGCTTTTCTGCTAAAAGTACATTCTAGATTTCAGAATTCGGCAGATGTTTGAAATTCTAGGAGCAAGATGGAGAAATACAGACTGGACGTTGCTGGAGTTGGGTGGGAAGACCACACCGCCAAGAGCATGGATTAAAGAAGTGTTCTGCCTTGGGGGATGTCTACAGCGTGTCGTAGGATTCTGTCTGTGTGACCGTGTTCGGTGAAGACATCAAAGGCTTGTTTACCAAGTTTGTAGATAACACAAACTTTGGAAGAGTAACTAAACTTCTGGATGACAGAATCAACATTGAAAAGGCTCTCAATGGGCCAGAAGCGTGGGCCAAGCTAACCATAACATTTGCTGAGAATAATATAGTCTTATCACAGGTTTTTTAAAAAAATCAGTTAATAGGAGAAAGCGGAATTACTTGTAGAGCCTATTAAAAGACTCTGGAAATGGGAGAAAGGCTTTGGGGAAGAGAGTTATGTGAGGACGAGTGGTCAGTGCAGATGGCCGTCAAAGGGATCAGTGCAATCTTAGCACGGTCAGAAAAACACGGTATTTAGAACAGGAGGTGACAGGCTCATTGTATCACATTTTGGTTATGTTACAGATGGAGCATTTTATGTTCATTTTATTGGGGGGCACAGTTGTACTTTTGATGTTAAAGGGTAGAGATCGAAGAATCTGGGGATGGAGAAGAAACACCTCAAGGTTCATGATGACCGTCTTCAAATACGTAGAGGGTTCCATGTCGATGGCCCCACAGACAGATAGATTTATCCTGCCCCCCTCCAGAAGACACGCCCGGGGAGTCCTAGGGCGGGCGGATTTTGACTCGCGAGCAGCTCATCAGTGGAGGATTAAGCAGAGGTTGGATGGACTGTTGTCAGGGATTCTGTAGAAGGGACCGTTCGTTAGACGGCAGGTCTGCGGTTGTACTTCGTGGTTCCTACTGTGTGTCTTCCAGCAGTGTGCTGGGGCTGGCTTGTACCAGCGTGTAGGCGCCGGTTGTAAAATAATCAGTAATTTTGCAAGCTGGTAGTTAAACCGCTGGTGGTTTAAAGTTGGCCATGGGGGCAGTATTCATAGCATAGAAGTCCACAAGTGTCCTGGACCAGCCCCACCCCCACCCGGCGTCCGTGCACAGCGCACCACCAATTATTGTCCGGGATAAAGAGAGTCTGTTAGAAGCCGCGATCCTCTGGACTGTGAGAGCAGATCGGGGAAGGGAACGTCCACGTTTACGTTCTTGTTTTCAGATTCCGTTTCCCTCCATCATACGCAGCGCCCCTTGTTGGTGCTCAGACCACTTCCTATCTCCTGCCAAGATCTGGGGCCTGTGAGTTTCTCTGTCACCAGATCTGCCAGGGAAACTCGGATAGCTTCTGTTTCTTGGAATAATTCTTTCCTTGTTGTATATCTAGACTGGCTGGCCCTCTGTAAGAGATGCTCCCACTCCATTCTCAGCACTAGCCGATGGAGCCGTGAATCACAAACGAATTAAGCCGCTGAAATAGAATTCAGAAACACCTGGGCCGTTGAGAACACGTGATTACAGGTGCAAGGTCCAACTCATGAATATAACAAAGCCCCGAATGCAGGCCATACGGCAGTGACAGCCCGAATGATGGAGCTGTGTGCATTGACCTCAGATCAGCCTCTGTCCCGATGCCTGATGGGCAAAGAGCAAACAGTGACTTTAATTCCATGGTTTATCTCTCATTTCTTTGTAAAGAGAGGATTTGAATAAAGTCTGAATCATCATGTGTAATGGAAAAGCCAGTGTCCTGTGGTAGATTCAGCTGTGGTCATGCAAATCCTATTTGAGTTTGTTCTGAGGCAAAAATCGATTGTTTTTACTCTTCTGATATGTCTGCTATGTCCCATGTGAAACCCCAAAGCCTCTTCTGTTTTCCCCAGTGCTGCCTTGTCCCCACTTCCTCCTGCATTTGGTTTCTCAGAAGACAGACAGTGGCAACCCGTGAGCGGTTGTGCTACGGCCGGGCTCTCACTGCGGGAGGCCCTGCCAGCGACGTTTGTATTGCCGGCCAGTGAGCTGTTTGTATGTGATAAAAAAAGTTTTCTTATCAAAATAATGCGTCCAAAGGAGATTTTTGAATTGTGGAGGAAGCAACTCTGGATCTCAGTATTCAAATTATAAATTAAGGGAGCTGAGGTATAGGTGTTGGTTTTAACATTTAGTGATGTCTTGTGAAGCTGTAAATAAGCCTATTTTAGGAGAGTCTAAAGTAAAGACGAGCTATATGGTTGTATGATGATGGAGTATGAAGAGGGTCAGAAAGACCTTAATAAAGGAATAAAGGCAAAACAGGAAGAAAGAGCAGGAAAGAGAATGCAGCCCTAGCCAACCCAGAGTTCATAGGCTAATGACACGCCCTTTGAAGGAAGCCTGTGGTGTAGGCCAAGGACAGGGATTAAAAAGGAAAATAGAATTCCTACTGCCAAACCCATAAGATGACATGAGGTGACACGATGATCATTTTGACCAGAGGTCTGACCCGGGACACTGGGAGCCCAGGGAGGAATCTCACTCTAGACTTAGAAAAAGCTGCAGCTGCAGCCTGGGGGCCGAGCTGGGTTCACTGACCCAGAGCCCTGCCCCCTGGATGGACTTGATGCCTGTGACTCAAACCAAGTACTGGAAGAATTGGTTGCTGTTGGGTTGTGCCTGTTAAATCTTCAGCAGCATGAAATGCATACCTGAGTGTGCTTAGTGAATAGGGTTTGGCTTGAATGGCCTGATTGTGATGCACAGCAGGAAAACTGTTCGGAAAAGGGACACTCCCCAAAAAGAAGTAGGGCAATGAGGGAGTGACCGAGTTGCTCAGGTGGTGCTCTTCAGTAAAAGAAGTCCCTCCCAGTCCCCTTGCCCTTGGAGGCAGCGAAGAAACAGGGAACGCGTTGTTTTGGTCAGCCACGTTCAGTTGTCTTAGTGAGAAATAATGTCCACCCGTCGGCATCCAGCCTACTACCAGGGTTCTGGGGGTGAACCAGCCGCCCTCCACTGGGACATCCGTTATGTATGTGACCGGTCAGCTTCTCTCCTAGCTGCCTGGGCTGCTGCTCGAGAAGGTTATAGTCAGATGATTTTCTGCGTTCTGTGGCTCATGTAAAGAAGCCTTCTCCTTGAGAAAGACCGGCAGTGCCGTGACCTGAGACCGGTCTTCCAGTATGAAGTCCGCAAGCACTTCAGAGCCCGCTGGGGTTCTGCCTGGAGCAGAACCCTGGGAGCAGCTGCGGTCCTGCCCGCTGGGGATTAGGAATGTACAGATGAGCTCTCCCCCTACTCCCGAAGCTCGCTGGCTGTGCTCCACCCATCGGAACTCTGCCTGTCTCCCATCCCCACCCGGGATGGAACCCTTTGTGAATAAGCCTAATCCATGCTTCCAAAGCCTTCCCCTGTCAGAACCTCTAGTTTTGGGTTTCTAAAATCGACATGTTCCAGAAGCGTTGGCATTAAGTTAGTTTCTATGAAGAAAACTTTGTTTTTACTTTTCCATTTCTTGTGGAAATTATTCCATGAAAATAATTCAGTGGAACTAAAAACTCTTGGCTCCTCATCACTTAATAGCCTGGTCATTTGTAGAGCATACATTGAGTGATCGAACTAAGCTTGTAATTAAGTCTTTCACATAGATGACACTCAGTTAATCTTTACCCTGGTATATAAAGTGATCAGGTAGGAGTTGTTCTTACCATCTTAGAGTTGAGTAAACTTAGGCACATGACATTTAAGTGACTCCACCAGAAGCACAAATACATAAGTGGCAAAGTCAGATGTAGAACACGGGTCTCCTGAATCGCAGACTCTCACAGAGCATCTAGAGAATGGTGTCCAGGCACTTTGTGCGAGACAAAATAAGTTAGCCAGCTGTGTTTTGGTGAGCACCTATCGTATAATACCATGTTAAGTGATGTGGGTGTCCACGAAAAGAAGATGCTGCAGTTTTTCATCGAGACGCTTACGACTTAATTGTGAAGAGATCAAATTGCTACAGCCTAGAAACAATTAAGTTTAATGGAAGGTGAGTGAAGGAAAGGAAGAACTCTCTTGAATATACTGAAGACGTTCCTAGGGGAAGAATCGAAACTGAATCTTGGGCAGAGACAGGACTGTATCGCTAGAGGCCAACAAGAGCAGAGGGTCTAGCAAGCAGGGGGTTGTGGCCAGGGGTCATTTGGTTAAAGGCAAGATGGGCAGATCCTGTCTGTATCTAGAGATGAGGAAGCTAAAGGTGAGGTCTGGAAAGCTCAGCATAGCTCAGGCCTGGGGTTCAGGACCCGTAACGTGAATAATGACATAGACAAGGTCTACAGGGACATTTGGGTCCAGCCACACATGACCATGGCCTGCAGCGCTGAGGCAAATGTCTAACAGAAGGCCCCGCCGGCATAGCACCTCCTGGGGATGCAGCAGTCGAGGCGCGCAGAGCGCGGACTGGGGCTCGTGGTTAGGGCGGAAGCCCAGGGGGAAGCGTGGGGACCGCTGATACAGGCGAAGAGCCGAGCTCCGAGGATGTGCGGGATTCGAATAGAAGGGAGAGACGGCATTCCAGATGGGGACAGCAACAGGCGCGAAAGGTGCAGTGAGAAGTGAAGATCTGGGCCTGGAAGAGGAGGGAGTTACCGAATGAACAGAGGGAACCGCGGTGGGGCAAAGCGACGGCAATGGCTCCTCTGGGGCCCAGGAAGCAATTAGAATTTGACTTTCATGTAACAGAAGCAGATTGGTTGTGGAGAAAGGAAGTGGTGTGATGAAGGCCGTTCTAGGAAACTAAGTCTAGCAGTGGTCTGTGGAAGGGACTGGAAAGGGGGAAAGATGAGAGGCAGGAAAACCAGCCAGGAGACTGTCCGTAATCCGGGCGAGGCCATGGGAGCAGTGACATGGAGAATGAAGAGGGAAGGTGACTGTCGGGTACATTCCAAAGAGAAAGGACCGAGAGAGGTAAAGGAAGATGTGACGGGCAAAGATGACCCCTGAGGGTCCTCATTTTGGAGATGAAGAAATAATGGTTCTACTGGGTACCTGGGTGATCTAGAAAAGAATCCAGTGTTGGAGGGGGAAGGTCGTAGTCATTTTGAGGCATCCAAATAGAGATACTTCCGCCTTCGAGAATATGGACCTAGGATTCAGGAAGAGGCTAGGGCCAGAGATGCGGCTGGCCGACAGGGAACAAGTCCCACGGGAGAGGGAGAGGGGTCCAGGGTGAGGAAGTGAGAGACAGAAGAGGAGCCAGCAAAGGGAAGAGAATGATGGCGGAAATCAGTAACCAGCCAGCAAAACACGTCGCAGGCCTAAGGAGCTTTTTGAAAGTGAGTGGGACATCAACAGAGGGCTTGTTGAGAGAGAGAAAGCTAAGGATGTGAACAGCGGCTCTCCAGAAGGAAGGAGGCGGGGGGTGGTACGGGAGAGCAGCGTCTCTGAGCTTGGGGTGGGCGCCTCCTCCAGCATCACATTGTCATCTGGCCCCCTGACTGTCTCCCTGCCCCCAGCCTTCCCTGTGCTCCGGCGTTCTCCGGGGGCCTGCCAGGAGAGTGCTCTTTCTTCAAAAGCGTCATCAATGAATAGTTATGTTTCTAAAGTACAAACCTAATCATGGGTTTTAAATTGGATTTCTGAATTAACTTTGGAAACGAAGGAAGGTTGTGTAGACTCCACACGTGAGCGAGCTGTCAGAGGACATTAATGGAGTGAGGGCTGGGACAGGCGGTGCCCTTTAAAAGGGAAAAAGGAGAGCAGGAGAAAAAGAAAAAAAGGAGGTGAGCGCGTTTGGAGCAAAAGCAAAGAAGACCTAGCAGTGTGGGTGGGATAAGGTGCTGGTGCTGCCGCTGCCGCTGCCGAGGAAGACAGATGTGCTCCCAAGCCCCCCCCTCCCTCGTCTCCAGCGATTTGGGGACTAAAGGCTGGCGCCGCCTCCCCCAGAAAGACCCCCCCATGAGCTCTCCACTGACCCTCTTTGCGCTGCAACTTACAGTTCAATGTGAGACCAGTCTTTCCTTCTTTCGCTAAGAAGATGCTAAAGAATGTGCGTGTTTGCTTACTTATCTTAAATGGCTTCATTTGCCCTGGCTTTGTTCGCCTTCTCAGTACTTCCTCCGCTCCGCCCGCTTTGCATTGACTGTGACTGTGGCATCGCCATTAAGTCTGCACCTTCTGGCCACTTCGCACTTGGTGACTGGTTCTTCCACCTTCTTATCTAGGTGAATTCCTCGGGGGTCATAACAGCCGTCATGCAAATGAATCCTCTTCCATTCTCTGTGTTGCCCCTTGGTCTGTAATTGCTTGAGATCAGAAAGAAAGCACCGATGGAATCCTTGAATCCCCGTGAGCGGGTCACCCTGCCCACCTCCCACTCACAGGGAATATCCCTTCAGCAGCTCTTTTTAAACTTATTTTGTCAGCATTTTTTCTTGATTTAAACTATTCCCAAAATAAATACCGGGTGGGTGATCCAGGGAGCGGTTTGAAAGTTAATATTAGCAGGAATATCAAGATGAGCAAGCTTTGTAAAACTCGAGAACCTTCTTGGACTTAAAAGAACCTGCACCGCACTTGTCCTCCCTGCCTTGCTTCGAGTTTCCGCCTTCTTGCTGCTCACCTCGTGGAGCGAGCTCGGGGAGGCCCAGCGGAACCAGGTGACAGGCCCTGCGAAGCCTCAGTCTGTGGCCGAGCCACTGCAAGGACCCCACTCCTTCCTACGTGCGTTCACCAGCTCCGCAGATGTGTTTTTAATGAAGCTGAACCTGAAGAGCCTCAGCATGGAGCAGTGGCTTTGGTGCAGGTCCCATGCATCAAGCCGCATGAGCCCACACGGGCCCATCGGGTCTCCGTGCCATTGAAACCCCGTTTGTTTCTTTGTCATTCAGCACGCCAGGCTGCACATTTGTAAAACCATTTCTGCATTTTCAAGGACACAGTCTTGGGGGCATGGTTTGCTTCCCCCCACCTTCGAGAAGGAAAAAACATTGTACATGTGGAAAAGCTTTGCTAGTGTGACATGAACTTGGAGGTCTCCAGGGACTCGGCCAGGGAATCCCGGAACGTGCTGCTTGGAGCCGGGGCAGCTTATTTCCTTCGCTCCCTATTATGCAACGCACCCCCCCCCCGCCCCGCCCCGCAATTGCTATCTGCACGGGAGGCAGAGGCCTCCCTCCGGAGTTCTATGTCAGACCCTTACACTATGTGGCGGCAGCATGAGAGGCGTGACTTGTCCCATAAAATCTCTAAAACCCACTGTGCATTTCACAGCATTTAGCAGTGCCCTGTGCCATCTTCTCCAGTTACTCCTGTCTAGAGACAAACACCCTTGTGTCCGTACTGTCTGAGTGAAGGCATCAAAGTGTAGCTTATTGTCTCACCCCAGGGCCACGGCACAGGAAGCACAGAGTTCGCGTTTGCTGCCCCTTCCTCACAGCGCCTGGCCCATCGCGCGCCTTCCTTGTTCTCGAGCATTCCTCGTGGTCCGCCTCTGCGCCCGTGCTCATGCCGCCGTCCGACCCGCAGGCCCTCTTCCTCCTCTGGACTCCCCGGACTGCACCCGTCCCTAATGGTTATTAAATCCTACCCTTCTGAATTCTCCCCAGTTCTTCCCAGCCTGGAGTGAGTTCTCCGAAGGCCACTGATGTTCCAGCTCCATGAGGACAGAGACCACCTTTTTTGTTCATTGCCAGATACTCAGTGTCCAGCAAGTAGTAGATGCTCAATAAACAATCAATGGCTAAAAGACAGTGATTCTTCTGTAAACTCAGCTGGCCTCTGATACACATTATTCCTGTCTGTCCACATCTTTCCATCCACGTTACACTGGATGCGAAGCTTTTTGAGAGCAGAAGCCAGGACTGTGGATCACCCTCCAGCAGAGTCTCGAGTAAATGCTGGTGACTGGTTTACTGCGTCATCACTCGGTGATGGTCCCTGAGCATGGGGTGGGAGTGGAGAAGCAGGCCAGTGTCTGTCCCCTGCGGTCTTACATAAAACCACCCTGGGCAGCATTTTAAGCAAACCAAGGGCCACCCTCCTCCCGCCCAGCGCTTGACTGTTTAAAGAGAATATTCTTAAGAGCATGATGCTGTTAACATTACATTCCTCCTCTAATAATTTGCAAAGGACTGTGTAAAATTGTCCAAGAATTAGTTTTCCAGCGGTTGGCTAGTTAATTCCTGAGTAAGCCACTCTGAAAACTGATTATAAGCCTGTTTCAAACGGAGAGTTGGGAGAAGGCCAAAAAAGAGTATATTATTGTATCTTGTAGGAGGGAAGAATCCAGCAGATATTCGCTGAGTTATGGCGCCAGAGCCTTCCTTTCTTCTGTTATTGTAAATTATTGTTATAGTAGAAAGCCAAATCAGCAAAGTGGGACTCCAGCATCGCACTTCCTCTCAGCTGAGGTCTTATATAATGAAGACCTTCATAAACAAACATTGCATAAACTTAACATGGCATCTCTCCGATTAAAGTTCATGCTGTTTAATGTAAAGGGGAATAAGCGTTTTATATTCCTTATTAGTTCTAAGGCGTCCCTGCTTGTGGGGTAGCTGTTGACTAACCCTTTTTTAATAAAAGAAAACTAGTCTTACACCCTTCAAAAGTCCCCAATACATAGCTGAAAACAGGAGTTTTGCTTAGCCGATCCATTTGTCTTCTGCCTCTGGCTTCTCTCCTAGGTCGCAAACTCCAATACTATAGGGCCAGGCAGGTAGAGAAGGTGAGCCGGCGAGAACGTCGCAGGTGGCAGGCACACAGGTGTGCCATTTAAGGGGGCAGGCAGCATGACCCAGTCTGAGTGAATTTTTGCCAAGTGCAAATGTGTAGTTGCCATAGCTTTAGGTTTTCAAGAGAAGCTGGAAATTCAAACTTTTAGGAAATGTCACCTGATTTCTAAATGTTAATAATTCAAAAATTTTTTTTAAATCCTCTGCAGGCCAAATAGTTTATATCTGTGTTGGGTGCTTCCAGCGGGATGGCAGTTGGCAGCCTTCGTTCCATCCCTTCAGGCCTTTCTGCCTTTGGGTGCTTGTAAGTCCCCCGCGGGCATCATTTTCATTGTGCCATTGACCTTTGCAAGGGGGTGTTTAAATGATTCCTGCGGGGAAGGGACCAGATGGAGCATCTAGTGCGATGTTGGGTACCAGGCAGAGGCGCAACTAAGGCTTGTCCAAGGAATGAGCCTTCAACTTCCATTGCATGGGTCCCTGCCCTTAGAGATGTGCCCACACGTGGGTATTAGTTATCTGTCTCTGCATAACAAGTGACCTCAAAACTCGGTGGCCTAAGGCGTCCCTGCGCATGCATTACCTCACATTTTCCACAGGCTGGGAATTTGGGAGCGACTTGGCTGTACAATTCCACTCGAGATCTTTCGTGAGGTTGCAGTCCAGCTCTTGGCCTGGGCCGCAGGTGTTGGAGGGCTCGACTGGGCTGGAGGCCCTTCCGCGGCGGCTCTCGCAGCTGGCAAGCTGGTGCGGGTGGCGGCAGGAGGCCTCGGTTCTTTGGCATGTGGGCCACTCCGTAGGACTGCTTTTGTGTCCTCACAGCACGGACCCTGGCTTCTCCCAGAGCAAGTGACCCCAGAGAGCAAGACACAGCTGCAGCATCTTTTATGACCTAATCTCAGAAGTCCCGTGTCATTATTTCTGCAATATCCTGTTGGTTTTATAGGTTTGTCCCATTCGCTGTGGGAGGGGACCATCTTGGAGGCTGGCTATGACAGCTGAGTTCACAACAGACCCTCAGTCAATCCTGTTTAAACAGATGATCCCAACATTAGAGTTTTTCAGAAAACCTGAGGGAATATCACTTATATATCATAGTGATCGGTACCTAGTATTCATGCCATTTACTGTTGGGTTCTCGAGCTCCACTTCAGAAATTAAATATCCCATTTTTATAACCCATCTTAAAACTATGTTCCCTAAGTGGGTCTAAATCATCTTTTAAAAATAAATTTTAGAAGTCTACCTGTATCACCTCTTTGAGTGCTAGATTCAGGTATACTGTCTGCTTTTCAAGGACTTTCTGTTATTGCTTACCTCTGTCACAGGTATATTCCTTGCTCTCACACTCCGTTGTGCCTGAGATGACACCAGTCTACTGAACCCAGTGTGTTTTAAATATTTGAAAGAAACCACGAAGAAGCAGCAGCATCTTCTTAAACAAAGAGTAGTACCCCTTTGATATATTAATAGCGCTTGCAAAGACAGACAGCCCCCCGCAATTCCCTGGGACCTCTGGATTGGCAGGAGAGGGGGGCCAGTTAGTCACAGGCATGGGGGAGAAGGATTATTCCAGTTCCTGCCGAGGTATTCTCGTCTGGTACCCTGTTTCCAGCCTCCCCACCCCAACTCAAACGGCAGGACCGAGTGGGTGCTGCCGGTATCTCTAAACACACATACACACCCTCAGCCTCACATTGCTTTTACCTCCAAGACCACCCTTAACACTCCATTTTTATCAGATTCCACCTGAATAAAACTGTTAAGGGGAAGAAAAGGTGCTCCAGTGCAAATTCCCTTAGGGAAATTCCTGCCAGTAGCTAGTTCTTATTTGTTCGATAAACAAAACCTTAGACTGGGAAATGAAGGTCAAACAAGCAGAATCCACATAGAACAAGAACATTCTCGGGTGCCCCCGGGGGAGACGGCGCCACCCCCACCCCACCCCCCACTCCACCTTGGCAGTGGTCACCGAGTCGGGTATTGGTAAATGGAAATGAAATGTATAATTCATAAGGCCGAGGTGGCGTGTGGCCGGTGGAAGGGGGGTGGTGATTACAGAATTGAGAAATGAGGCCGCAGTGCGTAAGTAACCTTTCTAGGTTAGAGGCTGCCGTGATAGATGCCTGCATTGTTCTCTTTCTGACCTTTTTCTGAACTTCCCCTTAGAAGAACAGAGGAAATACAGTTCTGCTTTTCCCCATATTGTTTTTGAATAATACCTTCAGATGCCAGCTTTTGGCGTTTCTGTTCTTCCATTTGGGGTTTTGCTTCCCCCCTGAGTTCTGCTGCTTCCCATAGAAAAAAACCTAGTCACTAATTACTTTATCCCAGTACTAATGGTAAATGCAGAGACTACACAAATATTTGTCCGTATGGAACATCGTACGCATAGGAAAGAAAATACCCCTGCGGCATCCTTTCCCCCCCATGCCCCACCCTTCCCTGCCCAAGCGAGACATCCCCGAGACCGGTCCTCGGTAAAGATGGGGGACATGCTGGACATGGCTGCTCGGTGGCAGCGGTGGCAGGACTGATGATGGACCCTGAGCTCCGGCTCGCAGACCAGAGTCATTGCAGCCAGAAGCCAAGGTGCACATGGGATAATGCTCACTCCCATTTAAGCTGTTGATGCAGTCCTGGGGGGTGGGGGGAATAGCAAGGCTGGGGAATGTGTGCTGTGTGTCCATCAGTCTCTCCTCTCTGCAACCTGAAATGACTCTGTTCCACCCTCCGCACGTCTCTCTGCTGGCATTGGTTTCCTGGTCTGAACTGCAAGTCCCCAGTGATGGCCAGAAACTCTGGGCTCTGTGATCATCTGAGGTCCGTCAGCCTCTGGAAAGTCAGGGAACCCGAGAAGAGGGAAGAGGGAAGACCTCTGTGTGATTATCACACAGGCATCACTAAAGAGTCAGGCAAAATCGTTTTAGTTGGCCTCAAAACTGAACCTACAGTTGAATCTTTGGGCTGTGTAGGGTTGTTTTGTTTCTTGAAAAACAAACTCTTTTTGAGGCCGAATGAAAAGGAACTAGACAGTTCTGTGTCAGAGCCTTTCAAAGCGGGGGGCAGAATCTGGTGAGCTCCATTAGGTCGGTTAATACTGATTGAGCACCTGCTGAGTGCAGAGCAACCACAGGCTGCACTCAGGCAGCTGAGCGCTTCCTAAGGAAGCAAATGCAACTTCTTTCTCCCCCAGGGACTTTTGATCTCATGGGGGAATCCGGGGCCAGCCTGAATACATACATACAAAGACTGAATTAGTAGCCGACATTCTATAGAGACAAGCCTAACAAGCAGCCAGCCGCTCAGTTAGGTTAAATAATATTTCAAAACTTTTATTCTTTGGCAGAAAAGAAACTGAGCCCTTTACACCGATCACTGCCATTCTTTCAGATATCCATTGAATTAATTGTGGGGTGTTTCAGTTGAATTTTTTTTTAATCTCCCTCCTCTTTTCCACACTCCACTTGTTATTTCTTTCTTCATCTCCAGACAGTTTCTCCTTTTTCACCGACCACGCCTCAGCTCATATATATTTTAAAGATACAAACTTCCTATATCAAGCTTCTCCCATTAAAAATAAATAGAGCTTTATTGGTTTCTTTTCAGATTCTCCATGGAAATCCCCATTATCAGAGAAGAACCAGAAAGAGCTTGCCAACTCCTACCCCTTCTCTTTCCTTAAAAATTAGTATATACATACATAAATAAGCAAATAGTAAGAAATTCTTGTTTCTACTTCTTCCTCAGATAATCACTTCAGTTCAGCAAACATCTAGGTAATGAGCAATGAGCTATGTTCTTGCACAGTGCTGGGTGGTAGGGAAAAAGATAATGACTCTGCAGCCTTTTCTAGCTTATGAGTGTGAAACGTGACCACCAGTATCTGTGGAGGAACCCCCCCCAACACACACACACACACACACACACACACACACACACACACAGCATTCTGCGCTGGGTGCTGTGAAGTGTGCAGAGACAAATAATGCACCGGCCGCCACCTAGAGATGCTTCCAGTCTCTGCAAGAAGCTGATGATAGTTTATTCTCACTTTAAAAAATAGTAACTGTTCGTGCAAATATGCGTGAGAGAGCTGAAATGGCAGTAGGTACATCATGAACACAAGGGGAGAGAGCCTCGGTCAGGGAGGCATCCGGGGGGCGGGGCAAGGTTCAAGGTGAAAGCCCTGAAGGCTTCAGATGGTGACCAGAAGTGCTTTCCACAGAGGCAAACTGGTGGGGGATGGAGGGGACGCCTGGGGGTGTCCAGGGGCCTCAACCTGACCACTGGGTCCCTCGTTCTGCTTCCTTCCTCCTCCCACCAAATTAATCCTTCTCCCTCCCCGCTTTCTTCCTTTCTTTTGACCCTGCCCCTTGAGTTCCAGCTGACATGGGGCAGCTCCCTGGCCCCACAGTCTGGTTAGCTCACACGGCTGGAGTAGTGCTCCGTGCTCAGGACAAAATGAACGCTTCATCTTTTTTGCTGAAGGGTGCTCCATTCCAAAGGCACGTGCAAGAGTCCCAGCTCCTGGCTGATGAAGAGGCCCTATTACCAGGAAGAGAAAACAGCTTATGGGAAGATTAGGCAGCACTTCCCTCGTCAGGGGAACAGCCGGCTTCCTGTCCACTGACAAACATCTCCTGGGCTCCGCTTGACAGTATACTATGGATTTCCCACAGTGGAATTCAGCGGTGGTCCCCAGTGGACTCCATCCCTCTGTCCCCTGGGAGGTGAGGGTCCGGATGCCTTTCAGATCGTGGGTGTCTGCTGCGCAACAGCGCCCCCTAGCGCGAACTGTAAAAAGCCAGCTCAGTTTTTCCACCATGACCCAAACACAAGAAAGCAAACTTGGTTTTTTGTTGGGGGTTTTTTCTGCTCCTTTAGGAAAAGTTGAACGTTGGAAGGTTTTCTCTAAATAAGCTGCCCTTGGCTGAAGACCTGGAACTTATGCCCATTTTGTTCAGCAGAACGCTCAACGTTCCTCACTCCCGCTGGAACAAACGGCCACCCACCAAGGGAGCGCCCTCGTCCTGGGCGTGGCAGGTCCTAACGGGCTCTGGCGACGTCCCCTCTGCAATGGACAGTGCAGTACGGGGGGCGGGGTAGGGGGGCGGGGTCCTGGGACGACCCGTGGCAGCAGTGGCATTGCAGCCTCCATGCGCGTCTGTTATCTTTACTCGGGGGGGTCCTTTTCACATCTGCGCTCTCAGTCGTGTGTCTCCAGTCGGTGACACTGAACGCGTCTCCCTTTCAGAGAAGGGGCCCGTTCCCACCTTCGGTCCCAGGCCACGTGCCACGAAGAGCGCCTCGCGATCTAGCCCCACCGCCCGTGATCAGATGGCGCGATCAGATGGCGCTGTTCAGGGAGGACGCACCGAGGATGGGCCGTGGTTCCCGGATGGCCCCCTCGCTAGGAGCGGGGAACTCCCGGGCCCGCAGCGCGGCCGCGCGGACCCCGGGCTGGGAGCGCCGTGATTCCTCAGCCTCGCGCTGGTTTGCGCTTTCATCCCGCCAACAGTTTTGAGTGCTCGCTGTGAACTAGTCAAAGCTAAATATTAACCAATGAGAAATTTCACATTCGAATCTGTAAAGGTGCGTGTAAGTAAGCGATATTACCTTCTTAGTAGGACTTTATCTGGGGCAGAGGATGAGCTTTGGATTGATTGACCGATGTGAAGAAGGCCAGCCTTTTTCCCCCGGCCCGACATCTCATTTTCACTTTAGGGGCGGGTAACATATCATCGCTCTGAATGAAGCGAAGGTGCTGCCCGGCAATCGATCCGCGGGGACTGAAAGGCTAAACTCCCTCCCGGTGCACGGCAAAGACGAATGAGCTTGGGAAGCTGGAAGGCGACAGCAGGTGGCAGTGGGGCTTGGGGTGGGCCTTCCACTCTCGGCAGGCTTCCCCGGGGAAGCTCTAAATGCAAAGTCCCAACCCTCGGTTCCGGTTCCGGTCAACACACTAACAACAAAGCAGAAGGGAAACAATGAGGGGAACTGAAAAGAACGTCCGAGGTTTTGTCTCCCTGCTCGCTCGGCCCCCTGTGCCATTTCCCCAGCCCGAGGCCCCTGTGCCGAGCCCCTCTCTGTTCCAGCTGGAGCTCCCGTGTGGCCCGCCTGGTCAGGTGCCTGCGTCGGGGCAGAGCGCAGGGCCCAGCTGAGGCTTGGCACCCATATCCCCGGTGTGCACACACGCCCGTTCAGGCTGCGTGTCGCCAGCGCATGCGGGCGGCAGAGGAGATGACGTGGGGGCCAACGCGAGAGGCGCTTTGTGATGCGTGCCGCGTTCTGTTTCTTCACCTGGCTGGTAGTGACACTGGTCGTCGTTTGCCAATGAAGTCGGATGTTTTCGCTTTGTGCACTTCTTTGTATGTGTGTTTTCTTTCACAATTAAGAAAAAAAGATGTTTAAAAAACTTTTAAAAAGAACTTAGAGCAGTATATGCGTGCAAAGAATCGCCGTACGTAGATACATGCAGAAACCCGTGATTCCATTTCCCTGGCTGGCAGATCCTTCTACAGACATTATGGAGCACATACTGTGACCAAAAGTACCAGCGGAAAATCCGTATGTCCCGCTGGGTGTTGGGAAGGAAGACCAGGCTTGGCCCAGCAACCTTTGGCTTTATGGTGAAGGCACCAGAGACTAGACTAGCAGATACAGATACAGGGCCACCGGGATGGGGACGGGCTAAGGAGGCACCATGCGTATCAAAAGGGTAAGGAATTACAGGGCAGTGGGTATCTCTGAAATGCCCCATTGTGGGGGTCCAAGCTGGTTCTTCCTGGGAACATTTTTCATTGAAATTTACAAGGAATTTAGAGGCTAACATCAGAATATGCTCCAGACATCTGAGAACCAGTTTTCAGTTTACATCGTAATCAGAGGCTTTTGAAGAATCTAGTTGGTTAAGCTCCAGATCCAAGCTTTTTTCCTGGTAAATAAACAAGAAGGTTAGGTTTTGGCACTGCACTTTGCAGAGCTGAGGTAGTGCTGGGAACCAGTGGTCAGCATGGGATGGGTGGGAGGGAATATTATACGTATTTAGTGCACACCAGGAAATCTCATTCAGAGCCAAGATGGCCGTTGCCAACACAAATTAAAAAAAAAAAAAAAAAAAAAAAAAACGACCACTCCAATTTTAACATTATGCTGGAAATGGTCAGTTAAATCAAGAAAGCCAGCTTCCTCGGGGAGACTGTCCAAATGTGCCATGAGAATGATGTCAACATCTAGACCCAACTGTGATTACGTGTAATCAGCCTTCCGTGTGGGTGATGATTTGTTTTGAAGTCTTGAGCACTTCTGTGGTGATAGCTGGAAAGATTCAGCTACAACGGAGGCACCAGCGAGGGCCTGGAAATGACCCTGGTCCACGCGCAGTCTGTGGGCATCGGCATCAGCCCCCGAGGTAGAACTTCCAGGACTTCTCTGCAGCGCTGTTGCTGTGCGTGTCGCAGTAAGCCGGAGCCGCTCGCGGTCGGAGCCTTGCTGTCCTGCGAGAGCCTGGCTGTCTCTCCGCCACAGGCCACCTCCAGCTTCTCACAGGGCAGACATACTTCTCTGGGGAACGCATGTAGAGATCTCAGGGCCACAGTGTGTGTTGGGCCGTTATAAAACAGTCTCCTTGTCTTTGGGTTCAGTGCAAGCTAACGCAACGAGCGGGCTCCCGCTCAGCCTCACCCTGCGTTTCGTTCCTAGAGGTCCCACCCCCACATCACTCCGTCCTTCTCATCAACCTGGCACCCCAGTCCAGTACAAAGTTGTTGGTCTCCTCGCTCCTGTTCGCGGAGGCGGTTGTGTCTTTTTCAAAATCAAACCCTAGGCTGGCCTTGGATTAGCCAGGCCTTGATCGGTGTGCAGATCTCCACCGGGGTACCCCAGACAGGGTCTAAGTCCACCTTTTAGGGATGCTGCTCCGCATTTTCCTGGCTGCCTGCCTGCCCAGATCCCTCAGGCTTTGGGTCCAGCTTCTCTAAAATAGCTTCCTCCTCATCCTCAGGTTTCTGCCATTTCTCCGGTCCCTAGTCGCTTCGATGTAACCCCTTGCCTCCCACTGCAGGTCACCGGCTCAAATAGTGGCTCAGAGCTCATGTCAGCATTTCCAAATCTCCTTAGTTTTGCAGTGGAAACATAAGATTTAACAACCCATCTGAAATACAGTTTCGCAATTTTACATTTTGATTGCTTCTGCCCCAGCCGTACCGAGGTTACTTTCAATCTACATACATTTGCGAGAATGGGCTTTTCCACTGCTGTTCAATTTGGATTCACCTTATAATATCAGTGATTACAAAATACCGTGGGCTAATAGAGTGTCTTGCTTCCAAGGAGTTCAAACTGCTTTATAATTCTACCAACCATAATTCATCTTCATAAGCTGCTGCAGAGACAAGGGAAAAAGCAAGATGAATAATCTCATTTTATAGATGGTGAAATAAAAACGCGGGGAAATTGAGTAACATTTTTCCAGAAATGCACAGTTCTTCCTGTGCCCTCTGATTAGTGTTGTGGATTTATTGCTCAAGTTGGGAGTGGCCGTGAACCTTGTACTTGTTTTATGAGTGTACTGTGCGGATGATCGAGACAATGACTCTGGTCTTACACTTGGCCAGGGAGGCTGGGCGAGCAAGAGATTGAACCATGAAAGGGAATTCAGAGTTAGGGCCCTGCTTTCCTGTGTGAAGAGAGTGAGGACTGTGGGCAGGTGACTTCGCTTCTGAAGCTAGGTAGTCGGTACTTGCTGTCGGCTGTATTAATCGTCGTACTTTTTTTTTATATAAATAAATGAAACAAAATGTTTAATGGGTATGCTTTAATATATTTAAACAGAGTCATCCTCATGTTTCAACTTATAAGGAGGAAAACGGGCTTTAAAAATGGCCTTTAAAAATGAGGAGAAGGGATGCCCTTTCCTTCATTGCTGCCACATGAACATAGACGGATTGTAGATAAATGACTTAATATTTGCTGATTGCATCCTCTGTGCTAGGCCCTCTGCTAGGTGCTTCTGGTGATGTTGTGTTTCACGTGATCCTCATCTAAGCCTCAGGAAGTAGGTGTACGGCCCTGACAGCCACGGCATCTCCCTGTGAGCACAGGGCTCCCAAGCATGTGTCGTTCCCACCTCTGTTGGAGGTCACTGCCCCACTGGGTCACATGACCTGGACGTGATCTGGGAATATCCTATCAGCTGTGTGTGCCATCAGGAGAGCTCGTGGAACGAAATATCAACGCTTTAATAATTGATGTGTCGAAAACGACAGTTGTTTATTCCCTTTCTATAGAAAAATAAAATGTTCAGTGTCTCGCTATGGGAAAGTTGGAAAGGAACAATCCCTCTCTTTCCTAGGTGCAAATTTTGTCTGACACTTCATGTATGTTTAAAGTATTTTTGATGTCCCAAAATAGCAACGAGGAGATTGATTCCACGGGGTGGCGAATGAAGGATGAGTCGTTAACGGAAGCTGGGCGATGTGAGCCCAGTGGGCGAGGCCTTCTCCCCAGCCAGCAGCCCTACCTGCTGTGGCCCTGAGCTGAGAACAGAAACAGCCCCCGTGGAAGACACTGGAATGTGATTTTTTTACAGCAGGCAAACTTTGAAACAGAAAGACCCGCTCTTGTCACAGGAAGTCCCGCTCTTGTCACAGGAAGTGTTGCCCCAGGAGACAGTGCCGGCTTCAGGGAAAACCGTGCCAGCCGAGGGCGTGGGGTTGCCACAGAGAGACTAATGTGTAGTGAGCACCTACCCTGCTCCCGCACTGTGCTAGGACAGCAGCGACGTGGGGAGCGGGGAAGGGACGTGCACTCACCCTGACCTGTGCCTGGAGGCCACCTCCACCTGTCTGCTTACCGAGACTCAGCCAGAACTTCTCCCAGGAAGCCCTCCCTGCTTGCCTCTCCTCCCCCGGTCAGTCCCTCTTTCGTGTTCTGCCCACACTCGGCACGTTGTATATTAGCCGTTGGCATAATGTTGCCTCCAGCTAGATGCCGGACTCCTGGAGGAGCCGTGGGCTCTGTCCGGTGCATTCTTCTGTCTTCAGCGCCCAGCACAGTGCCTGGCACACAGGAGACGCTCAGGAAATGGAGGTTGAATATTCAAACATGTGAGTAAACGATGAAGCTTGAACCAAATTCTGGCTTAGAATAACCATTAGCAAGACTGGTTTCTTCTTCACTGAAGAATAAATAAGCCTCAGCACCCGTCAAAACGTGCTTCAGGTGTGCTCAACCAAAGGAAACAGATTTTAGACTTGAATTTGAACTTCCAGAAGCTCAGAGCCTTGTGGATTGGCAGAGCAGGGGACACGGCATCTGCCAGGGGACAGCAGAATGGCCTTCAGGCTCCAAGGATTACTGGGGGGAAGGGAGGCAGATAGAGCTGTGCCTTCCTCACCCGAGGGTTCATGGCCTGGGTGTCGAGCAGATATTTGTGGAGCATCTGCTGTGTGTCGACGGAGGATGGAAGAATAGTGAGGCCCAGACTCTGCCCTTCAGAAGGTTTCCTGGGAGGCAGATATGCCGACATGTGTTAGAACAGTAGGTGCTCAGTGAATATTTATCGGCCCAGTCTGGTTCTTCGTGTTTATATCTTCATCGCCTGGTACACCGGCACAGAGAAGATGGGCAGTGTGTGTCTGAGTGAGGAAGGAAAGAGGGGAGAGGAACCGGCTGCATCAGAAGGTGGCCCAGGTATCACACGTGCAGGGGAAAGGACACACCGCTAGGGATGAGGCAGGTTTAGGGGCAGATTGGGAAAGGTTGGGCCCAAAGGCGAGAGGCCAGCAGGAGGCTTCAAGAGCAGTAGGGGGATCGAAGAGGGCTCAGTCAGGCCAGCAGCAGTGGGAGCCGAGCGGGGTATACCGGCTTCGCAAGAGTTAAGAAGAGATGGCTCTAGAGGACTAAACCTCAGGGGCCCTTTCGGCCCTAAAGTCCTGACCCTGCGTTACCTGTCCCACCCCCCCCCACCCCCCCACCCCCCCGCTGCTCTCCCTGAGATGTTTACTGTGATCCTTCTGTGAGCCGCTTACACACTGGTGCCCTCCGAGCCTGCGCGCTAGCCCTGCTGCAGGTGCCTCGCGCAGCTGGGCACGGGCTGCACCTGTGGTTCGCACCTGCGTGGAGGCCTGCTCCTCTCGGGCTACACCCGGCACCCCGCGTGCCCAGGCTTTCCTTCCTTCACCGAGGTCCACCCCTTCCACTCTCCTTTGTTTGCGCTGCCTTAGAACCGTTCACCTGAATCACGTATTTTAGCACTCCCTCATATTTAATAAAGGCTTATTCAATCAACAAATCCTTATTGATTGAATGGCTACTAAGTGCCAGGCGCTGTGCTGCCCTCGTGGACTTAGCAGGGGGAGAGACCGTAAGCAGGTTATTGGGAAAGTGCTATAAAGTGACATTTATGGCACCATAGATGGAAACTAACTGGTGTCAAGGGAGGCCTGTCTGTGGTGGTGACAATTAAGCTGAGGTTTGAAGGATGAGAAGGAGGGAGCCGTCTGAGAGCTAGTGGGGAGAGCGTCTGAGGCAGAAGCAACCCCATTGCATGAAGGCTCCGGGTCCGGAAATAGCTTAGGTATTCTGGAAATTGAAAGGAAATGGATTGGACTGGAGCTGACTGAACCAGGAGAGTGGATTGCAGTGACAGTGGAGAGCTGGGAGGGTCCCGATCGTGGGGGTCCGTCTGGCCGTGGGAGGGGTTTAGGTTTCATTTTAAGTGCAGCGGGGAGCCTCTGAAGGAGTAAGAGCCAAGGCAGGTGTAACCTGTTCACTTTGGCAGCTATGCAGAGGGTAGATTGGAGGAAGGAAAGACCGGAAAGGAGGCTCCAGGTGAGACGGGATGGCCAGGCCCAGAGAGGAGGCAGCAGAGGTAGAAGACCAGGGACCGGTTTGAGATCTACTTTGGAGCTGGCCGTATTGATGGATCGGGTGGTGAAGATGAAGGGGGAGAGAGAGGAATCAGAGATCCTTCTCAGGTTTCTAGTATGAGTGATGGGGCAGGAGGGAGGCGGGTAATTTCATTTCGTGGAACAGGGAGGACAGAGGGAGAAGTATGTTGGGGGCTGGGGGACACAGGGGAAGAGTTCCCTTTTAAACCTACAAAGTTTGGGCTCATTGCGAGACATTCCAGTGGAGCTGTCGGGCCGTCAGGACGTAAATCTGGAACTGAGAAAGGTCCCTGATGGAGAGAGACATTTAAAAATGCAAATGGAATTTGAACCTGTGGGAATGGGTGTGATTACCGAATCAGTTTCTTAGGGCTGTGGAAACACGTACCACAAAATACTCGACTTAGGACAACAGATACTTATTTTCTCACAGTTCTGGAAGCTAGAAATCCAAAGGCAAAGTGTCAGCAGGGACCTGCTCCCTCTGAAGCCTCTGGGAGAGAAGTGTTCCTTGCCTTTGCTAGCTTCTAGTGGCCCAGGATGATCCTCGACTTGTGGCGGCATCACTGCAATCTCTCTCTGTCTCCATCTTCACCTAGCCACCTTCCCTCTGCGTGTGTGTCTAAATTTTTCTCCTCTTATAAGGACACCAGTCATGTTGGATGAAGGGCCCACCCTACTCCAATATGACGTCATCTTAACTAATGACATCCGCAGTGACCCCACTCCCAAATAAGGTCACATTCTAAGATACCGGTAATTAGGACTTTGATGTGTCTTTGGGGGTGGGGGGGTGGAGGACACAATTTAATTTAATCCCTAACAACAACGACCAAGAACAAGGATAAAAAAGAGAGAGAGAGAGAAGAGAAGGGGTTCAAGGATGTTGCCATCGCGGAGCAGTTGGGTAGAGGACAAGCCAGCGAAGGAAACAGACAAGCCACACGCAGAGAGGCAGGACAGATACGGGCACCTGTGGTGTCTCGAAGACCAAGACTATTTCAGAACAGAGGGGAATGGTCAGTCGTGTGGCAGAAATGGGGCTCTCAGGCCTCAGAGCTGAGAAGCTGACCAATGGCTGCGACAGTGTGGTCACCGCCGATCCTGATGACCACAGCCCTTGAGGGGAGTGGAGGGCAGAAGCCCAGTGAGAGGAGGTGAGAGACGACGGAGAGGGCAGGCTGCTCGCAGGGAGAGCTGGCTTTAGGGGGAGAAGCAGCTGCGGGGAGCAGAAGGGATCAGGAAAGGCTTGGTTTGGTTCTGGTGTGTTTTGTTCTTGTGTTTTGC
The DNA here is from genome assembly GCF_014176215.1 of Rousettus aegyptiacus. Lineage (NCBI taxonomy): Eukaryota > Metazoa > Chordata > Mammalia > Chiroptera > Pteropodidae > Rousettus > Rousettus aegyptiacus. The sequence continues at coordinate 55,564,856 of NW_023416288.1, forward strand.
TTTTTTTTTTTCTCTCTCTCTCTCTCTCTTTTTAATGGGAGATGCTGGATCATGTTCGCGTGCTTGAATTAGCTGGGTTTTCCTACCTTTATGTTTATATTGTGTGTGCTTTTTATTCAACGTTAGCAGTCACATGTGTTTTAGTGTTGCCTTCCCGGCATCGGGGCCCCTTGGGGGGACAGGACTGTGCCTTCAATTTCTTTTGTCTCCCCAGCATTTCACTTGAGCGTTTGTTCATTATAGTCACAGCAAGGAAATATGCTGCCGTACATACTATGGCATCATGAACGGCTGCCGTTTCATTTTCTAATGACAAATGACTAAAAGTGATTTTCACAGGCCCCGTTCATATAACGTCAGCCGACGAAATCCACGCCCAGTGTTTCCTGCCAAATAACAGCACTGAAGTGCCCTTGTCACGAGTTTCATTTATTAGATTCTGCCTGGCATATCATCAGGGGAAAGAAACTGGGAGGTGGGTTTCTGGGGGTTCCAAGCGGCCTGCTTAGAGAACCAATCCATTAACCTGATAAGAAAGGCCGCCCCGTGGTCAGGTCCGGAGATGTTCCCACGGAACCAGTCCGGCCTGTTCCTAAGACCCGGCCTGTTGAACGGAGTGTCCAGGCTGCCTGCCAAGCGCAAAGGCACAGGTCACAGAGGTGCAGAGACAAGTGATCTGGAGTCAGCGGCCTGTCAGGGGAGGGGGAGGGGGCACCGGAATTCTCCCTCGCTGGACACAGTCACCTAGGCTGGTTGTGGGATCAGAGGCCCCGTGATACAGGACGGCCCAGCAGTGATGGGCCACGCGACCACCACAGGCATCCCAGTGCTTCAGTGCCGGAGGGCAGAAACGGCCTCCCGCATTCACGGGCCAGAGAGGACCACGTGACTGGCAGAACCCTGGCAGCTGGAATGCACAGCAGTAAGCGGACAGGGCACGACAGGCCCAGTCAGCAGCACCGATGCCACTCACACCTGCCCTCTGCAGTAAGTCCCTCCCAGCAAGACCGGCCCTGGACCCTAGGAAAAGCGTGTCTTGCTGCCCAGACCGATGACCCAGCAGCAGTGCCGAATCCCCAGCTCGAAGGAGGCGAAGAAACTCCTTTTTACGTCTGAAAGATCAAGACTTTGTAACAGGGCATTTGAGTTTTTGTTTTGTTTCCTCGGTGCTATTGTATAGAGAAAAAAGATGATAAGAAATTTATAGGGGCCAGGCAGGGAAGTAAGTGCTTTTTTAAAGTGGGGGGAAAATTCAGCTTGAAGCTCCGAGGCAAGTGGAGGTGTTTTTGCTCGCACCCTTCCTTTCTCCTCTCAGGCTAGATGGATGGAGGTAACCCACAGAGGAAAGGTCCCCAGCTCCGCCACTCCCGCCGCAGGCTGCTGGAAGGGTAGCAGAGTAGCATCTTCTTGCGTTACTTAATCGAGTGGGAAAATTTTAGAAGTTGGGCTAATGCATTTCATGATCAGCACAGTGCCTTGAGCTGCATGTTTTAAAAATATAAGCTGTGTTCATGTCTCATACTTTGAACTTGGTTTTCTCCAAAATGTACCCCTACCCAATCAGGATAGGTTCTTAGGAAAGACGATGCACTCTGTGGTCTCTGGTTTTGATTACTAAGCACATATGAAATGTTCTCTGAGTTTAGGTTATTTCCTTCGGAAGCCCCAGTGTGTGACCTTGACTGTCATGTGAAGTGACATAACTCCTACCGCCAGGAACAGAATACTGATGGACACTCAGATTATGTATTCGTAAACATGGTTCTATAATCGTGATACTAGAGAACTTGTTAAAAGATGAGCTTTTTAGAAGCTAATGAAAAAAATAATGTTTCCTTGGGAGAGTGTGACACAAACTCCTAAGAAAAGGATCGTTCGCATCAACGGAGATTGAATTTAATCCCATTATTCTGGGCAGAAGCAACCTGTTTTGTATGTATTACTGAAAATAGGATACCTGTATTTCAGAATTCCGCTGTAAAACCTAGGTGTTCTCTAAAGATTGGTTTCCCGAGGTGTCAACAAAGAAGGACTCGTGAGAACCTCTGCAGTGGCTCTTAGCTGCTCTGGTTGGAGCGTAATGGTAATAAAGTCAATAGATGCGGTTTCCTGTAGGTATGTTCTAGAGCCACAGACCAGCCGTCTGACTGGGCTCCCCACCAATGGGACCAGGCCAAAGAGTGGATCATTGCAGCACAGAGTGAGAGCCACAGGTCCTCCAGAGGGGGTCAGTAATGGCACCCTGAGTCTGAAAGATGGGATTTTAAGCAGAATTCACATAGAAGTAGCCGTCTGCGTTTCCAAATTGCTAATGCTTTCTTCCGCTCTTCTTTTTCAGAGCCCCTGAGATCATCCTTGGTTTACCATTTTGCGAGGCAATCGATATGTGGTCCTTGGGCTGCGTCATCGCGGAGCTGTTTCTGGGCTGGCCGCTGTATCCGGGCGCTTCAGAGTATGACCAGGTGGGTCCAGGTGGCACAGGTGTTCACGACAAGCACTCATTCTCCATCGGATTCGCACTTCATAACGTGACGTGCGGGTGGGTTTATGGAGTGTTATGTCGTTTCCCAAGCCTCGCTTCCCTTAACCTCGCTTTTTTTTTTTTCCCTTTATTCCACTTTTCCCTTTTTCATTTTGTACTTCTTTCTTTCCTTATAATGTTGTCATTTTTCTCAAAGGCACTGGAACCATTAGTATACCGTGTGTGCAGTGACAGGAAAAGCCCTGACTTCATTCTCATCTTTTCTTGCAGATTCGGTATATCTCACAAACACAGGGTTTGCCAGCGGAATATTTATTAAGTGCAGGGACAAAGACAACTAGGTTTTTCAACCGTGACACAGATTCGCCGTATCCTCTGTGGAGGCTGAAGGTAGGAAGAGTGTCCCCTCCATCCGTCACCAGCACCCAACACTCGGGGAAGGAGGACACTGGGATGGTCCGATTGGTGGGCAGCTGTTGGCAGAGACACGTGGATCCTGGGTCTCACTCTGCCAGCATCACGGGGGAGGGGCAGCTGTCGCTGGCGCCTGGTGTGGAGGAATTTGAATGTTCAGAAACACAGCTGTGCTTGGCCCGCTGCCCCTGCAAAGTGTGAGGGCCCATGTCTGATCGCTAAACTCCCAGGATTCAATCAGGTAAACCTGGTGACCCATCCAATTTGTGTGGCGAGAGAAACCACCCACCTCCAGCCCTCAAGGAGACCCTGGCCCAGAGGGAGACCCAGGGGTCAAGTCCCATCCAGAAATAACACGTGCCCTGGTGGGAACAAGGTGTGGCCAAGGGCCAGGAGGACCATTTGAGCCTGGCTCTAAAGGATGAAGAGGGACTTCAGGCAAAGGAAACAGCCCTGAGGTGGGGGGGGGGGGGCCCTGTCCACCTGCCAGCCAGCAGGTGGTGCTGTGCTCCGTCACACACTAGTAAACTCTGGGGGATTCACTTTAACAGAAACATATTTTGCTTTCATTTTGATCTACACCTAGTAATTAAAATTAATGTATTTTCCTGGGAAGGAGAAAATAATGCCAGCCTTAAGTATGTTTTATGTTTATTTTGGGTGCTGCTTTTTTTGCAAGAGAGTGGGTGGGTGTTTTTTGGACAGAAACCACAGCCAAATTCTAACACGATTTAAAGATAATGTGCGGCCTACAGTTATAAAAGATTTAGTAAAGAGATTGGGGAGCAAAGCAGGCACTCGGGCTATTGGTGGGAGGGCTGGTGTTTGGTAACTGTGAGGCTGAGTGGCTCAAGGTCAAGTCCAATAAGAAAGAGCCCTGGGGTGGACGAGGGTGAGATCAGGCAGAGGCGAGGTTCTCTTCTCTATCTTAGTTAAGAGCTTCAGTTCTACTTGTCCAGCTGTTCCTGGAATCGAAGCCTAGATCTTAGGGCTGTCCTTGAACGAGATTTTAAGGATTAATTACCTGTGATCCATGGACGAGTCCAAAATCCCACAGTAATTGGAAACAGCAGCTTCCTAGACCAAGGCCAGTGGGGGAAGGGGTGTGTGCGCCCCAGCCCCAGGCGGAGGGGCGGCACGGAACACAGACGCCACAGCCAGCTGCCACTTGCTGGCCCCGGGACCCTGGCAAGCTCCTTAAGCTTTCCATTCCTGCCTCTCCCGCTGGAAATGGGTTGGTAATCATCCTACCTAAGAGCATTGTGAAGAGTCTGAAATGAGTTCATGTACTTTAGAGTAGTACCTGGCATAGTGAGAACTGTATGTGTAAGAGTTTGGTACGTAATAGTAACTTAGAATTTTAAAACGTGTAGGAAAGGCAGAAGGGGCTTCTGCCTTTCCACATATGGAATCTTACCTTACTTATCCCTTAAATTCGGGAAGAATGTCAGGTAATAACGGAGATGGCGTATCTTGCTCATCTTGGAATCCTCCAGACCTGACTTAGAGCAGGCCCCTGACAGGTGCTCGCGGGGAGGAAGGAAGCAAGGTGAGTTAGTGTGGGCGATGAAGAGAGACAGTAATTCGTGTGCAGGTCACTTTAAGAAGTACCAAAGCCTCCTTTTCTGAACGGTGGGGAGAAGACCCTCCGTGAGAAGCAGAAGCTTGAGGGTTTAACGACCAGAAACTAATTCACATTAACCTTCGGCTTTTCCCTCTCCTGACCAGACACCAGATGACCATGAAGCAGAGACAGGGATTAAGTCAAAAGAAGCGAGGAAGTACATTTTCAACTGTCTAGATGACATGGCTCAGGTAAGCTTTGTGGGTGAGTATGCAGTGTCAGCCCTTTAAAAACCAAGCACAGCAAGACTTCTGCAGGAGTCGTCTAGGATGGTGGGTAGAAATCCACCTTACTCAACTGCCATGGTTGACCTTGACCTCAAACAATGATATGCCAGCCTTAGCAAAAATGCCACTGGGTTTGTGGAACATTCTAAAACATCACAGCAGCTCTTTAAAAATAGCTTCAGTTTATTGGTTCCCTTTTGTGAAATAGTACCAGCCAATTTTACCGATGTTTTCAAGAGAGAAATCCAAGCCCACTAGAACATCTAAGTTTAACGCCATGATGATGTTAGTTCTCTAGGGCAGCTGTAGGAAAGTGCCACAAAGTGGGGGGCTAAAGACAACGTAGTTCTGGAGGCAGAACTTCAGACTCAGAGTACCAGCGGGGCCATGTTCCCTCCGAAGCCTCCAGAAAGGACCTGCCCCGGGCCTCTCCTAGCTTCTGGGGGCCCCTGGCAGCCCTCAGTGTCCCTGTATTTCCCCCTCCCCCTCCTGCTTCCTCCGTGTGGCCTTCATCTTGTGTTTCCTCCTGTCTCGACGTCCAAATCTCCCTCTTTTTTCTCTTATGAAAATACCAGTCATTAGACTCAGGGCTCACCCTCTTGCAGTCTGACCTCATTGTGACTTGATTACATCTGTAAAAACCCTATTTCCGAGTAAGATCATATTCACAGGCACTGGGGATTAGGACTTAGACATATCTTTTTGGGGGACACAGTTCAACACACTGCACTCAGTCTCACTCAGCTGACTTGGAGGGACCAAAGGCTCTCACCTTTGTGCCCAGAGAAAATTCTAGAACTTCAGTTATTTTTCGTGTAAAGGCTCGTCTAAAATCAGGACAGCCCAAAGTGAATTTTTCTTAAAAGCAATGAAAAATAAAGCTAGAGACCAGTAAACACTTAGCACACCTCTTACTGAAGATGAGTGCAACCAAAAATCATGTTGCTGAGTAAAGCATGCTTGTTGGTTGATTAGAAGCTTAGATTGTCTGTGAAAACCGAAATTGCTTTCCAGAGCATGTCTCAGAAAACAGAGGAAGCACCACAAAACCAGTCTTTTAAAAGCTATCTGGTGTGGACTTGCTCTGGGACGAGGAATCCTGTGTCCCGCTTTCCTGTGTCCTGCTTTCGGCCAGAGGAAAGCCCAGCGGACACAGGGACCCGGATGACCCTGGCCCTAACTCAGGAAGCTCCACGGAGACTGAGATGCTGCAGGTGTAGGAGGCGCGCACTGAGGCCCCTACGTTGCTCTCCGAAGGTTAAATAAAGATAAACCTCTCTGCATCTTATCCGGTACTGTTCCGTGGTAGTTTTTTAGTTGTGGTGGAATCCACATAACATAAAATTTCCCATTTCACCACCGTTAACTGTACAAGTCAGTCACGTTAAGAATCTTCACATCGTTATGGCGCCAGCCTCCAGAACCCTTTCCTCTACCTGTTTTCAATGGGATGCGATGTGAGGAGCATTTCAGTATAGCCAATTAAAGCAGGAGAGTGTACGTCCTATCGCTTACCTGGATTCGCAGGTACCAGCAGTGACCGCTCCCTTCCCCATGCACGACCTCCCTCAGCCTTCCCTGCAGGGAGAACAGCCACTTCCTGTGGGCAATGATGACCTGTGGCACTGGGAGCAGACGCAGCCCCCTGGGGCCTGGGGAGGGGCGGTCGAGGTGTTGCCCCGTTGCCCCGGAGCTGCAGGGTGGAGGATGAGGGAAGTCAGGGAGAAGGGAGGCACGGCGGGGCCGTGGCAACCTGTCCCTGCTTGCTCCCAGGTGAACATGACCACAGACTTGGAAGGGAGCGACATGCTGGTGGAAAAGGCAGACCGGCGGGAGTTCATCGACCTGCTGAAGAAGATGCTGACCATAGATGCCGATAAGAGAATCACTCCGATTGAAACCCTGAACCACCCCTTTGTCACCATGACACACTTACTCGACTTTCCCCACAGCACACAGTAGGTGTCCTGCGCGACGCTTCGTACCGTGGCTCAGCAGACTTTCCCTTTAAAGCCCCAGCTTCGTGGCCATATGGTCTCTGTTGCGATCACTCAGCTCTGTCGTTAGGTGCAAGCAGACGCAGACAATACTTAACCAGATGAGCGATGTTGTCTTTCAACAAAACATGATTTATACAAACAGGTGGTGGCGAGGTTGGGGCCCTGGGCCACAGTTTGCTTTTCACCAGTAACGGAGCCTAGGAAAGTTCGAGGCTGAGCGGACTGGACTCTGGGTGTCTGTGCTTAAAGGGGACGCTCAGAATGGCAGGGCCCGTGAAGCACGGCCGCTCCGTGCCAAAGGTCACTTCCAGAACCGTTCCAGAGAGGACTCGGCCTAGACTGGATTTGGATTTGTTTGTTCATTCATCTATTCGGCATGCTGTGTGCTGTGCCGCGTACTGGGGTATGGTGGGGGGAGGAGGGGGGCAAAGCAAATGGAGCCCCTGCCCACTGGAGCTGACAGTCTAAGGAGAGACAAAGGTACAACACTAGTGATACCCAAATTGCCAGGCCGTTCTCAGGGCAAGTATAGGGTGCAACGAGAGCGTGTCACCAGGGAGCCTTGCTTGGAGCGGGCCAGGGAAGACCCTGAGGGCGTGACCGCTGAGGATCAGTGAGGGGTGATTGGCGGGAATGCCAGCGAGAGCAGAAAGGGCACTACCCGGGCGGAGGCTCCTCACGAGAGAGCCGGGGACAGCAGGGCGCGCCAGGGCCCAGTCTTCCGCGTTCAGGATTTTGGTCTTGATCCTATGAGCGATGGGGAGCCACTGAAGGACTTGTAAGCAGGGGACTGGCCGGGTAGAGCTGTGTTTTACGGCTCAGGTCAGTAAACACATGTCCGGCAACTTGGGAGCTGTTGGTGACTTGTCAGAGCTGCTGCAGTGTGTGGAAGAAGCGGAAACCAGCTTGGCGGGTTGAAAGATGGAGGGAGAGGCGGAGAAAGCGATAGGGCCCTTTCAAGATGGAGGCTGTGAAAGGGGGGGGGAAGAGATAGAGGGGTGACTGGGAGAGCCCGAGGGGGGCTTTCTTTTAATATGGAAGAGATTCGAACCATTTAAAATGCTGATGGGAGTGTCTGGTATCATGTGAGAGATAAAAGATAAAGGATGCTCAGAAGAGACCATCTCCTGAGACGGGGAAGGGCTGATATTCGGAGCACAGGTAGAGACTGGGATTCCGTCTGCAGGTAGAGGAACTTGCCAGGGTCACGGAGAGAGTGGATGAGGTGGGGCGTGCGGAGGTCGGCCAGCCAGCGTGCTGGTTGAGTGGAGCGGCATCGGGGGTGTTCCTCAGACCGTTGAGAGTGAGGTGGTTGGTGGTGTGGGGAGGGCAGAAAAGTTCAGGTAGTTAGAGCAGATGGTGGCAGAGCAAACTGAACAGAGAAAGACAACGGAATGGTTGAGCATGGAGGTTGGACATGAGCAGGGCGGGTGTAGCTGACCCCCCAGGAGAAGGCCTGGAGTGACAGCCAGTTGGGACCGTCCAGGCTGGAGTTTTGCCAGGCTGCTAAGAGAAAAAGACAAGTTGACAGACGTAGGGCGTCGGCAATAGCACAGTCGTCATCCACACCGATGGCTCATGGGGGCTTAGCTGAAAGGGGGAGGAATAAAGATGGTCTGATCAACTCAGAGATTGGTCCTTTCGTAACAGTTGAACGGGCCACATGGGTGAACGTGTGGCTGGGATGGGACGCTTGAATTTGTGGTTTGGGGAAGTGGAGCGGTTTCAGGCTCGCCAGTCCAGAGCATGGTGGCTAGGATTGATAACAGGTCGCCGGAGACGAGAAGTGACTGAGAAGCCAGGCTGTCTGGCAGGTGCTCAGCGGGCCCTCTGAGGCCTCCCTAGGTGGGCAGGGAATGGGTTCGAGTGGAGGACTGAGCCCGTGACCCAGGCCCCCAGAGAATGAGGGGGAGAGAAAAGCCAAGCGAGGCAAGAGCATGAGAGGGAGAATTACTTTGCAGGGGCTGCAGTAGCAAAGGACCACTGAGCGGCTGAGTGGCTTAAACAGCAGAAATTACTTTTTACATAATTCTGGAAGTCTAGGATCAAGGTGTTGAGCAGAGCGGGTTTCTTCAAAGGCCCCTCTCCTTGGCTTACAGGCGGCCGCCCCTCCCCGTCCTCACGTGGTCCTCCTACACAGGTCTGTGCCCTGTTTTCCTCCCCCTCATGAGGAGCTGGCTTAGGGCCCATCCGAATGACCCCATGTCACCTCTTATAGATCCCAGCTCCAGATTCAATCACATTCTGAAGTACTGGGGGTTAGAACTTTAATGCATGAATTTGGGGGGAACCATTCAGTGCCCCCCCCAATTCAGAGGGTAATGAGGGCTATCACTTCAGCCTCTCAACCCCGAGGTACTTGGGGTTTGAAAGTCACATCCCTGGTTGTCTGCAGGGAGAAACAGCGTCCCCAAGATAGCACCAGACTTTAGTCAGGGTCAGAAGGGAGAGGGAATACGTAAGGAGAGGCTGGAGACGAGAGGCATTTGCAGAGCACGGTTGGCCCTGCGGTGGCCAGCCTCCGACTGGGCCGAGTCTCAAGGCTGGACTTGGCCTTGACCAGCCTACAAGAAGTGAGTGGGCGGCGCCCAGGAGAGATGGCGCATCCTCTAATTTCAGTTCTGTTCTTTATCAGTTGTTGTTAAGCAAGTCAGATCACATTATAACAACCGGCCAGTGAGTAATTTAGAACCGTGTTTGAAACAACCAAACTCCAGTACAAAGAAGGAACTTGAACCCGTCCCTTTCAGACTGTCATTAAGGGATTTGTCCTATTTCTGGGGACGAGTCAAGGGGATGTCAGTCTGGGCTTCCGGAAAGGGGCTTCCGGATAGGGCTCCCAAAAAATCGGTCTTTTATATTCAGAGGTGAAGTGGGATGATTGAGAAACAGCTGTGGGTAGGAGATGGAGGGGGTGCTCCCCAGAGGGCCCCCGTCAACTGTCTGCACTGAGTCAGTGAGACAGTCACCCAGAGAAAGTCAGAGCCGTGGTCGAATGAGCTCAGGGTTCCGTCTACCCCTGGGTTCTCCGAGGAGGCAGCCATGAAATGCTTCACGTACTTGGTGAAGACCGAGCATGGAAACCGTGAGCATCAGCTCCAAATTCAGAACCTGGTGTGGGTCCCAATAGGACCACTGACCGTTTATAACTCATAAAATGGGCCTCAGAAGGAAAGATGGGTCTTTGCGCACACCTAGGCCTATCTGAGGGCGGGCCTCATCCCTAAGAGTCACTAGGACTCCCTGGGGCCATGAGAACAAAGCTCCAGGCCCCCTCCACTGGGGCCAGGCCCCAGCTGCCCCAGCTTCAGGGTTGATAGATGAGAGACACCCCACCCATTCCTCAGTGCCAGGATTCTAGTGCACAGATTCCTTAAAAAATACTCTCATAGAACTAACCAAAAGTGAAAGTATTTGCCTCTTCCTAAAACTCAAAACCCAGGGCATTTTGGAAAATTCTGAGTCTAAAAGTTTGGGGTTGAATTGTCACAAAATCATTGAATGCTTTAAATACATCCCCAAAAAAAGAATACAAAATCCATTGTTTTATTCCTTCCTCCTACTCGCGAAAGCACTTAGTGTGCTGGGTACTAAGCAGGTGCGCAAAACACGTCAGCTTTACCAGTGTTACCAGTTTTTTTAGCCAGTGGTTACCGTAGAGTACGTTTTCCTTTCTCTCCAGGGTCAACAGTCAGTAGATGTTTATTCCATTGGATTGTGTGGGCAGTGTAAGCAGTCATCAGCTCAGAAAGAAAGGATTCTCAGGGCAGGTGTCAGTTTGGAACATCTTTCATCGAAAGGGTGTTTGGGGACAGCCCACAAGCTTGGCCCCAAATGTAGCTTACCTGTGGTCTGCAGAACTAGGATACATTTCTAATCTTAAAGTATTAGAAAAATTATTTATATTCAGTTATTACGTTACTTATAATTAAAATAAGTATTTAAAGTTGCACTTTAAATGCTGTTTTATTATCTTGCATGTTAGCATTTGAGGAAAAATATATTTAATTGGAAGAAGCCACAGAAATGAATGGGAAACCATGCATAAATTCCAAAGGACACTTTATAATGGGTTTCGAAGAGCCCGAGTGGCTGAGGCGCCTTGTGGCTTCCTTTCCTTTGACCCCTGGTGTCCGCAACACTTTTACACTTCACTGCCACGATTTGGGTTTTGTTTTGATTCACAAATGCGATGGAGGAAGGAAGAGGAAGAGAATTTTTATTTCGTGTAACTGGGCATGAATTAGAAAATAATAAAGGAAGGATGAAGAAAGGTCGAGAGGCTGTATAGGTGAAGACCGCCAGTGATTAGCTCGCGACCTTGGCCAAGTGCCTATCCTCTCGAAGTTTCATCCTCGCCCATGAAGTAGGGGCAGCAATCGTCTCTCCCTTTCGTAGTTGTAAGACTGAGAGAGAGTCTTGCACACAATTACCACAGCTCTCGAGGTTAGCCACTGTCGTTAAGTCTTAATGTTATCATTGCTCTCTTCACCTGCACAGTTCCTGTGGGAAGACCGGCCAGCAGCAGGGACATGGTACTGAACTGGCTGGTTCCTAGGCTGTCCCCTAGATGGCGCCCGTGCCCCAGAGTAGCTGAGGCGAGTCAGCGCAGGGAGCTGTCTGTGGGGTGGGCGGAGGCAGGACACAAGCTGTTTGATGTCCCTGATCAGAGAACTTACACGTTTGTTTACGGGGCCTGGCCGCAACCTTCACTGAAAGAATGAGCTGTTCGGTGGGAGGCAGGTGAGCGACGTGAGGAAGGTGCAGTGAGAGGCATCAGGCCTGTTGTGCTGTTGCGACCCGAGGAGGCTCACGAGACAGTGGGGAACGCGTCTAAATAACTGTCGCAAACGCAGACCTTACATGGGAAATCCGGGAAATTTAGACCTACCGCTGTTTTCCCCATTTTCCTACTTCTTAGATTAACTGTTCTCTCCTTTTCTCTCTCCGTTTTCTCCCCTTTTTCCCACATTACCTTCTTCTCTTTCCCTTATACCACTGTCTCTGCCTTCTGCACGAACAGTGTCAAATCGTGTTTCCAGAACATGGAGATTTGCAAGCGTCGGGTGAACATGTATGACACCGTGAACCAGAGCAAGACCCCCTTCATCACGCACGTGGCCCCCAGCACGTCCACCAACCTGACCATGACCTTCAACAACCAGCTGAACACTGTCCACAACCAGGTATGTGGGCAGCAGGGGAGGAGGCGAGCGGGGCTGACAGCACCGGGAATTGTATTTTCCCACTGAAGCCAGTCCGGAGACAAAATCCCTCCAACATCACATCCTCTGCTGTCATATTCGACTCTGTAGCAAGGTGTTTGCTTCCAAGGTCGGTTCCTTCGGGAGCCCCAGGCGCCCTTCGTGTCACCTGCTGGCCCCATCAAAAGGTCCCAAAAAGGACTCACTAAGGTATCTGAGGTGACACCTCTTCCTCTTCCCTCTGTCCCGGTGTGTGGTAAGGTGGAGGAGATGCTGTGATCCTCGGATGTCCGGTATCTGCCTGGTAAGGAATTCTGGGACCAGGACAGCAGCAGTCATCCGGTTCCGACCCCTCCCCTTGTCCCCACACTGCCGGGTCCACACGACTTCCTTTCAAGACAGATAAAACCTGTCCTTTCTCCAAGTCATGAGGAAGATCCATTCATCAGTCTGGCACCAGAATCCCAGCATCTAGAACTGAAAGGGACCCAGAAACTCAGGTTTTCTCCCTGTGAATCTCCAACTTTTTGCAGGAAATTAGCAGAATCCAGCCCAGCATGCTGCTTGAAACACAGACAGCACCCAGGAGGTACTGAGTGCATAACCTCTAGGTCCTGGCTCAGGTGGTCTGTGGCATCACAGAGACTTTCACTCCCATCTCCCCGTCGTACTGGTTCCCCCAAAGACATGTCCCTAGATCTGCTCAGTCTTACTATCAGTTTGCAGTGACAACACTCCTGTGTGTGTGCACACGCACACACACGCGTGCACCTGAAGTAGGAATGAATACTTCCACCTGGCCGCGCGCTCTTCTCGACGAGTCCCCTGTCACCAAAGAGTCACTGACCCTGTTTTCCTGGGCCACTGCCGAAGCACCCTGGGTTGCGAAAGGCTTTACTCCCCAGCCTGTCCTCTCCTTCTACCTGCATTCGAGGAGAAGCCACCTGGAATCTGCCACCCCCGGGGGCCACTGGTAGCCTTAAAGCTCAGTGGGGATGGGGTGGGGGAGAATAGAGGGGGCTCATGACCTGTAAGCCCAGAGTCCAGAGAAACAGTCGTGCCCCCAGCACCTAGCCCAGCCCCACCGGAGAAGGCATCCACCACCAGACGGGTGAGCTCCTTGACAAAACCTCACCATGGCTCTTCCTCACCAGAGCCCGTCGCAATGAGAAGACGGTGTCAAGAGCGTGGAGAGCAGAGGGAGATCCGTGTAGAAGGGGGGTCGGCCGGACCGTGAGGAGGGACCCAGACCAATGTACAGTGTCCCTCAGGCAGCAGTTGGGGATTTTTGAGCAGAGGTGGTGACATGCACAGAGTAGTCTTCTGGAAAGAATGTTCTAGTCTCCGTGCCCAAGATGAATTGGAAGAGAAAAAGTGGAGTGCAGAACATCACCAGTCAGAGCCTCACAGGTCCCAGGCACAGGGGACCAGGGCCTCCCTGAGGAAGAAGCGATTAAAGAGCTGTTGGATTCCAGGGAGAAGCAGCAGGGCCAGTGACTGACCAGAAGGTGGGGTAGCAGAGGATGTCGGTGGCCCTGAGAGGGAAGCGCAGAGGCACCAAGACCCGAGGAGAGCAGAGAGCGGGAAGTGTGGATGTGGCCCCCAGGGGAGCAGGGGCTGCAGCATGAACGGAGAAGGAGAGCAAGGCGCCTCGTCGGGAACGAAACCCAGGTGCCGGGCCACACGTGCTGCACACGCGTTCCCTGTCACACTACCTGGGGCAGCCTGCGTTGCTGCCACACACACACAGCGTTACAGCGTGTATGTTAACGCAAACATGCACTCCCGTCATTTAGTGACTACCTGCGAACAAATGCATTTGCTTGGCACTGAAACTCAGCATAAAATCAAAGTATAAAAAATGGAAAGTGAGACTTTATCCTTTTTATTGAACTTGATTTGCATAAATGTCCTTCTTGTAATTCTATTTTTCTGTGATGTCCATGATGCTCTTTCTTCCTTTTTCTTTAGTCCTTGTAATCTCTAGTGGCCAAATCGCTTGTACAGTGTTGAATTTGAAGCCATAGGTGACCTGCACTCCCAGTGCTGAAGGGTCAGTGTGAAGGAGGCTAAGATGGGGTGAAACTGGACAGATCCCGATTTATTTGTTTTATTTATTTCCTTACTATTTTTAAATTAGAGTTGACATTCAACATTATTTTTATTAGTTTCAGGTGTATAGCATAGTAGTTAGACATTTATATAATTTCCAAAGTGATCTCCCTGAGTAGTCTAATACCCACTGGGCACTCTACAGTTGTTAAAGTATTCTTGACTATATTTCCTATGCTGCGCTTCACATTCCCTTAATTATTCCCTAACAACAATTCCCAGTTTCGAAGTGATTTTCCTATGCTGCCTTGCTTCATGAGGAAGTTCAGTCTCAAACGGTGTCTGTTTCTGAAAGAGGAAGGAGGAGGGACGTTTCACGATGTGCCTAACCCAACTCCATTTCCCTTCTCAGCCCACTAGCATCTTTCTCTCTGCCTTTCAACCTTAGTAGCTGAACCCCAAACTCAAAGAAGAAACCCCAGTCTCAGCCTGTCCCTCTGCCTGCTTCTGTAGCATATTTCTTTCCAGTAACTGATGTGAGGCTGGCTAAGGGTATCTATGAACAGTGCTGCCCTCACACCCCGGCCCTCCTCCAGGCACGTGTGCTTCCCTGCCACACTCTGGGTACCTGGGACCCCGGGCCGGCAGGGGCCTCCATCGGATTCAGCCTCCCAAGTATGGACCACACCACCAGGTCCACGCGTGTGCACCCAGAGCCCCTTAACTTGTAGCACAGAGCTGGGGCGTGAGAGAAGGAAGGCAGGGGTCAGCTCTCCCCCGTCACCATGATCCAGTGGCAGATCCCAAGGAATCCAGGAACCCTACACTCGAACTTGGCCTTCCAGATGAAGGTGTATTTGTCAGAGTCAACAAGCAGAACGTGAATCGTTTCTGGCCCGATTTTTAACTTTGCAGTATTTAGACACACAGTATCGGGCATCCATTTGCACGCTCATCCGGGCCCCACAAGTGCTGCAGCAGGCCTGCACATCAGCACCGGAGGGGGTTCGGTGTCTCACGTGGCTGCAGGTCCCTCCTTTTCCTTGAGACTTTTCAACCGTGTTTCCACTCCCCTCTGTTTTGGCTTCTTTGCTCTTGGTTTTCGTTTGTTTGGTTTCTTTTGCGTTCATTTATTTGATTTAGATTCGTGTCTCCCAACATGCCACCGCCCTCATTTTTTATTTTTGTTTATTTTTGTTTAATCCCCATCATTCCTTTAGGCTCCCACCTCCACCAGTGCCACTATTTCCTTAGCCAATCCCGAAGTCTCCATACTAAACTACCCATCTGCACTCTGCCAGCCCTCGGCGGCGTCCATGGCTGCAGTGGCCCAGCGGAGCATGCCCCTGCAGACGGGAACGGCCCAGATCTGCGCCCGGCCTGACCCCTTCCAGCAAGCTCTCATCGTGTGTCCACCCGGCTTCCAAGGTAAGAATGAGCAGACCTAGCCTCTCACCTGCTTCCGACTGGACTGGCTGCAAGGCACAGGCACCCGGTGTTGTCATGGCAACTTCCCTGGGGTGGGGCCCTCTCCGTTTCTTTCAGTGAGAGCACCAGGCAGCAATGAACCTGAGGCCCCTATCCTACTGCGGGCAGCCTCGAAACACTGGGAAATGGTTTTTCTCACCACCTGTAAACAAGCAGGTTGTTTGTGCTCCCTTTGTTATGCCGGCATCAGCTCTTGGGGCTTCTCGTGAGAAATACCCCTGCGCCGCTTACTTACAGCACACTGCCAATCCCTGGCAGCCAGCGTGGTCCCGGTTCTCATGAATGACATAAATCTGTCTGAAAAGGCCCTCCCAGGCCACCCCCAAATGATTCTTCAGCCATGTACCCCAATACTCTTCTGAAAATGCTGCGAAGTAGAGTTGGCTGTGTCCTTGCTTACAGTTTACACAGAAAGCTCACGAATTTGTTTTTGCAAACCCCCATGGGATTAGCATGTGTGTGATTGCCCAGTTTCAGAGTCAGAGCGATTTCGAACAGGCTCCTAGGTTCTCGCCCAGCGCCCCTGGCTTTGCCCCACGTCGATGTATCTTCATGTCAGGAGCAGCAGTTTTCCTGTTGTCATTTGTCAGCGTAACTGATCCACTTGCGGTTTTACAGATTCCTTAACTTGACCTTCTAGTCTTTGAACACATTCAAGGTGGTTTTCTGTGGGGTTTTTTTTCTTTAATGTTAGAAACTAAAGGGGAGACTTCCAAAGGACCAGACATTACCTGGCGGGGACGGGTGCGAAGGGGACATGAGAGCTGACACAGCTGGCTAGGGGAGGCCCCCTCCCTCCCGCTGGTTCCGACCACTCAGCTAACCCCTCTCCCCCTTGCCCCTGCCTGGAGCAGGATTGCAGGCCTCTCCCTCTAAGCACGCTGGCTATTCTGTGCGAATGGAAAATGCTGTTCCCATCGTCACTCAAGCCCCAGGAGCTCAGCCTCTTCAGATCCAACCAGGTCTGCTTGCCCAGGTAATTCTTTATTATTCCTGTGTGGCCATTATCACATTATTGTTCACAAAGAGATGTGTCTCCACTGATTTCCTCCCGGGCGATGAGTCAGATGCTTCGAGTCACTGGAATATCTCAGTAACATCCTGGATGCCCCCATGTGAATCACCTTCCTAAGTGTCTAGCCTACCATCCCAAGAAGAAATTTAGACACTGGGGAAATTATTACTATTATCGTATCTTTGTGATGCAAATTAATGTGGGAGACCTAGGTTTTGATCCTAATTCTGCTAATAATTCTCTGTGACCTAAGGCAAGTGTGTTAACATTCCTTTGCCTTATACTTCTTCTTCGTAAAATAGAAATTACTGTTTCAGAGCCACAGACTCCCGGGAGATGCTCTCCTTATTTTATAGTTGAAAAACCAGGATCACAGGAGCTGTGAGGTAGAACCTTCCCGATCTGTTCACATAGGTGCTCTGAGGGTAGAATGAGATCACGGAGGCGAAAATAGTTGAAAATCTGTAGTGTTGTAGAAATTTAAGGTAACATATCAATGCAACAATAGTAGCAATGACACTTGAACCTTAACAACACGTACACTGTCCTGACACCAGGCACTTTGTAAGTTATTGTTGATGTAAATCCCCAGAAACACAGTAAGGCCTCGGTGTCCTTTTGACAAAGAGGGAAAGCGAGGCACAATCACTGGCTCTAAGTCACACGGCAATTAGGTGACAGAACCAGGACACGAACCCAAGAAGTCTGCTGCCGGCACCTGTCGTTTGAACGCCATGCCGTCCTGCTTCCACGCAGGCATTCCTGCTGCCGGTGCCAGGGTCAGCACCTCGACCTAACTTGTTAGTTTAGAAGCGCCTTTATTTCTAGAGAAGATAAGTCCCCAAAGGCTTTTCTCAACGTGTTTCCAAAGACATTTTATTCATGGTGCCTTTTGTTGAGTAGACGTTTCGGTTTTAATTTTAACGTAGTCACATAGCACAGGTCTGTTTGGGGCTTTCCATCCTAGCCCACTGGCCTCTCTAATTCCTCTCTCGTCTTCGCTGTTGTAACTTTAACGTATGTCTTGGTCTCTGGTAGGGAAAGCCCTGCTCCCATATCATTCTTCAAGTTTTCCTTGTCTATTCTTGTCCCTTCACTTTTCCCTGTGAATTTAAATACCATTCTTACATAAGAATTTTTGTTCCCCCCAAAAAAATCTGGTTCATATTTATTGGACTTGCCTTAAATTTATATTTACTTTAGAACAACTGACATCTTAAAAAAAAAAAAAAGGAAGATTTGATATCTTTATAGTATTAAGTCATTTCATCCCTTAACTATATACGTAACCTGTTATTCTTTTCATTAAAGTTTTATTTTGTTGGAATAATTCTTAAATATTTGTTTTTGTTGTTATTAATAATTTTATTATCAATTCTAATTATTTTCTTTGGTTTATAAGAATATGCTGATTTTGGTCTATTGAGTTTGTTATCTAGCAGTCCTTCTAAATTCTGTTTAGTTCTGATTGTTTCTGTGAAATCACTTGGCTTTTCAATGTGGACTGTCTGCCAGTGATACAGTTTTGTTTCTTCCTTCCCAATTCCTACACTTTTTGTTTATTGTTCTGATGTCACTGTGCTGACAGCACCTCCAAAACCGTGTTCAATAACAGTGTCAACATTGGGCATCCTTAACTTGTACCTAACTTTAAAGGAAATTCTTGTAGCCATTGGGTATCTTATTTACTGAAATATTTGACAGAGACACTCTATTAAGTTTATCAATTTTTTGATGAATTAATATTAAATTATATCATGTTTTTTCTGCATCTATTGAAGTGTTTTTTGTTCATCTGTTAATTACAAATTAAGTGGCAAATTACTTACTAGATTTCGTAGTGTTAAACCATCCTACTATTTCCAAGATAACCTTTATTGGATCATGTGGTGTTTGATATGTTTGTATGCTTTTCAACACTGGATTGTTTGTAAATACTGTAGTTAGTAACTTCGCATCTGTGTTCGTGAGCAGTGGCATATAATTTCTCTTGCAGAATCCTTATCTGATTTGAGCATGAGGGTTACACCAGCCTCCTAAAATATGTTGGATGTTATTACCTCTTCTGTTTTCTGAAACAGCTTGTTTAAGATTGATATTAACCATTCTTCATCTCTTTGTTCCATCGTCCAAATTGACACTGCAAGTGACCACTAACACCAGCACACAAAGATCTGTCTTGCTAAAAGTTTAAACAGAGAACCATCTGTATTTAAAGCAGGCCTTCTAACTCCTGCCTCTCACACGGCTCTTCGCAGCTTCCTTTCGTCTGCACAGTTTGGTAGTAGGGAGTTCAGAAAAGGCCAAGACAGATTGAGATAAAGAACTACAGCTCACTCCGGGGCAAAGAAGCTTGCTCAGACTTTATCTGAGTGGCAGAAGTCCAGGCCAGTCTCCCAGTGCTCCTCCTCCTCTGAGGCAAAACCTCTAGAATTCACATACACTTTAACGAGTATTTTTAGATCCTTTTTTATGTTTGCACATTTAACCCTAGTAAATCCAGAACCATCTCTGAAAGAAATGATAATTAGCATTTCCTATTAGCTGAATTAGACAAATTAGACAGCCCTTGTTCAGTTCGATAGAAACCAATAGGCTAAGCGTTTCTGAATTAGTATCAGTCCTTTAATCATCCACAGCAGGGAAGACCTTTACCTGTGCTCACTTGAAAAGGAGTCCTTGGGTGCTGTAAATCTCCAAGTGGATCTAACCTAAAGCTGTAACTGGAAAAGTGAACAAAAAGTGTATTACAGGGTTTTAGTTGCTACGGCGTTTACACCGGGGAAGAGCTGGGTATTCATCGGTAGATTTGTTAAATTAATGGGTGCAGAGAATGGAACACCACGTAGCCATTAAACAGGAGATGGTAGACCAGTGTGTTTTCACGTGTAAGGGTTTCTAAGATCTACTTAGTAAAAAACTTCCTGCCCTGTCTAGTATCATGTCGTGTCTTTTGTTTGTTGCTTGCTTTTTCTTTTTCGTTCTGCTTGTCACTTAATCCATGCCAATATGTTCCCATTATGATGGAGCGCTCTCCTAGAAATTTCTTAATGGTTCCTTTCAAAGGACAAGAGTAAGCTAACTTATAGACACTAGTATGGTAGCTATTTAAAAAATGCAATAATTAAACATTTAAACTGATGCCTTCATTCTTCTCTGGATAAATTTATAGGTTTCAGGCAGAAGGACTCCAAATACTAATATCTACTTTAATTATAGCCAAAAAGTTGGCATCGTTCTTTTTATCTGAATGTTCAAACTTTTTTAAGTATTTTATATATGAAAGGTTAGAGGTGGAGTCGATTGAATCCATTCCTCATGCTAGTTTTATTTGCTAGTTTTATTTCCTTCCCACCCCCCACCCCCCACCTTCCAGCAGGGTCACATGGCCCTCCCGTCTCTCTGGGGCATCCCGAGGATGTGTGCGTGGTAGGAGAAGGTGTAATCACACCCTCTTATTTCAGTGATAGACACCAGAATGATCTTTATGGATCTCCTTAACAGCAATGCTCTTTCAATGCTGCCGAAAAGCTGCTGTCACCTCTGTCCTCACAAGCCCCAAGCCAGAGCTGGCCTCTTAACCACCGTCAGAAATCATAAATGAGTTGGTGGAAGTGGAGAGATGGGAAGTAGAGTTCTTGACTGAGACAGTACTGAATTTATCTCACCCTTCAAATGGCAGGATCCACAACCCGCTCTGACCAGCAAGGCTGGAACAGAAACTCAGGGTCCCCCAAGATGTGACGATGTCTGTTTGCCAGATCCTTGTAGGCTTTGCCCTCTCATGAAGAGGTTGTTTACATTCTTCTAGCCTAAATCAGCTCATTCACATGAACCGCACTCAGTGGTTTCCCTCAGGACAAACTGTTGGCTTGAACTTTTTGAACTGACCAAAAAATACAAGACTTCAGGGCTTCTCACTCAAATCTCCTTTGGTTACATTTTCAGCAACAAGTCTTAACATCCATTCTCTTGCTCAGTACCTGATTGGTATTGTTAATGAATAAGACTTTCTCAAACCATTTTATGCAGTTACCACTGGTGCCTGATCCCAAATACAGCCGTCAGTTTTGTGTGGCAGCTCCATGTACTGGCCGAGAGCGTGGGCGCTGGGATTCTCGGGTTCATACGCCAGCACCCCCCCCCCCACTTACTGGCTGTATGATTTGGGGGCAGTTTTTAAATTTTCTTTCTCAAAGTAATCCATAATTTTTAAAGTTCTCTGCCACCATAAGCTTAAAATAGTAGTCTCCTGCTCTATCCCATCCCCAACATATACCCCCCAAAACAATAATTTTTAACTGTTTCATTTGTTATTTAGCTCCATGTTTCTAAATAACATGCTTGAAATGCTTTTTACTGATTTTTCCATTTTAGGTACCAATTGACTTCCTACTGTGGAAGATGAAGACTCAGCTCCCTAACCCACCCCACACCCCCCCCCAACACACAAGGTGGTCATGTCCTCGCTCACTCCCTCTCCCTTTCACTCACTCTTCTTTCCTCCCATGTAATTTTTTTACTCAACCACTTTGCATTATTTACATAATTATTTTCATCAATATTGTATAATATTATTCTCAGATGAGCCTCATAATATACTGATGATATTTCCTTTCCTGAACAACTTGCTTTTCCTGGAGTTATTGGTTGTCTCATTTTTTTCCTTAGGTTAGTTTCCTCATATCTATTATTATTCAGCCCCAAACTCTTTGAGAGCTATAAAAGGTGTTTGATGTGCTGATGTGTTTGAGCATATTAAGAAGTTCAGAGGCTGTGATTTTTTTTCTCCCTTTCTGATCATGTTGTGTTTGATATCTTTCTAAAAGCTTTTAAGACTCTCTTTTTCCATGGTAGTCTGAAATAGCATGATAATGTTTTCTTGGGGGTCTTTTTTTCATACATTGTCCCACACACCCTATTTACCTTTTTAATGTGGAAATTTTTCTTTTATTGTTTTCTTTGTTAATTTCTTCCCCTCCATTTTTTCTGTTCCTTCTTTGTGGAATTCTTATCAATTAGGCGTTTGTACTTCTGAACCGATCTTCTGATTTTCATTCTTTTTCCCATTTTCTCATATATATTTTATCTGTGCTATTGAGAGATCGTCAGTTTTTTCCTAAACCTTCTATAGAATTGTTCATTTCTGTTGTCATAGTTCTCATTTTCAAGAGTTCTTTCTTGTTCTCTGAATATAGATATGGCTATGTAGATAAATTCCTATATATGATCTTATTTCATGAAGATGTGTGTATATATATAATTCTAAGTCTGTCAGGATATCAATTCTTGATATTTAGAAATTTCCTTCAGTTTTTATTTCCTCTGAGTTCCTTTTTTTGCTTTCGTCTCTTTCATGTTAGAGGTTTCCTTTAATAGTGGTGATCCTTGGCTAGTCATTCATATTTAAGACTGAAGCACTAAAAAACTAATTGGAAAGATTTGGGGGAAAGGGATTGTTGAATGTGGGCTTCTCCACAGGTCAATAAGGACTGAGCCCAGCATTTTCACTGGAAAATCCCCTGATCAGCAAATGTTATCCATAATTTTTTCTATTGAACTAGTCAATTTCCCTAGAGAGAATACCTCCAGCCTCCTGCTTTGGGGTGGAGCCTCTATACCAGATGTCTGGGAGCTGACGGGTGAGGGAATCTCATGGTTTAAGATGCACACTTGACCTTAGATTCCTTCAGTCTGCTAACTCAATAATTACCTTTCTGTTTTCCAGTCTCTAAAATTTTGTTACTGTCTCTCCCTTTTTTTTTTGTTTTTTGTTTTTTGTTTTTGTCCTTATGGGCCTATATAAATTTTTTCTTCCTTATCATTTTAGTTGGGTTTAGAAAGAGACAGCAATAAATATATATGTTTAATTTACCATATTTCTGGACATGTTATTTAACCTTCACGTGTTTCAGTTTATTCATCTGAGAAATGAGAGGAAACAGTAGTCCCTACCTCACAAGATTCATTTGAAGAAAATCCATTTATAGTCCTAGCTCTGTTTGGCATAAAATATGCATCAAGAAATATTAGCTCTAATCTTATAAAGTATTAATAAATTATAAAATGTCTGAAGAAAGTGTCATCTCAAATGAGTTGAACATATCAATCAGTGAAAGAAGTAAAAAAAGAGCCTTTTACCCCATCTCTTTGATGTAAAAAGTTAATATCCATTTTAGGGAGATCAGAGAAAATGATGTCCTTAGTTTGATATCAAGATTAATTATTTAAAAATGATATTAGTCAAAACACATGCTTTTCATGAGATCTGAAGTAAGTTTCAAAGTCACTAGCAATCTTATTGCCAATGAAATTGTTATTCGTTTAACATTTTGAGCTTGTAACTATGTTAATCAATTATTTTCTGCTCACTGTGTTTGAATTCGGTAAACCTGAAATACAGTTAACTATATAATTAAGTACCTTGGTAGAATTGCTCCTTTATCAACAAACATTTATTAAGCACTTACTGTATAATATGTGGTCCCTGAGCATTCTGCCTATAATCAAAACAGATCAATAAGCAAATAGGCACTATCAAAAAGTAAAAGAGATCTCACTGAGCCTCATCTTGCAACATGAGAAGGATGGACCAGGTGGTGAACTGTCCATTCAGATCTAAAACATGGTCATACCATTTTTATACCCATCATTGTTTATTAAGCCTTGACTCAAATTTCCAGAAGTGCTTGTTTGTGCATATGAGCCAAAATATGCACATGAAACACATGCACAGTTTGCGGAACACTCCATTAGATAAATTACCCAATGCTGGCCATGCCTAGCCTGATGGAAAGAGAGAGAGACAACTGTAAACTCCTGACCTGCATTCCTTTGTAAGTCCAACTTTGGACAGTTGTGTTCAGTCTAAATCATTTAATGACCAAAGCAAACAGAATCATGATTTGAGGATAGAGAGAGTTTAAAACACAACTCAACACAACACAACTCAACAAGTCTATTCAAGGAGGAATCAGGAAAGTTCATTTTAGGTTTTTAGAAAAATCTTAATATTTATGAAGAATCAAGCTGTGGCTTTCTTTCTTTCATTTTTACTTTGAGGGGTCAAGATAATTCTCAGTTAAGCTTAAAGTCCTAGCTAAGAATTTATTTCACACTTGCTTGTTCTCAGATGCAGGCAAGTACCAGGTATTTGGTGATGTCAAAATTATGTTAACTTAGAATTCTAAGGATAACACAGTTTGGAACTCTAGATTCTAATTGATAAACAAAAGGTAAGATATTAAATAAAGGCTTCTAGATGGAAAACATCTTAAAGGTGAAGAGTTACCCTTGTATGGCCCCATTTAGCTACTTCAACTCTTGCACATAGTTGTGTGACAGAATGAATCAATAAACGAACGTTTGGAAACTTTGAGCATTGTTCATTATAGCAAATGTATAAATAAGTCATTTTTCAACACTCATGAATTCCATACAGCTCTGCCCATGCACATATTACCTTCTGTATAGCTCATGTATGTTAATTTGATCTCCCCTTAACTTAGTTTTTGAGGCCAGGGACCAGGTCTCCACTTTCACATCCATCACAGGGTATAGCACAGATAAGTGCTAGCCTCATTCAGATTGATCACGTGATTAACAAACATGGTGATGACAAACATCTTCCACTCTACAGCAGGCCTGGCCGAGTGGAACCCAGCAGATCCTGCTTCCCCCAGCGTGGCAGCAGCTGACTGGAGTGGCCACCCACACGTCAGTGCAGCATGCAGCTGTGATTCCTGAGACCATGGCAGGCACCCAGCAACTGGCCGACTGGAGGTAAGCAGGAGGGCAAGCGTGTCTGGTGGGAGGCAGGGCCACCGGCCACCTGCAGAGCTGCTGCGCTGGCCTGTACCTGAATTCTCTGATTCGTAGAGAGTGCTTTAAATTAAAAGGGATATTGTGTGGAATATGACTATGATGTAAAGAGAAGTAATTTTTAAGTAGATATACAAGAAAATCAGCTTCATTATTTTATGGTCAATTGTTGCTTTCAACTCAGAATTCAGTTACATCATTTAATCACCAGTGTAATTCACTGGACATGGCTCTGGATGATTTTTTATTGTTTCTCAGAATTAAATTCCACTCCTAAAAAAAAAAGATTTGTTACCAATGAAAGAATGCAGAAGAGAGTCCCTGAGGCTCCTGAGCAATTCTCAAAAGTGTTCTCAAGGTGTTTTGAGACACGGGCACACTGGAGTCATCTCAGCTCTCCCAGGAGCAGGCTTCACAGACAGGGTTTCTTTCAAATGGCAGACTCTGACATGTTTGCTGAGTGTGGCTCTTCAGTTAATAATCATCTTATAGATCAAAGTCCACTTTCCACAGACCCCCGAGGCATCTGCCTGACAACTACCAGCATGCCACACCCTCTGCATCTGTTTCCAGAACCGACCCCAACCCACTTCCTTACCCACACATTGCTCTGTTGTTTTTGTGGCCACTTTCCACTTTCCCTTGTACCTCCCATCCACCCCATCCAACACCACCACAATGCCTCCCTTCACCGGTGCAGAGCCAGATGGCACACCCAAGTTGTCCCCAGCTTCCTGAGAGACACTTTGGGCTTCTCTCATTCGTCCCAAACATCAAGGCAGGTCATACCCTTCACCTTCTCAAAGACTCCATATCAACCATGGGGCCTCCGCGCAGTGCCTTTTCCGACCTAAAAGACTATCGTGAATGCAGAGTTCTCAGTAAAACACAGAGGGGTAGAGCAAGAAGCCCCAGTTAAGCCTCAACTGCAGCTTCCTCCATTCCTCCTTCCAATTTTCTGACTAGTGAAGAGAGTACATAGGCTCTTTCCCATGCCGCAGTCACTCTTCACGGTCAAGACCACCCCCACCCCCATGTCCACCCCTTCTCGTTGGAAACACTTTCAAACCAGGTAAAGCTGGGTTCAATTCTGGCTCTGCGTGACCTGAGCAAGTTATTTTAACCTTTATGAGCTTCAGCTTCTTCTTCAGTAGGGTGGGAATAATAAGGCCTGCCTCACAGGATTGTTGGGAGGCTTAAATTAAGATAAAATACAAAGCACTTACCCTGTATTTAACATGTACCATACCTGGTACATGACCGGCTATAAATAAATGTTATCTTCCCTTCCCCCATGGGCACCAGTTCATGCTCAGCAAGACCACTTTCCCTCTGCGGCTCAGCAGGAACCACCACCAAACAAAAAGCTATTGGACCAGTTGGTTTTTTTCTCACCCCTTCTTCTCCTAAAAGATCACACAGATGCTGTACTCCTTTTTTCCTTTGTCTTTCAACATTTATGGCTCATTTCATTTCATCAATGCTCACTTCATGCATATTTTCTTATTCCTTACATCTCCTTATCTCTTCCTTGGTTGCCACAGAAAACACTTGGAGCCTACACTATTTCTTTCTCCATTTCATGTGCGGACCAAAGAACATCCATCCATAATCATGGCTAATAAACACAAGAGAAGTACCAATGCTAGACTTGTATCAGAGGAAAAAGAGAGCCAGGTCTTTTTGAAATAGCAATGACAAAATAAAGAATCCGTAACATGTTTCTAAAGTCTGTGTAAATGTCCAAAAGACTCAAAATTTCTACACAAGTGTCCCCCTTTCTTTTCGTCCTATTCATCCTTTTCACCAGCTTGCAAAGATAAATTTTATAATATTTTCAAAATTCAAATAAATTCTTCTATCGTTTTTTTTAATGTATTAAATGGGCCTTTAAGGGCAAGTGTCTGAATTAATCACCACTTTTAATATTTCAGTGGGAAAACAAACCTTTTACCTCTATACAACCCAGATCATAAAAACTTTTGAAACATAACCCATATTCAGTATAATGGTTGCCAGTATTTCTATCAACATGTGTGACTATTATTAATTTTGATGTACTACCAAACTATGCATGTCTAGTCAACCTTCAATTAATCTAATTGTTCATTCAGCAAGCATGTAATTAATTGATCAGCTGCTAACATGCCTGAGCATTGTGTTAACCACCTGAGAGAATTTGAAAGAATGTTAACATTTCCTAACACCAAAAACATATGGCTCCCAGTCTTCAGTGTGTTTTTCACATAAACTGCAATTTCCTCATTTATAAAATAGTATTGCTAAGATATCCAGCCTCCCTCACAAAGCAGAAGAATCCATTGAAGGCCTTTTGTAAATTCTGTAATAAAATACACAGCAGTCAGGGCCTTCAGAAGCTGGAGGGAATATGTATCAGCTCTGCCCAGAACTTAAGCCGAGCCTCCATACTTGGCATTCTCCCCACTTGAAAAGCCCTCTTTCTCACTCCCCAGCAAACTGTGCTCCTGCCTCTCCTTCAGAACAGCTCTTAACTGCACCTGGGAAGCTTACCTGATGAGCTCACCTGGCTAGGCTCATCTCTTCAACAATCCCACGGGCTAATGAGAAAACCAACTGCTGAGCTGAATTTGGCTTTTAACTGAGGAGACACTTTTATCTTACAAAGAAGCTGTGTATTTACAAAATAAAGAGCCTCGTTTTCCCACCTCCATTTCAGGAACACGCATGCTCACGGCAGCCATTACAATCCCATCATGCAGCAGCCTGCACTCTTGACTGGTCATGTGACCCTTCCAGCCGCCCAGCCCTTAAATGTGGGTGTGGCCCACGTGATGAGGCAGCAGCCAACCAGCACCACCTCCTCCCGGAAGAGTAAGCAGCACCAATCCTCTGCGAGGTAGGTGGTGAGCCTCTACCCCGCAGTGTGACACCTCTGGGCGTCTCCGACAACGTTAAAGAAACCTCTTGGTGTTGGGGCGTACCAGCACGTGCTCAGTCCCTGGCGTGGGACAGGGAATGGCCGGCGGAACGCAGGGTACCACGCGGATACCGCTGTACCATGTGGATAGAGCTAGGATTTGAAGGAGATGCTTGTTCTCAGGGCTGTGCAGGTGCCCACCTGCCTCTTGCCTCACCATTCTACCGGCCTTGACTGCATCCTGATCACAGTGCCCTGTGCCAGGGCTTTGAGCGATTCTGCACCTTCCACTTGTCTAGAAAATTCCCAGACTCACCTCTGAAGTTGTACTTCGGAAACTATAATAACTTTTCTTTATATTAGAAACATGTGCTTTTTTTTTTTTTTTTTGAAATCTAAGGTCGGATATGTAACCCATGTAGCTGCTTAAATCCAAGCACCGGCTTTTGTTAGTTCTAGACACCAACCAGCAGAACCATAATCTTGGCCATTCTCTCTAAATCCAGTTCATCTCAGTGAATTATTATTACAAATCAAGATCAACAAGAAGGCACATGCCATATGATTCCATATTTATGGCATTTTGGAAAAGGCAAAGCTGTGGAGACAGAGACCAGCTCAGGAGTAGTCGGGGACTAGGGTAGGAGATGAGGGGATTGACAGGGAAGGAGCGCGAGGGAACTTTTGAGGGGGGATGAAGAAGTTCTGTCTGGATTGTGGTAGAGGTCACATCATCATATAGTCAAAACCCATCAAACATTCAAAAGGGCAACTTTTACTGTATATATACTGCAATAAACCTGACTTTTTTAAAAAGATTTCCAAACCCTCCCCCACCCCCCCAAACACACACACACACACACACACACACACACACACACACACAATCAAGATTGTGCTGCTGCAGAATTAACACTACATTTATGTTCAGTGGCACTGACGTGGAAGGACCCAACTGCTTCTTTGGAACAGGTTACTTTAGAGAAGTCCAGTATATAAAATGTCCAGTAAAGTCTGATTTCCTGCTCATCATATAGCCAGGCACCAGCAATTAGGCCTGTCCTTTTTCATTCCCATGCGGAGATGAATCCAGCAGCTGACTCCTTCAAGTTGTCAATCTTCAAGATTCCCTATTTGGGCGTTGCTGACAACTCAGGGAAATTCCTCTCAAATCAGTGGCAGGCCTCCGAAATGCTTTTGTTTGGCAGCTCTGTGACAACACACTCATGTCATTGTTGGATTGGGCAGCAACGCAGGCCACCATCTCAGTCCTCATGCGCTGTCATGTGCAGCTTGATAGGTGGTCACACAGACACTGGGCTGACTGAGGGCTGACCTTGGCATCCTCATGGCTCACCTTGGCCAGGTAGGGGCAGCAAGAACCCGCAGCCTCCCAAATTTTGAAAAGTTCCTTTGTTGCCTGCTCACTACCCAACTGGCTTTTTGAGGCTCATTGCCAGGGCATTTCAAGATCAATGTAATTATCGTGAAGTTATGTATTTGCCTGTTTTTAAAACCAATGCCTTAGGCAAAACAGCCTGAAAGGCCAGAATTCTCTCCCTTGTTAGGTGGTGCAGCCAGGCATACCTTTCTTTAATAATGCCAATAGAGATATTTTAACTGCTGGAGTAGTGAAAACATAATCTCAAAACTGTAACATATTAGCCATAACAAATATTCAGGCTCATGGCAAACAGTGTACAGTCTTATCAGTAAAACTTATTACCAGCCTTCAAAAAGGAATGAGCAACATATCTGATACCAACTAAATAGGAAATTTTTGAAATCTACCTTTATGGAATTTTGTTTATCTTACTGCCATCCTCTAAGCTAGGTTGTAGAATCTCTAAGGACATATTAGAGTCTTTGGTTTCATGATAGGTTGGCTTTGATCTCACTGTATACATATGACCAAGCTCAGCAAGGGTTGATGGAGAGGGGAAAAGGAAAGTATTTTTTCCCCTAAAGTTATTGGAAACTACATTGACTATTTTGTTAAGGAATTTTGAGTTTATCAAAATCAAGATTAAAGGGTCCCTTTTTAAGTATACTTTTTCCTCTTGCCCGTGTCCCAATTTTTCACTGCAATTGAAACAGACTGGTAAGCTTCCTGTGGCGCTCAGGTGTCAAAATCCAGGGGGCAAAGGTTGGTTTTTAATTATGCATACACAGGTTATTTACGGTCATGTCCATTTCCCAGAAGAAGAAGGACAGAAAAGTAAACTTTCACCAAAGTTAGATCCTTTGATCCAGAAACTCTTTAACAGATGAGTGCTTTAGTTCATCAAATGGTAAACCAGCCATGAGCAAGGAACTCAGGCTTTATGTGGTAAATACCGTTTCTTCCACCTCTCTCTCAAACAAGACCTAAGTATGTTTGGGAGGATGACAAGGTGCAGCCTAGGAAGTCAGGCCTTGACCCTGTAGGTGGGGCTGCGTTGGGGCAGACGCTCTCAGATCCTGGGCTTTGCATCCACCCCACAAGGCCCGTCCAGTCCTTGGGCACAGTCCCTCACCTCCTCAGAGCCCTGGCTGCTCCCTTGGTCCTGCCTGGAACTGGCACATGGAGCCAAACCAGATCCCCGAGAAGATCAGGCTGTCATCCCTTCTGTGTAGCGACTACCTAAAAGAAAGCTCTCTAGAGGCGGCCACTTCCTCTCTGAGACTGTGTGGCTTTGTCGTTACAGAAATGTCTCCACCTGCGAGGTGTCCTCCTCTCAGGCTATCAGCTCCCCTCAGCGGTCCAAGCGTGTCAAGGAGAACACACCGCCCCGCTGCGCCCTGGTGCACAGCAGTCCGGCCTGCAGCTCCTCCGTCACGTGCGGCTGGGGCGACGGGGCCTCCAGCACCACCAGGGAGCGGCAGCGGCAGACGATTGTCATTCCCGACACCCCCAGCCCCACGGTCAGCGTCATCACCATCAGCAGTGACACGGACGAGGAGGAGGAACAGAAGCACGCCCCCACCAGGTGAGGCCTCGCCATCTTCACACTTTCAGAAAGGACCGGGTCGGGGCTGCGCTGTGGCTGCGGGCTCCCACAGAGAGACAATTCCTGGTGGATCTGGGCCACTTTTCAGCATCGAACATGACGGTCCTCCTCTCGTGGCCCCTAAATTGTGGTTATGCCACATCCTAGAGTCTTAAACTGATTTCAGGGGAATGTCAGACAGATTTTCCATAATTGTTCAAAGCCAACATAATTCAGAATCACTTTGGTCTTAAAAAATAGTTATAGGTGCTATACATTTGGGGGACTCGAGACCATAAAAATCAAGCACACAGTGCCAGTGTGTTTTAGCCCTCCTAAGCTTAAAAAGCTCTGCCTCGGGCTATTGAATTTATTCCCAGTTGGTCAGAATATTTCTCTAATATTGCTTTGGCTCGCTCAGAATTCGAAATAATTGTCCAATTAATCAGAAATTTCTCTGTGCCTGATTAACTCAATCTTTCAAACTGCCAGTTGGCTCTTCACCCAGAGAGCATTACTGTTTATTCCAAAGTAGTAAGAACTCATTTTACTCTCTGTGTGCTTGCTGGGAAGAGGGAAGAAACATTTATTATATTTCCAAGACTGTTAACCCTGGCGCCAGAGTCTCTTTTCCTATGCTTTCCAGCCAGACTTGAGCAGAGTACGGTTTGCACTTGGGCTGACTGATAGCCCCCAGAACTTGCCCCTCCGAAGCGATCTGTCCCCTGGCCTTTGGCACCCCTGGGGCCTCGAGACCTTGTAGTTCCAAAGGTGCATGCCCCAGCCTTTTGGCTCCTTGCACTGGGACCAAAGGCCAGGAAAGGGAGGCCAGCCACCCCCGACCCGGCGCTGCCAGTCAGCACATACCCCATGACCAAATGCAAAACTTAACGTTCACGATAAGATGTGAATTATTCCTGGTTGGATGCAAAATCATTAATTAGCCATCACAAACCCTTTTGATTAGACAATAAGTTCCCACACTTGTCATTACGAAATATACAGATAGAGTAAAACATTCCCACTGTAGCTACTCCCGCGTGAGTACCCCCTTCCCATCTCCATGATGAACTCGTACTTCGTTTTTTCATGGTAAGGCTAGTGTATGTCTCATTGAGGTGTCCTCTCTCTTCATTGAATGGCTCAGCGTGCTCTTCAGTGAAGAATATAAAGGAGCACTTCCGGTCCCAGCCTCGTTCCGGGGGCTGGAGGGGCCACAGGGTCAGAGACCAGGCACAGTGCTTCACTCCCCACCGGCCTATTCCAGGACTAGCCTGTTTCCTTTTTGATCACAACCCCAAGTTGAGTCAATACTCTGACCTCCCCAGTTCCTCGTGTCCCCCAGCCCAGGAATGTTATGGGCTCAGGTGGTCCTTCACAAAGAGAGAGGGACCCTGGCCGGGAGCAGCCAGCCCCCACATTCGTTTGTACCATTGGGCATAAGACGGGCCCAACAGCCTCACCCAGCCCTTTGCCAGAACTGGAAAAAAGCAGAAGCAATCTAAAAACATGACAGTTGACTAGATTGGAATATCATTTTTGAAGTGTGAGATCTGAATTGACATAGGCTCTCCACACGTGTGCTCGGGACAGAATTGCCGGGCACGTCTGAGGACAAGGAGGGTGAGGGTGGCGTCTCTCCCCCCATCAGCTGCCGGGGCTGCGAGCGCTCGGCAAAGCCGAAGCGCAGCCTGCGCCTGCGGCCGTCCCCACGGGCCCACAGAGAGACAGTGCTGAAGTGCTGGGCGGCACTTGAGGACCAAGATGTAAACGACTCGAGACTTAGGGGAGGGCAGGGGAGAAGCCGAGGGTCAGGCACACAGGTGAGGAACAGCCACCAGTAGCAACAATGGGCCACTGAGCCCCGGAGCTTCATAAAGTGACAAAGGCAGGGGACTTCCTGCCTGCGCAGGATAATGAAATGTACCAGGGATGGTACAGCGCGTAGGGGCAGGTGCAGACTGAGACCAGAGAGTCCTCGTGCAGGGTCGCAGCTGTCCACAGCTGTGACAGGAGGCTTACGGGATGAAACGATAGTGTTTTCTGGAAAGATCAAATGACTGTTGACTTCAAAAAGTGTTGTAAGACCCAGGAAGACAGAAAAATGTACTTGAGTCTGATAAAACCAAAACCAGTAGCTGTTTTATTTACAGAGAAATAACTGTGTAATGTGATCGTGTTATTGTGACTATACTTTGGAATAAGAGAAAAATGGAGGGAGTATGTCATTATTTATTCTTAGAAATAAGAATTATCATAAAATTTAACACGGTAAATATTTATTGGCCCCACTAGTGTAAGATATTATGCTAGGAACTGCAGGTGTTACATAAATAATGTGGACAGTCTCTGTCCTCAGGAGGTTTGCAAGCTAGGACATGTACAAATCATTATAACACAAAACAGAGTACCAGTCCCATAAAAACTAGCAGAAGACTATGGGGATGCAAAGGGAAAACAGCTCGTGGAAACAGCAGCAAGGACGGGGCTTTTTAAGGCAGAAGGTACGGACAGGGGTGGACAAAAGGAGAAGTCAGGGTGGGAGGTGTGCAGAGCCTCAGGGGGGTAGGAACAGGAGCGTGGGGGGCAGCTGGTCAGAGACAGGAGGCAAGGAAGGAAGGGAGTTCAGAACAGAAAGGAGAGTTTGGGGGCGTCCCTTGGATGGAGGTGGTCAGCTTCGTCAGAGGTACTGTGGAGCTCATGAGAAAGCATCGGTCTGTACTCCCAAACGCAACCCAATGGGGAGCCGCTCGGCTACTCTCCACTAGAAGCTTCTATAGGCCGTCAACACTCGGTTTAAATGGTGGAGACTTCCCTCCTTGCCTCTGGTCTCTCTTGTGCCCAAACCCGATCTCTCCTGTGCCCTGAGCATCGACATTCCGATCTGCCGAGTTCACAACCCCTTGCCTGTTTGCTGCTCACCCAAGTCTGGCATGTTTAGTTTCCAGGGCTGGCCCTGTAACTCTGCCTGGAATACCGAGTACCCCGCTGTGGGTCTCAGCCTCAACACCAGCCACAGAGTGCGGGGGCCGGTGATGCTCACAGGGGTGTGAGTGCAGGATCAGGTGGCGGCGCCTCCTCCACTAACATGTCTTTTAGCGCCAACGTGAGACCAATTATGATAAACGCACATTTTTAGACCTAACTACAGGTGTCACTAAATCTCCAGGACCAAATGACATTGCCTAGAATTTTTAGAGGAATGCCAAGGCACAGTTACTATTCCTGACCCCCAGTACGTGGCACTGTTGGTGGCCAGAGCAGAAGGATAGTCAGTGGCCCCCACTTCTAAGGATGACTTGAGCCTGGGGGGCAGGCTGGGAGCAAGCAAATCGCAGAGGAAGGATCAACAAACATTCGCCAGGTGTTTTCACCTGCACGGTCTCATGCATCCTTTGGTGGAGTGCACAAGACCTATAGCTCTATCCCTATTTGATAGATGAGGAAACTGAGTCCCAGGAAAGTTAAGTGGCTCCCCCAAATGAATAAAAGTTCTAAACAGCAGAATTGACAGTCTTAGTTAATGGCAAAAATAATTGATTTCTCTTCAGTTGTTAATTCAACTAATATAAATTCTGCCCCGCCCCTTCCTCTGTCCACCGCCATGCCCACACGTCTGTAACCACTGTGTGCAGGGCAACAGGCCAGGGCTTTGGGGACCGGAGCATCGTCCACTGAGCCCCCACTGGGTGCCAGGCATCTGTCAGCACTGGGGTTCGAGCAGCGAGAAGGGCAGATATGAGGTCTTCTAATTCTCTAAGAACTTTTTTAAAAAGTGAGGAGGCCGAGAAAGACCCAGCAGCCTCCTTCTCAGTGAGTTGCTGTTGGACTAGGGGACTCTGTAGTCATGACTCAAGAATGAGTTCATAAAGACAGAAAACAAACTAAACATATTTTTCTGGCGTTAAGTAGTAAAACCAGTCTTGTTTTTAATGCCTACTCGTGCTGAATAAGCCATCTTTTCTCCCTTAAAATCACCTCGGACAAAGTTTACAAGTACACATCATATTCAGACCCTCTGCTAACCTTGCCTTGCGCTGCAACTGTCTTTTGAGACCACATCACAGAACTTTTGGTCCTAAGGGTAGTTTTTAAAGTACATGACCAAAGGGACCCATTGCAGCTGATCAGCTAGACATCGTTTCGTCCAGTCTCCATGATTTATTTATTCATTCATTCATTCATCCGGTTACCTGGGTGTTTCTGGTGGACGGGTTTTGTTTTCCTTAGGTCACCAGGACAGTGCCACATTCTCCTTCACTTCACATGTGTCAGCAGCTGCTCAGAATATTACAGCTAATGGTACCAAAATGTAAACTGCAAGAAAATTGATCCAAAAATGTCACTCAGTCTTTTAGATGTGGAAATAGTTACTTGGATCACTCTACTAATGTTTATATTTTAAAAATTTGATCCAACATGTTCTAAATTGAAAATCTGGAGAAATTATTTTAGAAAAGACACAATTTAGAAACTGATTAACTGTTGCTCAAAAGACTTTGGCCTGAAAAAATTGCATCCACTTAGCAGAAGGGAAAGAAATGCACAAATTTATTATTACATGGGCAAAACGAACCCAAAATGGAATTCGTTTCGATTGCCATCTACAACCAGGAGGCTCACCTCATTCCTGCTGTTGATCAATAAGCTACCGAGAGCCAACGCAGGGTGCTGTGGAGGCATCAGATTCAAGCTCGAGTGAAGATATCATTTGAAGGGGCTTCATTGTTTCAGTCTTAAGTTACTGCACTCCCCACAGTTGAACGAGATTTCAGTCATATTCTTCATCTCGGGAGAGGGGAGGGTGTTCTGTCAAGCCAGCGCCACCGCATCCTCTTTGCAGGGCTTCCTTACAGACACACCAGTGGTCAAGTAGCTTGGTTAAGGGGCTGCATTTTGAAGAGACATTGTACTGTGCTGCCCCCGGCAGCATGTCCTAACACTTCAGCGCGTTACAGAGCCATCGCTGACTTTCTCCTGGTTTCCTTACTGCCGTCCACGGGGCAGAGGGAGGAAGGCGTGGGAGAGGGTTAGAGAGCACAGGCAGAGCCAGGCGTGGCGGGCGGACCTAGTGTGATTTGCAGAAGAATGTGGAAAACAAGCACATGCTTCCGCTGTGCATGAGGGGTGAGGACCGACTGGATGGCTATTCGTGGTTCTTTCTGGGCCCTGTTTCTGATTTCTCTAGAAGGTGATAGAGTAAAAAATGACTTCAATGGTGTTATTATGTGTGTGTGTGTGTGTGTGTGTGTGTGTGTGTGTGTGTGTATACACACGTACACATGGATATAAATGTGTAGATAATATACCCCGGATGGAAAGTGTGCACCAAATTTAAAACGTAGATATTTTGGTTCTCACTAATGACTTTAAGCTGGGAGCACATTGTCCCTCTCTTCGCATGTAGGGCTGGGGAAAAGCAATCGACTGTGTATTTCTAGGTGGGTGAAGGGGGAATGGGAATAGCACGGTGCACAGTACTCACCTCGGTGAAGGTGGCCAGGCCAGCGGCTCCCCTCGTCATGAGCTGGGACAGCCGTCAGTGCTCAGAGACAATCCCGTGCTTAGAGAAGACCCCTGCCACCAAGTGGTCCAAGAGGAGCTTCAGTTAGTTTACATTCTCAGTGTTCGTGGCTAGAAGGGGTGGGGCTAAAAGAAATAGCTGAGCATAGTGATTAAGAGCGAGCGCAGGTCTGGACAATGCAATCACAAGAAAACCGATAACTTAATTCAAAAATGAGCTAAGGACCTGAATCGACATTTCTCAAATGAAGACTTATAAGTAGCCAACAACTATAGGAAAAATGCTCAACATCAGTAGTGACCAGGGAAACGCAATTCAAAACCACAATGAGATATCACCTAACACCTGTCGGGATGGCTATTTAAAAAAAAAAAAAAAAAAAGATATAACAAGTGTTGACCAGGGATGTGAAGAAACTGGAACCCTTACAGTGTTGATGGGAATGTAAATTGGGGCCACTACTACAGAAAACAGTATATAGGTTCCTCAAAAAAATTAAAAATGGAACTACCGTATGATCCAGAATCCCACTTCCAGGTATTTATCCAAAAGATTGAAATCAGGGCCTCAAAGAGATATCCGCACGCCCGTGTTTATTGCAGCATTATGCACAATAGCCAAGATGTGGAAACAACCTACGTGTCCATCAGATGAACAGACAGACGAATGGATAAAGAAAATGCGGCATGTATATCCGATGGAATGCTATTCAGCCTTAAAAAGAAATTCTGCAGTATGCAAAAAACCTCTTCTGTGAGGTATCTGAAAGAGTCAAATTCAGAGAATCAAGGAGTTAAATCTCAGAGGCCAGGGGCTGGGGAGTGGGGGATGGGGAGTCACTAATCAGTGTGTATAACTTTCAGTCAAGCAAGACGAGGAAATTCTAGAGACCTGCTATATGACATTGTGCCTGTAGTTGACAATATTGTGTTGTACACTTAAAATTTTAAGTAGATCTCACATTAAATATTCTGATCACAATAAAATAAAATTTTTAAAAATAAGTACAGCGAAGATCAAGCGTAGTCTCTCTCTCTCACACACACATTCCCCGCCCCCCCACACACACACACACACATGCACACACGCACAAATCCTAGCTCTTGGTTCAAACCTGAACTACAGTAGTTATACATCCAATAAATGTTACCTATACTTAGTAATCAGTGTCATAATAATCAAAGAGTAGTAGTTTTCACACATGGCATTGACTCTCTGTAATCAGAGTGGAAGTAGTTATGGACGCTTTACTGGTGGAGATGAGTTTTGACCCTGGTCCTGAAGGATCGAATTGACCCAGATTGGCAGAGAAATCAGAAACACAGTGCAGAAACACAGCGGCCACAGGGAAGGGTCACGGTTTGTCACTGATCCTCCAGCAGTGTTGTGTCTGTTAGGGCTGATCATTTCTTAGCTCCTTGTTTCTTTTCGTCATTTTAAAATGATGAAAATCATCTATTGCCATGACAACACGATGCAATCGTGAACTCTGGCAGCTTTGTTCTTTATTCAGAAGTGATGTTCTGTCAAGACCATTTAGGCAAATATTTCTCATTCTACTCCTCTCACTGTCTGTCCCTTCCGTTAACCAATTCATAACGGGATTGATAAGCGATCAACAATAATTAGACACTGTGGTGGAATGAATCCCAGTCAAATCGATAACATTTGAGCCTAAAGACTCAATAGTGTCAAGTAATAATGTCGAATGTGTGCTCGTTTTTAAAGTGACTCATTTAGCAGCTTCCTGTTTGTTCTCTAATCCGCATAGAGTGTCGAGGTACAGCACAGAGGTTTCTAACAATAGAAGAGATTAAAAACAGCTGTCAGATTAACTCACCATTTCCAGAGCTAACACATGTAGACCCAGAAAGGCAGGGAAAGCGGCGCTGGCCTGCGTCGTACCTGGGTGCTCATCGGGCGTAGGGCTGTCCCAGCTCCAGCAAAAGGGGTGGGACCCACGCAGCTCGTGGAGGCTTCATCCCACCCTCTTGGGTAGATGCCACGACAGGGACACGCGGGATTCCTCAGCCTCTTCAGCGCAGAGGCCCTCCACCTGGTGGGCTTCCGCCAGGTGATCGCTGAGATCTGACAGGTGGTCTAGACCGAGCTTTCAGCTGTTCTGAGACCTGCCAGGAAGCCATGCCTCCGTGACGGGGAGCTCACTGATTCATGAAGTGGCCATCGTCTGTTCAGTTAGTTCCACTTGTCAGAAAATCCTTGCTCATATTGAGCTGAAGCTTCTCCACAATTTCTAAATTTGAGTGAAGGATTCAGAGTGTGTCCAGTCTGCATTTTATTATGGCTTGGCCAAAATTAGTGTTGTGCGTGTGCTGTTTTTAATTCGCTTATTTTCTAAACTACTCAGAACCTGAGGAAGATGTGGTCAGCAGGAATTGGTTGCATCTAGGGCCACACGTCAGGGACTTATTTCCTCTCCAGATTAGGAGTAAACCAAATCCTGTTAAGTGTCTTTACTAATAAATCTTTAAGTCAGAAGAAGGGCCCTCACAGTGGCTCTTTCAATGCCACTCTCCCTGAGGGATTTCATAGCACTGGAGCTGGAGGGATGTCCGGGGAAGCACAGCGACTTCCCAGCCGGTCCGGGGGCACACTGGTATAGACAGCAGGTCCAGGGCACGTTCGGAAGCCAGCCTCAGTTCTTGATGTGACCCCCTCCGCCCCCCAGACCATGCACTTGCAACAGAACACGTCTGCGGTCTGCGAGATGACCGGACAAGCCACTGTGTGTTCATGTCAATCACGCCAAACCGGCTGTGACCGAAGCCGAGCGTGAAGGGCAGGGCAGCGCCATCTCGCCGCATCCCCTCGAGAACTGGGAGCTGCGTGGTCGTGCCTCCCAGGCCTGGCACTCCACCCTGGGACCCCTTGGTGTGGGTGCGGGAGGAGGAGAGGCGGCTTCCCTTCTGTGGCATCTTCACAGCAGACCAGGCACAGACAGAGGTCCACCCCCTGCCCAGCCCCACCCGCCACAGCAAGCAGATGCGGCTTCAGCTTCGCTGGTCTGTGTGTTTCCGAAGCAGCTCTCCTCCCTTCCAGCGCTCCCTCCTCCTGATTCCAGAGCTCTCCGCGTGTCCTGCTGCTCTTAGGTTCTTTCTCCAGATGTTAGAGCCTCAGGGGTCTTTCCTTGGTGCCCAGCTTTCCTGTCCCAAATCTCTATGCCCCCCTCCCCCCACTAATGCCGTTTGCTTTTTCGTTTCTAAATAAGCATCTGGACTTTTAAAAACTTGAGACTCAATTCACGTGCCATACAGTTCGCTCATTTAAAGTATATAATCCTGTGGGTTTTGGTATATTACATTAATTTTTTTAAATTGTGGTAAAATATATATAACACATAATTCACTGTTTATTTTTAAGCATATAATTCATTGACGTTGCGTGTGTTCACCACTATTTCCAGCACTTCTCCATCACCCCAAGCAAAGTCTGTGCCCATAAGCAGTTACTCCCTGCTCCTCCCTCCCCCAGCCCCTGGTCACCTCGAGCCTGCTCTCCGTGCGAATTTGCTTATTCTGGGTTCCTCAGGTTGGTGGAATCGTACAGTATCTGTCTTTTCGTGTCTGGCTTATTTCACTTAGCATAATATTGTGAGGGTATATCCATGCTGTAGCTTTCATCAGAACTTTTTTCGCTTTAATGGCTGAATGACATTGCGTTGTGTGGCTATACCACATTTTGTTGATCCATGCATGCGTTGACGGACACTTGGGTTATTTCCACCTCTTGGCTACTGTGAATACTGCTGCTGCGCACACTGGCGTGAGGCGTCTGTCTGCGTCACTGCGTTCCGTTCCTTTGCGTACGTCCTGGGAGCGGAATTGCTGGGTCACATGGTAACTCTCTGTTCAGCTTTTTGAGGAACAAGCGTATACATTTAAGCCGTTATAAGTGGAAAGTGTAGGTCTTTATTATTAAAATTTTATCAAAGTTAATGTGAAGAGATATAAATATATGCTCATTCCTCGCTTTCTTTTGCGTTCTTAGCAATTATCATCAGTTCAAATCATTTGACAGTTCATCGTGGAAGGCTTCGTGACATCCATTATTCTCTTTAACTCATTATTTTAAAGCTTTTACTGTTTAACTTGTCATGTTTTTATACAGTTCCCCACTGAGATTTTAATCTCCTCCCGAGCAGAAGCATGTATTGCTTTGTTCGGGAATTCCCTGTCGCACCTGGCATAGACCTCCAGGGTACCTAACTGATGAGTCTCAGTTTCTTTCATATCAATCTTCTACTTTATCCATAGACTGGGAACTTTTCCAGCAAGTCTGTGCCTTATTATAATTTACTTTGCCTGGGTACATATTTTGCAGTTTAACATGTTTTCACATGTTAAAGAAGGTACCACACAACTAATAGTAATAATAATGATAGCAGCTAATTTTTATAGAATGCTTAGTATATGGTATGCACTTTTCATGTATTTTCTCCTTTAATTCTCAAAACAGATGTGAAATAGCCACTATTCACATTTTACTGATAAGGAGACTGAATCACTCAGGTTGAGTAGTTGCCCAAGGCCATGTCCAAGGCCACACCACCCACTAGTGCTGACATGGCCATCTGGCTGCAGGGACCGTGTTCTTATCCACAGACACAGTTAGGGAGGAACCCTTCTCCCCTGAACCAGAGACGACAGAATGTGCAGCCACCAGATGGTTATCCAGTCCAGGTGCCAGTACTGTCGGGAGCGGGGGCCAGACCTGTGGGCTCCCCGCCCAGCGCCTCCAACCTTTCTGTGGGTTAGCAGGCCTGCTGTCCTTCCACTCACCATCTGCCTGGCCGCCTGGGGCACCTGAGTTTGCCCACTTTTCTGCTGCCCTTAGGGGGCAGAGAACAACCTTGGAAAGAACCCGGCCTGTGACTGGCCTTGTGACCTTAGCCGAGACACCTCGGAGCTTTTGGCATCCCGTTAGCCCTCTATAAATACCAACTTTTCTTAGCAACTTAGTTGGAAACTGACCCATCTTACTTAGGCAATCAATATTGCTTAAAAATAGATGGTCAATATACAAAAATAGGTGAAAGTCCATTTTTAAAGCCTTCACAGTAAATAACAAATTTCGTATTTATCATCTCGCCTGCCTCTCGCTGAGCTCGGAGGCACTCAGAATTGGTTCCCAAAGTAACCACATAAACACAAATATCTCCAGGGAAAAAACAGCCTGGTCAAGAGCCATCGAAGCTGGTTCCTCCCCATCGGCGTGTTAAGTGGCAGGCATAGGATGAAGGGCAGGGGTCGAGAGCCACTCCCTCGTAGGCATCCTCCCGGCAGACGCCCCCTGACCTCACTGCCATTCAGCGCTGTCTCCTCCCTGTTCCAAGTGCCAAGCCACCCCTGAGAAGGGGACTCAGAGGTGCTGGGGGGCCTGCAGCACCTCACATCCCACGTAGCACCCTCACAGCAGAGAGATGGCCGGGTGTCAAGTCCAGCTCCGATTTCCCTTCCTCAGCGCGTCTGAACTGTGTTGTGGGCTCCGCATCCTCGGAGCCTCGCCTCTCCCACCCGTCCCTGCACCCCGGTGTCTCTCAGGGGCTCCATCCCTGCGCCTCAGTTCACTGGATCCCCCAGCCCCAGCCTAAGTGCGTGCTGACCCCGTCCCAGAGGTGGCATTCTCAGACCGGGCCCTCGGCTGGCCCGGGTCTTGCCTGGCTCTCTCTGTTCACTCGCATGACCCCTTCTGGTGGCGCAGAGGGCATCGCCATGCCATGCTGGGTGGCTGGGGCCTCTCCCACTCAGTTCCACGGATCAGGGAGAGCCCAGGCCCACCCGGAAGCTTCCCACTCCCCGGTTTCCAGAAGCACCTGTGGGCCCAGCGCCAGCCCTTTCTCAAGTCTTCGTGTGTCCCCCTGCACCTGTTAGACAGGTGACAGTCGCGTTAGGGTTATGGAGTGAGCGCCGCAGTCACACTGCTGCCCCTCGTGCTCCACCTCCTTCCCTCCCCCAGGGGACCGAAAGCGGCTTTTCGGTTCCAGTGTCTCCCTCTGTTT
Source organism: Rousettus aegyptiacus (assembly GCF_014176215.1). Lineage (NCBI taxonomy): Eukaryota > Metazoa > Chordata > Mammalia > Chiroptera > Pteropodidae > Rousettus > Rousettus aegyptiacus. The sequence continues at coordinate 55,606,594 of NW_023416288.1, forward strand.
GCAGCACTGTCTCCAAGCAGAGGAAAAACGTCATCAGCTGCGTCACGGTCCATGACTCTCCCTACTCCGACTCCTCCAGCAACACCAGCCCCTACTCCGTGCAGCACCGCGCCGGGCACAACGCCAGCACCTTTGACACCAAGGGGAGCCTGGAGAATCACTGCACCGGGAACCCCCGAACCATCATCGTGCCACCCCTGAAAACCCAGGCCAGCGAAGTGTTGGTGGAGTGTGACAGCCTGGTGCCAGGTAATCTGGGGCCTGCTGGAGGCTGGGTCTCTGTTTTCTGCCACGAGCAGTTTTGTGACGTGAGCGCCGGCCGATGCGGAGCCGCGGTAGGATTCTGCTCAGCATCACTTATGAGCAGCATTTTCGGTGTTTGATTCTGTAATTGCTGCCTCGCTGGCTTTGCAGTGGCTCTCCCTCCGACTTGGTTGATGAATATACCATAAAAGCTGCCTCGGTCCTTATCCAGCAATCTGGAATGACACCCACTGTGGGGAGTCGCTGACCGACTTCCGGCGTCACTCCCTCCGAGAGGCCCGGTGCTGGGGACCGCGGTGTGGGAAAAACCTCTCTGAGGCTTGGTCCCTGAGGGTGAAACAGGCTCTTCTCGCTTCTCCATGGACGTCAGGTGGGAGGATGGGCTATGGCAGGGGCGCTTCTCCCCCACACGCTGCTCGATTGAAAGGACCCCTTCCATCCCGTGAAGCTTGTCCTGGAAGAAAGGGGTTTAACCTCCTCCAGACAGCTAGCGCCTCACCCCAGATCTAGTAGCATCTCTGCAGCAGCTCCCTTGCTCAGGCTCACCGGTGGGGGAATCCGGGGACCAACCCAGAAGAAATCTGCACGTCCTGCTTTTCTGCCACAGACCGTCACCATCCAGGCCAGTCAGTGCCCTCGCGATAGCACCATTTAGGGGAAAGGGGATACAGAGCGCCGGACGATTTTGTTTAGATGTGACAAGCTATCATTCATTAGCTGTTATGCACTCACCCCATCTGTCCCCTGAGGGTGCTCCAGGGGACCTCGGAACCTTCCTGGGGTGGGTGCCATGGGTAAGGCCCACTCGCCCTAGGCAAGTTAAGCACTGCCCCAAGGGCGACCTGAGGGTGGGGGATGCAGTTCAGGATAGGGTCTTTGGGGACTTGCCCAGCCCAGTGCCATAGACCATTCCACATGGTATGGCCTTGAGGACTTCTCTCTCCCAGAACCCTCTGTGTCTACCCAGGCAAGGACGATAGTGGACACCTTGGCAGGAAGCCGCCCTGTCCAGCAGTGACCAAAGGACCCTTTAGCAAACCCAGGAGTTCACCCAGGAGAGGGCTCCTCAGAGAAGGGGCCCTCGGTACTGCTGCTCAGATATCCCTCAAATTGTTTAAAACTATATCCGCCACACAGCTTTACGCTGAAGTATTTGCAAAGGACCTAATTCCTGTCATGTCATATATTGTTTCATTATTTAAGTGCTTGAAATACGTTTGTCAAAACCTTGAAACTACAGATTCAGCCCATTTAATACTTGGAAAAGCTGCCTCATGCCTAACGAGCAGTCACCCTGGCTGTCAACCCAGGTGGCCAAAGCCGGCTTCACCTCTGACAGAAAATGTCTTCCCTGCAACAGCCACCTGCTCCCACCTCCTGCTGAGTTTTATCTCATGAGTGGACGGGTAGGACAGGGCATCCGCAAAGAGTTCGCAGCCTGGGTAAAATGAGCCCGGATGGCCTTCCCTGTTTCTTACCTAAAAGGCGGCTTGGCTTTGCTCCCGAGGCTCTGTCCCTCAGGAGCTGTTCATTCCAGAAGTATTCCATTGGGGCCCCCTTAGTCTCACCCTGGGGTCCCTGCCCTGCATTAACATCCAGGACAGTGAGATCCAGGATGCGGTGCAGGTGCCTCTCTGGAAGGTGACAAAATGGTGGCAAGAGTTGCGGAAACCGTAAGGCCGCCTAGTCCGACCCCAGGAGAGCGCCAGCTTCGCCCAGCGCAATGCAGCCACTTTCTGTCCTCGGAAACCACAGAGGTGCCTGGTGGCCCTGCCTCTCCTGGGAAGCTTGTTAAGAATGCAGATTCCCAGGTACCCCTCAGGACTCTTGATTCAGTGGATGGGGAGGGAGGGCCACCTGGTGCCCACGCACGGTCAGATTTGGGGGCCTCTGTTAGGACCCACTGTCCCCCTCCCCAGTGAGGCACCTCTCCCTTGTGGGGGGCTGTTATCTGGGGGTCAGGGAAGCTCCTCTGACTTAAGCAGGCCACCCGATCTGTCCCCAGGTTTCCAGTTTCCCCTCACCCTTCGTATGAGGCTGAGGCCTCTAAAGCCTAGTTCTCTCCATCAACCCCTAATCAGCATTTTGCTGCTGGGCAGCACGAGGAGCAAACTATCCTGACGCCTCTGCCCGTCCTTGCCAGCTCTCCCTGAGTGTTGTGTGGCTCTTCTCTTGAACACCCCTCCTCTGGGCAGCTCCCTCAAACGTGGACAGTCTTAGAGTCCCCCAGGAAGTCTGCAGAGGACAACGCACGTTTCGGCAGGCGACCGGATTCCCTGTGCCAGAGGCCTTCTTCGTATTGACTATGTGTGGTTTCATCTTGGTTTTCATTCATCTGTACCAGACAAAGCCTCAGGAGAGAAATGTTTGATTTCTAGAGAGACCCTGAGAGATCATAGCACTCGATTCTGCCTCAGCCTACACCCGCATATGACAGTCCCCTGACTTACCCCCCTCAAGACACGGGTCCCACTCTGCCGGGAGCCAGTATTCATCATTCACTGACACCGAAATTGACTAAACTGCTTTATTTAATATAAGCTCATTACCCTATTCGTTTTATTCCGGTTGTTTGTTCCTCCAAGACGTGTGTGGTCTTTTTTTTTTTCCTCCAAGATGCAGTTGTCTATATCTCTGTCTCTCTCTCTCGGTGGGTAGCCCCAGCTGCAGCCCTGGGTGGGGCGCTGTGGAGCTGCAGAGAGCTCTTCCCCTTTCCCCGCTGGGCCCTCCCCAGGCCTTTCGGTATCACCACATCGTAATTCTAAAGTCCAGCAGGTTTGCTGCCAACCAGTGGAACATTCCAGAGCCCAGCGGCCAGTCCAGAGTCAAGGCAGCATCCTGACTGGGTCTGGGGGAGCCGGGGCTGGTTTGCGGTTGGCCACCACAGGAAGGACAAGGCCAGCGTTGCCCCCGAGGGGGTCAGCGCCTTCCGGGTAGCTGAGGACCTGTGACCCATCTGTGACCTGTTTCTCCTCCCACACAGTCAACACCAGTCATCACTCGTCCTCCTACAAGTCCAAGTCCTCCAGCAACGTGACCTCCACCAGCGGCCACTCTTCAGGGAGCTCGTCCGGAGCCGCCGGCTACCGGCAGCAGCGGCCGGGGCCTCATTTCCAGCAGCAGCAGCCCCTCAACCTCAGCCAGGTAAGCCCTGCCGACGGCAGGCTCAGCTTCAGAGAGGGTCACCGTGGCAGAACCCCCGGTGGTAACAGGAAGTACCCTTAGCGACCTCTGGCGTTTTCTATCACGGGATCGCGGAGAGCCGGCCCAAAGCAGAGTGACTGTCTGGCATCACAAAGTGCTAAGTGACACGGTGCCAGAGATTTAAAAAAAATAGAATGGCCAGGGACACTAGGGACAGACCCGTGGCCCCACAGGCAGGCCTGCCGAGTCCTCTGAGCGAAGGAGGCCCACACAGAGGACGGAGTCAGAGGGTTCAGAGAAGGCAGTGGCGTTTGGGGGGGTGGGTGCGAGGGGACGAAGCAGGGTCTCTGCGGGCAGGGCTGGATCAACTCAGGTCCGAATGGCAAGGTAGACTCGGGCCTGTTTCCTCAGAAGCCTCCCAGAGGTGCAGTAAATGGGGAGTTCGTGCTCAGAAACCCCTCCTGCGACGTGTTGCACCTGGCTCATAAACCGAGGCTGCATCTCTGTGTCAGTGACTTAAAGTCCTCAGGGACGCGGGCTGGTGCGTCCGTACCTGTCTAACTTCAAACAGCAAAGTTTCTGAGGGCCTTGATTTTAGAGAACAAGATTTCACGCTGAGAGAGAAGCCAGTCATTACTGAAAGAGGGGTCCTGTGCCACTCGACAGCTGTAGTGCGTCCCCGGGAGACACACGGTCTCCTGCTGGCTCTGCGGCTGGCTCTGTGGGTGTGTTGTCCAGCCTGAGGGGTGCTGGGCCTGTGCACGGTGCTCCTTTCTCAGCCAAAGCACTACTAGGGAGGCATCTTCTGTCACTCGCATGCTTCTGGCCTCCTCCCCTTCTCCTCCCCGTCCCCACACCTCGCCTCCCCCTCCTCCCCCTCCTCCCTCTTCTCCCTCTACATCACCTCACCCTCCTCCCCTCCTCACACCTCCCCTCCCCCTCCTGCCCTCCTCCTCTTCTGCACACCCCTCCTTACCCTCCTCACTCTCCCCCTCCTTACCCTCCTCCCCTCCTCCCTTCCCCCCACCCCACAGCTCTCCTCCCCTCCTCCCCACACCTCGCCTCCCCCTCCTCCCCCTCCTCCCCCTCCTCCCCCTCCTCCCCCTCCTCCCCCGGGCATCCAGCCCCCAGTGCAGCCCTCTCCTGGTGCTTCTCCTTCTCCAGGCTCAGCAGCACATCACCGCGGACCGCGCCGGGAGCCACCGACGGCAGCAGGCCTACATCACGCCCACCATGGCCCAGGCTCCGTACTCCTTCCCGCACAACAGCCCCAGCCACGGCACTGTGCACCCCCACCTGGCCGCCGCTGCCGCCGCCGCCCACCTCCCCACCCAGCCCCACCTCTACACCTACACAGCGCCCGCAGCCCTGGGCTCCACCGGCACCGTGGCCCACCTGGTGGCCTCCCAGGGCTCGGCACGTCACACCGTGCAGCACACTGCCTACCCGGCCAGCATCGTCCACCAGGTGCCCGTGAGCATGGGCCCCAGGGTGCTGCCCTCGCCCACCATCCACCCGAGTCAGTATCCGGCCCAGTTTGCCCACCAGACCTACATCAGCGCCTCTCCGGCCTCCACCGTCTACACTGGATATCCACTGAGCCCCGCCAAGGTCAACCAGTACCCTTACATATAAACACTGGAGGGGAGGGGCGGGAGGGACGGGCTGCGGGACAGGGAGAGGAGGAGGGACCTCGGTGGGAGCTGGGCTTTTTATACTGAAGATGCCGCACAGAAACAATGCAAACGGGGCAGGGGAGGGGCCGAGCCACAAACGAAACTTGAACTAGGAAGTGGGAGGACTTAGAGGGGAGAAGAGGACATTTTAAAAATGAAGGGATTCAGGAGGGGGGAATCTATGCTTTTTATTTTAAAAAAGAAAAAGAAAAAAAAAGAAAACGGCAGTAACAAAAAAAAAAAAAAAAAAAACAGTTCATGAACCCATTCTGCACCAAATGGGGAAGGAGAAGAAGAACGTGATGGAAGATTCTGGAAGTGGGGGGCCCCAGTTTTTGAAGAACTTTATGAACTTTTCAAAAGATTATTTTCATATGGCAGCAAGTGACATTTAAGAATTTGCTGTCAGGGGACACCTGCTGTGGAAATCCAATAGATTTTTAATTATTGAACATGAAAATTAGGGATTTTTCCAGAACTCTAAAGGGTCAGCAGCCCTCTGGAAGTTCAGGCTGTGACCTGGGGAGGCTGATATTTTGGGAGTGGTCTGGGGTTGGCAAAGCCCAGTTCTGGCTCACTCGTCAGGACCGATGGGGGGTGGCCAGGCTGAAGGAAGACCCCTGCCCCCAGGAGAGGGCACATTTTCCCTTTCTGAGCACTCTGGATAAATCCCTAAGCAATGTTACTCCTCAGATGTCATTAATAATGTGTGTTGCAAACTTTAGGGTTTTTTTTTTTTCTTTTCTGAAGATTTATTTTCTCTTCGAATCAGTCCCTAGTCACATAGCGTAGGGCAGCAGTCGCCGACACCCTAGTGGAATGTAGCACTCTACACCCTTGTTTTCTGCTTTGTGTTCAACTCCAATGATACCAATAGACTATTCCTCAGTGTAATTGCACAAAAAAAAAAAAAAAGCGATATAGCATAGGCATGTAACCAATGTGGTGGTCCAGGCGTGTGAGCGAGAGCGAGCGTGAGCGAGCACGTGTGGGTGCGAGCGCGGCCGCCGCCCTTCCCGCGCGTCCCCGGGCCCGCGGCCGTCGCGGCCCGCGCCGTCTCGACGTGACGTCATTCCGTCCTAGTGCCTTACCGACGACAGACGCGTGAGGGCGCGTCCGAGGAGCTGGCGGAGGCGAGTCGGAGCGTCGCAGCGCGTCTTTGCCGCTGTCGCAGCGTTTCACTCTGGTCTTTCCTTTTTTCTTTTCTTTTTTTTTTTTAATTTTTAATTTTATTTCAATATCAGTTGTCTTTCTCGGGCTGTTTACTCGCAGAGGGGTGCCAGGGCACTGGCAGGGCTGGGAGGGCCCGCCGATGTTGAGCAGTGACGGTGTTAGTTGACTTTGATACGGAGGCAGAGCAAGAAAGACTTGCCACCCCGTGCCCTCACCCCACTCCGCCCTTGGTGGGACCGGAGGTCCCCTCCGTTGTTGCCAGGCTGCTGCCTCCTTCTTGAGGTGGCAGGGACAGAGGAGAGGCGGCCCCCTTCAGCCTCCAGGCCCGGCGCGCCCTGCCTGTGGCCGTCCGCGGGCTGGAGCGAAGGCGCGGGCCCCAGCCCGAGTTCTCAGATGCCCCGCCGCCCGAGTTCTCAGATGCCCCGCCGGCTCCTCTGGCTGCCCGGCTGCGTTTTGCTCTGTCTCGCCGGACACACCCGTCTGTAAACAGCCGTCACTCCGTTCGCTGCTGAGTCTTCCCTCCCGTGACCCAGGTCACCCCACGACAGACGGTCTTGCTTTTTGAGGGCTCTGGCGGGCAGAAGGTGGGCGGGACCTTTGCGAGGGTGACCGGGGCTCTCACACTGCACCTTGGAAAACACTCCCGCTGCCAGTTATGTTCCCAAAGAAATGAGCCCTTCGCCCTCTTGCACCTTTGATACGTTCTGGAAGTTTCCTCAGGCTTTGAACCTGCTGGGGGTGGGGTTCACAGCAAGTTACACTTACACACGTGAAGGGTGGGAGACTCTGACCATAGGCCTTCAAAAGGTGGTCCTGCTTGTCTGACTCTCGATGATGGGTTAAAGCCAAGTGTCCAAGGTGCAACGAGGGGTCCCCAGTTTCGGCAGTCTGTCCCCATCTTCCGCCCCCCTTCCTCACTCTGCAGCCCCCCTTAACGATCTACTGTGAAAGGTGTTTTTATAGTGGTATCTGACCTAATTGAATGAGGAAGCCAAACCGTTTCCTTAGTTCTTAGCTGTGAAATGTGAAATAACTCTGGAAATGTCCCTTCCCCGACCGTAAGTTCTACTTACCTTACAAAAAAATCGGTCCCCAAACTGGAACCAGCTCAGTCTAGGCCTTAGGCTGGAAGGAAGGACACCGTGACCCACTAAAGGCGGGACACACCTGGGCACCCGCAGGACGAGACGCTCCTCCTGTGGCCACGATCCATGGTCTCTCTCCAGGAGTGGGCAAGGGCCGTCGTTCTGACTGTGGGAACATGGCCAGGTCAGAGAGGGCGGGGGAGCCAGAGCCCCTCCCCGCCAGGCCACGCCAGCCTGGACAGCCCCCTGTTCCCCGCCGTTGCGCAGCAGGTGGCAGCAGAGCCCAGCAGGTGTCCCGCCCAGTTCCGCAGGTCTCGGCTGAGGCCCAGCCTCCATTTGCCTTACTGGGTAGCATCCCGGATCCCCCTGCACAGTTCACTTCCAGCCCTTTCTACATCTGATCTTTTTACAGGAAGAGACAACACAACCTTCCATTTTAAAGAAAATGATTTCGTCTACTAAGTTGAAAGTCTGACTCTTTCACCAGACATTTTTTCCTTTTCTTCCAGATCAGGAATGAAAGTTCCGTGCTGCTCATAAAGTTAATATTATTGTACTAATTATTTTGGTTATTGCCATTGTAATTATTATCATTGTTATCATCATGTTGATATTTTAGTTGGGGTTTGAAATGCACACTTATTCCATGTATCTTTGTGTTTTCTCTTTAATATTTAAACTTATTATATCTGTGAGTATGTGAGTAGACAGGAGGGACATACAGATGTCCAGTTTTGTCAGACAGAAAAAAAAAAGAAGGAAAGACCAGGAATTAGGAAAATTCTGTCATCTCTGTTCCACAAAGAGCTGTCAAAAAGATTCACCACAGAACAGAAGTTTGGAGAATCGAGGCCTTTTCCTGTACAGGCCAGATCGGGCCCTTGACAACACGGTCCCCATCAGTATTATATGTTTCTAGACTCGTGTCCTAGGAGGAGGTCTGAGGAAGCATCTCATGGGCTGAACCCCCGGCCGTGGCTTTCTCCCTCATTTCCTGTGCTCTCCTTGCTTCTGAAGTCTGCTAGCTAGACCCTTGGCCTGCCTCACATCTGCTATTTACCTGTAAAGCAACAAACAAACAAACAAAAAGCCCCTCCGCCCAGAGCTGACCCAGCCCCTTTCCCAAACACAGAGGCGGTTTGGCCCCTCCTTGAAGCCACCTGGTGTAATGAGCCGATGTGAGGGTGCCAGGCAGGTGCCGCCTTCCCCTGGGAAACCTCAGCCTCGCTTCTGCACTGCTAACCGCACTGCCTGCTCCTTCAGTCCCCCCCCCCCCGCCCCCGCATACCCCCAGCATCTCAGCACGCAGCTCTAGGGACGTGTCCCGGGAGTCCGAGAAAGATGGAGGATGGTAGGAGGCCGGAGGACATTGACAAAGCCTAGAGGAACCCCAGACACTGTGCCCCCCCTGAAATCGTTGGCCAGCGTGGGCACAGCAGGACCTCGTGGCCATTCCCCTGGTCCCCAGCTGCACCCCTCAGTCCGTGGTAGGCTTTTTAAATCAGTTTGAGGTGTCTGCACACCACCCACCAAACCCAGAGGCTACAGGCCCAGTGAGGAAAGGATCGAAGTGACCGGCTTTGCTCACAGAGCGATGTGTCCAGCAGTGTCCAGTCCCACAGACACTCAGCAAACATTAGTGCACATGCCCCACGCCCGGTCCCCACCTGCCTTCCTCTTACAGCCCCAAGCACAGGGCTGTGGCATCAGCCCCCAGCGGGAGAGGCCAGCCTCTGCGTGTGCTCGCCTGCGCTTGCTGGAAGCTCCCATCCCATCCCCCAACTCTGAGTCACCCTGGCATGTAGGATGAATAAAAGGCTGCCCGTCCCTAGGACCAAGTTCTCCAGTAGAGGGATGCGAACCTAGTCCTTCTATAGATCTCAGGTGACCCAGAGCAGCAGTTGTTCTTTAATTAGCTCTTTACTGAAGAAACACCATTAGAGGAAGAGGGGAAGAAGTAAAAGAAAAAAAAAGGAGCAGGCCCAGGAGAACCGTGCCGTTGGGGCCTGGGAAGCACAGGTCCCTGTGCGTCTGCTCAGCGGGTCCTTGCTGCCCCATCTGGGTGTTTGCGCCCGTGTCTCTGCGCTCGGGGCCTCTTTCATGATGTTCTAGCTGTTTCCGAGGGGAGGGGCGAGCAGGCGGCCGGAGGTGGGAGGCTGAGGCTTGACGCCAGGTACTGCTGTGAGGTGGAGCATGTGGCCGATGGAATTCAGAAGGAAGCGAAGGGTTGGGGCAAAGCGACGGTTGTCTCTGGACTGGACTCGCATTCTGGCTTCCTGGCGGCTGAGTGGCTCGCAGGCTGTGGGAGCCGGCGGGCCTCGTCCCCTCCACCCTGGAACACTCAACCCGCCCAGACACCAGAGTGCTGGATGTAAGGAAGGGAAGGTGACGTTAGCGCCGGTACTGACGGGCTAATTTCCCTCGACCAGACCTTGGGAATTGCAAACACTCATTTCTGAACAAGCTTGCAGTGGAGGATTCGGGGTGTGAGTGTGAGTGAGTGGAGCAGACTTTCTTGGAAACTGGAGGAAGGAGATGAGGCGGCTCACGGAGCCGTCGGTGAAGGGCTGTGGTTGATGACATGAGCCGCATCCGCGGGCTGGCCCCAGCTGTCATCCGGATTCACTGCCTGATCCTGGGGCTCAGGTGGGCTGTGGGGCTCTTGCTGGCCTGCCTGGTTACTGCTAGGACAGGAAACAGAAGGAAATCACCAGGTGCCCGCAAGTAGCAGAGAGAATTCAACAGAGAGGCAAGGATTCCTTCCGCAAGCCTCGCCTGGGACCTCCCGACGCCAGCGTCAGCACGCTCGCCACAGAACATCCCAGCCCTGCTGACTTTGCATGCTTCTCGCCCTGTCTGTGTGGTTTCTTTCTGGCGGGTCGTACAGATTTCAGACGGGGAACCCTCAAAAGTGAGCAGGCCAGAGATGTCTGTACCAAATCAGAAAGGAAGGTGAAACTGTTCCTTTCTTTAGCCAAAGAACCCTTCTCAAAGACACCTCCAAATATGGACAAAACGGCATTCCTCTCTTTCCTTTCTGGGCAATAATGACATCGTTAGTGATCAATTCCATTTGTCTTTCTCTTTCGTCTTTATCCTAACTTCTGGTTTTTTGGGATTCTTTGTTTTGTTTTGTTTTTTGCATTTATTTCGAAACTGTACTTATCTTTCGAGAGAAGTGGAGACAAGTCACGCTAACACTGCTGCTTTCAGACTCGGAGGCACCGCACGAATCCGTGAGCTTAGCCAACCCCGTGTTCCCCGTGTGGGACCAGAGCTGACCTCCTGCTGGGAAGTTCAGCTGCGCTGGGGTGAGATGCACGCTGGGGCTGGCTGGGCTCGGGGTGTCAGTACTTTTCCACTTTGAATCTGCACAGACCAGACTCTGTGAAATCTCGGCTGGGCTACTTAGAGAATCAAACATGGTGAAATGACATTTAAATGCAATGGAACCCTTTCGGCGGCTCTGGTCCCACTGCTCAGCAGAGTAACCCAACGCGGCAGAGGCTTCTCGCACTCTTGCAGCTTCCAGAAGCTCAGGAGAGCCAGACCCAGGCGAGCCCTGCTCCTCAGACTCCGTGGGTGTTTGCAGAGAGGTGACCTCCAGCAGGGCACACTTTCTCAGAATACCGGTAGCAGAGGGATCTTGCCAAGGCCCCCAGCCCGACGCCCTCGGGCCTTTGAGAGCATCCAATCTCAGACCCTGCGTTAGGACGTTACGTTGACGGTCTCTTATGTGTCATGTGTCAAGACTCGCAATGTCCCTAGTAAGTGATAGCCAGCATTCGCTGAATGTTTTCACTCCGCCAGGCCCCACGCCAAGCCCGATGTGAGGGCGGCCTCACAGTCTCCCCATTTGCAACACCCCCACTTCCTGACAAGGAAGCTGACACTTAAAAGTAGCATGTGTATAAGGAAAGAGTACAACGGCAGTCCAAAATCTCCACGTTTCTAGTGACATTTTTGTTAATGAAGCCTTTACTGAGATATGATTTTGTTTCTCTTTTTTAATTAACAGCAACACACGGCCTCATAGTTCTGAAGAACCGTGTAACGGTATTCCCATCGACTGTGTGCCAAACACTGTGCTAAAAATTGCTCACTGGCGATTTTGTTTAATTTACTCTTCATCATAACCCTATGAAATCAGCAATATCAGTCTCTACAGACGAGGAGGCTGGCACGGAGGGCTGGGAACCCAGCCAAGTTCAGACAGCTAGTCAGGGGGCCAGGCTTTCAACCCAGGCCTGCCCGGAACTGAGCTCACAGCTGTAGCCTCGGCCTCTCCCGTGTGTAAGTGCAGAGAAGGGCCCCAGAGGGACAAAGGGATGTCGCCCGGCACCATCCCTGCCCACTCGTGGAACGCAGTAGGTCTGCTTGGAGAGCGCGTCCTGAGGTAGATGCACGCAGGAGGGGCAGCATTAGTTTGACTTTGAGAAAAAATCGTAGGAGAGTTTCTTTTGATTCGTGGTAGAATTCATTTTAGATTCCAGTGTACCAGCTAGCTTTAGTCGTGCTGCTACAACAGACTCCTCGGAGAGTGAAGAAAAAAACTGTTCTTTGCTTCTTTAAAAAAAATAATAATAATTTTTTTCTTGCTTATAGTTACTTCTAGAAAGGCAATACTAAAGGTATATATTTTTTTCAAAATGCTATTTTTTACTGCACTGATTAAATATGACAACTCTGGTCTCTGTAATCGATCCACTGTTCAGCTCTGGGTAGAACCAGATGCGGGATGATTCACACCAAATTTGTAAATACCGTGTGTGGGTCTGGTGTCCAGGAACTTTTTCCTTTGTGTAAAAAAAAAAGAAGAAGAAGAAGAAGAAAAAGAAAGAAGAAGAAGGAGAAAGACAAGATGACTTTTAGAAAGGGAAACAAAAGTGATTTTTCTTTGAGATAGCCTTCTCAAAGAAATGGGAAGCAAGGTTGTATAAACTGAAGAAAACCAGCTGACCCCGAGGACATAGGAAGGTGAGTCTCTTGCCCAAGTAGGAGATTAATTGTGATACAGAAGCATTTTTATCTCAGTTGAAAGGTGACAGAATTTAGAAATGCTTTAGAACTTTTTTAATTTTTTAGAAAAACTCTTTATTTGCTATGAAACATCTCCTCAGTTGTTTTGGGTGGGTTTTTTGGTTCCTTTTTTATTTTAAAAATCTCTTTATTGACTGGCTCTAGGCTTGTTTGCCTAAATTCTTAGGTAGTTTACACAAGTTTTAGGATCTTCTAGAACTTTAACTCCATTGGAAGCAAACCCAACTAATCAGAATTTGAGATCCTGGTTGGTTTCAATAGGTGTTCTGGAATTCTGACAGAGCTCCTAAAGATTTTTTTAAAGAAGGTTTTAGATACATTATCTTACACAAACTGTGACCTAATGGCAATAATTACCTCAAATGTGGGCATTCATCCTGGTTTTAGCCTTTTTTGAAATCATGTAGCCAGTTTGATCTTGGGGTCGAAAAGACTATGAACTCTCTGTGTGGGCTGAAAATGATTAATGCACACACCCCGGTCTTTGTTGCTTAAGTGAATTTTGAAATCGCTGATCCTTACAACAGAAATTAAACCAAGGAAGAGAGTATTCTTGTGTGTTGTAATCCAATGTGATATCCCGATGCCCATGTCAAGTATATATGTTTTTAGCTACTGTAAAATGCTGTTAGCCTTCTCAGATATCAAAAGAATCACACTTTCAGTGCATTGACTAAATAATTGACTGGATACTTAAGCATATTTCTGGCTACATTTTATAGTTAAAGTGTTTTATAGTTTACATTCAAACTGGTACTTTTTAACAAAAATTTCTGTTTATAACTGACATCTTCAAACCCCAGCGATGGCTTCTTTAGTTGGAGGCCACTTCCCCCCAAGGCAGGTGTGTTCCACCCACTGTGTTGTGCTGTGTAGCCCGACACAAGCATTTCCCTCCATGTCATGGTCCCCACGTGAACGTGAGAGAACGTGAGAGGGTTTCCGGGTTACGTCTGCAGCCCGGGCCGGACGCGAAGCCCTCGGGCCACGTTGCATCAACACTCGTCTTTGAGGCCGTCTCTTTGATAGCTTGTAAGAGGAAGAGAGAACAGATACCTGGTTCATTGATTTTGTCTTGTTTTGAATGTTTAACTTATTGACTGATCCACTGACTTCCGATCACTAGGCAGTAGGAGACACTGGGATTCAGGTGGCCCCGAGGGTACAGCTGCTGTTTCTGGGCCCCCTGGCGATTTTTAGGTCGGTGTTTTGCAGGGGAGAGTCACACATCCCTATACCCACAGTCACTGGCTGAGTTTTTCAATATATCTGCTGTCATTTATTCTTTTTCTCCTTTAAAACAAAATAAATGCAAAAGGATGTTTACTTTCTACTCTGTGTCAAACCTGCATTTGAAGCCTTGGTCAGTGGGACGGGGGCGGGGATTTGGGGAGACCTTGATGCCTAGAGGTCATAAATGTGGCTGACTGAGCAGGAAGAGGGGGGCTGGGGAACCGAGGCAGCGGGGGGTGGTGGGGAGCACTGAGACCCATCAGAGCCAAGCTCGTACTTACAAAGGCAAGAGAGACACTTCGGAGCGAGGGCCCCGGTGTCCTGCAGGAACGGACTGGAAGATGCGGGGTCCCCTAGAGTTTTGGCTCCTTTTTTGGTTTCTGTTGTGAGGAGGGTCTGCTGTGATCTAAAGGACATCCCTTTAGCAGATGAGACCTTGAAAACTGCAAAACACCTGGGCCCAGGGACCTGTTTGTGTGATGGGTTTATTGTTTTTTTTTTTTAATGCATTTGCTTTTTTCCTCTGAACTCTGTTGATAGTGTGTTTTTATTACAGTTTTTTGTTAGAAATATTACTGTAAAATATTTTTCATCTTGTCCCCCTCTTAATTATACTCCCACTTTCCTCTCATTGGTTTTCTCCTTTGCTTTCAACTAACCAAATGAATTTTATGTCATTGTCTTTGGGGCTTAACAATATTTTTAAAAATAAGGTATAAAAATTGGCTTTAAAAAAAGTAAATATATTGTATCTGAAAAAGGGCTTGGCCATTGCTCTAGTTTCCTTTCGACCAGTCTCCACGCAAATCCCCCCCATAGCTGCCGCCCCCTCTTTGTGTTGGGCCACTGTCCCCAAGGCCGCCTGGCCTCAGCCCTGCTGTCACCGCAGCCCAACACCCAGGCGCCCAGGATTCCCAGGAAGCTCTCGAGAGCCAGGAAGAAGGACCCACTCGGCCTTGTGAGTGGTGGTCTTGCCTCCCTGTTAGATATATCCGCCTGCTTGGTTAAAGGGGCAATTGACATTATTATTATTGTTATTATTATTGTTAATTTTAATAGTTTGGCTCAGGTTATAAGGCAGAACTTGGGAAGTGAGAAGTGACTTGACCACGCCCAACCTTTGTAGCTTCCTGTGACTTCTGAATGGAACCTAAAGCATCCCCCGCCCCACTCACCCCTGCTCCCTTCCAAGCAGACATCCCGGTTGGCGCTGCCTCCACGTCATGTGGCTTCCCCCCACCCTTTCCCTCCCCCCACTTATGTTACTGCTCACTTAAACTTTCTTCCGTGGCTTTTCCAGGGCACAATCACTTCGGCCCCCAAAGCATCTCCTCACCCTCTGTGTGTGCATCTGTTTAACCAAATGAAGTAGACCAGGAAGTCACAGTTTGGGGCAGCAGAATTTCTAGTTTAGTAGAGTCACTGTATAGATATAGATGTTGATATATATGTTTGTGTATATATATATCAAACCAAATTGCGGATAGGAGAAGTATAGCTTTACGGATGAGAAGGAAGAGGAGCTTTTGGAAGTCAGAGTCAGCGTCTGGCATACTAGACAGGCCGGCAGTGGCCCCAGGCTGCACATTCCGGACCCAGGCCTGAGGTGTGGCGCCAGGCCCTAGGCGGGTAGCCCCGAGGCGGCGGCCGCTGCTCCCTCTGTGTCCCCAGTGTCAAGGGCATAGATGAGTGGGGGAGGCCGTAAGTCAGAATGACTGGAATTTTCCATCCCGTTTTGCTTTGACCACATGTATTGAGCCACCACCTCTGATGATATATCACGTTTCCAAAAATGGCATCCATCAGGATGGAAAGAGAACCGATCTGTAGAAATGTTTACCTTTCAACTGCCCCTGAATTTAGGACACTCTGGATAGAAAGACTCACTCCCCAGAATGAGAACAGGGAAGAGGAGGCCTGGTGAGGCTTGGTCACCAGTCCAAGGGACGTGGCCCCCTCCCCAAGGTCATCTCGTCTCGATCTTTCTCCACCAGGTCATCTCAGCTCGATAACCCTGTGAAAGCCCCGGTCTGTTGTGTTCTTTCACTGTACGGTTTCTGTAATAAAAAGTGTTCATCCACGTTAACCTTTGTGAAAATTATTGCGTGCAACAGTATTTTCTCGTGTACCTCTTTTTCCTATGTGAATCGTCCCTCTTTTCTTCTTTATTTATAAATGTCTACTTTTTTTTTTTTAAAGACAAACCAATGTGTTGTAGACCTCTATGTAACCTACTCCTTAGTCTCATATTATAGGTATGTTATAAGAATGGATATTTTACTTGGCTTTAGAATGTTTTACAAGAAAAATAATTCTTAAACTGATCAAGTCCTTGCTACTAAAATGCTTGTGTTTTTCATCATGACGTCGTGTGCTTCTAAATTAATAATCATTTTCGTTGTAGAAAAATGGAGTGAATTTATATTAGTCTTGGAAACTAATAATAGCATTGTAAATTTATGAGATGATTTTAACAGAAAAAAAATTATAGAAGAATATAGTTATTTTAATTGTAATATTACTAACTGTAGGGTGAGAGGGGGTCCTGTCGTGGTGAACTATGTTATAGCTTGTTACTCACAGTTTCTTTTTGATCATTTTTTCGGTCTCTGAGGTGAAACGAGTTATTAATTAAAATTTGTAAACTCACATATGCATATTGTATATGTGTAGAAATGTAATCACACTTTGTCTTGGAATTACATTAAACTGTTTGGAATCACTGTACACCCGACCTGGCACATTTATTTATTCTAGAACCAGACCAGTCACAGGACTAAAGAGTGTTGCACATGAAGCTTCGGGAATCACTTAATGCATCCGGACACATTCAGAACCACGACTGCGTTGAGAACGTGCCTGGGTCACCGAGTGTGGCCTTGGAGAGGGGGCCTGGGGGCCTCAAGGGCCTTTAAGTACCAGCTCCTGCACGGCTGGGCAGGGGAGGGTCTCCTCGCTCCCCCTGCCTCTTCTGAGCCCTTTAAATCGTTTAAATCCCGTCTGTTCCAAACTCCTCTCCTGAGGCCCGAGGCCTCGCTGTCGTCCTCTGTCCTAAGACCTTTCCAGCGTTGGGCCCAGACCTGGGCGCGGCGTGCGGCCTTCCTCCGCACACAGGCCCTACCCTCGCGGGACCTCAGTGTCGGGCGGGGCCTTGGGGCCCCTCCCTCGTCTACCTCATCACGGGGGCCCTCCCGGGACTCCCCACCCGAGCCGTGAGCGCCAAACCCCATCATGGCCCCCAAGCCTCAGCTGCGCCGCCTCAAGACACGTGAACACCACATCCTCCTCTCACCGTGGCTTCCCATCATTCCGGCCTTTTCTGTAAACCATTAAAACGTACCATTTCGACCATTTTAAAGCGCGGACCTAGTGGCATTAGCACATAGTGTTGTGCGACCATCCCCACTAGCTATTTCTAGAACTTCGTTCTTCCAAGCAGAAACTGCACTCATTAAACAGCAACTCCCTGTTCTCAGCCCTTGGCGAACACCCTTCTGCTGTCTCTGAATTCGCCTGTTCCCACGGACGTGGACTCACACAATATGTGCCCTTTTTTGCCTTATTTCACTTAATGTTCTCAACATTCATCGATGTTACAGCATGCATCAGAATTCCCTCCCTTTTTAAGACTGAATATGTGTCTATACCACGTGGTGAACAGCTGTGTGCAAGGATCCGAGTCCCTGCGTTCCATTCTTTTGGGTCTATACCTAGGAGCGGAATTGCTGGATCGATCATGTAGTAATTCTTAACTTGTTGAGGAACTGCCAAACTTCTCCACAGTGGCTGCACCATTTAATGTTCCCATCAGCAAGACACAAGGGTTCCAATTTCTTCCCCCTGGCCAGTTTCCTGGGGTCTCGGGACCGCCAGCCTCCTGGCCCTCCGTTTTCTGTGCCCGCTGGTCTCACAGGCTTCCTCCCCAGCCTACACCCCAGCCACCTTCTCAGCCACACCCACTTGCTGGGTGGGTTCAGTGGTCTCTGGTTCTGCTACGTCCAAGCTCCCAGGACTGCTGGGGAAGACCTTGGACAAGCGACCCCTGGCGTCGGCTCCCTCTGTGGCTAACCGGAAACCTCACTACACTCTCCTAGCCCCCACCCCTCACTCTCACCGGAAACTCCACTCCCCACAGAAATCCGGGCATCCAGGCCATTCCAGAGCTCCCTCAACCCCTCCCCCTCCCACAAACCCGTCTGCCTCACTTTCTCGCTTCCGCCTCAGAGGAAGCAGGGCCCTGCGCCTGCCTCGTCCCTTCCTCACTCTCTAGAACTGTCTCATCGAGGCTTCCAGCCTTTTTTTTGGACCTTCATGCTTTCTTAGGTCCATGCCCTTCAAGAACCAGCCCAAGTCACGTCTCCGGAAGGCTCGCCCTCACGCTCCCGATGAGGTAGGTGACCTTCGTCTAAGGTTCTCACCCCGGCATGTGATTCTCATTATGCCACACTGTTCACATTTCTCTCCTGATTTTCCTTCCCCACAAAGCCACAGAATCCTCGCAGGTAAGGATTTCTCTCTCGTCGCCGTTTCTAAGGCCTTTATTACAATGCCAGGCACAGAGTGGGGGGTCGACAAATGTTCGGATAATTAAGCAAACCACTCAGCCCGTTTTCATCACCAAATCAACCCACCTTTCCACCGTCCAAACCCTGCCTCCCTGAATCCAGGTAATACCAATAAACCTCTAAACGCAGGCAATTCTTGAATTTGGGTTCAGTTCAACTCCACTGAAATCCAGGTTACTAAAAAATCTATGCAAATGATTGGGACTATCTTTTTTTTTTTTTAATTTAATTAGAAGTGCTCCGCCAGGGGTCACAGCCCATGGAAGTGGAGAGAGAAGCAGACGCTGTACACTGGTGGGAGGAAAGCGGGTGGCCAGGGGGACGCAGTGCAGCTGTGTGTGAGGACGCACCACCAGGGTCTCTGGAAAGTTATTTAAGTCTAAAGTGAGAAGACAAACTTAACTCCTGACAGTATGCCTCTCAAGCATAGTCAGTACCAGGGTGATAGCAAATCTTAAGTTGCCTTAGTTGCTCACTGGAACCAATGGTGAACAGGAAGTAGAATTCTAGACCTGCCATAACAAGTGCTATTTCCCGGCCAAGGACCCAACCACCAGGTGGGCCTGGAGATAGCGGGGCCACCAGATGGAGTAAGTCCAGGCCGCTGAACAACGTCGTGGTCGGATAAAACCACACTGGACAGAATAAATCTTTCCGTTATATTTAAGCCACTACAATTTGAGGATTGTTTATTATACCAATTAACCTGTCTTACTGTCATTGTCTTTAACTTTATAATGCCGGTTACAGAGGGCATAAGAGTATGCTAGCTTCTGGAACAATGCCCACATTTCAGAGGTTTAATGAAGTAAAGACCTCTTCCTGGCTCACAGCGCAGACTAATGCAGCTCAGTGACGGGGAACAGCTTTGCTCCGGCACGGGCTTCGAATGTGGAGGTTCACACAGATGTGTCTCGGGATGTGGTAGATAAGACTGCCAGGCACCAAGATTCTTCCCTTTCCTTTCCTTCCGGCACCTGGGAGGATTTCCTGGTCTCTCTGAAGTTGGGTGTCCAGTGACTTCCTTTAATAAGGAGAAGTGACATGAGACGTTTCCAGGTGGAAGTGTTCGAGAACCAGTGCACACTTCTCCATCGTCTCCCTCCCCCCTCATCATGATTGGTCAGTTTGGAGGTTTCATAGGACTGAAGCATCCTGAATACTGAGTCGATACGTGCCAGGCAGGTTTCCTGGAATGTTGTCTGAGTTGGCAGTGCGCTGTGTAGGTGCGAAGCCTCTGGGAAGATACTTTTTTTTTTTTAATGCCTATATCACCTGGTCTTCCTAGGTGGTCTCCCATCCAAGTACTAACCAGGCCCGACCCTGCTTAGCTTCTGAGATCAGACAGGATCAGGCTCGTTCAGGGTGGCATGGCCGTAGACAAGAGAAGATACATTTTGATTAAGCACTTACTATGGGCCAGGCTAAGTATGTCAAGTGTGAAATGTTTAGCACAGCACCCTAATACACTCTTAATTAGTGTTAATTGTTATCGTTACTCTAATTTTGTCTTAGACGTGTATGTATTTGTTCAAATGGATCCTGTGCTCTAGAGTCCCCAACTTTTTTGGCACCAGGGACCGGTGTTCCTATGAGAACCTAATGCCTGGTGATCTGAGGTGGAGCTGAGGCGGTGATGCTGGCGCTGGGGAGCTTCACGTTCCTGCCGCTCACCTCCTGCTGTGCGGCCCGATTCCTAACAGGCCAGGGACTGGGAGCAGTCTGCAGCCCAGGAGTTGGGGACCTCCGCTACAGGACCCTAATAGATGTCAGAAGGCGGTTGAGCATCTTGCTTATCTTTTTGTGGGCAACCGAACTGAAAGTGTGGATTTCCCGGATCAGAGACAGCATGGTATAGACAGAGCACTTGAACTAGGAGTCAAGGTTGGTTTAGCGCAACACACATTTATTGAGCACCTTCTGTACGTACCAGGCGCTAGAGAAACAAAAAAAATGTGAGCGTGAATCCCTGCCCTTAGGAGCTTGCACTTCTGTGTGGATGGCGAACAAGTAAACAGACAAAGCATGACACGTGCAATAAGAATATAAACAGGAAATAGAGTTACAAGACTTGAGTTCTAGCTCTGCCACTAGCTGTGTGACCTTGGACATGTCACTTAACCCCTCTGGGCTCCATGGATAGTGAGAATGGGGTTGATCATCTCTAACCCCAGAATTTCTAACATCTACAGTTCTCAAAATCCTGTGAGGCAGGCGAGGCAGGCGCGATTTCTCCTTCATAGCGGCAAAGCCTGGGGCCGGAGAGGTTTTGCACAGCAGCCTGGGAGAGCGAGCCCCTGACCATACTCGCGCCGGTCTCAGGGCCAGGCCTAGTGCGTGTACACTCCAGAGCTGGGATCGGACGGACGGGCACAGCCAGGCTTCCGAGATGTCCCCAGCTGGACTCCCACACTTGCAATTTGGAGCTGGCTTCAGACCGAGAAGAGGAAAGAGGGAGTCACCGCCTCTACGTCGCCCCCTCCTGCTGGAAACACGCAGCAGACAGTGGGCCTTTCTGGAAACCAGGAGTCATCTCTCACGGAGCCGCGCAGCGATACTAGCATCACGCCTGGAGATCACGGAGGCTTCGGCGGCCGGCCCCAGTCACTGAGCCCAGGTCCCACTCACAGCCATCTCCTCACCCGCGGGGCTCTGTGCATGATGCAGAGCGCATTTCGGAGGCCAAGACCGCTCTCCCTCCTCACCCCTGTACTTCCTGACCACCCGCACTGAGCCCACCCGGCGTGTACGTGCACGCTCAGGCGATGTTGCAAAGCTCATTTAATTGAAGCAACACGAAGTACAGAGTCCCTCTCTGCTGCGCCTCGAAACCCATGCCATGCCCACCGAAGCCAGAAGGACAAAGCTCTGACTACGGTGGCCACTGCTTTCTCCCACCACGGCAAACAAACGGCCAGGGGCCCTGTGGGCAATCTTACTGTCACGCACCGCAGCTTTCGAGCACGTGCTATGTGTGCCACAGAGAGGCCAGCAACACACAATCCTTGCTCTCCAGGGGTTTATAAACAGATAACAGGAGCCGTCGTCAAGTGACATGAAGAGAGAGTGGTGGATGGCGAGGTGACAGCCACGTGAGAGGCTCAGTCGTAAGTGCCAGGGTGCCGGGGGAAGGGAGAGGCCACCGAGGGCTGCCGCTGTCCTAGAAGGCATCCCAGGGAGGCTGGAGCTGGGCCCTAAAGGGAGAGAAGGACAAAAGTCATTCTTTGTATCACCTACTCTCTAAGGGTGATTCGTAGGAAAACCAATGAAGAAGATAAAAGTGTTCAGATAAAGCATCGCCCGTGGGCAGGCGGACATCCTGCCCGGAGAGGCCCCTTCTGCATCACGACACACACAGACACCCTCCCCCCGGGGAGCTGGCCTCAGAGCGGGCTTCCTGGGCTAGGGACAAGCAAGCCACACAAACGGTTCCCAAGGGCGCTGTGGGGATGGGTCTGGGTTCGAATTCGCCTCGGCCACCTCCTAGCTGTGTACTGTGGAGTAAGTCCCTTAACCTCTCTGAGCCAGTGTTCTCTTCTGTAGAAACGGGCGGATGATGCCAGCCTTGCAGGTTTGTGGGAGATTAAGCAACCGCTAGTTAACCCACTAGCATGGCACCAAACGCTACCACGCCAGTGGGTCCAGAAAAAGCGCTCCCATCACCCTCCATCTTCACAAAGAACGACATAGGGCGGCTCGGTGTGCGTGCTGCAGCCTTCCATAGGCACCCGCGGGCCCCAGCTACTGCTCCGAGGGCCGGACTGGCACTCGAGCTGCATCGCGCCAGCAGCATAGGTTCTGAGCGAAAGTTACCCAGTGCTGCCCTCGTGTGGCCACCGAGGGCCAGCCTTGCACAGACACCCGCGGGCTCCAGCGGCTGCTTCAAGGGCCGCGCTGGCGCTCGAGCTGCATCGCGCCAGCAGCATAGGCTCTGAGCGAAAGTTACCCAGTGCTGCCCTCGTGTGGCCGCCGAGAGCCAGCCTTGCACAGGCACCCGCGGGCTCCAGCGGGTGGCGCTCGGAGCTGCATCGCGCTAGCAGCATAGGCTCTGAGCGATACTTGCCCAGTGCTGCCCTCGTGTGGCCGCCGAGGGCCAGCCTTGCACAGGCACCCGCGGGCTCCAGCGGCTGCTCCGAGGGCTGGACTGGCGTTCGGAGCTGCATCGCGCCAGCAGCATAGGCTCTGAGCGAAAATTACCCAGTGCTGCCCTCGTGTGGCCGCCGAGAGCCAGCCTTGCACAGGCACCCGCAGGCTCCAGCGGCTGGCGCTCGGAGCTGCATCGCGCCAGCAGCATAGGCTCTGAGCGATACTTGCCCAGTGCTGCCCTCGTGTGGCCGTCGAGGGCCGCGCTGGCGCTCGCGCTGCATCACACCAACAGCATGGGCTCTGAGCGAAAGTTACCCAGTGCTGCCCTCGTGTGGCCACCGAGGGCCAGCCTTGCACAGACACCCGCGGGCTCCAGCGGCTGCTTCAAGGGCCGCGCTGGCGCTCGAGCTGCATCGCGCCAGCAGCATAGGCTCTGAGCGAAAGTTACCCAGTGCTGCCCTCGTGTGGCCGTCGAGGGCAGCGCTGGCGCTCGAGCTGCATCGCACCAGCAGCATGGGCTCTGAGCGAAAGTTACCCAGTGCTGCCCTCGTGTGGCCACCGAGGGCCAGCCTTGCACAGGCACCCGCGGGCTCCAGCGGCTGCTCCGAGGGCTGGACTGGCGTTCGGAGCTGCATCGCGCCAGCAGCATAGGCTCTGAGCGAAACTTACCCAGTGCTGCCCTCGTGTGGCCGTGGAGGGCCGCGCTGGCGCTCGAGCTGCATTGCACCAGCAGCATGGGCTCTGAGCGAAAGTTATCCAGTGCTGCCCTCGTGTGGCCGCCGAGGGCCAGCCTTGCACAGGCACCCGCGGGCTCCAGCGGCTGCTTCAAGGGCCGCGCTGGCGCTCGAGCTGCATTGCGCCAGCAGCATAGGCTCTGAGCGAAACTTACCCAGTGCTGCCCTCGTGTGGCCGCCGAGGGCCAGCCTTGCACAGGCACCCGCGGGCTCCAGCGGCTGGCGCTCGGAGCTGCATCGCGCTAGCAGCATAGGCTCTGAGCGATACTTGCCCAGTGCTGCCCTCGTGTGGCCGTGGAGGGCCGCGCTGGCGCTCGAGCTGCATCGCACCAGCAGCATGGGCTCTGAGCGAAAGTTACCCAGTGCTGCCCTCGTGTGGCCGCCGAGGGCCAGCCTTGCACAGGCACCCGCGGGCTCCAGCGGCTGGCGCTCAGAGCTGCATCGCGCCAGCAGCATAAGCTCTAAGCGATACTTGCCCAGTGCTGCCCTCGTGTGGCCGTCGAGGGTCAGCCTTCCACAGACACCCGCGGGCTTCAGCGGCTGGCGCTCCGAGCTGCATCGCGCCAGCAGCATAGGCTCTGAGCGAAAGTTACCCAGTGCTGCCCTCGTGTGGCCGCCGAGAGCCAGCCTTGCACAGGCACCCGCGGGCTCCAGCGGGTGGCGCTCGGAGCTGCATCGCGCTAGCAGCATAGGCTCTGAGCGAAAGTTACCCAGTGCTGCCCTCGTGTGGCCGTCGAGGGCCGCGCTGGCGCTCGAGCTGCATCACACCAGCAGCATGGGCTCTGAGCGAAAGTTACCCAGTGCTGCCCTCGTGTGGCCGCCGAGGGCCAGCCTTGCACAGGCACCCGCGGGCTCCAGCGGCTGGCGCTCGGAGCTGCATCGCGCCAGCAGCATAAGCTCTGAGCGATACTTGCCCAGTGCTGCCCTCGTGTGGCCACCGAGGGCCAGCCTTGCACAGGCACCCGCGGGCTCCAGCGGCTGTTCCGAGGGCTGGACTGGCATTCGGAGCTGCATCGCGCCAGCAGCATAGGTTCTGAGTGAAACTTACCCAGTGCTGCCCTCCTGTCGCCACCGAGTGCCAGCCTGCACTGGCACCCGCGGGTTCCAGCGGCTGCTTCGAGGGCCGCGCTGGCGCTCGAGCTGCATCGCGCCAGCAGCATGGGTTCTGAGCGAAAATTGCCCAGTGCTGCCCTCGTGTGGCCGCCGAGGGCCAGCCTTGCACAGGCACCCGCGGGCTCCAGTGGCTGGCGCTCGGAGCTGCATCGCGCCAGCAGCATAGGTTCTGAGCGAAACTTACCCAGTGCTGCCCTCCTGTGGCCGCCGAGGGCACAGCATCCAGTCCCGCAGACCGGCAAACCCAGCTCGGCCCCGCGTGGTCTGGTGGGGGCTCTTGGTGAGCTTATAACCAACCTTTTGAAGGGTTTTCTATATTTTTTAAGCCCCGTGTGCCAGCGTTTTGTTTTGTTTCTGTCTTGTGTCTCCTTCCTCGGTAAGAACCAGATTAGGAAGCTCTTGAAACATCGGCGAGAGCCGGGGTTCCTCCAGCCGTACTTCACTGGTTAGAATTGTCCTGTTTCCTTCCCCTCCCACCTCCTTGCTGGGTCCTCCTGAGCCCCCAGAGCAAGACTGAGAGCACAGCTCAGTTGCTCCCCCCGCCTTGGGACTCTGCCAGGGCAGAGTTTTGTCCCCTGTGGAGTATCACCTGCCTCCCAGCACTTCTGCTAGAATTAGATGAGGTGCCCCGTGTAAAGCAAGGTGCTAAGGCTCTTGAGCCAGGCTGTCTCTGGGCTGGGGGCGGGGCGGGGAGGGCGGGATACCTTGAGACCAGTGGCCTGTGTGTGACAGAGAGCCACAGCTGACTACCTCCTCCCTGGACTGTATTCCAGAATGTTCTGCTGCTTTCCAAACTGTTTCCTCGGTCCCTGTGAGCTCCTTGGGGGAGAAAGCTGTTGATCCCCACGCTTGGCGTGGTGTCTGGCACGTGGTAGGTGTGAATAAACGTCTGTCATGTCGAGCTGAATAGTAATGAAGGAGCCAGATGGAGCGCACCCTCCAGACATCTAAGAATAACTCGGGGGCCCTACCAAAGTGAAACTGTGCCCCGAGGCCACAGAATGTGTTTTTGTCCTTGGTTCCTACACATCGCCACCTGCCAAGCTAGACCACGTGAATCTTGGTGATGCCCCTCCCCCACCCAGAGCCGCGCCCCTCTGCCCCGAGCCATGACCGGGAACAAATAGCAGCGACATCCCTGGATGCCAGTCATCTCTTTATTCCATCAGTGACCAAGGCGACAGCACCAGATGCAGCGAGGCCTCCCTGAGGACCCCGGGAAGGGCGAGGAGGGTGGACGTGGGGAGCCAGGTGACAGGAGGCCGCCCCTCCCCCCCTCCAGCAACCAGAAGAGATCTGAGGGGCGTGAGGGGGGCTGTGTGGGGGGCAGTACTGCAGTCTGTGTCGGTTCCGGGGCCCCAGGAGGAAGGAATGGTCCAGAGCGGGGCCAGGGGAGGGACTTGTCAGGTGGCTGAGGGTGGACTCCAAGCTTAAGAGGAGACTGCTTGTCTCTGCGTGTATGTCTGTGTGTGCATGTGCGTGCGTATATGTGCGCGTGCACGCGTGTGTGCGCATGAGCATGTGTTTGCATGTGTGTACATGTATGTGTGTGCAAGTGTGTGCATGTTTGTGCGTGCACACTGCTTTGCGGGAACAGGTGTCTATACTACTGAGCGTGTGGGATTCAAGTGCTAAGCCACAGGACCCGCCTGGGGCCAAGGAGGCCAGGAACCCGGGCCCCTGGGCCTTGCAGAGGGGCCCAGGGTGGAGGCCCCCTCTTCACCACGTCACCTTGGAGCGCAGCCTGGGCGGACAGGTCTGGCCTGGCCGGAAGGCTGCCGCGGGCCAGACCCACCTCACGTGTAGGCCATCTTGCTGCACACCCAGGGCCGAGTCATCAGACACTCCGTAGAAACCAGCCTGGTGGGCTCCACGAAGACGCACTCCCCCAGGCCTGCGATGGGGAATCTGGCCAGGAGAGAAGAGACCGGCGCTCACGCCCGGGCACACATGGCCCCCCACGAGGTCCACCCCCTCCCTGGAATCACCCTCCAGGACGTTCAGGCCCGAGACCTTCCTAGCGGGGCCTCCTGTTGTCCCCCACTCTCTGCCCCACAGCCCAGCCACCTGCAGACGCCCCGCAGACACTCCTGGGCACGCCCTGCACCCCCCACCTGCCTCCACACCCTTCCAGGCCACTCACTGGTTCATGAGCCGAGCACCCACCCGGACCACCCTCTGCCCAGCCCCCGCTCCACAGCACCCTGCCTGCACCACAGCCTCCCGCGGGCCTGTGTCTGTCTGTCTGTCCCCACCAGTCCCCCACGCCGCCAGACAGTGGGCTCTCACAGCGTCCGCCTAGCACGGGAGGAGCTCAGCAGAGATGAGCGGAAATAAATGACGAACAGGTTAGGGGTGGACGCAAATAACGCCACACGCAAGCTCAGGAAACCGCGGAGAGCATTCGGGGGTGGGGCGGGGGATGGGGGGGGCTTCTTCCTGCCTAAAATCTTCCCTTTCGCATCTCAGGGTTTCTTCTTCACCTCAGATGTTCACTCTGACCTGAGCCCACTGCCATGGCTGGAGCTGGGGTCTCACAAGAGACGGTGTCAGAATGACCCCAAGAGGGAGCGTGGGGGGCAGGACCCTTCGGTGTCAGGGGACTGTGGCCCCAACGCCCTTGGTCGCCAGGCGGCCGCCCCCGCCTTCAGGGCTCTCCCTGGCTCTGGGAGCGGGAAGCTTCTGGAAGGGGAGAGAAGGGAGCAGGCGTGAGACTTGCTCAGCAGCGCTGAGAACAGCCGTGCGGGGTGGGGAGGGGGGCAGGAAAGGCAAGGAGAAGGAGGAGAGGACAGGAGAGGCGGGAACGTGGCGGGCACAGGAGACAGGAGGAGAGGGGGAGCGGGCAGCGGGGCCACCGCCCTGAGTCAGCCTCCACGGGAGGCCGCTGATGGCCGGCTTCAGGCCGCAGTGGGGGCTGGGGGTCTCGAGCGCCCTGGGGACATTCACACGTCATCATCAGGTCAGCAGCTACATCCCCAGCTGGCTCCTCACGGCCTAGTCCTCCAGCCGGAGGGTCTGGACTGGAAGCTGAGGCTCCGGCTCCCTTTCCCCTGCATTTCCCCACCTGGACTGCCCGCCCCCCAGCCCCACGCACGATCACACCCCCACTGCCACAGCCATGCACCCCAGCACCTGTGGCAACCGCCACCCTCGCCCCACACCACGAAGCAGTCCTTGGCATCGCGCACTTGCCACCCCCATCGCACACTCGCTTCGGGTACCACCGACTCCTCACGAGGTGAGCTCACTGCGAGGACACTCCCGGTGCCCCAGGCCCAGGCCCCCTTCCTTCCACGGGTAACGATGGCTGCCTGTCTCCCTCCCTCCCTCGCAGCCAGGTGTAGCCGCGCGGCTCAGTTCTGGCCAACGCAGAGCGCGGTCCAAGGCAGGGACCTGCTTCCCTCTCTCCTGCAGAGGCTGAGCCGCGCGGAGCCAGGCAGACAGGCTGCCGCGCGGACGGACGGACAGGAGTCACAGGACGGAAAGAGCCTGGGCCCCGGCAGCTGGGAGCTCTGATGACGGCGTGGACCAGAGCCACCAGACTGGGCGGAATTTCGCAGGCGACAGGGAAGGACGTGGCGCGTACCTGACACACGCCGCTGAGCCCTGGGCTTGCACCTCTAGCTAGCACACCACCGAGGGGTCCCCTCTGGGAGCCCGTGCCCGGTCTTAGTTCTGTGGCCAAAGATGAAGCATCCACTCACGTGTCCGGGTCGAACGGGTCCCCGTTGACCCAGTGGAATTCGTCCCCCACTCTGCGCAAGCCAATCCAGGGCTCCCTCCGCGTGAACTTGAACATAAATTCCTGTACCAAGGAAAGAGGAAAAGTTCAGAGTCAGGTGCAACCTACTGACTTCTCACGCTCCCCCAGACTAACTGGCTCCCAAGATACATGGGTGCTGAGAGGAGGGTGCCTCACAGCACCCCGAAAGCGTGGGGTTACAGAGCGCCTGCGCCCACACTGACGGTCCACAGGGCAGTCGCCTGCAGTGGCCCCTGAGGCACCTGGCGCAAGGAGCATGCGCACTGGGCCGGGAAGCCCGGAACAGGGTCGGCGCCCCGGGCTCTGAGCCCCATTCCCGATTTGCAGGAAGCCCGGGGTTGCCCACTTGCCGGGCTGGCGGAGACAGACCCCGGCGCTCAGCCTGGCCGTCCTGCTCTCTCCGGGCCTCCTCTGCAGACGGAGGCTATGAGACCGCGTATCAGAGGCGGACAGAAGTGATTTTTAGACTCTCTGCTATCTTGGATCGCCACGCCACTGTCACCTCCAAAATCCAAAAGGGCCGGTAGACTCACTGACTGTTTCTTTTGCATGTCTACCGATAAGCCTTTTGGACCTGTAGAAGACGCTGGTGCGTTTGAAATCCTTACCCGCTACACTACGCAGTTCAGCTTAGCAAGACCCCCGCCCCCGCCCCCCCCCCCGTACCCCGCGCCCCGCCGCACAGGAATGAAATAGCTGCCCGTGACCACAGCAGTGGAAACAAGAGCCACCGTGGGCGGCTCAGACCGGGGGGGGGGGGGGCTCCCATGCACGCCGGGCTGTGTGGTGGCTGAGTGTGCCCGGGAGGTGTGCCACGGGCCGGGCGCGCACCACGGCCTCGTGTGCTGTCCCGAAGGGTCGCGTGCCACCTGGCACTCACCAGCTCCTTCTGGCTCTGAATGACGGCCAGCGCCGCCTCGTGGGTGTGGCAGTGCTGCCTGCCCGTGTTCCAGTCTCTCGGCTCCTCAGAGAAGAAGTAGCACTTCCTTCCGTAGAGCAGCCAGTCCTCCGGGCAGGGGGCTTCGCACTTGATGCAGCCCTTGGAAGCTGCGGGGAGGGAGGGGGCGCTCAGCTTCGACCGCAGCCCTGGCCACTGCCCCGCCCCCCAGCACTGGCCCCGCCTGGCCCCCCGGGGAGCCCCGCTCGGCTCCCCGCAGCTCCCTCCCCCTGCCTCAGCCCCTGGTTCTCATGGTGCATGTAGACGTCTTCTCAGGTGAGCACCTCAGAGTGCCTGGCAGGTAGAAGGTTGGTGACCAAATGCACAAGCAAGAGGGATCTGGGAGGCTGGCAGAGGCGCCCCCACTAGGGGACGTGACAGCAGGTCAGCCCCGTGGCTAAGATCTCCTCTCTCTCCTCTCTCTCGAAGAAACCCCAGAAACTCGGACTTGGAAGGGACCTGGAGGCCCCTCCCAGCCAGGGCGGGACCCATCTGCAGGCCCCAGGGGCCTGCTGCGTTGGCCGCACCCTCATCCGCCAACGGGGCAACCAGTCCCACCACGACGGAGCTGCTGGAAAGTTCTTTTTCAGTTCTGAGTTCCAATCTGCCTTCCTGTGCCGTGGACCTGGATCTGCCTCCGGGGTGACCCAGAGCGAACCTTGTCTGCCTTCTACACCGGCTTCCAGGCTGAAACACACGCCGTCACCCCCACGGTTCCCGGCAGGGGTCGCCTGTTCTCCAGACCCTTCTCCATCCTGCCTGGCTCCATCCTAGCCGCACTACCACGAAGACGCTGCCCCCAGGACAGACCGGAAATGTCCGAGGTGGCCCCACCGCAGGTGTGGCGATCACGCCACTGACCCCCCCTCCGGGGGGCTGCGGGCTGTCCAGCCTGCAGACCGGGCCTGCGGGTGTGTGCAAAAGTGCATATCCCTGGGAAGGAAGCCCAGAGACTCTTGAAGGGCCTCCTGGCCAGAAGGAATTAAGCCACACTCTCCAGTTGTTTTCACATGATCCGTTTCCAAACCGAGGTCCCCCCAGTGGCCCGAACACGTGTAAATCACCGTTTAAATCCAAATGAAGGATCTTATATCAATTTCTTCCACATTTATCTCATTCACATGGGCTCATCTGAGATTTTAAAGATACATTTTAATCTTGATTTTTTTTTCATCTGTGATATTAAACATCCCTCTTTGGATCGTATTGCATACAAATTCTATAAGCATTTTTTTTTCATACAAGTGATTGATTAAATGTAGAGCAGAACAGCCATGCTCACCTAAGACGCTCATCACCACCAGGATGGCGAACAGCAGGACGGCGATGGCCCCAAGCAGGAGACGGGTGGTGGTGTCTGGGGAGAAGAAAAAGGGTTCAGTTCCTGGCCCCCACCCATCATCGGTCTCCACAGCCGGTGCCCCGACTCCCGTCCTTACAGGAGGAACTCTGAGAGGGGGGGCGGGGCGAGCCCTCCAGGTGATTCTGACGCAGGCAGAAGTCTAAGCTCCGCTGCTGCAGAGAACAGTCCTGACTCTGTGACGCCCCTGCTTGAGAAATCGCCCTCCAGGGCCATGCACTTGAACTCCCTCTGTGGCCATCAGAGCTTGACAATCTTTCATCTCCTGCTGTTTCTCTACCTGGTCCCTGGTTTCAGCCACACAGGCTCCTTGAAATAACCCAGCTGGGTCTTTGTCCCAAACTTCTCCTCCACTGCCCACCCCTACACCTTCCACCCTCTTGACAAAACCTTCCCTGATCCAAAACCTTCCCTGATCCTCTGGCTTCTCCCTCCTTTATTTGTATTTCGTTATTGTTACCATTTAAAGTTTTTATTTCACATCTAATGAAAGAAACTTTATACATAAGGTTCGTTTAAAGTCCTTTTTATTGTGGTAAGACATACGTAACATAAAAGTTGCAGTTTCAACCATTTTTAAAGGTACAATTAGTGGCATTAATTACATTCACGATATTGTGTAACCATCCCCACTGTCCCTTTGCCAAACTTTTCCATCACCTCAAACAGAAATTCTGTACCAATTAATCATTAACTCCCATCTTCACCTTCCCTAGTCACTGGCAACCCCTAATACCAGAATTTCAGCCCTTTTTATGGCCGAATAATAGTCTATTGTACAAATATATACATTTTATTTATCCATTTATCTGACGATTGGCATTTGGGTTGTTTCCACCTTTTAGCCATTTGTAAATAATGCTGCTATGAACGTCGGCATACCAGTATCTGAATCCCTGTTTTCAGTTCTTTGGCGCATGTACCGAGGAGTGGAATTGCTGGTTCATGTGGTAATTGCATGTTTAGTTTTCTGAGGAACCACCACGCTGTTTTCCACAGCGGCTGCACCATTTTACATGCCACCGACAGTGCCCATGCACAAGTGTTCTAATTTCACCACGTCACCAACACTTTTTAGTTTGCATTTATTTTTTTTTATTAGAGCTGCCCTAGTAGTGAGAACTCTCTTTATTTTTATGTCCTCTTTATAAAAACCAGGGTTATGCATGAGCACAGGAGAAAGCAGGACGTCCACAGACCAGAGCTGGTCTGTACACTGTTATTCATCTAGTATCTAGAACTTTCCACAGCAATTTAACATGCTGTGCCTGACCTGCATGATCATATTTCCAGTGATTGGTTTGTACTTCGCAAAAGATGGGGAAATGTTGGGTCTCTTAGACTGGTCCTCTGGTTTCTTCCCCACCTCCACCCCCTTATCCGCTATCTTTTTGCCATTTATTTGCTCTATTTCCTGGAAGATTTTTTTTTCCAGCTTTATCTTCCTAAGCTTCTGCTGAATTTTTCATCGCTACAATTATTATTTTATTTTATTATTATTTATGCCTACAGCACCCGGTCTAGGTCTCCCATCCAAATACTAACCAGGCCCGACCCTGCTTAGCTTCCAAGATCAGATATCAGGTCTGTTCAGGGTGGCATGGCCGTAGACCGTGGACTGTGGCTCCACTAGGGCATGAACCCAGGACCTTCTGTGTGTAAAGCAGACGTGCTAACCACTACAATAAGGAAGGAACCACGTCTATTCTACAATTATTTTTAATCTCCAAAGTTTCTTGGCTTTGTCGCTGTTGTTCTCGGCATAGTCCCCCTCAAAGCATCCTGTTATTTTAGTGATGCCGTCCTTTCTCTTGTCTGAGGATATTACCAATAGGGGTTTGAGGAGTTGGGGGCAGAAAGTTCATTCCTCTCCACGTAGTCTCTCTTTCCCCCAATCGGCCTTTCTTTGGTTCCTTAACTTTGGTCTCTAACTTCCATGTTAGAGACTTTCCTTGGATGTCAGGAGATCCTTGGTTATTTGTTCATGATTGAGACAGGGGGACAATGGACTTCAGTGGAGTCTCTGAGATGGTACAGACTGCAGTCGCTGCGGCCAGGAGAAGCGGCCGGGAAGCCATCCCTGGCATTCAATGTGCGGATGTTGCCCGAATTGCTCGTTCTCAAATGCGTGGGTGTCTAGAGACCCCCTCACAGGAGACTCCCTCGCAGGCTCCTGCCAGGGCTGGGAAGAAGCTGTACAGAATGGAAAGAGGATCTGGGGATCTAAATCCTTCCTAACGCGGTGTTCGCCCAGCCCTCCTGTTTAAAGGTCTGTCATTACTCACTGCCAGGATGACCGGTGTCCCCATCCCTGGGCTTCAGGGATCCTGCGTGTGACTCAGGTGGCTCCTCAGCCAGTGGGATCAGTTACCGCTCATAATTTACTCCCCAGCTCCCAATTTTATTGCTATTGTCCTCTCTCCTGTTCTTGTGGTCTTTGTGGCTTTTTTTTTTTTTTAAACCCGTAAGTGTTTCATTAGTAGGTTTCAGAAGGGAAAGAAGATAAATGCACGCATTCGATCTGCCATCTTTACCCACAAAGTCCAACAAACATGTTGGAGTCCTTTCTATGAGCAAGGTTGATGCAGGCAAGTGACCAGGAGTCCAGAGGTGGGTGGGTGGCCCTAGGGCGGTGAGAGCAGAGGCTCATGCCTGTGCCCCGAGGCCTGGGCTCTTTCTGGATCTGCTCCACTGTCCTAAGGTGGCGGTTTGTCTTAAGGTGGATCGATCCCCCTGGAGCTGCATGACGCTGCCTGTGGCAGGGGCACTGTATGGATCCCGCCTTTCTTTTCTGTACATGCACCTCGGTCCTCTTCTATAGTACTGGCTCTGTAACCCCTCGTGCACAGAAGACGAGAGCATGGCGTCTTAAGCCACCTTACCTGGGTTCGAATCCCAGCTCTGCCGCTTTCTCGATGACTTAGGAACTTGAAAAAGTTACTGAGTTTCTATTTTATTGCATTTTCCTCACCTTTAAAATGAAGTACTAGCATCTGCCTCTTCAAATTTTATGAAAAATCGTTGTATAGTACTTAGAACAGTGTCTGGCATGGTAAATTCTACTTCAAAATTAGCAGTCCCAATGATGGTGGTGATGATGATGATGATGGTAATGGTGATGACGGTGATGATGATGATGATGATGATGGTGGTGATGATGATGATGATGAAGATGGTGATGACGATGGTGATAATGGTGTTAATGATGGGCCCACAGGCTCCCTTAGGGTCAAGGCTGTGCTCTACTCACCTCTGCATTTCCTATAACAGACATAAGCCCCACTTTGAATGCTACAGAGTACCCACTGGCACTAAAACCACGGCGGGGGGGGGCGGGGGGGGGAACTTAGCTACACTGAATGACAAAGTCCTTAATCAGCCTTAAACTCAACTGAGTCTGCAGGAGAGGGGGAGACACCTGCTCGGCAGGGAAAGGGGGCCTGTGCATGCAGCCCCAGCGCTCTTCATTGTCTCACGGCGATGACCGCTCTGGACGCTGCATCATGGACAAAGAGAGGACACTCTAGGGGGCCCAGCTCATTGCTCACTGTCTTCCATCACAGAGGGTGCCTGGGGGCTGGACAATCCAAAACGATATTGTGTTGGTTTCCCGGGGTGGATGTAGCAAAGTACTCCAGAGTAGGTGATGCCGAAAACACCAGGAATTTCTTGTCCCTCAGCTCTGGAGGCCGGAAGCTCATGACCACAGTGTCAGAGGGGCCGTTCTCTCTCTGAAACCTATAGGGGTCCTTCCCTGCTTCTTCCGACCAGCTGGCAGTCGGCTGGCAATCTTTAGCACTTGGCTTACAGTTGCATCACTCTGGCCTCTGCCTTCCTCATCGCATTGTCTTCTCCCTGTGTCTCTGTCTTCACGTGACCATCTTCTCATAAGGACATTAGCTGCATGGGGTTAGGAGCCTACCCTACTCCAGTGTGCCCCCATTTTAACTAATGACATCTGCAACAACCATATTTCCAAATCAGGCCACATTCTGAGGGGCTGGGGGGTAGGGCTTCAACATCTCTCTTTGGGGGACGCAATTCAAGCCATGATAGATGTCTTACCTCAGAAATCCTTCCTTCTAAGCAATGACCTTTATTAGCATGCAGCTTACTTATGCTTATAACTGTATATGATTTAGCCTAATGTGAAAAGGAACAACTGAAATACGCTGGTCCCCAAGCCCAGATGAATCTGCCAGCACCCCCATACCCACAGCTGGCGCCTGCAAGCCATCAGGGCCACAGCCTGGCGACCATAATCTTGACTGTTTAAAACTATCCAATGGAGAGTTTGGTCATTTTTAAATTTTTAAGAGGCTTTGCTAAATGCGTGTGTGTGGTTTTAACCAGGAAGTTGTGGGCTTATGTCTAATCAAGAAACTTTCAACATTAAAAATTCAGAAATGGTGAGCAATGAGAAAAATCTATAGCCCGAGATATGCAGAATCACTCCGCTCCCCACTCCACGCTCCCAGGCTACTTTTCCCCACTCCCACCCCCCCATGCCAGAAATATCCCCATCTCAAATCACCACCAGTCTTTCCCGAACCCAGGCAGGAGCTCTGGGTCACCTTTTTCAGCTTCCCCTCCAAGTCCAAGGCTTAGGGTGGAAGGGAAGGTTAATATTCACAGATGTTAACAGAGAAGACTTGATCAAGGAGAACTTCTGGCTGGCTTTCTATTTGTAAAGCTAATTGTTCATCTAAGGAAAGTCTTAAAGATCTGGGCTTTATTCCCAATCTTATGATTTAGGAAGCTCTCCATTTCACTTAATCTGTGAGGAGGAAAAATTGTCTACACCGGAGGTGGCGGCTTGTCTGAGCAGCATGAGAAACACCTGCACCCGAAGCACAGTTTGAACCTCTCCAGTCAGCGTCACCAAGCCCGATGTCCTTGGTAAGCGCAGGACAGTCAGAAAACCCGACAGGGGCTTTCATTAGTTAGCGACCAACATGTATCCTTGGACAAGACACCTTGCTTCTCTGAGTCTCAGTGTCCTCCTCTACAAACTAGATGTAACAGTCGCCGACCCTCTGAACGCCCTGGAAGGGTAGGTGTGAGGATTAAGTCAGACAGGTGTTATGAATGCCTCCAGCACGGGGTCTGGCACAACGCAGGTGCTTGATACATGTTCAGCTCCTGGTAATAAAGGAGCATGAGTCCCCTGAGTGTTTAGCTTGATCAAATCAAGAAGTGTCATGCTTCTCTCAAGACAGGAGCTCGGCTAAGCAGTGCCCCCAGACGTGGCCGGTCTCTTGCCCATCACAGGTGTTCTCGATGTCTGTGTACTGGGCTCATTATATGGGCTCCTTTTTGGGGTGGGCAGTGGACGCAAAGTAAACAGACCAGCAGTCAAAGGATTTCAACTGAGGACCCCCATCTGGGCTGCAGGAGGCCACGTCTAAGTCACTGGGGAGAGGAGTTACCTGCCAGAGCCCACACCACACAGCACCTTTGTGTAGCCCTGAAAGGCAGAAATTATCATCTAGCTTGGCAGAAGAGGAAACTGAGGCTGAAACAAGTTCAAAAACCTGGCTGTGGCCGTGGAAAGGTCCGGCTTGGGTTTACCTAACTCCAGACTCTGTTCTTTACATCTCGGGAGGCTGTTTGGCCCCGCCCTGTGATTCACTTGAAGGCAGAGATGTTCCCAGTGCCTGGGGCTGTGCCTGGACAGCGTAGGCCCTCATAAATGCTCATGGAAGGAAAGGAAGAGTGGACGGACGTCAGAGGGCAGCACAAAGGCTGGCACTGGGCGCACACGGCAGCACCCTAGAGAGCACCCATCCCCGACCACAAGCTCCGCTCCTGTGTCAGGAGATGGGGGCACCCAGCAAACACCCAGGAGAGACCCCTCAGGGGACTGGCAGAAGGAGGGTTTGTCCACCTTTATTCAACTCAACGCTTCTCAGCCTGAAGCTCATGCACCATCTCTTCTGCTCCAAGATCCAACGTCTTTGCCTCCTTTGTCCCAAATCACCACCCAGGCGTCCGACTTCCCCTCCAGAGTCTGCACAGCGCCCACTCAGGCAGCCCACATCACCTGGCCCGCCAGAACAGCTCTCCCTCCCTGACTCCTGCCCCTTTTCCTCACTGGCCTGGCCTTGGTCTGAGCCCTCTGGGCCACCACCACTTTTCCGAGGGCAAGCCCAGTGGCTCATTCTGTGCTTCAGATCTCTCCACGGATCCTTCAATGTCCAAACACTCCGGGAAGGCCTGGGTGGCCACGCACCCTCTGGGCCCTCCAGACTCATCACTTCTCCCCCCTCCCCCCCATCCTGGTATTCTGGAGTTCAGTTCCCCACAAGGGACAGGCTGGCTATGGCCACTTGGCCCCAGAACATGTCACTCCTTGAGCCTGGTTCATCCTTCCTTCTCTCTATACCTCCTAAGAAGTCACCTACTCCAGGAAGCCTTCCTTTTCTGATGCTCCCTCCCTAAGGGTTGGGTGATCCAGACTCTGGGTCGCCCTAGAGAACACTGCCCAGGTCCTCAGCCTTTGGACTGGGGGTGTCAGGAGTACCCAGAAGCCTCCAGAGGACAGGCCCTCTCTTGCCAACTCCAGGACGTCCCACGTCACACACCACCAGTGGCCAATACAAGTTTCCTAAAAGAACTCTTAAACTTGAAATCTACTCTCCACTTTGCTTACCGCCCCCTTGGTCCTCTGACTGTACCAGGTAGGAGAGGACCCATGACCTTGCAAGGAGGAGCCTCCGGCATATCGTCCATCTATCTCCCCTCCCTACGTGGCCCCACCGCCACCAGGCGCCTCGCCCGCCCCCCTTCTCGCAGAGCACGAGCATCATCTCTGGGGTCTACAGTTTTTGTCACTTTGCTGAAAGCATCTCCACCTCTACAGCCTCGAGCCACCCCCTCAACATGCCAAGTAAGTGAGTGCCAGACAGTAACTGCCCCCCTTCGCTCATGAGGAAACTGAGACTCAGGGCAGAAAACCTGCTCCCAAGGTCAAGGAGTGAGTTAGCTGCAGATGCAGGGTCAAGGCTGTCGCTGTAGGTGGTCCCCAGTCGCATCCCTCTCCCCCCAACGCGGCACCTACTTGCCCTGAAATCATTCCTCAGGGTCCCGGAGTCGCGCCCCCCGCCCTGCCCTCTCCTCCAGGAGATATGCCAAGGTGACTCTGACCGCGGTCCCGGCCCCGGGCCGGGGAGGTGGCCGCTGCGCGCTTACCCTCCAAGGCGGCCTTCCAGCTGGTGCTGCCCTCGTAGCCCGAGCCGGATCGCCGCAGCAGCCCCTCGGGGCCGCGGGCCTCCACCTCGGCGGGCGAGCGCGGCCTGGGCGCGGCGGGGGCGGGCGCGGGGCGGGCGGCGGCGGGCGGCGGCGGTCTGGTCCGCGCGGGGGGCCCCCGCGCCGGCTCGTGCGCCGGCTCCATGCCCGGCGCTCCGCCGCGCCGCGCGCGCGCTCCTGCCGCGGGGTGCGGGGCGCAGCCCGACGCGCCCTCGGCGCTCCGCGTGCGCTGCGGGCCCCCCGGGCCGGGCTCGGGCGCGCGAGGGCCACGGCTCGCACGGTCCGGGGCTCCCCGCGCCCGGCTCCCCGCGCGCGCCCCGCCGCCCCGCAGCCTCCGCGCAGAGCGGCGCGCGGGGAGCAGCGGGAGGAGCGGGGAGGAGCCGGGAGCGGGGAGGGCGGCGCAGGGAGGGAGGCGGCGCCGCGCGGCAGCGACGCCCCCACAGGGCCCCGGCCCCGCCGGCCGCCAGCGGGGAGCGCGGCGCCCGCAGCCGGGACACCTGGCTCCTAAGCCGGCTCCGCCTCCCAGCCTCGCGCCCCTCCTCCTCCTCCTAAAATGCGGCGGGCGCAGTGAGGCTCGGAAAGTTGGGGGGTTTCCTCTGGGCAGCCCTGGAGCCCGAGGAGAGGGGTGGGGTCCGTGACCTGGCCCAGACTCTTGACAGAGGCAAGGACAGAATCGCTAAGTGCCCAGAGAGCGGGCGTCCGAGGGGACACGCAGGGCAACGTTTCAGATTCAGTTAACATTGACCGAGCAACTTCTACGCGCCAGGGACTTTTACATATAGGTGAAAACATCCCCACTTTAGGGTGAGAAGTGGAATTAAAGAGGCCAAGGGCGTTCCCGAAGGCGGCCCCGTCGCGTGTGGTTGGCCCATTTCCTGACTCCCAGGCCCGGACTCCTTCGATGGCCTTTGCTCGCGCCGCCTTGGCTGAGCCGGGGTCGCCTCAGGCTGTAGGCCTTCAGCCTTGACCTTCTTTTGGGTCCATTCTCAATCTCGCCTCTATTTCCTTCTCATCTGTGGTTCTTCTTCCTCAGCTCTTCCGACTCTGTCCCCGCACATCCAACCACCCACCAACTAGTAGGAATTCTCCCTTTCAAAGTCTTAGTCTGTCTACAGCAAGCCGGATCCTGTCTGATCTCGGAAGCTAAGCAGGGTCGGGCCTGGTTAGTACTTGGATGGGAGACCACCTAGGAAGACCAGGTGCTGCAGGCTTAAAAAATAAGGGATTGTAAACTGATAAAGTCCTGGCAACCTGTGAGGAGAACCAAGGGTTGCCTTGCCTAAAAAAAATAAATAAAATAAAAAATAATAAAAATAAAAGTTTTGGTGTGCCTGTTTCTCCCTGTCCTACAGCCATCTGCCAAGTACAAGACAATTTCATCTCTTGTCTGACCACAAGGCAGCCTCATAATGGTCTAGTCAACTCTTCATCCCTCAAATTCAGCGCCTCTGTCTCCGCACCAGAGAGATCTTCCCGAAGCAAAAACCTCACCTGTCATTCGAGGCTCCCTCTGCCTTCCTGCTCTTCATGGGATATGGGGTCTTTGCTGGTGAGGCTCTGGGTCTAGAGTCTGTCCTCTCCTGGACACCCAGACACGTGGCCACCCCCAGGAGGCTCTCATGGAGTGGTGGTGGGACCCAATAGGAAGCCCCTTGAGGGGCCCCCAGACCTGTCTGCTCTTCCAGGCACGGGCCCACCCTCTCACCTTGCTGCTTCTCCAAGGCCCTCTCCAGGACACCCTGTAGTCTCTTCAGTGGCCTTAGGCTTTTAGTACAGATAAGCTTCATTTTTAGGCTGCTTTGCTCTCTGCCCCACCAAAATCCCTCAGGCAAGGAGCTACAAAGCCTGGTGAGTTGCTTACAATTAGGAAATATGTAGAGAGACAAATAAAAAATTTACTGTAGTGCATTATCCTGCCACCCGCCAGAGATGAATGGGTAGACGAGAGTCTTTTCTCTTTTCCCTATGGGCCCTGAGAATTCTGGAACGTGGGTGTTCACTGGAGACTGGGAGGGAACAGAGTTGCAAATGGAAATCTCCAGGGCTGGACAGGTCACAGGAAGGAGTAAGTCCTGCCGGGACCATAGAGGACCCCCTCCTCGGGTCAACAGTCATTGCCGAGAAGGAATGCCGCTCCACTGTTATCAGTGCTTTCTAGTTTTCCAAAGGAATAGAAAATCTGAGTTATGTGAAACTTCATAATTTTTAATGCTGACGAATAATTCGTATTTTTAATAGAAAACACCATATAACATCAAAAAAAAAAAAAGAAAGAAATGACAACAGCAACACACACACAAACATCAGCAGGATCGATTCAGCCTCTGAGCTACTAGCTGATAGTCTCCGATTTAAACAATTCATTTGGGGTCAGGGTGTCAGGGACCCTGTATGGCACAAGATGTCACAAGCCCTTAGGAAAAATGGTCACTGGAAGAAACCCCTGAAGATAAAACCTCCTAATTAGGCAAGGCCCCCATTTGCTGGCCTGTCTCTCTTCTCTGGAAACTTCCTCACTGCTTATTAGGTGAGGGTAAGGTGTAAGTTGTTATGGTGATGAGCAGGTGCTGAGCCAGGAGGATGTCACAAAAGGTATGTCCATATGGATGACAGCTTAATCTTCATATGGGTTATAGGTTTCTTGCCTTATTCCTTTGGACTGGCACGAGAGGTCACACTGCCTTCCCTCCCATACCGGCACATGCTCGAAGTCAAAGAAATCACCTGAGATTTCCAAAAAGCCTGCCCATGACCGTGGGGTGCCAGGAAGTCCTAGCTCTTAGCAGAAAGAGGACAGATCGTTTATAATAACAATGATAAATAATTCCCTTTACTCTCTCTAAGTTAATAAAGTAGAAAAATTATGAAATGAAGACAACAAGAAGAAAACCTAAGTACTGGGAGTAGAATATATTTTTTTACATGGTTGTATTCTGGCATAGTCTCCTTCACAGAGCCTATTCTTGGCTGTCAATCAAATTCTCATTGCCAAGTCCATGCGAGTATCATGAGTATCATCGTATCACTGAACTACTCCACTTGGAGCCACAGGGTTTTCAAGGTCCTTCTTCCCTGGTTTCAAGAAGAAATGGACCTTTTTGTGGAGCTGCAGGGAACAGGGGAGCATCCTCCTATTAAAGAAATACATCTCCACTGGGGCAAAACCACCCCTCTGTCAAGTTTACCTGTGTTTCTCTCTGGACTGCAGTTCATTTTGCTGGAATAAGTCTCCCCAGCAAGTAAGGACCACTCCTCTGTCCACTTCACTTTTCCCCTGGTTGCTGGTGGTGTGATTCATCCCTGCTGGTTCCTATCAGCCCCTTCTTAGGCCAGGTGAGGATTCAGAATCTTTCTCATCTTCAATCTAATCCTAATACACAATCCATATACGTGACCCCCCAAATAACACACACAAATAGATTGTTCAAAGCAAAAATGGAAAGTATTGTCAAAAGACTTTGTCCGAGAGATGGTCTGACCCCAGAGTCAACTGTGAGACACATTGCCGATGATACCGTGGCCTAGGAATCGTCAGTTCCCAGACGTGTGCTCATCAAAAGAGGATTGTAGAGAGTAAACTTTCGAAGCAGCAAATAATTTTTGCATAGCCAGCAGTTTCCCCAAACTGCTCCTAAGATTGTCCTTGGGAAGGATAGGAGTCCATGGGAGTTAAAGGATGCCAGGGTGAAGATAAGAGTGGGCAAGGTAGCAGCTCTGAAATTCCCATGTTCACTTTTCTGCACCCAGGGTCAGAGACATAGCCACTACGATCAGTGGGATCTGGAGATGACCCTGTGTGTTAGTCAGCACCAGCTCTTGTGACTCTAACAGTACGTTCCCTTAGGATTTCGGGGGACTTTCTGGCTATTTGCTCCCCAATGCAGTGGCATGGTAACAAAGCCCCTGACTGCCCAGGTCACAGTCCTGGCTCTGTCCCTTACTTCATCGGAGTTTATTTAACCTTCCCATGCCTCTATTTTCCTCACCGAACATCAGGACCTACTTCAGAAGGTTGTTACGAGTGCATAAGTTCAAATATGGAGAATATCATTATTCTCCTAAGTTTCTGCCTTCATTCTTGCTGCTTTCTGCCTTTTGGCCTTTGCTCACAGTACCTCTTTAGCTTAGGGCAGATAATCTAGCTTTTCGAATGTAGCTTGACCAGACTCACAGGCATATTGGATTGCAGGCCACAGGCAGAAAAAAGGGCCTTTCTTAATAAAGCTATATTTTCTTCCTTCTCTGCGTGTGCTTTTTAAGCTGTGGGGAAATACACATAACATAAAATTTACCACCTTAACCACTGTTAAGTGTACACGTCAGTGGTATTCAGTACACTCACATTGTTGTACAACCATCACCAGCATCCACCTCCTGAATTTTCATCAGGTAAGACAGAAACTGCATCCACTAAACAACCTGAACCCCTGTCGCACCCACCCCCCAGCCCCAGGCACCCACCACTCTACTTCCTCTCCCTGTGAATTTGACCAGTCCAGGCACCTCTTATCGGTAGAATAATTCAGTATTCTTCTCATGACTGGTTTCTTTCACTTAGGATAATGTCTTCAAGTTCCATCCACATCATAGTATGTCTCAGAATTTCCTGTAGGATTCTTCCATTCACAATCTTACTAAAAGTGGCAGAAAATGAGCTCACAAACTTTATTTAGCTCCCTAATTCTGCAGCATTGGTAAACACCTACTCTGAGGAACAATTTAGTTAGTTGCTTCATTATGCGTGACAAGAATGGCCAGGTGTAGCCAAAAAGAGAAGGGTCTCCACCTGGACTTGACTCAGTCGATTCTATATTCCAGGGTCACTTGCCATCCCCTGTTCTCGATGCCAGTTTCTCATTCAGGACTCTTCCCTGAGGAGCTGCGGAAAGCCCTGCCCACCCTGACTGAGGCAAAAAAAAAGAAGCCCATTGGCTCATGTGACTGTAAGTTCAGGGAGAGAGGGAGAGAGCTCCAGGCACAACCTGAACCAGACTCTCAAACTGTGTCATCAAGACAAGCAACACCTCTCGTCATATCTTTTCTCTGCTCATCTCCACAATGGCCTCATTCTCAGACTCCGCAAATGGAAAGTGTCAGGACTACATCTTCCCATGTACGAGGCCAGCAGAAAAAAAAAGAGAGCTTTAAGGGTAAAGGTAAAGTCCTGGCTCCAAATGGCATTGCCCCACCTGGGTCACGTGCCCGCCCCTGAACCAATTACTGTGGTAAAGTCTGGGAGGTATGCCCAAGCCTGGGGTCCGGGCCAGCCCCTCTCAAATCACAGGACCCAGAGTGAGGAAGAGACAAAGGAAACACAGTTACTGTTACAGGAGGACAGGGGACAGACAGGCTGCTGCCGATAAAGGAGAAACAGCACACGTTTGCCATAGATAAACAGCAAGCAGCCGTTTAGAAAGAATAGCGTGAATCTGTATCTGCTATTTTGGAACGAGTTAGAAGAAAGCAAGGTGCAGAAGCTTGTGCAGAGAATCGCCCACCCGTGTCTACCAGGAGGCGTGGATGGCAGCTGAGCCTCCTGGTGGTCTTTCTCTTGAGAAATTCCTGAGCGAGAGACCACCAGGCCCCACTCACCACACAGGTGAGTGCCTGGGGACCCGCCCTGGCAGTGAAAGGGGAACCGTGTTTAGAATTTCCTGATGGAACCAAAATCTACCGTCAAGAAGAGCTGGTTCAGGCCAAAAGACTGACATTTGGAGGCAAATTCCATCTCCAATAACAATCCTGCCCCAAACCACCGTCTCCTGAATTAGCCCTCTCCCTGAAGAAACCTGCGAGGGGTGGAGAATTCAACTCACACCATCTGAGGAAAAATCCCAAATCTGATTTTGTATTTCCGCCCCCCTCAATCGACAAAAAATAAACACAGATTTTCTTATTACAAAATTAGTACAATAGATAACTTTTTAAAATAATTTTTCTGCGTGCTTCTAAGAACTTTTTAATATACGTAAAATAAATACCTGATTTTTTTTTTTTTTTTTTTACAAAAGTGAAGTTACTTAATACATTCAATTACATAGGCTGGTGGTGAGAGGCGTCCAGCGGTGTGTGGCTTTACCTTTACACTGGGTTGCCATCTAGTGACAGCAAAGATATACTGCTACGTCCTAACGCGAAGACATCTAATGCTACATACAACTCGGGAACGTTCTGGTTTGTGCAGGGAAAGAAAGCTCTACGGTGGGAAGCGGACCCACTTCCAGCCCCTGTTTGGGGAGGGTGACTGGTGGCCCTTGGCCGCCTCTGCAGAGGAACACTGAGTCAGGCCTCGCATTGACAGGCCCTAAGACCTGTCCGGGAGTAGTTCTGGCTTAGGAAACCCCACTCTT
Source organism: Rousettus aegyptiacus (assembly GCF_014176215.1). Taxonomy (NCBI): domain Eukaryota; kingdom Metazoa; phylum Chordata; class Mammalia; order Chiroptera; family Pteropodidae; genus Rousettus; species Rousettus aegyptiacus. Next base: position 55,650,365 of record NW_023416288.1, read on the forward strand.
TGCTGGGAGTGAGGAAGGTATTCAGGGAGACAAGGGTGCCAGAGGGCTCTCCACCAGCAAGAGCCCAGAACAGGCCTGCCCGCCCTGAGTCCACTTCCAGCTGTAGCCTCTGAATGCCAGGGAGGGGGACGGTCTCTCCAAGAGCTACCACCCCAACTCCCACTCCACCCGCTCTGAGCACAGACCCAAGGATCCAGGTATATTCTTCGGCTCAACAAACATTCAGGCCAGTGAGACCCCACTCTCCTGCTTGTAGACACCTCTAATCTTTGCTAGGGGTTTTCTTGCAGCTCCCCTTTTCCTGATTCTCAGAAGGCACAGAGGAGGGGCAGTTGCAGCTTGTGGGGAGTCAGCAGACTCTCCTTGGAGCACGATGGAGCCCTGGCCAGGACTCCATGGCTTCCGTTGGCCCTGACTCAGTTCTGTATCCGTTTGCTAGGGCCGCTGTGACAAAGGAGCACAAACTAGGCGGCTCAAACAGCAGAAACAATGTTGCCTCAGTTCCGGAGTCTGAAGTCCAAGGTCAAGGCCTCTGCAGAACTGGTTCCTTCTGAGGGCAGTCATGGGGAATCTGTCCCAGGCCCCTCCTCGAGATTCGGGTGGCTCGCTGGCCATCTCTGGTGTTCCTCAGCTTGTAGACACATGGCCCCAGTCTGCCTTCATTCTCATGTGTGTGTGTGTATGTGTGCGTCCCCATCTCCCCTTTTTATAAGGACCCAGTTATGTCGGATTAGGGCCCACTCTAATGACCTTGCCTTAACTAACGACATCTACAGTGACCTCGTCTCCAAATAAAGTCCCGTTCTGGGGAATTGGGGGTTAGAACTTCAACATTTCTATACAGGAAGATCCCCAAACGAGGTTGCACTAAAACCCTCATTTTCTACCTATTGCCATGGTGATAACAGGAGATGTTGGAGGGTCGGTGGGTCATACTGTCATGAGCTCCTGGTCTCCCTAAAGGCCGTGGTCATTACCGCTGTTGACAACCTGGCCGAGGAAGGTCCTTGCGACCCCCAGTTTCAGGGCGGTAGGGGGCTTTCTGGTTCTTTCTGGACCATGCTTGGTCTAGATATGGAGTCTGCACCTGGAGGGTGGTCCTAACAGGTGCAGGAGAGGTGGGCACGAAACGTCCATGGGTGAGCCAGTCCAGGCTGTGGGCTCCCCCTGATGCTGCCAGTCTTGGGTCTTTGGGACCACTGAGATATGGCTGGATCTGTGGGTGGGAGGTGGGCCACAGGCCCCTGAGCTCCTAGAGGAAAGAGACATGGGGTTTTGATTAAGGCCATGGGGTGTGCTGGCATCAGATTGGCAGGGCTGTGACTTGGTGGCAGCATGTGGACATTCCCTGGATTCAAGGGCTGCTCCCTTGCAACGGAGTGGGTGTCCCTAGGGAGTCACGGTGTTCATGCAAGACCCCTCCAGTATCTGAGACAGGTCTCTCAGGAAGCAGGCCCACCTGTCTTCATGCAGCAGAGGGGACTGAGGGCGCAGGTGGAAGCAGGTGAGAGGAAGACATCACAGCACAGGACGGGATGAAGATGGATCAGGGTCCGGGAGGGCAGGTAATGCCATGCCTTGAACAGGCAGAGACAGCCGGGACAGCTCAGTCCCAGGAGAGCCACGTCCAGGACCTGAGAGATGGTCAGAGAAGACGGACTCCCTAGCTGGTTCTGGGGTTGCTGAGGCCTTACACCTGACCTTTGACCTGAGCAGTCCAGAGCTGCCTGCTGGCCCCGCACGGTTCTCTAACCTAGCATCCAGTAGTACTACAGGAACCCAACTTCCCTGGGAGGACCAGTCTTTTAGATCCAGGTGGGACCAGAATCTGATGGGTTTGAAATTAACTCAGGCTCTTTGATCTCACTGAGCTCTGCACAGTCTGGCTTAGAGTGGGTAGTCGGGGTCTTGCAAGGAGACCCCCACATCTTACTCTGTAGCCCAGTCACAGCCTGGGGCCCAGGCACAGGGTCCAGCAGAGGGGCTCCTGGCCAGGGTATGTATTCTACAATTCAGGCTCTGAACCGCTGAGCCCAGAGGATGCCACTCACCTAGAGCCTGATGTGAGTGAGGGTTGAGCACCCCCCAAGCTGAGCACCTCATCATCCCTGCCCCCAACAGCAGTAAAGAAACAAGCCTGATGTGCAGGATTAGTTTATTTTAGAGTCTGCCATCCAACTTTCCTATAAATTCAATACCAAAAAAAAAAAGTGGTATTTTCTGCTTCTTCCTCTTCAGAAGTCTGTTGGACACTTTGTTCTGAAAATTAAAGTGTTTCTAGCCCCAGGGAAGAGTTGAGCGTTTCATTTTTAAAAGCCTAGACTCATAAAATAATCATACACAGGAGGCTGCGGAGAGAGGAGGACTCCATGGACCGAGGACAAAGAATAGCCTGAGGACAGAGGAGTCTGGGTGGGGACAGGCATTTCCACAGTGCCAAAGACCTGCTCTCAAAGGGGCCAGGGAGGTGACAGGTGCTCAGACTGGGGAGGGGATCAGTGGAGGGCCGTGGAGGCTGCCTCCGAGAGATACAACTCTGGAGACAGCCGGGAGGAGGGAGTCTGAAATACAAAGGCTGTAATAGTCAGGGATTTTAGAGAAACCGAACCAATAGGAGATGTGTATAAAGATACGATGTCACCAGGAATTGGCTCACCCGAGAAATCCCAAGATCTGTAGCCAGCAGGCTGGAGACCCGATGGAGCCGATGGTCTTCCCGTCTGCATCCACGTGTGAAGGGTCGGGAGGGGGGCACATGGAGGATGCATCTGTACCAGGCCAGAAGAAGCATCAAAATCGGGACCCAAGACTCAACAATAGGCATCCTCTTCCAGGACACTCATAAATCTTGGGGTCCTTGTTTAATCTACTTGGGAGTAAGTCTATTTATTCTTCATAAATAGACATTCGTGTCTAGAAATTGGCTCACAGTGAAATTCTCATGCTCCTCCATAAGTGACAGCTTGAACTGAACATTGCTTAACTTAATAAAGTTGACGTTTCCTGTACCCGAATGCTGAGAAGCACATTGCTACCCTTTATGGACCTTGAAGAGTCCTGTCCACCTCAGGGATGGGGTCATGCAGAAATACGAAAGGAAGTTGATAGGATTCAACTCACGAACAGCTCATCTCCATAGCTCTCACCTTAGGTGAGGGGTTGAATTTTAAAGAGAGACAGAGGTTAAGCTTAGCACTGATCTGGATCACCGGTTCCCATATGGAAAAGTTTTTCCCACACCACCAAGCAATTCGCAGACACTAGCCAGGTGTCCTACAATTCAACTCAATTCTGACACTACCTACCTGGAGATAGCATCAGACCCCACAGGTTGAGGGCTCCGTCCTACAAGGCTGCCCCCGCTTCAGATATCGACTGCGAGTCTAGGTTATCCATCACCTGTACTTCTGACCTACTGGCTATAAATCAGAGGTCCCCATGAGGCCCTCTTGGGGTTCCATTAATTTGCCAGAGTGGCTCACAGGACTCAGGAAACCAGTTAACTTACGAGATCACCGGTTTATTATAACAGGATTAAATCAGGAACATCCAAGTGGAAGAGATGCATATGGCGAGGTACGGGGAACGGGCGTGGGGCTCCCATGCTCTCTCCCCGCTTCACTCCCCCCGGGTTTCATGTGTTCACCAGCTAAGGAGCTTTCCAGACTCCGGTTGTCATGGAGGCTTCATTACCTAGGCAAGATCAATCAAACCACTGGCCGCTGGTGATGGATTCAACCCCTTTGCCGTCCCTGCAGATCAGGGGATGGGACTGAAAAATGTCAACCATCTAATCACGTGATTGGTTCTCCTGGCAACCAGCCCCATCCTTTGGTACAGACTAAAAGTTTTGTTATTAACGTAACAAAAGACACCTTTTTTTCTCTCTCTCATCTTGTAGGAAATTCCTAGGGTTTTAGGAGCTGTGCCAGAAACAGGGACAAAGATCAAATATATGGTTCTTATTAGAAATTACAGTATCACAGATGGTGTTTCCCAGACGCAGTGCTGGAGGCTGGAGATCTAAAAATCAGGCAGATAGTCACCAAATCACACATAGACCAGACAAGACTGTTTACACATGGACATGGCCTCCCCACTTCCACCCGCAGGGAGCTCCTTGAGGGGAAGAAGGAGCCAAGGTTGGTAAGAACAGGAACTGGACTCGTCGAGATCCAAGACAGGGCACTCCACTAAGACTGCAAGAGAATATTAAGCTCCAGGCCAATCAGACAGAAACCAGCCTTAAAGGGAGTGGATGGCCTTCCCACAGAGCAAGGGGCTCAGCTGTCCATGAGACAGGAAGGAGAGGGGGGCTGGCCAGGAACCACCGGGGAAAAACAACTGGGCCAAGCTTCAGAATGGGGATCTCAGAAGGGTCTAGGTGGCAAACAGGTGCAGGGCAGAAGGCCACGGAGGCAGAATGGCCCATGGGTTGGACTAGGAGGCTGATGAGAAATGAGACAGGTGCCTCAGATTCACGGGTAGTGGCGAGTGACCTGTGACCCTTCCCAGGTGCTCCCTCCCCATTGGCTCAAGGCCTTGGTAGTGATGGGTTCTCACCACCAGCAGCGAGCCACACACCTAGGGGGACCGGGATGTCCAGCGTCTCTCTAGAGCAAGCAGTACTGGAAAAATTCGCCAAATTTTGGTATTCGGGAGACCTTTTCTTATATTCTACTTTTTTCTTCACCTCCCCACCCCCTTTTTCTCTGAAAATGATCGCTTTGTGGCTTTTTCCCCCTGGGTTATATAAATACTCACCACCTTCGTCTTCAAACGTATTCTCTAGCCGTCACTATCTTTGATTACGCCGCAGTTTTTCCCATTTAGTCCCGGCGTCCCGGCGATGTGCTCTAAGCCCTTGAATTAGATTCTCGCAAGGCCTGATCTGATTTGAGAGATATCCCAGGCCGAAGGACTCGCCAGCAAACCTAATCATTCGCAGTGGCAGAAGGGAACTTTACCCCTCACTGAGGTGCTCCTGGGTCCCTGTGTCTTCTCCTTTTGCAGCGATGGAGGGCCCACCCAGCCTGCTGGAGAGAGGCCTTTACAGGCCGTGCTGTGAGGCGGCCGGTGCTGCTGCTTCTGGCCTCACGTCCTGCTCGTCAGTTTCTGCCCCCTGGTCTCCTGGTCCCTGCATGTGCTCCCACCCAGATCTTTCCAGGTTTTGAGCCTCAGACCCCGAGAGGTCAGCTGGGGATTGGGGTGGGGGGTGGATTAATCCCCAGGAGAGCTAGGTCTGCCTCATACATTACTGAGCAGGGCTGTCTGGACACTCACGTTACTTACTCACAAAACAGCCCCCCCCCCCCATTCTGCAGAAATGAATTCCAGGGGTGTTCCAGGGGTGGAGCTATCAGCACGGGAGGGCTGTTCTGACATGCAAACAGTCAGCAGCGGATGACTCAGGGGGCTGTTCTCCTGCCCCGTTACGCTCTTCTACAAGTCTCCTTGAGTGAGAGCTTGCACATTTCCAGACGGAATGTTTTCTCAGTCCCTGTTGCAGGGACTACACCCCTGACCGAAAGCCACCGTTTGTTCCTCTACAGGAGCCATGTTTGTCTGTCCCCTACCTGCAAATGGATCCCCCACTAAATAAGTGAGGCAGAAACGGGATGTCCCCGTCACTCCCAGGGGATGGCTAAGGACTCAGAGAGCAGCAGAGATAAGGGTGAGGGGCGGGGCTGCGGCTAGAGGAACTTGAAAGTGAAGCCTCATCTGCGGAGTATCTGGGTCGAAGCCTCCGCCTTGGCCCGTGACTAACATGGGCCAGAGCAGCCAGAGACTGGGAGTAAAACCTCCGGGGAACCAAGAGGCCAAGGGGAGCCAGATGCAGGGAAGGGGAGAAAAGACGTGTTTGGGAGTCAGAGACACATGACGGCACCTTGGCCTCTCCCCTCGGAGGACAGGTCCCTTCATGTCCCTCTCGCTTTCCTCACCTGTAAAGTAGGCGTTTTAGTGCCTCCCTCACAGAGTTATTATGAAGAATAAATAGATACAACAGCTGAAGGCAATGTACGAGACTTGATTGGATCCTGCCTTGAAAAAAAAAAAAAGGAGAAATTTAAATACCATCTCTGAAAGGTATTGTATGTAGGTAGAATACCTGTATTTGCAGGAGAGACATGCCGAAGCACTGGATAGTTCTGTGGCATTGTCCATCAGTGGCGAAACTGTGAGCATCCTTGGCTCAGCAGTTCCATTTTAATGAATCTATTCTGAAGATAGCATCAGAGATGTGATTTTTTTAAAAAAAAACAGTGAGCAACGACGGTCATTGAATTATAACTGTGGCATTTACGGCATTGCAGTAACACCGTCACCCAAATGGAAATAATTTAAATGTCCTCCCGGCAGGAGACTGCTTAAATAAATTAGGTATAGGATACATTTAATAAGGAGGGAAGTTTTGGAACTAAAAAATATGTACATATCATACCAATTTTGTTTAGTTAATAACAGAAATCTCTCTGGGCTGTGTAATACTGGGGACTTTCATTTCCTACAGTATGTATTTCTGTGATGTCTAAATTTTGTATTGCAAGCGGGTATTAGGAGAAAAAAGGGATTCTAACCTGAGAGAAGGATGGAAGGAAGGACCACAGTAGATACTTGTTCTTTTCGGCTAGCCAGGAATTTCAGTAATTCGCCTGTCTTGGGGTCTCCCACCAGAGCAGTTATATGGCCTTCTGATGCTAGAGCCACTGTGTCTCCGCCATGGAAGAAACAGCGGAGACTGCTCCAGAGACTGGTGTGCATCCTGAGAGAGCCCCAGGGAGCCTGAGGCAGCCTGTGGTTGGACTTCGGGTTTTTGCCACTTGCAATCAGAGTGGTAAACGCTATGCTAATTTAAGGCAAAGACAGGGAGGTAGGCGCAGCCTACTCCTGGGTTCCCTGAAATCCACAGAATCGAACAAACAAGATTTAGGAAGAGCCATAACCAGAGAGACTCCAGGGGTCCGAGGAAGAGTTTGTGGGTCTTCTCTCTAAAGAGCTGCCCTATTGTGAGGTGTGACAACTTCTAGCCCTGCATCTCTCAGATCGAGTGCCAAATTCCTGCCGGGAGAATCTGATTGACCCAGCTGAGTCAGAGATGGTGAATGGTTGGGGGCGTAGAGACCACCTGAGCCTGGAGAGCCATCCCCAAAGCAGGCAGCCAGCTGAACAGGAGACTTGTATGGGTTTATTAGGACTCCTGTAACAAAGTATCACAAACCGAATGGCTTACGGGACAGAAATATATTTTCTCACCGTTCTGGAAGCTGGAAGTCCAAGATCGAGGTGTTGGCAGGGTTGGTTCTTTCTGAGGCCTGTGGAGAACCGTTCCTTGCCTTTCCACTCCTCTCCAGCAGAGGTCCCTGGAGGAGGGTTGCCAGTTTTAGCAAATAAAAATATAGGAGGCCGGTTACATTTTAGATATTAAACAATTTTGAAATATAACTATATCTCATACAACACTCAGAACATACTTATACAAAAAAAAAGCTATCTCTTGTTTATCTGAAAGTCAGATTTTACTGATTGGCCTGTATTTTACCTGCTAATCCTACCTTGGGGCACTTGATAAAAAGACCATTGGCCTCATCCTCTTATGAGATTCAGTAGGTCTGGATGGAGCCCAGCCAGGAATCCGTATTTGTTTTAATGGCATTCAGATCATCAGCCAGCGTTGGGAACACTTTACTCCTCAACGGGCTGGTGGGGCGGACCAGGCCCCTGTCCCCACGAAGAGACATATTTTTAGGCTTATTCATTCCTCAGTCTAATGAGTTAGGTTAGTAGGAGTCACACCTCCGGAGTAGCTGTCCCTGGGACATCTGCCGCGGGCGAGTCATCTCAGGTGTGGTGCCTCTCTACATTGAAGGAACAACCAGCTATCCTACTTTTACGCAGGCCTCCCCATTTCGTTAGGACCTGCGGATTTTTCTGACATACCAGGATCTCTACAAGACTTGGCCAAGCGCTCTCTACCCGAGCAGTAACTTTCCAAATCAGCACAATGGCAGAGAGCTGGGAGGTGGGAGGGGGAGGGGGGAAACGGGTGGGACCGGGGACAAAGAAGAGGAAAAAGTCTGGCCATGCTCTGGGTTCTCCTTTACGCGTCTGCTCCCAGCTCAGCCTTTTCGGGTAACCCACTCTTCCAGGCCCTTCTGTCCCTCTTTTTCTCCGGTGCCCTGAGAAAGCGGGGCTGGTGGCCCGAAGGGGCGTGACCGACAGGTTGGATGGGTGGGGCATGACGGAGAGGGGCGTGGCTTGACAATTGCCAATCCTGACGCTGGAGGCGAAACTGACTCGCTAACTGGACCCAGGTGAGCTCCACTCTGCGCCTCCCGCTTGCTCAGCTCCCGGGATGGAAAGCGCCCGGGTGGCACCCGGAGGAGACGAAGCCGCACCCGAGTTCCCAATGGAGCCTGTGGAAAAGCAGGTCCCGGAGCCGGAGCAGCCGCAGGTGCCCGCGGAGCCGCGACGACCTGAGAGTCCCAAGAGCAGCCCGGCTCCGGCTGTACAGGGGGCGATGGCCTCGGGCCAGGACCTCTCTGGCGAGAGGCAGCTGCCCTCGCCTCGCCCCGCGCGCCTGCGGGTGGCGCCACTCAGCCTGGGCTATGGCGCCTTCCGCCGCCAGGCGTCTACCGGCCCGGAGCCGCCGTCGCCCGGCGCCGCCGCAGCCGAGCAGCCGCGGGACGGCGGGACGCCGGGGTCGGAGCTGGTGCCATGGGCCGCGCCGGGCGAGCCCGCCCCCAGCGCCTGGGCGCCCGTGGAACTGCAGGTGGACGTGCGTGTGAAGCCCGTGGGTGCGGCCGGCAGCAGCCGAGCGCCCTCGCCCGCGCCCTCCGCGCGCTTCATCACCGTGCCGGTGCCCGAGTCCCCCGCCTTCTCCCGCCACGCCGCCCCCGCGTCCCCGCTTCCGCCGCGCAACTCGTCCTCGGGCAGCACGTGGGGCAGCGGCGCGCAGGCGGCCGCAGTCCGGGAGGAGCGCGGCGGTGTGGACGCCGAGGGCCGGGCCAGCCCCGCCCAGGGGGGCGCGGCGTCCCGGGGCGCCCCCACGTGCCGCTGCGGCTGCCAGGAGCGGGAGCTGGAGGAGGACGACGCGCTGCTGCGCCGCGCGCAGGAGGACGGCGACAAGAAGCTGCACCGGGTGGTGGCGCTCATAGGTGAGCACGCGCTGCCGGGGCGGGGTCCCCGCAGCCTGAGGTCCCCCCACCCCACCCAGCAGCCACCCAGCGCTGGGCCACTGCAGCGGGGGGCCTAGGGGATCATCCCAATGCTCGACCCAACGAGAGCTCTCTCTGGCTTGGAACCAATATAACATTGCGGTTTATGTCATTATAATTCAATTTCTTTTCTTTTATTTATTTTTTATTTTATTTATTATTTATTTGTTTGTTTTTATTTATTTTTATTTTATTTATTTATTATTTATTTATTTTTATTTCATTTTTATTTATTTATTTATTTTTGTTTTATTTTTATTTTATTTATTTATTTATTTATTTATTTTATTTATTTTATTTTATTTTTTACGTTAAAGGAATAAAACCACTATTCTGCCCTCTTCCCGGGACTTTTTCACATTCCTTCTTCGTGTGGGCGGCATTTTTGATAAGGAGAGGTGGAAGGAATTCCAGGCGAGGGGAAGAAAGTCTTTTTAGGGTTACCTGACGGGGATGGCAGCCGGTGAGGGAACACAGGTCTCCGGACTCTTGGCTTCGGGCCAGCAGGGACCCGCCACTCTAGGTAGCCCAACCTCTCACAGGTTCAGGCTGCCTCTTTCTCTCCACCGCGTGTACTGCGGACTATTTGGCCCCAAACACTCATCCGTTCAGGAGCTTCAGCGCGGGGACCTCGCGGCCAGACTGCGAGGATTGTGGATTTTTCTTGGTGGGGGAAGGGTAGGCAAGGAAGCAGAAAGAGCCTGAAAAAGGTATAAACAACTAAACAATCCTGAACAAAGAACCAGGAGGGAGTGGTTGGTGAACTTGGGAGCATGGGAAAGCTTCCTGGAGCTAAGCCTTGAAAGGTAAGGAGAAGCTAGGGGTGTTCATAGGGGCCCCTTCTAGCTGGGGAGCCCTAGGAACAGAGGCCAGTGCAGGTTAGCTGCCTGCTAGGAGAGGAAGGACAGGCGAGCTAGACGGGCCCCAAATCCAGAGGCCTCTGTGCCAGTGGTTCTTAGACGTGGATAGAGCTGAGGGAATCAGATCACTCAGGAACTTTTGCAGAGTTTGATGTGAGCACATTTTCTTCATGACGGTGTGTGAGTGTTCTATTGCTGCTGTAACAAATCGCCACAAACTCAATGGCCTAAAACGACACAGATGTATTCTCTCACACTAATGTAGGTCAGGAATGCGATGTGGGCTCAGTGGCCCAAAGTCCAGTTGTCAGCAGCCCGGTGTTTTTTTCTTGGGGGTGCCAGGAAGTTCCGTTTCCTCGCCTTTTCTATCTCCTAGAGGCCACCACGTTCCTTCCTTAGCTCACAGCCCCCGTCTATAATCAAAGCGGCAACGTCAGGTGGAATCCTTCTCCTACTGCTGTCTCTCTGAAGCTCTCGTTCTTCTGCCGCCCTCTTCCTTTTCTAAGGACCCTAGTGATTACACTGGACCCACCCAGAGAAACCTGGATAATCTCCTCACCTCGAGGTCAACGGATAAGCAACTGGAATTCTATCTGCCACCTTAGTTTCCCTGTGCTGTGTAACCTAAGGTGGACATCGCACGACACAGACACCTTTAAGGGGACGTCGTTCTGCCCATCGCAATGAGTCTGTAGGTTTTCATCAGGTCAATAATAAAAGAGTCTGTGATAAGGAAGTGAGGAGCTAGTGGGGATGTGACATGGTTGGCTTTGTGTTCTAGAAAGTGAGCTCTGAGGGCGCTGAGGAGGAAGAATGGGGCAGGCATGAGATGGAAAGGGACCAGTTAGGAGGTGACAGCGGTAGTTCAACAGGAGGTGATGAAGGCTTGATCTATGGCAGAGGTGAGAGGGAGGGTTCAGGAGGTCGAGTTTAGGAAGCCGGGCCTCAGCCGATAAAGGCGTGCTAAGGGAGGGGCGGGGATGGGTGCCTACCGTGCCGGGAGGGTAGCTGTATGATGATGAACTGAGTTCTCCATCCAAAATGGGGAATGGGGGAAGAGGCGTGGGAGACATAAATAAGAAGGCACTTTAGGGAGTTCCAGGTAGAAAAGTCACTTAAAGGAAGAGGAGCCAGCCACAGACTGGGACATAAAACACAGGGTAGGAAGACGCTCAGGATGCATGGAAGCAGACAAAGGAGTTTCTAGAAGAGTGTGGTCAGCCGAGTCAAACGTTTGTGGAGGTGTCAGGGGAGAGGCGGGTTCAGGACGGACGGGTAGGGAGTGCTGCCACATTGAAACGGGACTGGCGGGTGGGGCAGGAAACCAGGGGTGTGAAGAGCAGGTGGGAGGCAGAGATGCCAGGCAGAACCTACTGCAGGGTGCGTGCTGACGCTGGGCGCTTTGGGCCTGCTCTCTGTGACATGTGGGATTCAAGAACCGTGGGGCTCCCGGTGCCGGCCTGCTTGGGCTGCTGCTTGGGCGAGGAGCTCTGCAGAGTCGTGTCTGCCTGAGTTGGCCCTTACCACTTGGGATCAAGCTGGTTACCTCAACAGGGCAAACCAAGGCACAGGCTCCGCGCTTTGCCCACCCCCACGTGGTAATGCCCCAACCCAGCTGCTTCACGGTCCCTTCCTCATGAACCTGGCAGAGAAGCCACCTGGAGAGGATGAGGACATCACTGCTTGGTCTCTTCCCCTACTTAGTTGGGCAAGGGTCCTAGAGGCACTGTCCAGGTGTCAGTAGAGGCATCAAAGACTGAGAACCTTCTCAGTGGCAGCACTTAGCCCAGGGGAGAAGTCTGTTTGCAGAGAGCCAGAACTGGGGGGAAAGCCAGATCCCCAGAGAGAATATTTCTCCTTTAGGTGTGGGTTAGAGTCATCTCTGGTCCGCCAGGCTGGATTACGTGTCCCTATTCAATGTTCCCAATGGCACTGGCCTTTGTGCAGCCTATGGTGGCATGCCTCACAGAAGTTATTGTTCCTTCTTTGTAAAGATCCTGGGCTCTGAACCCCTGGGGGCATGGAAAGGGAGTTTCACTGAAACTCCACCTGGCACATGAGTGCTTTGAAGGTAATTACTAAATAATGGCCCTAACCCTCTCAAAGTACTGATCAGATGGCTCTGGGGGGAGGTGTTTCCAAGGTCAGCATTGCATCCCCTTGAGTGTGGAATAAGGTGTGTGAAGACTATTGTAACTTACTGTGTTTCTTAACTGCTTTGTTTTTTTAAAGGTCAAAGCTGAATTTAGTATTCAATTACAATAGTTATATTTACCAAAGTGATTGGTGGATTTATTTTCCTTTTATTCCCCACGCTTTTTATTAGTTCTGCTTTTGTTTTTTTAAGACTCTTAATTTATGTGTCTTTTATTCTTAGCATTTTCAAATCCCCTTTTTTGGCTAACAGCTTCATTGAGCTATATAATTCACGTGCCACACAATTTACCCATTTAAATCACCACAGTTTTAGAATATTTTTATCACTCCAGAAAGAAGTGCTGTACTTTTTAGCTATCACCCCCCAACTTCAAGCTCCAAATACCAGGCAGCCACTTTCTGGTTCAATGGATTTGCCTAGTCCGGATGGATATTTCATAAAAATGGACTCACATAATACAAGTCCTTTTGTGTCTGGCTTCTTTGACTTAGCACAGTGTTTTCAAGGCTCATCCATGTCGTATGTGTGTACCAGCACACCATTCCTTTTTATGGCCGAATAATATTCCATTGTATGGATATACCACATTTTGTTTATCCACTTATCGGTTGATGAAAATTTGGGTTAAATCCCAAAGAAGCAGATTATGTACTTTTTTAAAAAGCTTCGAAAGGTCACAGATGGTATATTGACTTTTCATGTATCAATGTAACATACTTCCCTTCATGGTCTTTGAAGCGTTTTCTCTAATGCAAAAGGAAAAAGGGTATTTCATAGTGCTTATGCTTTTAAAGTTGAATTATGATCGAAAATGAATTAAAGCTTGGAAATGTGTTCTGTCTTTCTTTATGTGCATACCATACATGTGTATGTATTTATATTACTAATACCGATATTGCTAATGCGGGTATATACTAATACATCCATGTGATTTTTTTCAATGGAATTAGTTTTTCAAAATAATAAACTATTTGCTGGAGAATGACCTCTGCTGTTTCAGGCTTTGACACATACGATGACTGAGTTTTTAGGACCCTCACACCGACGATGTGGCACTCCTGACCCTCATCCCTGAGACCTGGGTGGGTTCTGGGCACCTTGCATGCAGCAAGGCGTCTGGGAGGGAAAGGGTCTCTTTGTCTTCTGATTGATTTCACAATTCAGGAGTGCTCAGTTACTTCGACAGGTGTGTTTCCGGGTTGGAAGCTGCTTATAACTGTTGGTGGCTGCCATTAAGCGTTCACTGTGTTTGAGTCTCCAAGTTTTTCCTCTGGCCTCCCTGGTGTTACACCATCAGCAGGGCAGGCTGTGGCCCTCGAGTGTGTCTGCCGTCTGAGCCTTTGCATGCGCTGTTCCTGCCGCCTGGATGCCATCCTGTCTCCAGAGTTCCTTTGCCCCCTGCCACCTCATTCCAGCCGCCTGGTCCTCTGGGGGCTGCGAGCTGCCGACAGCTCACACCCTTCTAGTGTTCCACAGCCTGCAAAGTGCTCTTGGCACTGTGCTCCCTCAGTGGCCCCCTGCACCTGGAGAGGGAGAGGAGGCGGGTGATTTCAGTGTCGAAATGGGAAAACACGAGAATGCCTCAGTCAGGACTTGAATCCAGGTCTGTTGAACTGCAGCTCTGCCCCTCAGTTCTCCCTCGTGTGTCGTCTTATCTCCTGGGACCTTTGCCTAGTCTGTTAGCTCCTTGAGGGCAGAGGCCTTGCCCTGTTCTCTGTGTATTTGCACCCTAAGTCGAGGGCCCGCTAGGTGCTCAATAAATGCTTGTTAGCCAATTATTTATTCTTTCTTGAATAGAACCTTAAGTCTTTCAGTTATTCAAGAAACGGAACATCTTCTGGCATTTTTTCTCCCAAATAGGAGGTTCTCACCCATATTTTTCCTGGTGTCTGGGCCGAGTGGGTAGCTTCTCAGCATGATGCAGTTGTGTAAGTCGGTGAGTGTGGTTGGCACGGTCTCCTTCTAACATGTCTTCTGGTTCCTCCTCCCCCCCAGGGCTGCCTATGTACATGAAGTCCCTGCGCTGGGCGCTGGTAGTCATGGCCGCGCTCCTGGCGGTGTCTACGGTCGCCATTGTTGCCTTGGCCTCTAGAACAGGTATGGTGCCTCCTCCCCATCCCATCCCCTCCCTGCCAGACCCCACCACCAGGGTGTCTAGACCTCACAGGACATGTGTGAGAATTAGGAGACATCCCCACTGGGCATGAAGACATGCGGCCTGCTGAGCAAAGATAAGGAAAAGGCTTCTTCCTCCTGTTGGATACAGCCTGCGCCCTGATGAGCAATTGGGTGTCAGCCCCCTGGGGGCTTTGTCTGCAGCACGGATTGGACAGCCTTCCAGGGGCCCTGCCCACCCTGCTTGCCACCCAAAGGCTCACCAGTTCCATACCTCCAGATTTGCCCCTCAGTCAAGGCAATGGCCAAGTTCTGACTTTTTAACGTATGTACTGTTGACGGTCCACCCCCGACTTACTGTGGTCTGTGTCCCCTTGCAGGAGCCACGTGCCGGCCATGCCCGCAGGGCTGGCTGTGGTCCGGGGAGCACTGCTATTACCTCTCCGCTGAGGCCCAGGCCTGGGAGGCCAGCCAGGCTTTCTGCTTGGCCCACCACGCTACCCTCCCCCTGCTGAGCCACACCCAGGTGAGGAGGGGTTGGGCTAGGGAGGGGTGCGGACGGCTAGCCCTGGAAGGAATTGGCAAAGATCTAGTCCAACTCTACATTACAGAAAAAGTCACCAAGGCCTGGAGAAATAAAGTGACATGCAGGGGGACCGGACTGCAGGTTGCCCAGGTCTTCAGTTTACTCATTCTAGGGAGCCGATGTGGAGCTGGGGCAGCTGGAGCAAGGCTGCCCCCTTTAACAGCACTGGAATTTTCCGTCTATATCCCATCATTTGCCTAGTTATTTCCCAATTGCTGACCGTTTACTTGGGTGGTCTCCAGTCTCTCTTTACACACGGCACTGTATTACCTCTGGGTAAAATCGTCTTCTCAAACCCTTTATGTTCTTGGATTTTACTCCCCAAAGTGGAATCACGCATTGGAGCGAGAGGAACAGAGGTACCACTCCCGTTCTGTATGCAGCATCGAGTATGTGCCCCATGAGTCTGGACGGGTGTGGGTGGGTCAAGGTCAGCCTCCCTGTCCCCACCCGCCAAGTTCTGCACCAGGAGTGACACTGTTGAGAGATCTTTTAAATACAATTGAAATGCAATTCAAAAACAAGTTGAAAATCTTTAAATACAGCATTTTGCTTTACTTCATTATTCAGAATAACACAGCCTCAAAGACCAGTAGTTAAAAGGAATGATCCTAACAGCTCTCTAACATACTTGTTTTGGTTCCTGTTCCTTGTGTCTGCGTCCACATTTTTTCATTATTATAATCAAGCCACAACTCTGATTCAGCTTTTTCACTTAACTGTCACCCCTCACGTACTACATACAGCCTTTCTTGTTGCTCCATGATCTTCATACTTTTATTCTTTTAATGACCTTAATAGTACTCTGCTAAGCTGATACAACGTAATTTATGTTCTTGCCTTTGACTGTGGATTAGATGCCAGTGCAGCCTAATCCACTCGCCTCCTGCCCAGTTAGGCTGTTTGCTGTGACCTCAATGTCCTTCTGTAGCTTCCCAGCTCTGCTCATGCCTTTCCCAGCACCTCTCAGCACCTGTTTCTCTGTCCACTCAGTATGAATATGCATTGCTTGGTGGGGACTGGCATTCATGTCCTCTCCTCTGGAGGGCCGAGGTGGGATCACCCCCATTTCAGGTCCCCAGTCCTGAGTGCAATGCCTGGTAACCGGCAAACATCCAATACGACTCTGATTCCTGGCGTTTTGGGGGAGTCGAGTCGAGCTGGGTTGCTTCTTCAGCCTGGCAGGCTGGGAACTTGGCAGAAGCCCGAGGTGAGCCATGCCAACGTCCAGAGGAGTAACCAGCTGCTTTTCTCTCTCAGAACTTCCTCAGAAGATACCCAGTCACCAAGTCCTCCTGGGTGGGGGCCCGGCGAGGCCCCCATGGCTGGCAATGGATTGATGGGACCCCCCTGCAGCCCCAACTGTGAGTGACTGTGGGCCTGGGTGGAGGGCGCCCTCTGTCCCCAACGCACTAGCATGGGCTCCCCAGGGTGACCAAAGCGACATCACAGCAGGCACCAAAGAGGGGCTAAAGTCCTTCCCCTCCGCTCCCCGTGGCTATTCTAGACCCTCCCCAAATTCAGTCCCCATGCTCCACCCCTGGCCTGAGGTGCCCCTTGGGAGGCTGACCCCAAACCCACGCTCAGGGCCTGGTTTTGTTTAGTCCCCATCACCCCACCCCTTGTTTGGGACCTCCAGCACATTCGCCCAAGCAGGGCTGTCACCTTGTTCTACAGATAAGGGCTGCGCCACTCAGGCTTGGTGGCTCACTCAGCACCTCACAGCCGATGAGCCGGGAGCAGTCTCACGACACCCCCACCCCCGCCCCGGGGTGCTTACTAGACCAGCACCCCGTGCGGTGATTCAAACGGTACCCAGGCCAGCGGGCTGGAGGGCCATGACACCAGGAAGCCCCTTCACCCCACACCCCCTTTCCTCTCACCCTTCGCCAGACTCCCAGAGGAAAAGGACCAGCCGGCTCTCCAGTGCGGGGGTCTGGAGGGAGGCAAGCTTGTGGCTTTGGACTGCGCCTCCTCAAGACCCTGGGTCTGCGCCAAGGGGAAAGACTGACTTGGGTTGCACCCACCTCGAGCCTGTTGGAGGCCTGCAGCCCCTAGGGAGGTCCAACCCTGGACGCTTCATGTCCCCCTGCCTGAGCCAGCCTGGCAGCTGGGAGGCTTTCTGTGGCCTGGGGCCAAGTGCCCATTACAGTCTCTAGTCTCCAGCTGCTAAAGCAGATTTGTTTTGTGACCTTGGGAGGTTTTTTTTTTTTTTTTTTTTTTTTTAGCATTTCTGAGCCTTGGTCTCTCCCCCATTAAAATGGGCATTTCCTGGTCCCTCACACGCACACACTTCTGGTCCTAGAAGAACAGAAAGGATTAGCGATCTCCACTGAGCCCAGCCTGGTTCTCACTGAGCCCATGAAATGAGTCTCCCATTGTTGTGTGCCAGTGGAGTCTGGTAGCAGGGACACCACCGCTGTGCATGCCATTTCTGGGCAGCTGGACACATGGCCAACATGGCTGACTACCAGTGTCACAGCGAGTGAGGAAGAGGAGGAGGGAGGTTCTGCATTGATGGCCAAGGCTGGGACAATGCAGAGGGTAGGGCCGCCTAGGAAGGAGGAGCCAAGGAAGCATACCCGCCCTCCCTGCACTTGGTAGGTACGAGCTGCTGCAAAGCATGGGGTCCAGGAGAGAGAGGAACCTGAAGAAATGTGGGGGTGCCCGAGACAGCTCGTCCACCCACAGTGAGGGGCTAGAGGCCCTGGAAGGGTTTGTTTAGTCTCCCCAGCCTGTACAGACCTACAACAGGGGACTGTACCTGTGTCTTGGTGCCAAGCATTCAACAGGACACTTTCCTCTTCGAAGTCAGACCACGTATCCCAATCTTAGAGAAATCTCTATCAGTCCATTTAAAACCAGTTACCTCGTACAGAATGTACGGGCGCCTGGGAGAAGGATGCGCTTGACAAGCAATAAAAATCGTGGAAACACTTTGGTCTTTCTTGTGGCTTCCTTCTTACTGCAGCTCCAAATTAACCCCTGAGCTTGATAACATGGTGCTTTAACCCACTTCAAAGCCCTCCTCAGCAGACGTCCTGTGCTCAGTGCCATCAGGCTGGTTTCAGAGCAGAAGCCCTTTAGCTCCTCCCGGCTTCGAGGCCAAGTACCACAGGCCTGGGGCTCCCTGGACCCAGATGACACTGAAAATCACCTGTGGCGGTGCCCAGGGTGTGGTGCCGTGGCCTGGAAATCTGAAAGTTATTTAGCTTCACTTGGTGAGGTAGGGGAATAAGAAAGTGAACTTCTATCTACCACACTAGGACACTACAGCTAGTTACTACCCAGAGTTGGCAAACCAAGTAGTAGCTGGGTAAGGTTATTGTTTAGAAATATGGAGACAAATACTAGAGGAAACAGCAAATATAAAACGTTTGCCTTAAAGCTAATTGGTGGTGACAGAAGTCAGAATAGTGGCTATCTTAGTGAAAGAGTAATGACTGGAAACGGACACACCAGGGAACATTCTAGGTGCTGGAAATGGCCTAGAATTTGATTTGGGTAGAGCTAGGCATAGATATGCAAAAATTCACCAAGCTGTTACACTTAAGATTAAAAACTAAAATGCCTGTCCCCAAAGAACAGGAATGAGGTTAAAGGGAGCAAGGGGGGGCAGGAGACTGAATTTTTAAAACATTACATCCTTTACTACTGACTTAAAACCACATTCATATATATATATAAACCCATATTCATGTACTGCTTTAATTAAAAAAAAAACAAAACACTTTTTTTAAAGGGTCCACAGGATTCTGATGTGCAGCCTGGCTTGAGAACTAGCAGCTTCACAAATTATTCCTTCGCCTGCATTTTCTTCCAGAGTGTAATTGTTTGTTTCACTGAGGTACATTCACGTTAAGTTTCGGCCTCGCCTTCAGAGCATGTCTTTCTCTTTCTACAAAACAGAAGCTGGAAAAGTTACACAGCAGGTTGGTCTGCATGGAATCCCTCTGAGTAATTTCTCTAGTCTCTTTTCCCACCAGGCACTGCCAACTGCCACTCTTTGGAACCAACATCTAGTAATGCTGCCACCAGCACTGGCTTGTTCCCTGGCGCTCTGGAGCCCTGCCTCTGACACAGGCGGGCCCAGCAAGCAGCTCACAGCAGCCTCTGAGGGGCAGCTCTCAACATCCAGTCTGTTCAACAGTCACCTGTTAAGCACATGCAACTCATCATACTCCAAGTCCTGAGATTCTAATGCAGTAGGTCCCCAAGTCAGGCCCCCAAGTTCGGTTTCTATCAGCCTTCTGGGTGATTCTGATGCAGATGATCCAGAGACCGTATTTAGAAAATCCCTACCTAAAACACCTGTATGCCTACAGGACAAAGTACTTTTAAAGTGCTGACTTAAATGGAAAATCTATGATATCCCCAACCTTATGACACTTTTCAAGAGTTAAAAAAAAAAAAAGGGACATGAACACACACATGCTCTCTACTTGGATCTAACAGGAAATGGAATCGTTTTTCTACATGTCCATAAGACCCAGGAGGGAGCTGTCACATGGAACTCAACCATGTTTAAGCCCATTTGAGTCGGAGCCTGTTTCAGGCAGCCAACAGTATTCAGACATAGTGGTATACTGCAGCGGGGACCTTGAGAGCCACTCTTTCAAAGCAGTATTGGAGCAGATTCTGGTGCTGGCATCAGCCTATGGCCTCATCTCCTTGCTGGATCCTTCACTGAGACCCCAGTTCTGAGTCTGAATGCCTTGCTTTCAGCCTAAACTCTACCACGCTGGCCATTAGTTTGGTTTGATTGCCATATGTGCTTGTAGACCCAGAACCGATGACATCCTGGTTTCTGCTGGTGCCTGGAAAACATGCAGACACACTTGCTGGCCCCAATACCCCACAAGGCCCTGCTCACCTGTGGTTGGCCCCAGCACCACTCCGCCGGTACACCCCTGCCTGGTTCTTAGCAGCCAGCCTCTGCCATCAAAACCCTGTTCTCTCAGCCCTGCCCAGCCTTTCCTAATTCTCCTGAAACTGGAATTACTTTTTTAAATTGCAAGAGATGATAGAAAGAAAAATAGAGGTCAATATTTTATTACCTTACTCACACCCTGGGAAAATCTGAATAGCAATAGGGTATATTAAACTCATGATGTAAACAGCTTTACTTTTTTCCATAGGAAAATCAGACAAGAATGTTTTTCAAAATATTTAAGTCAGTATATTGCAGTGGCCCAAGGTTCTGAAGATTCTTGGCTGTGTCAGACACCAACCTAGCCAAGTGAGGATGGTCTTGGGTAAGGGGAAGGCACTAACATAGCTCAGGGAAGAAGCTAATTACTGATCAAAGGAGCATGTTTCAGTGGTTTAACAATTTAGAGAGAGCCATACCTGTACATACCAGATGAATATCCACCTTGGATATGTTCATATTTTAAAAATTATGCAATAGTTACTTGGATTCTTAATGTTGAAAAACCTATAAGCATTACTGATTTTTAAACTGTTAACACTTATAAAAACTTTAATATAAACTATCATTTTGAAAGGTACCACATCAAATGAGAAATTACCACACTGAATGACAAAAGTGTTTAAATTGTTAATGCACGCTTGGTTCTGGTTCAAAGGGCTAATGTTGAAAGCTATTATCAAATGGTTTATGAAAACAGACTTAAAATGAAACTTGGAGGAAAAAAACCAAGAACTTGGAAAAGTCAAACAATTTTAAGGTTATCAGAGCGGTCAGTCAGTCTTGAAAAAACAAGCATCCTTAGAAATGGAGGGTTTTTTCTTCAGTTTCGGCTGATGCTCTTGAAGCAACTAAGCAAGGCGGCTTTGGGGGAGATGCCTGGTGGCAGCAAAGCAAAGTGAAGGCCAACTCCAAGTAGGACACCCCAGAGGATCAGGTTTTACAAACACGTGACTAATCTTACACTTTTACTGCAGTCACCAGATAACACGAACGTACCAAAAATTGTGTATGAGAAACATGATTAAGATTGAAATTTTAGGGCTATTCTGAGTGGCTCCCCTGGCTTGAGGATTATTAAAAATTTAGAATGTTTACCCCAAAGTCTAAACTAGAGGTATCTAAGCAAAAGAATTTGTTTTAAAAGGGTTTTTTTTTTTTTTTTTAATGGAATTATTCACTTAAAGAACATGCAGCTAAGTGCCCGGCCCAGGAAGACGATGTCTGATACTGGCCTGTACCGGCTATTTATAGGATTAGGCAGAGAATAAGCATTAAACTGCAATGTTACAAACATAATGCTAAAACTTAATTTTTCAATCGCGTTCAAGTTTGGCCTCTAACTCCAATTATCACTAACTGTAACAAGTCAGGTCCCAGAGAGCCTTCCTTGTCCGCAGCAGCTTATCCTTTTTGATCTTACTCTACCTGCCAAGGTACTAAATCCAAAGTGCTGTGAAGATCTCTCCCATTTCCCGATCAGATGAAAGATTACAGCTCGCTGCCACCGTTAAATTTACATAAACACGCTCTTTGAGGCTGAAGCAAATCTGACTGGTTCTCACTGTGAAAATGAAATATAAAAACTATTCTTGGAGTTATTTCTAAACAGAACTTGTCTCTAATCCTAATGTAACAGAAATGTATACATAAATCAGATTCATCAAATGGATCTTCGGCTAACAACTATTCGAGAACAATGTGATGAACATCAGGTGTCGGAATGTTACGTTTTCTAGGATCTGACATTTTCAGTGATCGAGAATTATTATATTTTGTAAATGGAAACCGCACTAAAAACAGAATGCTATAAATAGAATCACGTCACTTGTTTCCAAAGACTATTGTACACCAGAGCGATGTTAAAATAATTTAAAAAGGAGGCTATTTTGTGGCAAACTTTGTGAGTGAGGTTAAAACTGTAAACCGGGAGTGATCTTGGGGCAACTGCCAGCGAGTATTCTTGGGGCAAACAGGAAATGGGTTAAGGAAACAGCACAGACCACTAGGGACAAAGCAGACACAAAACAATTTCTCAGCAACCACAAATAAAAGGGAATGGGCCGCTGATGCAGAAGAGTCTCAGATTAAACTCTATCAACTCAATGTGTGGATCCAAAAATGGCAAAAAACCTCCAAATAATGAGGCGGCTTGGTAAACTGGTAACTTGACAAGTGTCTCTTTTAAATACAGACCTGATGTCATTTAGAGTATTAGTTTCCTTTTCTCTCTGAAGCCCACATTCCTCTGCAACACCAAAATGTCACACTTAGGGGAAACAAAGACAAAAACAGTTACTGAAAGGTGTTATCAGTTCACTATACTCACACATTAATTTCATTACTTAATGTATTTTTGTTCCTCGGATTTTCTAGAATCACAAGTGATACCTGCCAACTACTATTTAAATCCAAGTGGCCACAGAGTTCTTCAATGCAGAAATTGTTATTATTGCACTGGTTATACCATGTTTTTATTTCAGTTTGCTGAATGAGAAGAAATACAAAACAAAAACAAAGGAAAAACCCAGTTTCTTCTGCAGGTCCAGTCCTCCTCTCTAGCCCTGAAGTAGCCAGAGTACAGTCAGCGAGGGACTCGGGGGGAACAACAGTTCATCTTGAATCTTTGCAAGTATATATTTATTTCCTTTGGTGCCTTGCACAGTAAGGCACTATTACTGATATAACAGAATAGAAGAAATGCCCACAGCAAATAGTTCTAGTGACAATTTACTAGACGTTACAGTTTAATAATGGTGGTGGTGATTGTTTTTCATTTTATTATTCTTTTTACAATAAGGGTGTAGCCTTTATACTCCACACACACAAAATAAAACAAGAAGTGCTTATGAAAAAGTCCCGGCCCCCACCCCCCTTTTCAAAACACCCTGAACGTAGCAATTCAATAGAACAGAAAAATCAAGACTTGTTTGATTTCAAATTTTCAATAAAAAAGCAAAGTATGTAATGCAACAGCTGTTCAACTTCCAACTCTAAAGAGGCACCGTTAAACAAACAAAAAACTCCCAGTATTTAAACTTCTCCAGCACACACTCCAGTATAAATGTTCTGAACTGTAATCAGCTAGTAATTAATAATTGGAATAGGACTTTAGAACAGAAGTTATATTGCTTCCCTACCCCCTCCTTCTTACCATTAGAAGGGAGAGGTATGACGGATATAAAAGTCAGAGGAAGAAGAATTAAAAAGAAAAATTCCCAAAGCTGCTGCTATTTGGACTAGAAAGAAAGACAGCATTTTACAAATGTTCAAAAAATCCCAAGGCAAGTTAACACAATTCGTTCACTATCACTCCTACTAGAAAGAATAAAGACATCGGCATTTTACATAAAACGGTACGTTCAGAATTGCATTACAGGTTCACCAGAAACTATGGATGTAGTTTTAGGCTTCATTAAGGAGAACAAGTTCAGTTCAGATCAAGTAAGATACTGTACACCTAGCCTAACTGGATCGGTGTCTGGAACTGCTTACTGTGCCACCCTGAACAGCTGTAAACTAAACAATAGTATGTAACTCCATTGGAAGCTTAAGGGTTGAGGACATGTACACAGCTAATTATATCTCCCCTGCTTCGCGCTCTTCAGAGCTCCGCCTGTCTTCTGATCTGCCATTAGCGCTCTCATAGGACCGCTTCTTATCTTTTCGATCTCTGTCACGAGGTGATCTGTCTCTTGAATTCCTGTCTCTGTCCCGTGACGCTAAGTCTTGGTCTCTGAATCTCTCTTTTGAGGATCTGAAAAATATTAATTTGAGGAGCAAAATGTGTTGGGAAACCCAAAATCCAAATGAAAGAATCGGATAAATATTAAGGTACTGATAGCAGAAGATACACTGAATACATCCAAGAAAAACAGGAGTCAGTTTTCCGGCAGAAAAGAGCACTATCGTATTTGATAAGCATACTAACACCAGGAGACGGGTGAAAACAAACAGCTAATAAGGGTCAAAAACCATATGCTGAAATAATGACGTATATAGGATATTTTCATCATCTCAGAGGCAATCATAAAGCTTCTCCAATTCATAGCAAATGTATTTAATATAAAAATAATATATAGATAATACCTTAAAAAAACAAAAGTATTATCCAATTAAAAAAACATAAAAGAATATATATAGCTCTCAAATTGGATGGAAACCAATGCCTTAAACAGAGGTCAGCAAACCTTTTCCTTTGCTGTCTGGCCAGAGAGTAAATATTTTAGGTGTTGAGGTTACATACAATCTCTGTGGTATATTCTTCTTTTTTCTTTTTATCAATGCTTCAACAATGTAAAAACCATCCACAGCTTGCTGCTCATACAAAACAGGCCAGAGGGCCATATCTGGCCTGCAGGGAAGAGTCTGCCAACACTTAGCTTTGATAAGAGAACTACTCGATTAATGACATGGTTTTAAATAACCATTTATTATTTTAAAACTCTGCTTTACTCTTCCTGAGTTAACTCATTCAACCAACAGAAAAAAATCAGAATGGAAGACAGAAGATGATCACACTATAATAAATCTTATTTAACCATCACTGGTTCTTAATACCATCTCTCCATTACCACACCCAACTTCAGTAAGGTAAATAACAACAAAACAATCAAAAGCTCATATCAGAAATTCAATCAGAAGAAAATCCAAAGGACATTATGGGATCAGAATTAATATGGAACCTTCTATACTTTCAATATCTAGAATAAATCAGTAACATATTACATTTATTTCATTCTTTACAGGTGACATGGTACTTTTACATAATTATTTCATTAACTAATGTTCAGAATTTGGATTTGAAGCTTGATTAACTAATACTTTCAACTTCTAAGGCAGAAAAAAACTACTGTTGTAGAAATACAGTTTAGGAGGATTAAACCAAAAAAATTGAAAGATTAATGTTAACTTTGAGCATTCTAAGGCTTTAGTAAGCCAAATTTAAAAATTATATGCGAAAAAGAAAAATCACACAGCGCACATCTGGATACTCTAATACTATCCATAGTCTTTGTAAGAATGGGATATGAAGAGAGAGAATAGAGATGATGATGAAGAATAAGGACATGATTTGCTGGTAAGTTCCAGAGGTTGGTAATAACTAAAAAACAACTATCAGATAAGCATCAACTAATGTTTTGTGAGAGATTACAATGCCCTATACATAAGCAGTTTCCATTCACTATTATACTCAAACTACCAATAATCCTAATAGAAGAGCAGGTACTCTTACCAACTCTGCTTAGTAGATGGGGAAAGATAGGTAAATCAGATTACTTAGCCAAGGCCACTGAACCCAAATAGTCTGACTCCGGAGTCTGTACTATGTATGTTTGAACAGAGCAGGAAGCAGAAAAATGCAAATGGCCCTCATTTACCAAGGGTAACTGTTCCCAGGGAAAAGTCACAAACAAAATTTACTAATATCAGAGACCGACAGTTTTTACCTATTCAAATGATACTTTATCAAGTTTTATCTACTACCCAAAGTCATTTTTTATTACCCTAGCATCTCCCTCATCTAAATGCCTGTGTTATTTACCCAATGATACAGTTTAGCTCTTTTATAAAATGCTAGGTCTTATATCAAATCACCACAATGTATACTTTAAATATCACAGAATTATATTTGTCAATTTACCTCAAAAAGCTAGGGAGGGGGAGACCTACTTGGAACAAGGTAAGAATATAAGAAATAAACAAAATATTGATTAAAAGCCTATTAACCAACTTAGCTTGTAAGTGGTTTCAGGGAATGGCTAGTTGAGGGTCAAAAACAAATAGAAAGTTTAAACGCCTTTCTGTGGATTCTATCATGGGTTTTATACAGAGTAATCCACAGAAAAATTTAAGACTAGTAGGTACTAGGCACTCAAAAATATTTATCATATATGTGCTTTAAAATAGTTGACAAAAAAAAAAAGAAAAGAAAAAGAAAAAAGAAAAAGAAAAGCAATTTTAAGCATGATTTGTGTTCCATAGAAATGAACTGGCTTAAGGACCATCATGTGACCTGAGAAGTTTTGGGAGTCTGACCTATGTAGACTGAGTGCTAAGGTGCCACCACATTTGAATCCTCTGCCTGATTAAATATCCTTAAACATAATGAATTCACCCTGGGTCTACCCTCCTTGTACGTTCTGAATTTTCATGCCAAGGAAGCCTAACACTTCCTGCTTAAGATTCTGCATCTGCCCTGTCAAGCTTATTGTATATGATGCATACCGACAGTGCATATTAAACAAGAATATACTAGAATGTGTCTGCTCTGAAAAAGTGCACCAGCTCAAAGAAGTTTGGAAAACAGTGAGTCAAACAAAGCTGAATAATTCTTTTAATGAAAGAACTTCTCAGATCCTGTAATTCATCAGTACATATGGAAAAAACTCTAAGCCTACTGGTACTTAAAAATATTTGCTCATAAAGTACTTTTTTTGCCCAAGACGCACTAAGCAGAGAAAAGCAATAACCCCTGCACATATTTGTTCCAATTTCTTACTCTGGCTCTTAAGTATATTCTTTGTGAACTACCCATATAATCAGGGTGAAAATGTTATATACCCACACGAATGTGTACATACTACCCAATGCAAGTTTCAAACCAACAGTATTCCAATTCTAAACAATAAAGGTAGTTCCATATCCTCTTACGGACACCTCAGTACCTCCTCCTGGATCGCTCTCTGCTCCTGTCTCTAGAACTGTGCCCACTTCTCTGGTGGCTGCGGCTTCGGCTTCGACTACTAGAGCGAGATCTGTGACGATGGCGTTTCTCCCGAGATTTGGATCGAGTTCTCCTCTTCCGTTCCCGTGACATGGAGCGAGACCGATGTCTGCGATGCTCTCTGGACCTGGATCTACAAAAAAAAAAAAAAAAAAAAAATTGAGTTCTTAGCTTCATTAGCACTCCACTTCTCATTTACTACAGCCTCTTATTTAAAAAGAAACTATCTCTCAGTAGCTTTACTTAACACTGGTTCTATTTCAAGTCAGGTAAATCTACACTAAAATAAACTGCTGGTATACTAAATAACTATGTACTAGAATGGCAAAATAAAAATTAAACGTTAGCTCTTAATCAGTATAATATGAATTTACATCATGAATATATATATATATGAAAAGAAGGAAATAAGCTATACCACTACTACATGCCAGGGATTATATTATCTAGATCAGGGGTCCCCAAACCGGGGTCGTGGACCAATACCAGTCCAGGCTCCACGGCAGGAAGTGATCGAGTGAAGCATAATCTGTATATGCAGCCACTCTCCAGCACCAGCATCACCGCCTCAGCTCCACTCCAGATCATTAGGCATTTGATTCTCAAAGGAGCACTGGTCCCTGGTGCTAAGAAGATTGGGGACTGGCTGAGATGCTTTATAAATTTAACTTTTAAACCTCTAAGATTTTTAGTATACTTAAGACAAAGTATGTACCTGAGGGACATGGATAGAAGGGAGGAGAGCATGAGAAAGAACACTGTTGAGAATAAGTTACTACCTCTGAATTAGAGGTTATAACCACTGAAATAAGTCTGAATGTCCACAATATGCCTAGTCATAGTGTAATCAAAACACAAAAACATGCATAAATCATTTTAGACAAATTGCAAAAAATGTATCCGCAATGAGTATGAGTATTAGAGAAGGAAAAATATTTTGAAGGAGGAGAAAAAACACTTTGGCAGCCTCCACTGGGTCGCAAAACTACCTTGTATACTGCATGTGTGGTGAGGGCAGGGATGGTATATTCAGAGGACAGAGAACATCTGAGGGAAAACGATGGGGAAGAAAGGTGTGGACCTTCCTTAAAAGAGCTACTTAATCCAATAAAGTTCAAACGCACACGATTCAGGAGATACAATTTACAACTGAGTTTATTTTCAAATGATTATTTTGTTAAGTGAAGTTTGAAAGCATTCAGAGTATGAAGAAAGGCACGTGCTGTAAACCTAACATCAATCAGAGCTGAACAGAATATTTCTACAACTGAATACAATATTCTGAAAAGCAGCAGGGGGGAAAGAACAAAAAATTCATTCAATACAAGTTTTACCAAATGATATTTTGCTTAATCTCTCATTTTGACCTATTATAATAAATCTATTTCTTGCAATGTATAATTTCATCCATCATTAAAAAGTTTCTAGGCTTGTTATTAATTTGTTCAAAAATGTTTACTGGGTGCCTATTACACTTTTCTAGGCACTAGAGAGATTGGGCAGCAAATAAACTACGGAAGGATGTCTATACAGATATGTAGGCAGTAAATAAAGACAGGTCAGGGAGTAAAGAAATGATATATTAAGGATAAAATTAGAGAAATAAGGTGGTAATCTTTTATACAGAATAAGCATGGTAGGCTTTTCTGATGGGACAGCACTTAAGCAGAATAGTAAGGAATGAAGAAAATCAGCTACTCCGCCATCTCAGAGGAGTGCTTCTGGTGGAGGGCGCACAGGCTCCTGCAAGTGGGAGAAAGCTCGGCATACTGAAGGGAGAGACCTGTGTGGCAAGAATGAAATGAGAGAGGGGAAGTAATGCCAGGGGTCTTATAGGCAGGATGACCAAGTATTTTATCATTCAAACGAGGATGCACTCAATAATAAATTACATGGAAGGAAAGGGGGAGCTACTGATAAATATTCTGAGACAAGACATAAACTGTAACTACCTCAAGGATAATTGATTTCCTTAACGAATGAAAGCTGTGGTGGGCTTAAAAGCGATGGAGCTCAGGCCAGCAGAATGGCTCCCTCAAATAAGGGTAGTGAGAAGAGTCGCTCTGCCATTGACAAGGTAGTGACCAGAGAATACACCACCAACACGCACAAGTGCATCCATGAAGTAGGTTTGGAGAAGCAAGTCCCTTGGGAACTCAAGAGATATGCAGAAATTTGCCAAGGAGATGTGAACTCCAGATGCGCATTTTAACACCAGGCTCAACAAAGCTGTCTGGGCCAAAGGAATAGACTGTCTGTCTCCTATTGTACCTGGCAGGGGTGAAGCAGGTGTCCAGAAAATGTAATGAGAATGAAGAATCACTAAATAAGCTCTATACATTGGTTACTTATGTACCTGTCATCACTTTAAAAAATGTACAAACAGTTAATGTGGGTGAGAACTAACCACTAATTGTCAAATAAAATTATAAAACCACCAAAAAGAAAAGAAAAGCTATGGTGAGAAGTCTTCTGGTCTAGATAGTGGAGTAGGTAAACTCTGGGCTAGTCTGCTCTCATATGATCACATCAAAATTACAACTAAATTATAGAACACATACCATTGAGGACCACCTACAGACAAGCTTAACAGTCCTATAACCAAGGGTATAAAGACGCCTCATCAAGATTGGCAGGAGGAGTGGAGATACGGAGCAGGCAGGTCCCAGACCCATGGTGTGGCAATTAAGAAACAGGAGATGTCTCGGTAGCAGAGGTTCCCCCCACCCCAAGCAGCGAGGTGTCCCTACAACAGCAGTTCCCAACTTTTTTGGCACCAGAGACTGGTATTCCTATGAGAATCTAATGCCTGATGATCCGAAGTAGAGCTGAAGCAGTGATGCAAGCACGGGGGAGTGGCTACAAACACAGGTGAAACTTCGCGTGCTTGCCCTGCTGCTCACCCACTGTGTGGCCTGGTCCCTAACAGGTCACAGACCAGCACCTATCCATGACCCAGGGGTTGGGGACCCCTGCCCTATAGCATCCAGTTGTGAAAACCAGCAGGCATTATATCCAAGACAGACACAGGGCTACCAGAGACAGAGGTGCTGCTCTTAAAGGGCCTACGCACAGACACTTGCTCACAAACTCACCGAGCTGCAGCACCGGTGCAGCAGCTGGGACAGCGCCAGGGACATACAGGGGGAACTAAACTAACTCCAGGGTGAGGGCTGGTGGGGCAGGGGCTGGGGAAACTCTCTACCCAACTGGCTGGCTGAGTGTAGTCTGGCACCAAATCTGTGCTCTCCATTAACCCGGAGAGCACTGTTCAGTCCCATCTTGGTGGTTCCTGTAGACCCTGACCCACCTAACTCACTCGCCAGCCCAGGCCTCTTCCAGTGGTTCCTCAGCAGGAGTGACCTGCCTAAGCTCATGCTGCAGACTCTTTCAAATGACCACAGACTCCACAAGAGTGGTAGGTGCCCTAAGCTTGCACTGCAGACTTTCTCAAAGGTCCACAAATCCCACACAAGTGGCCCCAAGCCCAGCACAACTTGTACTATAACTCCCATCAGGTGGCCCCAAACCTGACGTAAGTATCAGCCAGGCTTGGCCTGTAATGTAGTTCCAACTAAATTACCTCAAGTCTGGTACAAGTGGTGGCTGGTCTCAGCTAGCACTGTAGTGCCCAACAAAAAGTCCAAAATTGACATAGGTGGCCAATGGCCTCAGTTCACTGTGCGACCTCTCCCAAGCACCTCTGAGCCCACAACAAGCAACAACCAACAACAGTTCACCTTGTGGCACCTAGCAAGTAGCCCCAAACCTGGCAGAAGCAGCATCTGACCCTGGCCTGAACCAGAGTCCCTCCCAAGAGGCTCTAGATCCAACACACTCAGTGACCAGCTTCGGACCACACCAGAGCTCCACCCAACCAGCACCAAAAAAGACACTCCCGAAGGGCAGCTTTGGCAGGCACCAAAGCCTCGCTAAGGCAACTCCTGCACTGTGGGGTCAGCCCCTGCACATCGGCTTGTCCACTGTAGTCACAGCCAGTCAGCCAGCCAGTCAACCCCACCCACTGATGTGCCAGCAATAATCGAGGCCCGGCTACAAGAGGGCACACAATAATCCACAAAGGGGACATGCTGGGAGCACCTAAATCAGGTGACCAGAAATAAGCCCGCTCTAGCATATCTACCTAATACATAGAAACAAACATGGGGAGTCAGTCAAAATGAGGAAACAAATGTCCCAAATGAAAGAACAAAACAAAGCTCCACAAGAAGAACTAAATGAAATGGAGACAAGTAACCTACCAGATACAGAATTCAAAACACTGGTTTATAAGGATGCTCCAAGAACTTGGGGGAAGAATAGATGAACGCAGTTAATTAGAACTTCAAGAGACAGAACACATAAAACAAGCAAGAGAAAACAAAAAATATAGTCAGAAATAAAGACTACTATAAATGAAATAAAAAATACAATGGATGGAATCGAGAGCAGATTAGATGAAGCAGAGAACTGAATCTGCAATCTGGAAGACAAGGTAGCGGAAAACAAGCAATAAAAAAAAAAAAAAAGAAAGAAAAAAAAATTTTTTTTAAATGAGGATAGTTTAAGGAATTTCTGGGATAATATTGAGAGTACCAACATTCATATCACAGTGGTACCAGAAGAAGAGAAAGAGAGAGAAAGGAATTAAGGACTTATATTTAGAGAAATAATGACTGAAAACTCCCCTAACCAGGCAAAGTCCAAGAAGCACAGAGAGAGTCCTCAACAAGATGACCTCAAAGAGGCCCATGTCAAGACATACCATGTTTACAACGCAAAGGTTAAAGACAAAGACATAATCCTTAAATTTTTTTTCTTAATTTTCCAATTATAGTTGACATACATCATTATTTGTTTCAGATGAAAAAAGAAAAAATCTTTAAACTACCAAGAGAAAAGCAGTTACATACAAGGGAGCTCCAACAAGACTCTCAGCTGATTTTTTAACAGAAACTTCAAAGGCTAGAAGAGAACAGCACAAAACATTCAAAGTGATGAAAAGAAAAAACCTATAACGAAGACTACCCTACCCAGCAAGGCTATCATTTAGAATCGAAGCATAAAATTTCCCAGACAAGAAAGCTAAA
Source organism: Rousettus aegyptiacus (assembly GCF_014176215.1). Lineage (NCBI taxonomy): Eukaryota > Metazoa > Chordata > Mammalia > Chiroptera > Pteropodidae > Rousettus > Rousettus aegyptiacus. The sequence goes on from NW_023416288.1 coordinate 55,682,046, forward strand.
GGAGTTCGTCACCACTAAACTCATGTTACTAGACATATTAAAGAGACTTTAAGCAGGAAAAAAGATAGAAAATATGAGTAGGAAGATCATGGGCAATTACGACACTAAATTAAGGGACACACATGAAAAAAAAAATGACAAAAACATAAACATGGGGGGGGTGAGTAAAAATTATAGTGATCTTAGAATGTGTAAAAACTTAAATGACCACCACCTTAAAATTGACTGCTCTCTCTCTCTCTACATATATATATATATATATGTAGAGAGAGAGAGAGAGAGAGAGAGAGAGAGAGACAGAGAGAGACAGAGACAGAGACAGAGAGTGTGAATGAGTTTGGTAGATATAAACACATGGTCACCACAAATCAAAAATCTATGAGATACACAAATTAAAAGAGAGTAATCCAAAAACATCACTATAAAACATCATCAACATGTAAGAGAACAGAACAAGAGATTATGGAAAAGAAGAACTAAAAAAAAAAAATCAGAAAACAATGAATAAAATGGTAATAACTATATACCTATCAATAATTCTTTAAAGGTCTAAAGGCTCCAATCAAAACACATAGGGTGGCTAAAACATTAAAAATATATATATATCAAGAACTGTACATATGTTGCCTAAAAGGGACCCACATGCAAATGGAGGCAAAAAATAAAAACTGGTGTAGCAATACTTAGGCAAAACAGACTTTAAAACAAAGGTTGTAATGAAACAAAGAATATTTCACAGTAAGAGGATCAAATGCCAAGAGGATAGACCTCTTATAAATATCTATGTATTAAATGTAGGAGGACCTGAGTATATAAAGCAAATATTGTTGGATATAAAGAGATTAATAGCAAAACATTAATAGAGGATTTTGATACCACACTGACATCAATGGATAGATCCTCCAGACAGAAAATCAACAAAGAAACAGTGGCCTTAAATGACACACCAGACCAGATGGACTTCGTAATACATGTATCTTCATAATATTTCACCCCAGGGCAAAATATACATTCTTTTCAAGTGCACGTAAAATATTTTCCAGAATAGACGATGTTAGGCTGCGAAACAAGTCTCAATAAATTAAACGCTGAAACGATATCAAGCATTTTTAATCATCACAATACATACAAGTAGGAATCAATTACAAGACACTGAAAAACACACAGAGGTTAAATGACATGCTACTAAACAATAAATGGGTTAACAATGAGCTCAAGGAAAAAAATCAAAAGATACCTTGAAACAATAAAAATGAAAATTTAACAATCCAAAATCTATGGGACACAGCCAAAGTAGTGTTACAAGGGTAATTTACAGTACAGGACTACCTACCTCTAGCATTTTAGTATGTCACATAAACAATTTAAACTTATACTTAAAGGAACTAGGAAAAAAAGAATGAAGCCCAAGTATAAGGAAGGAAATAATAAAGAGTATAGATGAATTAAACAAAATAGTCTAAAGAAACAATAGAAAAAATCAATGAAACAAAAAACTGGTTCTCTGAAAAAATAAACAAAATTGATAAACCAGAAAACTTGATTAGCGAGACTCATCAAAAAAATAAAGGGGGAGCAAAGAAATAAAATCACAAATGAAAGTGCACCTGACACCACAGAAATACAAAAGACTATGAAAAAATACTATGAACAGTCATATGCCAACAAATTGGACAACCTGGACAAAATGAATTCCTAGAAACATACAAATCTTCCAAGACTAAATCAGGAAAAAAAAAAAAATCTGAACAGACCAATAACTACTAATGAAATCAAACCAGTAATCAAAAAGCTCCCAACAAACAAAAGCCCTGGACTAGATGGTTTCACAGGTGAATTTTAGCAACATTCAGAGAAGAATTAACACCTATCCTCAAACAATTACAAACAGTTGAAGAGGGAAGAAGTCTCTCAAACTCATTTTATGAGGCCAGTATTACCCTGATATGAATCCAGATAAAGACACTGCAAAAAAAGAAAATTATACACCAATATCCCCAATGGACACAGGTACAAATATCCTCAACAAAATATTTGCAAACTGAATTCAGCAATATATTAAAAAGATGGTAAACCATAAATGACTAGGATTTATTCCTGGGATGCAAGGCTGGTTCAATATCCACAAATCAATTAATGTGATCCACCTCATGAACAAAATGAAGGGTAAAAATCATATGACTTTATCTATTAATAAATGCAGAAAAAGCATCTGACAAGACCCAACGCCCATTTATAATAAAAACTCACAACAAAATATGGTTAATGGGAACATAATACCTCGACATAATAAACACTATCTATGACAAACTCATAGAAAACTTCATACTCAATAGTAAAAAACCTAAAACCTTTTTCTTAAAAAAAAAAAAAAAATCAGGGACAAGACAAGGATGTTCACTTTCACCACTTTTATTCAACACAGTATTGGAAGCCCTAGCCAGAACAATCAGACAAGAATAAAAGGCATCTGAATTGGAAGGAAGTAAAACTGTCATTGTTGACAGATGACATGATACTACATATAGAACACCCTAAAGATCCCACCAAAAACATTTAGAATAAATGAATTCGGTAAAGTAGCAGGATACAAAATATTCAGAAATCAGCTGCATTTTTATACACCAAAACAAATGATCGGAAACAGAAATTAAGAAAACAATCTCATTTACAATTGCATCAAAAAGATTAAAATATCTAAGAATAAATTTAACCAAGGAGGTAAAAGGCCTATACTCGGAAAACTGTGAGGCACTGAAGATACAAATAAATGGAAGCATATACCATGCTCTTGGATAGGAAGAATTCGTACCATTAAAATGTCCACACTACCATAGCAATCTATAGATTCAAATAAGTCCCTATCAAAATCCCAATAGCATTTTTCACAGAACTAGTACAAATATTCCTAGAATTTATATAGAACCAAAGAAGACCCTGAATAGCCAAAGCAATACTGAAAAATAAGAACAAAGTTGGAGGTATCACTCTACCTGATATTAAACTATACTGCAAGGCCATAGTATTTAAAAGACAGTAAAAGTATAAAAACAACACACATAGATCAATGGAACAGAAGAGAGAACTCAGAAATAAACTCATACTTATGAAGTTAACTTATGACAAAGGAAACAAAAATATATAATGGAGTAAAGACAGTCTCTTTAATAAATGGTGATGGGAAAACTGGACAAATACGTGCAAAAAATAAAATTGGACTACTTCTTTACATCATATACAAAAAGAAACTCAAAACATAAAAGACTAAAAAGTTTTTGTACAACAAAGGAAATCAACAAATGAAAAGACAACCTATCGAATGTGAGAAAATATTTGCCAATGATACATCTGATAAGGGGTTAATATTCAAAAACTATAACAAATTCATACAATTTAACATCAAAACAATCCATATAAAAACTGGGCAGAGGACCTGAATTAACATTTCTCCAAAGAGGACATAAAGTAAAGATGATTGACATCACTTATCATGAGAAAAATGCAAATTAAAACCACAGTGAGATTATCATCTCACACCTATGAAAATGGCTATCGTCAATAAATCAACAAACAACAAGTGTTGGTGAAGATGAGGAGAAAAGTGAACTCTCGTGCACTGTTGGTGGGACTGTAAACTGGTGCAGGTTCCTCAAAAAATTAAAAATGGAATTATCCTATGATCCAGCAATCCTACCTCTGGATATTTCTCTGAAGAAATGCAAAACACTATTTTGAAAAGGTATATGCATCCTTATATTCACTGCGGCATTATTTACAATAGCTAAGATATGGCAGCAACCTAAGTGTCCATCAACAGACTAATAAAGGAGACGTGGTATACATGTAATGAAATATTACTTGGCCATAGAAAAGAATAAATCTTACCATTTGTGACAACATGGATGGACCTAGAGGGTATTATGCTAAGTGAAGTTAGAGAAAGACAAATACCATACGATTTCACTTATATGTGGAATCTAAAAAAATAAACGAACAAACAAAACTCACTCACAGATACAGTAAACAAATTGATGGTCACTAGAGATGGGAGAGGGGTTGGGGGATGGTGAAAAAGGTGAAGGGATTAAAGTACAAATTGCCAGTTATAAGAACAGTCACAGGGATGTAAAGCACAGCATAGGGAACATAGTCAATAATATTGTAATAACTATACGGTGCCAGATGGGTACTAGACTTACCGGGGTGATCACTTCGTAAGGTATATAAATGTCTAATCACTATGTTGTACACCTGAAACTAATATAATATTGTATGTCAACTGAAATTGAAAAATAAAATAAAATAATTTTTTATAAAGTTATGGTAAGGATTTCAACTTCTATGACTAAATGGAATGAATACCTTTGTAGGGTTTAAAAAGAGGGTTGACATAATTTAATTGTTTTTAAAAATCTCATTCTGGTTGACACATGAAAATCGGACTGAGGTGGAGAAGGGCAATGGACAAGTACAGAAATTAAGAGACCACTTAAGAAGCTATCATAACTCCAAGGTAAGAAGTGGCTTGGACTAGAGTGGTAGAAATTGAATTTCTGGTCTGAATATCTAAAGATGTTCTATGTACAAGGTAGTCCCCCCACCTCACGCCAAGAGGACCAGCTTGCATTAATCAACAAGCTTGCATTAGTAAACAAGAACAGTAAAATTATTTAATATTTCTACTTCTCATTCTGAATTTGAGAAATTCACAACAGTATAAATTAACATAATTGGTCCCATTTATTAATGTGTTAGTTTTTTAATGTTTTAAGCAGAAAAGGCATTGATAGATTCTAAAAAGCACTAAGAAACATCTAATAGAAATGTAAAGTTTCTTTTTCATAGTGAAAAATACTTCGGTTTATAAGGAAAAGTTCTTGAGAAATAGTTACTCTTTAGAGTTAAAAGTACTTAGAAGGTTTCAAAAAGATGTGATCTAACCAAAAGGAAAGGGTAGGTTTGAAAAAGAATGAGAAAGGGCATTTTTGGTGGGAATGAATTCATGAGAAAGGCTGAAGGGTAAGAAGCAGAATGGCAAGTCAAGAATTAAGAATGATGTACACCATGTCTTCCGACCTTTGTCAGATAGGAAAAAATTACCAGTAACTAGTAAAAACTATAAAAAGAAAGGTTTCAAAATCCCCCAAATATTATGTACCACCCACACTGATTTTTAAAAAATAAATCCTATTGTATATTTACTCTGAGCTTCCAAGGATTTTAAAGAAATAGTCTGAAATTCTTTTAGCTTTCCTTCTCACTCCAGGGCACTATATAAAATTTAACTTTGACAAAACTAAACTGTAGTTCATGAGTATCTTTTGACTTCACATTTCAAATGACACTGCTCAAACTCTTGAACTACCAAAGAATTAGGAGCATTAATCTATTCTCATTCATTTTGAAAAGATATTTAATCTATAAAAACTACCTTTGAAAAACACAGCTTCACTACTTATCTTGTGTAATACATACCTTTTGGGATTCTTGCTATGTGATCGAGACCTAAAAAAAAAATCTATTTTTAGAAAAGGAACTATAAATAAGTGAGAGTAAGTCCAATGTGCTTTAAAAATTACATTCTTTTGATTTCTAATATTTTTATTAATCTTATAGATATAAAGCATGTATTTATGCACACAAATTTTTCCAAAATGCACCAAACAGACCTCCCCACCTTGGCAAATGAACTCCCTTAACTAGGATACCTGGCTCTTAAAAAAAAAATATTCTCCTAGGAGACTAAAACTCAGTACAGCATAACTCATTAATTCTCCAGAAACCACTTTCCAACTTGGAAAAACTTCTGTGTTATTTATATCTCTGTCATTTCTTCTTTCCCTGAAAACAGTAAAATTTCTATAATCTGAGATGCATGCATGTTGGATCTATACTTCATACTATAATCCCTAGAACACTTAATTCAATCTTGTATCTGTTTCTTAACATGATACTCATATAAAATATTCTTCACATTTCCTAACACACAATTAACACTCAATAAACAGTAATAATATTATGGTTATTAGGAGGCCACGAGTGGGTGAATGCGGGAATGGTGTGTGTGTGTGTGTAGAATATATAGCATGGCTTTGAACTCAGCCTGATATAAGTTTTAACTCTGGTTAAATTTTAACTCTGGTTCCAAACACTCACCATCTGTTTGACCTGGGGAGATCATACATCTTCCCTCAGCTTAGTTTTTCATTTGCAGAAGAGGGACAGTAATATAAATTTCACAAGAGGATGGTAAGGATTAGATGAACTAAATTCTTAGCAAAGTGGCACATAATATGCACTTGGTGACAGTCGTTTTTATCATGACCCTTTTCACTACCATAGCTGGAATCCCATCTTGTATAATTTTGAACTCACTTGTAATTTCCTCAAGTTTCATAATTAGTTTGAAAATGTAGTCCTGCAAAAATTTTTTTTCCTCATTCGACTCACTTCAGTTGAATTTTAACTTAAACTGAGATTAACAATTCCATTTATATTGTCTTAATTATTATAATACTGGGCAATGTTACCACAGAATCTCAGTGTAAACCCAAAAGAAATGGAGGTAAAGCTCTGAGGTACAATTTATGGTAATGAGAAACACATATCGATAAAGGAATAACAGCACTTCCCCTAAAAAGGAAGATGTCTACATATAGCGTTGTTTCGTTTTGTCATTTCAATACAAAAAGATTACCTGCTATAAGTTATAAAACACAAAAAGTCACTTTAATGTCTTGAAACAGACTTAGTATATAATGCTCAAAGCTTGGAGGAAGTCGGCATGACGTCTATCACATGTTATAAACGGTTTTAATTAACTTAGGCACAACATGTGCTGAAGAAAAGGTATTTAAATTTCAGAGATGTGTCGTCCAATTAAGGGAACTGTATAAAGTAGGACTATAGATAAATCTTCTGTGGCATATCTGTCCATCCTAAAAATTATGAACGTAAGATATAAAGAACATTGTCACCCTGACGCCATCCACCTTGTTGCCAATAAGTAAGAGTGACTGAGAACATTTAAATATTCCAAATATGAAGATTTATATAATTTTGTCAACTAATGAATACTAACATAAAAATGATGTACTTTTATCTATTATCAAATTAATAAAAATTTTAATAGTTTGAAGCACCTGGAATTGAATATAGAAAAAAGTACAATGTGAAATAATAAAACGAATAAAAAAAACCCAAAACTTTTATCAACAAGTATGAACTATAATATTAAAATAGTTCTTTGCCAACCTGGTACAAATGTAGCCTATTAAAAAAATCAGAGGGCTAGAAAAGAGCTTTGTTATATATCTTACAAAACATAAAGATGTGAGAAGCACTCTTTATTACCTCTTCCATCTATTTGGAAGGAAATCACCTTGACTTAAATGGCCATAAGTTAACACCTGCATAAACATTGTTTTGCATGATAACATTTTAAAGACTAAAAAATATCCCATGTCCAGACTTTTTAACATCTAAAGTCTTATGCGAATTACATCTCTTTTTAGAATTAAGACTAGTCAATTCATTAGTCCATACCTCCTCAGCTTCTCCCTTTCTTCTCTCTCCCTTTCCTCTCTTCGCTTCAGGCGTTCTTGGTTTCTTTTCTCTTGCTTCTCAGCTACCACTCTCTTAAAAAACAAAGAGTTTAAATAATTACAAATAAGAAGCATTATTTACTAGGTTTACTCTTAATGAGCATTATCCTAAATTTACCACATCTGGTTTCCAATATGGTACAAGTAACATCAAAAATCTGTTTAATAACAATTCACTTTGTAGTTTTGACAGGTATGATCATAAGGCTTACAGTCTGATTTTCAAAATCTTTCCCCTTTTTGGGAACATCTATAAAATTTCGGGGTTCTCCATGACATATTAATGGTATTTCAAAATCACTTCTGCAAGATTTTTCTCCTCTGAATGTTTTCTAGTATTATTTTGTATTTTTTAAATGAAATCGACCATTATAAATCACTACAAGTTTCTGGGCTGTATGATTTCCAATATAGAGATGTCTTCTGTCACTTTGAATTACCATCCTAATGCTACTTTTAAAAACACCAGTAAAACGCTAAACAGTTCTGTTGCAAGGTCTATATCTGCAAATTTCTGAGTTTTAACTTAAGAGTCCAATAACTATTTACTATAGTCAAACATTCTGTCATTTAAAAAAACTTACCTAGATCATCCTACCTGCTCAGAATACTGAGAACTCACTGTTAACTATAATATCCACTGACTGCTTGTTTTAACCTCCTCAGAAATATCTTTTTTTGCTCATCTTCTCAAAAGAACTCAGCAGAAGAATAAGAACTATGTTGCCTTTGGGACAAGAACCTGTATATTTAAGTGATGTATTTAATTCTAAATCCTTTCCGAAATGGGGGCAGGAGAGTAAAATAAAACTAGAGGTCCTACAAGCTTGCTATTTAGTGAAGAATTGCAAAATATTTTAAATAAATATTGAACTCATTTTCTCAATCTTCCTTTAAACATATTAATTAAAAAAAAACATGAAAAGTTTAGGAGACTCTGTATCAAAGAATTAGTTTAGAACCCAGTTTGTAAGATTCCTAATTGAATATCACATCCAACACAAAATACTACCTCCCAGAATAAGGGGCTAGTATTCAGTATGAACTGTTAAGAGAATCAGTCAAGAAGACTACACAAAAAGACAACTAATACAGATCAAAATAATGAGAGGCTAAACTGGATAACGCGAAGGATATTATTTTACCAAATGTACCTTTAATTCTTCAAGCTTCTCTCTTATTTCAATAAATCCCAGGTGCAGTTTACCCCCAAAATGATCAGCAAGTCGCCTGTCGTTATCATGAAGACCTAAATAGGCAGAGCAGACTTCGCAGACTCGAAGTTTCTGCTGTTGGAAACTGGAAGCAGGCATAGAATTCCGATAAACTTCCTAAACAAAAATGAGATAAACAAGGTTCATATAAAACTCATCAAAAGTCAATCAAACAAAATATACTATGTTTGTACCAAAAACTGTTTTCTAATGAATACACAAAAGCCTGGCTATTTTGTCATAAGTTCTAGATTCCTCTTTACCCCCATCCTCTGTCCTCATTACCTTTCCACTGGAGATAAAAGATGAGAGCCTCAAACAGCTTTTGCCAAGAACTATCACAATTCTACCATGATACAGAGTACGACTTTCTGAAAAGGTTTTCTCAATATTCTATGATGTTCTCTTTTCCCTAATTTTTTTTAAAAATGAGATGCGGCACCCCAAAACTATACATCAAAGAAGGATCAAGGAAGCAGAAGGCATCTGTGCTCGCGGGGAAGGAGTGTGCATTTTGCATACTGTCACAGCTTCCGTCACCTTCTTTTGCACAGATCACTTCCCCCACTTGGAAATGTGGACGGGGCATACAAAATAAACTTCCCACTAAAAGGAGTACTTCTGTAAGACAAGGGATGAAAGGTGCCTTGCTGAGATTTAGATGTCTTATACTCATCCACGCTATTTATATAAATTGATGGAGTAATTAATATTAGTGGGTTTGTATACCCATCGTACCCCTCTTGACTCAAATAATTGTTCTGTGTTCATGTAATAAAATATTTGTTTTTAGGAAATACATGCTGAAGTATTTAGAAATAAATAAGCATCTTATCTGTAACTGTCAAATAGTTTAAATACACATAAATACACACAGGAGGAGAATGATAAATGCAAAATGTTAATGTTCGGGAAGTCTGGATGAAAGATAGAGGGGAATCTTTATACTTTTCGAAAAATATTTTGAAATAAAAAATTTAAAAAAAAGAAAAACACAAATGCATGACACACAAAGGCAAATCAACTCAATTTTTGTGCCTGGTTATTCCTCCTCTTTCTACTTACACATAGACGAAAAGGTTTTAGGCTTAGTGGCCATGTTGGTACCACAAATTGATGAGCATAAAGATAAATCTACATGGTTAAGGATGGCTGAATATAAAACTAGAAGTAAGTTGTATGCTAGATATCATGGAGCGCTATACCAACTCAACTTCCCTAATTGTGAATATTAAATGAAAAAAACAAAACTTTTCTCCGCTTAAGCCATCATAAGTTGTTTTCTATTATGTACAGCTGAACACAATCTATAATGAGCAAGTAAATTTTTAAATGTACAGTTCTTAGTGGAAAGTGACTCATAATACAGAACAGGCTAAAGATGTTAAGCTGCTATGTATAGCTAACCCTTGAACAGTCTACTTACTGGATTTTAAATATATTGGAAAAATTTTTTGAGATTTGTGCAAATGTAGTTGGGGTTATGATCAAGACTGCCTTACTTATAAAGCTGCTATCCCTTAGGCTCAAAGGAAAAGTATCAACACCACCTGCTAGTCTTTTGGTTGTACAAGGAGAAGGCCAGGATGAGAACCCTTTTTCTGGATTGGTTCCATCGATGCTTTGTCCTTGAAGTCAGGAAATACCTTGCCTGTAAGGGACTGTCTTTTAAAGTTCTTTTGATATTGGACAGTGACCTGGGCTACCCAGAACCCACAGGTGCAACACTGAAGAGGTCAAGGTGGTTGACTTGCCACATGTCTTTCAATTCAGCCTTTAGATGAGGGGGTCACAAGGACCTTTAAGGCTCTTCAACCACCGTAGTCTATGGTAAAGACTATCAATGCTAGAGAACCCTGACAGAGAGAACATCATAAAAAGAATGGAAGGATGACATCACTAAAGATGCATTGTTATAGAAAAAGCTGTGAAAGCCATCAAGCCCGAAACAAGAAATTCTTACTGGACCAAACTGTCCAGGTGTTGTGCGTGACTTCACAGGATTTACCACAGAGCTGAAATAGGACATCATTAAAGAGATTGTGGATATGGCAAAAAAAGATGGGAGGGAGGGATAGGAAGGATAAAGAGTTTCGAGAGAGGGATCTTGGAGAAATTCAAGAGCTAACAGACATCACATCAGGGAAATTAATAAGAAGACAATTTGATGGAGATAAGTCATCTGGCTTTTGAACCAATGCCAGATGAAGGAGTAGCAGCAGTTCCAGAAAACTGACATTAGACAATCTGGCAGAAGGGTTCTGGTTATTCAAGACTTCTTTTATAACATGAATCCTTCTATGACACGAGCACTGAAACCAAAGCAAACAGTGACAGAAGGATTGGTACTGTACAGAAACTTTTAAAGGAATGAAAGAGCAAAAAAGCAGACAGAAATTGTGATGTATTTCTACAAAGTTACACCAAGTTTGCTCGCTTTTTCTGCCTTCCCTTCCACTTCCTTCTGCCACCCCTATTACAGGAAGACCAGTCCTTCCTCTTCCTCTTCAGCCTATTCAATGTGAAGATGAAGACCTTTATGGACATCTGGTTCCATTGTCAATGAATAGTAATCTTCATGCCATAGAGTTAATAAACTTATCTTGTGTATGTGTGCCTTTGTGTGAAAATCTAATAACTGGTATGAGACATTTTTGTGTCATGATCATCATCATCAATGCCTAAGTAGTTATCGTGTAGAACATCATGTACAAGACTTGAATGGAAGTGAACAGCCCATCCTTACATAGGCATAGGCATAAGGTAAATGATATGTAATATAAAAGTAATAATGTGTTTTCTTTTATAACTTTGTTTTCACGGAACTACATTACGTACATCACGCCTCCTTCTCTTATAATTGGAGAAACTATGTATTAGCATATAATCACAGGTAAGTAGCTGTTTGAAAAATGTAACAAGGTTCCAATACTGTTTTATGAATATGACTAGAATACTGTATACCACAAAAATTTTATAATTCAATAGTGTATTGGCTAGAGTAGTACCATGAAGCAATTGTACTGATTATACTAGACTACCATAAAGCAATCATGTTGCTGCTTGTTATGAATGTGTGAATCATTACACCTGTACATAAATATCAACTTCTTGTTCACATTATCTTTTCATTTTTGATGTCTAGCGTTAGTAATATATGCAATATCTAGAGTTTTGTATCATAGTAAGGCAATATTGATGTAAGTACTGACAGACAAGTCACCTTGCAAACAGAGGACAAATTTATGGTATCAAATCGATACAGTACAGTACTATAAAAGTATTTTCATTTCTCTAGATTTCTTTATTGTAAGAATACAGTATATAATACATACAATATATAAAATATGTGTTAATCAACTGTTTATGTTATCAGTAAGGATTCCAGTCAACAGTGTATTACTAGTTAAGTTTTGGGGGAGTCAGAAGTTATATGCAGATTTTTGATTGCACAGGAGGTTGTTGGTACCCATAACCCCTGTACTATTCAAATGTCAACTGTAAATCTTCAAGTACATATATATGAAATGTCACGAAAACTGCAATAGTCATGCATTGCATGTTGTTTTAGTCAGTGATGGACTATATATACGATAAGCTTATAATGGAGCTAAAAAATTCCTATTGCCTAGTGATATTATAGCCATCCTAATGCATTACACAAATACCACCTTACAATTTCCTACAGTATTCAGTATAGGTTTGTAGCCCAGGAGCTAATTAATATGGGAACAGAATTTGTCACCCTAGATAAAGTCTATATGGCATAAGGATTATTTTAAGCTGGTTAATTTTAAGAAACAACATAAAAGGGAGAAGCTCTGAAAACCAAGTAAAATTAGCCTCTGTAAAAGACATTTATTTACATTTCCAAGGGTGTACCAGGAAGAGGGGGATAACCTTTATATTAGCAAGTATTTTGAACTGAATGTAAATGAAAACACGACATATGAAAATCTGTGGGATATACCTATAGTCATGCTTAGAAGAAAACTTACAGAATTAAATGGTCTAAAATCGGTAATCGAAGCTTCCGCCTTAAGAGGCCGTAAGGACTAATTAAACCCAGATGTATGACAGTTAGGAGACTAATGGAGACTATTGCAAAGATGAAGAGTAAGATCACATCTGAAGGCATTCAATTTTCTAAAATATACCAAGCAGGCCAAACGAAATAGAACTTTATTTGCAGGATATTAGATTTTAACTTGTGCTGTGGAGGGAGAATGAGAGGAGGCTCCCAAAATGCTAGCAGATTATACTGAGGTAGAAAGAGAAGGGAGACCACTAAAGTTGCATGGGGGTAAAATGGAGTGGGGGATACAGTATCGTAGTAACCAGGTATATGCAGTGTGTGTGCATACCTATCATGTGTGTGACTGTTGTGTATGACTAGCTAGTTTAGTTAATTTACCAGTTTTAAATTTCAACATATCGATGGCACTAAATTTCAAAACCACTAGTTTTAATACAGAACCCATTAGTATGACAGATTAAATATTTTTACACTGGTTTAAATACTCTTTACTAGTAGTAATTTCCAGTCAAATGTATGTTCTTTAAGAAGGACAGATACTAAAGCTCTATATACCACCATTAAGAATTTTGTTACCTCCGCTTCTCTTTTCTTTGCCCGTGCTTTCTCTACTTCATCCATTACTTTTTGGGATTCTTCCACATTCCCTTCGGCCCCTAGCTGTTCCACCTTAGCCAACAATTTACCAATTTCCTCATTTAACTCATGAACACGTTCAGCCTAGAAAAAAGCAGAAATAAAGATCATGAATAAAAAGCAGATAAGTATCAAAGTTCAAAATATTTCAGGTCTATGACTATGCCATCCTGAACATGCCCAATCTTGTCTGATCTCAGAAGCTAAGCAGGGTCAGGCCTGAAGACTACATAGGAATATCGCGTGCTGTAGGCTTTAAAAAAAATAAATTTTCAGAAGTGCTTAGAAAAGTTATCCAAAGCAATATGAGTATAAATCATGCTTTCTGAGCATATCATAAATGAATTTGTGGGACATCAGGATGTTTTGAGCCTGCTTGCCTTCACTTCAGGATACAACTGATCTCAATATTCACTGTCACTTTCCAATTTCAGCTTGTATTCAAGTATAAAATACCTTTTCTTCCACGATTGGGCCCTCTGCATCTTTCCGAACCATCTCTTGCTTGCCCTCATTTCACAAAAAAATCTAGTTATATTTTGTTTCCTGTTGTTTTCTGCTTCTGTGACTTTGTACATATTGTTCCCTCTTCCTGGGATGTTGCCCCTTATCTCCCTTGCTTGCCTAGTGAATGTCTATTTATTCAACAAGATCCAACTCAGGAGTTTATTCTGTGAAGTGTTCTTGAACAATCAATCACCACATATAACTCCCACTTATATAAGTAGAGATTCATCACTTTGTGCGACTTTTGTATTTCTATGACAATTACATTTACATATGTCATAACTATCTATATTTCCCATCTTTGTATTTCCAATGCCCAACTAATAGCATATGTTCAAATATGAGTTAAAGGGATGAACTGGTGGGCACTCTTTCAAGCAAAAATATGGCTTTTAGAGTCCAACAAATCTGACTTATGGCCCAACTAGTTACTGGGTGTATAATTTTAGTCATGTTACTTAACATGAATCTACTTCTTTGTCTAAGAAGTAGGGATTGACACCTATCTCACAAAGCTCTGAGAAATAAGAATATGTGCCTTGTACATATATTGCGTGGCACATTATCGATTTTTAGTATACAAACATGGCACCCCCCCTTCTCCCTTAGTTCATGACTGGGATTTGTTCTTGCACTGGGATTTGATATGCCTCCTCCTCCTCAGCACCACCATCCACATCATCCTGGGAATCTAGTTCTTTCCTATTCTTTTAATAGCATGTGATACATACACACAGTGTCTTTATTTCGGCTACAGAATAAACATGTACCATTATATTATGTTATTTATATTATGTTAATTTTATCATATCTTATCATATTAAGGTTCTAATTCAATATGGACATCCAGTCCAAACAAACCAATGTGCCAATAATCTTTACTTCTCAAATTTCCTTCAATCCAAGGTATCTGCCTCTTAAAGAAATTCCCAGCTCTATTATTATACTCCATCTCTTTAACCAAGTGGTATTTTTATTTATGTATCTGTCATAGAATAATTTCACTGTATCCATGCCCTTTGCTATGTAACCAGGTATCACCATATTCTGAATATGAACTTGGACTTATCAACTGGCTTTAGTGAACTAGATAGCAAACATGATACAGGGATTGAAAAGCACTTATATGACTGGGCTTGATGCTTCTGCACCTCTACTCTCATTATGAAAATGTAGTTCAGTAGCCTCCAGCTAAATGGAAGACATCTAAGTTGAGCCCAACTGAGACAGGAACAACTGCCTATTAAGTTCAGCCTAAATCACTTATTACAGACTCATAGGCTAAATACTGTTTTAAAGTCACGAAGTTTTGATGCAGTTTGTTAAACAGCACTTCTGTAGTGATGAAAAATGAATGCAGCTTGGGGTCTAGTCTAGCCAGCACTCATGGATCTCTTTAAATATGAAATATTAAGATTCCTTGTACTTTATAGTCATTATCTTCAGAGAACTTTTCAGAAGAAGTTGGTTGAAAGTAACCCTTTCCTCAAATAAGGGAATCTGTTTCCCTTCTGTACATATATACCTGAACACTATATTGAATGCTGTGATTTGAACTCTCTCTGGGTAACCCTTTGTCTCCATTCAGCATTTTCACAGAATGTATCAGACTACACTGAATGGTATTAGAATGTTATAAAGTAGTAAAAGTAGTAAATAAATCATCAAATCAACAAAATGTGTCTACAGCCATGCCACCCAGAATGTGCCCAATCTCATCTGATCGCAGAAGCTAAGCAGAGTTGGGCCTGGTTAGTACTTTGATGGGAGACCACCTAGGAATACCAGGTGCTGTAGGCGTTTAAAAAAAACAAACCAGTAATATATGGACATCTTCTGGATTTTGATTAGAACCAACTCTATATAGGAAAATAAACACACTGTGGATATTAGGTAATATTAAAAAATTGTTAATTTTATGGATATGAATTTGTGGTTATGTTCTAGAGGCGAAATGCTATGAAGTCTAGAATTTCCTTTTAAAATAAAGAAACAATAGCAGAAAGCTCACAGTTCTGAATCTACTGGGATTCACTGTACTTTTTCTCTACTTTTTGTATATAAGTTCACAACAAAATATTTTTAAAAAGTAGTAAAGTAGAACACCTGAAGAACACTCAAAACTCAACATTAAAAAATGAGCAATCCATTTGGAAAATGGGCATTAAGACCTACATAGACATTTCACTGAAGAGGATTTATAGATGGCAAATGAGGAAGTGAAAAAAATGTTCAAAGGCCTTAGTCATTGGGGAATTCAAATTGAAATCACTAATGATATATCACTAAACACTTCAGGATGGACAAAATGAAACTGTGACACCATCAAATGCTGGCAAAGATGTGGAAAAAGTGGATCACTAACACATTGTTGGTAAAGTAAAATAGTAGAACCATTCTAGAAAAAGTTTGGCACTTGTACTCAAAACTAAAAATGGCCTTACTGGATGACCCAGCAATTGCACTCTTGGGCATTTATCCCAGAGAAATGAAAACTTATGTCCACACAAAAATCTGTACACAAATGCTTATTGAAGCTTTATTGGTATTAGCCAATAAACTGGAAACAACCTAAATGTGCCCTTATGTGTATGAATGATTAAACTATTGTATATCCTTACTGTGAAATGCTATCCAGAAAAAGGTATTAACTACTAATATACACAACTTCTATGGATCTCAAGAAGTTGTGATGAGTGAAAAAAGCCACCCTCAAAAGGATATATACTGCATGATTCTATTTATGTACTATTAGGTGCCTATACACATAAAGATGGAGAATAGATTAGTGGGAAAAGGGGTGGGTGGGTGTGACTATAAAGGGGTAACATGAAGGAGTCTTCTGGTGATACTACAGTTAATTATGGTGGTAGTTACCCAAGTCACGTATGTGATAAAACTGCATAGAGCTACACATATACATGAGTGTATGGATAACTGAATAAAATGTGAGGACTGGATCGACATTAATTTCTTGGCTTTGATACTGTATTAAATAGTTGTGCAAGATGTTAACATAAGGGAAGGCGAGAGGAAGAGTACACGAATTCCCTCTGTATGTCTTTACAATTGCCTGTGAATACAATTTTTCAAAATAAAACATTAAAAGCAATACATTGAAACTGTATTTTGTATTACTGAAATGATTAAAATTCTTACCTTTGCTGCCACTTCAGCACTAATTTCCTCTTGAGTTTCTGCTAATCTTTTCTTAGCCACTTCTGTTCTTCGATCACAATCTGCGATGAATGACTGCAGATGATCCATAGCCTGCAAAGTTTAATTAAGACAATTACTGCCAGAAAAATCAACTTTATTCAGAAACGTCTCTACTCAAAAATTACACTTTGTTTTTTAAAATGCTACTATGGAGGTAAAAAAACAACAACAACAAAAGCAGGCTCGATTACTAATCAAAAATACTATTCATCTATCAAACTGGTAAAGAGGAAACAACTAATTCCCAGGGAAAGTAAGGAAACTGCCATTCTCACCCTTCACCAAAGGAAGCCCAAATCAGTGCAACCTTTATAAAAAGACAATGCAGTAACTGCTATCAAATACTTAAAAATGTCTCCTAACTTAATAATTTTACTTCCAGTAATTTATTAGAAGAAATTAATCAGAGATATAGAAAAAGATTAATATTCAAAAGTGTCCTTCACAGTGTTATTTTTAATGATAGCTGTAAACACCGTACATATCCAGATAACATGTAAATATTTTGATCTTCGGCTTCAAAAAAAGGTTTTAATAGAATACTTTAGGACACAAAAAATGTTCATGATTCATTTATACATAAAAAGTTACAATTTTACATACAATAAGATCCCAATTTTGTAAAATAAATAAAAAAGCCACACATAAAATGTTAACAATAATTATTTTAAAAGATATTTTTTAATAATTTGTTTTTCAAATTCTCCGCAATGAAATGTTACAACCAGGAAAACTTGCCCTTTTTTCAAAGACTAAACCATTGAGAATTTTACCAGTGTCTGCACTGCAAAAATCCAGTCCAATATTTATATAAAAGACATTTGTCAGGCATATATTAATATGTCTAAAATTAAATAATTGTTCACTTGAAAGTAAACTTTTAAGATTTATTCCCAAATTAAGCAATTTGGACTTTTATCTTACTGTACAGATACATGGCAAATTTAAACGTTTTAATTAAAAATATAAATTTATTCAGCACATGTAGAATTCTAAAAGTGATTCATTAACTCAAAAGATTTTTAAAAGTGAAAAGCAGTAAAGATCTTAAAGATTTTTTTCTGTGATGACGAAGAAATAGCTTTTAACTCTTTTAATTTAAACTTTATCTTTAAAATCACAACAGAAGTCTATTAAAATCTCCTATGTGAAGATAAAAGTGGCATCTCAAAGCATTAAGAGAAAGAAAAGATGGACTAATCAATAAATAGTATTGGGTTAACTAAGCAGCCATCTGGAAAAAGCAAACAGGATCTATACCTCAATTCCTCAGGCCAGAATAAATTTAAGTTAGAGCAAAGATTTAAGTGTATAAAATGAAGCCATAAAAATATCACAAGAAACCATGGGAGAGAACTCATCACCTCAGAATGGGAATGGCCTTTCAAATTAATCCAAAAGAGATTTTAAAAGCTTGATAAATCAGACAATAAAAATATTCTGCAAGGCCCATAACCACCAAAAGAAAAGTAGAAAAAAAATACAGAGTATTACCCTAGGGAAGGGATTAATTTTCAAAATGTGTAAAGAGTACAATCAACCAGAAAAATGCTAACATCCCAAATTAACCAATAATCAAAAAAATAACTGCACACTGATAGTTCACTGAAAAGGACATATAAACAGATCTTAAATATCTGCAGTATGTTCAAATTCACTCATAAGAGATGCAAATTAAAACTACACTTATATTATCTAAGTGGTATCTATTTCCTAATATTTCTTGTTACTTTTATATTAAAAAAATTGTCCTTAATATCTCCCCTCTATGATTTACAAATACAAAATATAAAAATTCAGTAGATTATTAAAGGGCTTTCTAATACACTAGAAATCAATTGTTTATATTTGCTTAAATTAGCATTTCTTTAATCATATCTGCTTTATTGGAAAGAAATGTTTAATTTGCAAAAGAATATATGAACTGCATGACTTTTATGTATTTTTTTCGTATTTTCTTAAATACTCAGTTTCACCTTATATTTAAAAAAAAATGTTAGGAAAGTACAGGCTCTTAATTTAGTGCTACCCTTCATATAACCACAAAGAAGGTAATTTGCTAAGAGCCTTTTCTTATTAAGATAAATTAATACATATTCGAAATGTTTTACAACAAAAGATACTGTAACCAATTAAAGCAAAATCACATACATCAAGTTCAAAGAAAAAATCTTGTTCTTTAGATGCAATTTCATAATCTGCTCTTAAAGCCAGGTCATGGACTTTCAGACATTCGCCAAGATCCATTCTCTAAGAGGGGGGAAAAGAGAGACACATGTTATTAAAACAGAAACTACATCAAAAAAAAAAATTCAGTGACAACCACAGTACTCTTCAGAATACACATTAAATCATATAGATACTTCTTTATTTATGGACTTTCAAATTACAAAATTTCATAGACAAGTACAAAACCTGGTACCAGAAAAAAACTGCATCAATTCTTTCTACCAACGGATGGGAACAGTGATCATTTTTGTACTTAAGAACAAACAGACAAGGAAAAGCCTGTCATAATCTGAAAAGAGATGGAAAAAAGCTCTTAACAACCTGGATATGTGTATAACAAAAGATATGATTATCAACTCTGTATACTATCCCACACTAAAAATGGTAAAATTACTGGAGTAAGATTAAAAAAGTTTGACATACCAGATAAAATTTAAAAGAAATATGAAATCATGTCTAAGAAGACGAGTTTATGAACAAGGTATGAGAAGAAAATTAGACAAATTGAAAACCTTACTGGTCAAGAGTAAAGGTTAGCGTGGCATGACAGAGAAATTTATGTGAGATAACAGTAACTTAAAGAAAATTTTATGAGCAAAGTTGAAAAATCTTATTCCTGAAGGTTGGTTTTAAAAGCAAACCCCTTCTCCTCCAAAGATAGATTCTTTGTACTAACACATTTCAAATGGGATATAAATAAACTAGACAAAATGTCTCAAAGCGTAGCTAAACAAAAAAGCCAGAGAACAGAAGTAATGAGCTAGAGAAGAATCAAGATGTGACCTCAGTCATTTATCAACTGCAGAATTTTTCAGTCTGAAATAGAAATAGATTTTATTATGGCCCCGATGGACTCGAGAGAGTCAGAGTTTAACTCTTTCAATGAAAGAAAACATTTTCCAATGGCCAGAGCTTTCCAAAGATGGAATAAGCTTCCTCGAGAATTGTTGAATTACAAAATAATGTAAGAGAGAGTCAAATACAGTTTGGACAATCATTTCTCTAGTATTGAGGAAAAAGAATCTAACCATCAGGTAGCTTCTATTCTTCCAACTCTGAGATTTTATAACTAAAAAAATAAATAAATAAAATAAAAAAAAGTCTCAACCTATATTACCTCAGTTCTTAATTACGTAAAGAAACAAATGTATTCAAAGTTATCCTTTGGGAAACAGTAAGAAATATTCGTCACTATTATGAAAGTCCTAACTACACTGATGAAAGTACCATTGTGTTGCTGAGCATGCAATTTCCCAGGAGCTACTGCTCACTCTCATTCATTAGTCTATGGGTTAACAAAACAAGGAGTTTTCCAGTGACAATAAACAACTGAAACTTTATACAGATGTGTGGAAATTCCAAGCTGCTTATTAAGCAACATTTATTAAGAAAAGCTGTATATGAGTGTCGCTTGAAGACAAAAGTGAAAAAGAAAAAATAAAAAAGAAATAATGCTGTTGAAAAAAATCTAATACTCCTAAAAAACATGCAGGAAAAATAAAACATAAATGAAAAAAGTTAATGGCAAAAGAATGTTATGTCTTTGTTACACCAGCCAATTTGGTTTCTTAATTAATAATATCTTAACATTAATCACTCCAACAACTCTCTTTGCATTTGTATGTATTTCCACAACTATAGCTGTTCATGGGAGTCTATGCTGATTTCATAAAATGTTAAGATGTCACAGTTGGAAAAGCCTTTGGTTCTCAACCTGGACCTGGGGAACTTTTAAATAACACTGACAGAAGCTTTTGAAAAGAGGACCAAGCCCCACCTTCCAAAGACTGAACTGCAAAAGCTCCTGGGAGTTTTAATGCATAGTGTTGAGAACCACGCACTGATCTAGTTTTATGCCCATTCTACAGACAAAGAAACTGAAGCCCAGACGTGACTGACTTATTCGGAGTACGACTAGAAAATGTGCTTAGATTGATTTCTAGTCAGATATGCCTTCCTCTTTATCATGTTAATTCCAATTATTCAGGTATTATCTTTTAATATTTTTAGATAACAATCATCCCCCATAACATCTAAAAAAGCTCTGCACACAGCAGATATTCACAGCAGCTGTCTACTGTCTTTCCTCCATTTATCGCCTTTATCCTCTAAATGTTCTTTCAATCTGTTCTCAACAAAAAATTAAAAGTAGCATATAAATCTTGTCTCATTGTGTGTTTAACCTAAACATCTCTGTTGCCCACCAATACTATGCTTTGGCAAGAATGCTAGGCTTTCCCGTCACTCTATTCTTAAATTTATATCGCACAACCAACTAAAGGAAGAAAAGCAACTATGTGGACACTGTTGTAGGAGTGGAGTCTTGGTGAGGAGTAGAGTTGAAGCCAATGTCTGCCCTGTGGCAGGGGGGAGTTCATAAGAGGAGAAAAGATTCAGTCACTAGAATGTGAGCTCCACAAGGAAAAGGGTTTTCTTCTGTTTTATCCACTACATATCTGTTCCTCATACACAGTAATGCTTAATAAATATCTGCTGAATGAACCAAACTGGGGAAAGAGGGCAGATAAAAACATTTGGCACAGGGGACCTGGGCTCAACGAGCTCGGGTGGTCAAGGTGCACCTCAAGAAAAAACTGGTTTGAACACTGGAGGGTCTTCTTAGCCTCTCCTTGAAGCTATTCCTTTATTTTTGCCTACGTGGTTGTCTCCTCCAGGAGGTAGACTTCTTGGGCTTGTCACTATCCCAGACCATGAGTGCCTGAAAGCTTTACAGTCTACTCTGGCTCATCATAGGAGATATTAGGGCCAAAGCCCTAGAAGGAAGGGCCTAACAATATTAAAGTTCCCCCTGCCCCATTTTCTGGCCTGGAAAAGCCCCAGTGCTTCAGACACCTAGCAGGGCAATAGGTGCAGCAAGGCAGATTTTCAGAATTCTAGATAGTGGTCATCTATTTTCCTCTGTCCATACCATCATGACTAAGAATCTACTCTGGCTCTGTGCAGTGCACATGAAGAATATTTAAAATAAAAAACAAGCAAGCCAAAATAAACCTAGTAATTACCAGTCACTGTAACAGTAAATAAAGAGAAAGTATGCCTACATTAATGCTCTCTGCGACCCTAGTCATCTAATTAAAAAGTCACCAGAGAAGGAGCCATGATAGAATCACACACCACAACTAACTATGGACCAGTTCTCGAAAGCTGAATCAATCCTGACTTCATCGCGGATGGCACAATAGTGCTCTAAACACACAAAGCGCAAGGATATTTGCTATTGCTGCTGCTTCTCTTCTGAAATGAGTTAGCTTCAAACTGAATAGAATGTGTGGTTATTTATTTTAACTTATAATGTCTCTATTTGTGATGAAAGCCACAGAATAGTTTTGAATTTTTAAATTTAACAAGTAATTTATTTCATAATTAAATTATTTATTCTTGGTATTTTACTACAAATTCAAATACTTAAGACTGTATATGGAAAAAATGCTTTTTTTAATTGGATAAATTCAGTTCTGCATTTTGTCTTCTCCATCTTAAATCTATTTTCGACATGAAGTCCTGACCTTAATAACTTCTCTTACAACCTCACAGCATTTTATACTGTCTTACTGTTTAACAAATTTGATTCTATTATGTGCTTTTTAATTATTCTTTCGAAATTCCAAAAGTAAATGTATCACCTTTAAGCTTCATGAGGAAAATGGTTTATTTCTCTTATTTTTCCATTCTACATAAAAGACAGGTTTTGTACAACCCATGACTACTAAATAAAATTGACGATATAACTCAGGAGTTGTATGTCTAAGAACTTGAGGAAACAATGACATAAGTACACACAGATAAATGGACAATAAAATTTAACAACAGTGCTTTTGATCTAAAAAATTAGAAAAGTGCTAAGAGCTTAGCGACATGGGTTTGAAAAACTGACTTACAACACATTATATGGCCATTAGAAATGATGTTCTTAAAACTGAGTGACGGTGGCTAAGACAGACATAAAATGCCATTTTTATAAATTCAGATACAGACATCACTGTGGGGTTGGGTGTTCTGTTTGAACTTTTTGATATTGGTTGAATTAAATTCAATGAGCATATGGTATTCTTACAAATCAGAAAAAAACAAAGCCATTTTAATTCTGGAGAAAAATATTTAAGTAACAGGAACAGAGATATGTGGAAATTATATATATATAAAAAAAATATTTCAGTAGAGCAAATCAAAGGGCTGACTTATATATTTGAGTATACTGAAAAGTGTAAATTAATGGCAGTAATATGTCAATGAATATACCAGGTATAGAAACTAGGCACAGTAACAGCTCCAACTATTTTCTAATATTCTTGCTTTGTATATATCAGTAAATTTGCTCAGTTCTATAAGCTAGATCCTAAGGGGAATTATATAGCAGTATGAGAATATCCTGCTATCAATTTATATTCTCAATTACAAAAAACACTAATCTTACTTAGCAGTTGCAAATGTACACAAAAATGTACGCACAAGGATTTCATTGCTCAGTGTACACCAAAAACAGAAACAAACACTACTGACATATAGTCATTGGATAAATAATTTAGGAAACAGCCATATTATGAAGTATTATGTAGGCACATTTAAAAAAAAAAAGTAGACCCAACTATATTCAACTTCTCTAAGGCAAGGGATAAAAATTCAAACAACAGAATCCCATTTGTTAAAACACACACACGTACAATTGTAAATGTGCACAAAAGAAAGTGCAAGAGGTACATTAAATTGTTGGCAGGATTTAGGTCCGGGAAGGAGGATGATATAATGGGAAATACTCATGTTGCCTAATAAACAAAATAAGACAGCCCTGACCAACTCAGACGACCTTTCACCTTTGACCTTTTTAAAAATTAAATTTATTAGGGTAACACTGGTTAATAACATATAAATTTCAGGTGTACGGACTTTACATCTGTACACTCTGTGTGCGCTCACCACCTGAGGTCTAGTATCCTTCCATCCAGTCACCTTGTATTTAACCCCCTTTGCCCTCTTCATCCTCCCACCAACTTCCTTCCCCTCTGCTAACCACTATTCTGTCTGTTGTCTGTACCCATCAGTTTTTTTATTTGTTCATTTGTTAGTTTTTGCTTTATATCCCACATGAATGAAATCATATAGTTCTTTTTCCATCTGACTTATTTCATTTAAAAAATAAAATAATCAATAGAACTATATCGAACTAAAGAGTTTCTACACAACAAAGGAAAACATCAACAAAAAAGGCAAAAAACTGAATGAGAAAAGACACTTGCAAATGATACCTCTGAGAGGGGGGTAAGATCCAAATATGTAAAGAACTCATACAACTCAACAACAAAAAAAATAAACAATCTAATTAAAAAGTAGGCAGAGGACCTAAATAGATAATTTTCCAAAGAGGACACAGAGAGAGCCAACAGATATATGAAAAGATGCTCAACATAACTAAGGGAAATACAAACCAAAACCAGAATGAGACACCACCTCACACTTGTTAGAATGGCTGGCTATTATTATCAGTAAGACAAGAAGTAGCAAGTGTTGAAGAAGATGTGAAGAAAAGGGAACCTTCGCACAATGTTGGTAGGAAGGTGAATCAGTGCAGCCACTATGGAAAACAGTATGGACAGTCCCCCAAAAATTAAAAGTAGAGCTACCATATTACCCAGCAATTCCTCCTTCTGAGAATCCACCTGAAAATTCTGAAGACACTTACTCATAAACAAATATGTGCCCCTATGCTTACTGCATTATTCACAATAGCCAAGACATGGAAATAACCCAAGTGTCCTTCAGTGGAAGACTTAACAAAGATGTGATTCATATATACAATGAAATACTACTCAGCCATAAAAAAGGATGAACTACTGCCATTTGTGACATCATGGATGGATCTTCAGGTTATTATACTAAGTGAAATAAGTCAGACAGAAAAAGACAAGAATCTCTACCTCTTATTATCCATTTAACTCTGAGAAATTCACTTAACCTCTATCAATGTCTATTTTCTCAAGTACTTCAGGGCTGCTGTTATGGATCACATGTAGACATGAGTCAACATGTACAGAATTTACTCTGGAGGCAAAAAAGGATCTTTGCCTTCCTGGACAAAAAGGACATAAAATCTATGTTTTAGAAGCATTAATACTACACTTGGACTAACAAGAAGAAAGAGACCAAGGGCACATGAGGCTATTATAACAAACCAGAAATAAATCCATAAGGGTCAAATTAGAAGAGGAAAGAGAAAGGAGGTGATGTAGGTAAAATAAAACAGATTGCTAAGAAAACTAAAAGCTTTTTAAAGATGGGAAGGATCTCTGAAATCAATTTCATCACCACCTTCTCACAAATTTCAAAAACAAGGCTCAGAAAAGTCACAAGATCATAAGCTAGTGGGACCACAGTAAAAAATTTGAATCCAGTCTTTAATATAGCTCCATAATCTTTAAATAATACAATGACTCTCAGTCAACAGGTTTTAACTAAACGGAAATGAAGTGTGGAGAAAAAGGAGTCTTGTCAAAGTTTCGAGTAGTTCAAACATGAGCAAACAACGATGCCACCAAGAGAACTGACAAAATCAAATGGGAGAGTTGATCTGTGAAGCAAAATGTTTTGTTTTGGACACGTTGAATGTGATGTAATATAGTCCTCCTTGGAGTTACAGCTCAAGTATTATTCTAGAAGATCCTCATTAACAAATTATATAAGAGCCCCAAGCCTGACTTCTTTGGGTCAAATTATCAACAACTGAGATACTGAAAAGTATTTCTAAGATCATAGTACACCACCACAGGAAAATTTAATGGGGGAGGTGAGGAAGAATGCTTGGAAATAACAGTATAAATTTCTATAAAATGTGTCTTAAAAATGTAAATAAATTATCATACTTAGGATTTTAAAACAAACCCAATTCCCTGACAATTTTGACTTTTTTTTTTTTTTTTAAGCCAAGGCAACCCTTAGTTGACCTCACTGATTACAAGGACGTTGTCAGCTTACGATCCCTTATTTCTTTTATTTTTTTATGCCTACAGCACTTGGCCTTCCTAGGTAGTCTCCCATGCAAATACTAACCAGGCCCAAACCTGTTTAGCTTCCGAGATCAGCCAGGATCAGGCTTGTTCAGGGTAGCATGGCCCACAGACTAACCTTTTTTATTTTAAAAGACCACCTTCATTAGAGCCAATTGTTTTCTTTTCATCTAACCTGGTTTTAATTCTCCCATTAATTTGTACTCCTTTAATATAATGCTTCCTTTTGTTGTATTACATTTTCTTACACCATTTTTTAAGAGTCAAGTTACACAGAAAAGGGAAAGGCATCAAAATGTGACAAATGATAGTTTAGATAAGTAGAAAGACAGCAAGAAACATAAAAATACACAGTATTATTTGTAAAGTACCTACCAGCTGGAGAAAGAGTGAAGAAAACCGCGACGGCATGACGCAGCGCTGCAAACTCAACTCCCTGGCCTGGCATTTGAGCCCTTTCCACATACAGCAGCAATGCCATTTGCTGAAGCGCGAATCATCTCTACACTGCGATCTTCACTCTAACACCTTCACTTTCTTCCTCACATTTGTAAAATCTCTCTTCCACTCTAGTTCAATGTTTGCTTTAAGACCCAGCCCAAAAACAAGAGAAAGCCTAGTATAACATAAGAAAAACCTTGAAACAACAAAACCTGCATATGAGTTTCAGTTATACCACTACTGTCTTAAAATAAAAATTAAGGTTTTTCTTTCCTAATTCCACTCCTGGCACGCAAAATGAGTCACACATGAGTATGGGGTGAAGAAAAATGGGGCACGCTGTGGATGCAGAATGTAGTTCCTGCTTTCTTACTATTTCCCAAATTTTTAACTGCCCGTTCCCACTCATATGTTGCAACCTCAAGTCCATTTTTCCCTGAGTGGATAAAGAAAAATAAAGCTCTGGTTCTGACTTTAATGTTTTTTTGAAGAATATAGCAGAAAATACTTTATTTCTAATCCTAGATATAAAAAAAAATCTAAATAAAAATTTAAACAAAAGGCCTTGCCCCACAAAGATTATACTATCTACCTGGGAAGGCAGAGAGAATACAGACAAAAACAAGATAAAATAACAAGTGCCTATCAGCAGCATGAAGGACAGGTTCTATGCTGGGGTCCAGAGACGAAATGCAATAGGCTCAGTCAAGCATGTGCAGTAATTACACCAGGCAAGGTTTAGGTCTGTAGGGGAAAAAGGGTATTCCAGGCAGAATAAAAAGGGTAGGCAAAAATGAGAAGCATGCTAGGGAAGGAAAGCAGTGAGACAACAATGAATAAATCAGTCTAGTCAAAAGAGAGGACCAAGCTGATCTGTTCAAGGTAGACGTAGACTGGGCCTAGGGTTTTAGATTTTTGATCAAATATACAATTTAAAAAAAATCACCAAAAATTTTATGTGTAAGGAAGGTAAGGGTTAAGTTCATTCCTACTCAGGAATGACTGGCTTCTTAACCTTCAGATCTCTTCAAATATCATTTCGTTAGAAAGGTTTTCTCCAACCACTCTGAGTAGCTGCTTGCTCACTGTCCCAATCTAAATTACCTAGCCATGCTTTTTTTCTAGCATAGCACTTCAATTACTACCTGAAATCACTTTATTATTTTCATACTTGGTTATGTGTCTCTTACATTAGAATGGAAGCTTCCACCACTGAAGCAGAAACCTGTGTCCATTTCTATACCCTGACATAGCCTATACACATAGTAGGTCCTCAAGAAGTACCTGTTAAGTGAGTGAATAAATGAATGAATGAGTGCTGATCATGGCAATCAGCACCGCTCCCAGAGGCGAATAAACAAATCACTTCTTAAAGGGCAAAATTTGGTTAACTTTTACTGTGAATTCTCGACTTTCTCCATTCAGCACGCATTAAACTGACACCTCTTGCTCATCCTTTCCTATTTCTTCCTCTGCTTAATTCCAGTGTTACTTAAATTTCATTACTCCAAAGTACGACTCTACTAAATATCATGAAGAAAAAAAAACAAAAATCTAACTAAATTTGGAAACTTTACAAATTACATTATCTGAGTACGTCAGTATATATGTGTATGCTTTTTGATCCTGCAGACCTAAAAAGTTCAGAATATTAATGTGCCAATATGCCAACAATGCTGCAAACTATATTTAGGACTTAGTTCTTCAAGTTTAACAGTGAAGTTTTAATTATTCACTGGGAAGCTTTTAACGTGCTTCTGATTTCCTACATACCAAATGTATTTTTAATTTAGGCAGTCTCTAGAAATGCTTATCAAAGGATTACTTATTTTTGTAAACTACAAACAGCACATCTGCTTAACGTAAGATTATAACACTTCAAAAGTAAAATCTTGGGAAAAACCTGGGTTAAATGACATTTTGCAAACTGGGAAGCTCTAGAAACTGCCTGTGAGAAATTTTAAAAAAATCTTGGCGGTAATCTGAGCTAATGCTAAAAACACTTGTTAAAAAATACCAAAGTAACCCAAAGCAAACCATTTGTAAGAGATTATTCAGTTTAAAACACCTAGACTAAATTTTCACATCTGCATAGGAAACCACTTGTCATATTTTAATAAGTGACACCACCAAAATACTCTCCAGCTCCTTATCTATTAAATTGCAACATATTTCATACTAACAATCATCAATTTTTGAAACTCAAAGTTATTTTCTGAAACAGATTTATTTGTTTGTTTGTTTGTGTAGCATTCTACTTTTGGGTGGATCAATTATTCATTCAACACAATGGAAGGACACTGTTCTAGATGATGGGGATATAGCACTGAACAAAACAATGTCCCTGCCCTTATAGTGAAACTTACATTCTAGTGGCTGGTTGAGAAAATTTTGTGCAGGTTTACTTCTTATCACTTATTCTGCTTCTCCATACTTTCATGGCTCTTTTACATATGTACTATCAAAGACTTCAGCAGTTTTAAAGTTCAGGTTTGTATGCACCCAAGTAATTGATTTTAGACCAGGCCTTAAAAGAAAGAGTTAGAGAAGCAATAAAGGAGTTTTAATTAGTAAAAGTTGCACTTCGTATAAAACCCAGAACCTACTGGGGCACCATAAAATCAACTCAGTCAGAATTTTTGACAACCAATAACTTCCATCCAATCGCTTCAAAAAGATAGATAAAATTTTACTTTATTCCTATTCCTAAATATTTCTCAGTATCGGTTCTTTAAATGTAAATTCTATTTCTGAGCAGTAGAATTTTTTTTTTTAACAGAATTTCATGGGAAATTTCTATATTTAAAATGTGCAAAATTCTAGCTAAAATAGGAAGACCAGCCTATCCCCATGCCTCCAAGAACATTTCAGAAACACCTGAAAAGTCACTACCGTAGGTAATTGTGTTATCTAAAAAGCTAACAACAACAACAAAAACATTTAATGAAGTATTTAGATTTAAATTACTCTGAGATTCCTATATGACATAATACATTGTGATCGTAAATTATGAGACATCTAACTGGCACAACTTCTGAGCTTTAATTTTTCCCATCTATAAAATGATGACCATATACAAAATGATATGACCACTTGTCAATGCTAAAATGATACTATGATGAAGGCTATAATAAAATTAACAGTGGCCATTTCTGAACTCAGGACAGAAATGAGAATATATATGAGAATATATATTTGCATCTCTGCATATCTTAATTTCAAGCTTCTGTTACCATCTCTGCGTTAGACTTAATACCTTTTATAAATTACTACTATTATATATCTTTTCCCCAGATGACTAGAACTACACGGAAAGACTTTTTTAAGCACTTCGATACACTTATCTTTCCTCAGAGAAGATATGTACCAAAAATAATGTGTTGGGAAAGAAAAAAATGACAACTCTGCTTTAGTTTTGTTTTGCTTAAATCTGAAAGCGGATGCTGTCTATCTGCATGATGAATAGAACAGGGAGAAACTAAGGGTGCCAAGAGGAGGAAAAGAGTGGGACTAAAACAAGAAAATTTTCTAGATGAACAGGGAAACAACTCAAGCCTTTGAAAAACAGAAACTTCCTAAATTATAAGAAATATTCACACTCCTTATAAAAATCATTATCCAATGATACATATATATACGCAAAATTATTTTAATTTTTGCTCTACATTTTTCCTCCTCTGAATAATTTATTTGCTAAAGAATTAGTTATACCAGAGTACCAAATTAATGAAAGGTAAAATATAGAGGGACATTTTCATCAAACTGAATGCCAAAAGCATTCCATACTAAATGTCAGTTATGTGTACATTTTTAGAAATCACACTCTCCATCTTCAAGTGCTTGGTATAAAGTTCAACTACTTTATAATGAATAAAATGAGAAAATATATTTCTGTGTATTCTTCTGCTAAATAATATAGGATACTGGTGAATCATTCTGCTAGAAGTGAAAAATCAGAGGAACAAGGTCATGAAAACTAAAGGGCAACCTTTAGTTATACAACAAACAAAAAGCATTACAAGATCAACAGTTACTATTAAATTATTTTCATCCTTTACCTAATATATATATAAACGGGCATCTTCAACATAAAGGGGTATGAACTGTTAGACTGTGCCAGAAAAGCATTTGTTCTACACAGACTGGTTGTTAAAGAAGTCACTGCTCTGTAATTACAAACCATTTGTACACAGGATGGACTGTTTTAGGCATTTTTAGTAATATGAGTCATGAGCAATTCACACTATGGATGACTTTAAATTCTCAAGAACACCACTTAATGACAACTCTGGAGTCACACAAAATCCTACAGCCAGTCAGTCCTTAAAACTCTGCTTAAATTCTGAAAGAGGGTCACAACTACTTAACCCCATCCTTACATATGGCAATCTCTTCTCCATTAGACTGACAAAAAAGGGGAGATATTTCTTGTCCAGAGTTTCCCTAACAAGTGCCTGTGCAAGGGCTTTCCTTAACTGTTTTTTTTTGTGTGTGTGTATGTGTAATCCAAGATATCGTGAACTTTAATCCTCATCATTCAATTCTGTAACATGAGAAAAATGTTACTAATTAAGATAGTACTTTTCAATTAACAATTTTTGAGATGAAAATTTCAGAGATGTTAAAATTTGAAAAAATGTGCATCTTCTAAGACCACCAGCAATAATTTACAAGGAAGTACAATACCAATCACTTACCCTTTTAACATGATGAAGTATTCCTTGCAGAACAGAAAACATGTTGAATAAGACTACACCTCAGAAAATTTCGGTTTGGTCCCAGTTTTACTTTACATCAATAGAATTTAATGTTTTTAAATAAGTTACTATCATTAAAGCTGACCATGACTCATACAACTCACAAAACTATTTTAGAAATACATGAGCCTAAGTGGAATTATGTGTATCATACAATGTAAAGCACAAGTGTGATGTCACATTTTCACTATTAATGCCATACTTGAAGAATATAATGTCAGTCTTGCGATGGCTGGATTTTAAGCATTAAAAATCAAAAACTAAATTCTGTCATCTTGTTAATTTTGTTCTCAAAATTTATTTGAAGTGACAATTTAGCCATTCGATAAAATGAACTGTTAAAGAGTTAATACAAGAGGAAATGTGGAGAATCGAAGTATACTACAGATAGATTTTGTAGATTTCAACTGTATTATAGCACAGAAGAAAATACTTTAAAGAGTACATATGAAGGTTAATTATGTGTCATAGTCCTAATTCGAATGCTCAGAAACAGGATTTCTTCCCTTGCAGTATTATACTTAAAACGAATTCGGTATTATATTTTTAAGTAGCCCCCCCCTTTTTTTTTTTAACATGATATAGTTTCAACCGTCTTTCCAAATAGAAAAAGGCAGGTGGTTCCTATTGTACATGCCTTGATACCTATCTGTCTGGGGCATTTTTCTTCCTGCCAAGAAGAAACCGCTCATTAAGATATCTCTAAGGGAATTTATCGCTTCTGAAAATGGAAGTCAAAAATCTTTTCTTCATGCACAGATCTTAACAAAAATGTATGGTGTTTTGGATAAAAGTTGACTCTGCTCAACAGTAAACTTTTAAAAATCCTTTACGTTATTTCTGAACTAAAAGTGCAACTGCTATATAATGTGTCCATATTCTAAATAAGAAATGTTAAAGAATTGCTCTGAAGAATGGAAAAAAATTATAAAGCAAAGCATAGCAATTACTTTTGTGAGGAATCCCATTACTGCAGACTTAAATCATTAACGTAAATAGACAAACAATGTAAGAGCTGCAAATCCCTCCTGTAACAGCAGTGTTTAAAAAAATTCATTGTATAACTTGACAAGGAACTAAGACTTTATTCAAGCAGCTAATTTTTATAGTATGCCAATAATCAAATAATAGATTTAACAAATACGTACAGTCCCAGAGAGGACATCATGAGGGCAACAGTTGAGAAGGTGACTCTTGCATACTCTGTCATCACTGAATTTGATTCGTTGACGAGTAGTATCTCCTGTAATATAGGAAAGTTAATAACATTCAAGGTTAGACAACTGGGAAATGTTTATTTTCTGAGAGCCCTACTACATCACTAGCTTTTTATGTGTGGCTATACACACATTTATAAATCAGCTCAAGAGGGATTAGTTTTTTATATAGTATCTTATAGAAAAACTATTTTAGACAACATGCAGTGGCAGTATATGTACTGCACATGTAATTCGAATAGTCAAAATGGGAAAGCAATGCATTCTGTTAAAAAGAATAATTCAGAAAAGCATAGGATTTAGAGCAGGAATGGACCTTAAAGATTATTGAGTCCAACTCCTTCAGATGGCAGATGAGGAAACTGAGGCCTGAAAGGTTTAGGAACTTGCAGCAGACCCACTAGGAGAGTTTCTACTGGTATATAATGTTCCCTACTTGACACTAAGCATTGATTTATTTTGTAATTATTTACATTAATTGAAAAACATAAAAAATAATCTTGCAAACATTGCATACACACTGCGAATCCCCACTGAACCCCAGACGCCATTTCTTCCACTATTTTGTTCCAGCTGAAGTGTCTCCCTTTTGCTGCTGGGAGGAGTTAAGAGAGGGTAGAATAATGTGTTTAAGAGCGTACAAACCTGGAAGAAGGACTTACACACCAAACACAGCCTAAATGAAAGTTAACTGTAATGCTTCCAAAGGTCCCACATCTCCAAGTTTTATGTGGCCTGTGCTATATGTGGCCAAACTAGATACATTTAAATTCATTCTGTCTTCATATAACACAATACACCATCTCCTAAGCAATAGGAGCATCCAACCTGCTAAACAAATATGCCTATCTACTTAAACTTTAAAGAATTCAAGAAAAAGAAAGGTAACTAGCTCTAATAACAAAATATTGATGTTAGTTACAATTTTTTGCTTAGAATCTCTTTGGAAAAAAAAGAAAAAACTCTTAAGGATGTAGAGTGGTAAGCCCTAAGAAATGTAGGTGTTTTATTTTAGCCTTAAATTGGTATCATTGATGAACGAAAACCTACTGGTGAATTACTGAAGCGAGAATGGTTGGTACCAAAACAGATTATAAATACTGCTGTACTTCACATGATGCCTGGAGCACTTCAAAAAGTTTCATCTAGAAAATGATTCAATTATTTGAATTAATTTGTTTTTCACATGTGAAATACAGAAAGGTTAAAACTTTACCCCTTTTGCATTGGTCTCATTTTGAAGACCTTAACTCAAAGTTAACTAAATACTGCCATTTTTAGGTGGGGTAAGATTTTGTTCAAATTGTTTTAACTTAGTTAAAAAGGCTTAAAGGAAATTGTTTTGCAACAGGGGTATATAAAATTTTAAAAACAGTGATTTAGAGTTAAAATGCTAGCTTCAGAGCAGTTCAACAATAGGTTTTCTAATTAAAAAGTAGGTTATTTTTGACACCACAATTTGGAATAATTCATTTAGTGTTCATGCCTGCTACTATAAAGGTTATTTTGATGATCCTTTTTTCCTTTTAAACACAACTGCTTTTGTTCCACATTCATTAACACATCTGAAAAGTTAGCAATAACTCACGGCTCGGCGAATGCGGGGCCTTTCTGACACTCCCTTGCAGATTGAAGTAGGCAGGCATAGATACATTGAACCTTTACAAATAAAACAAGGGGCCAGATTGTTCAGTTTGTATAGAATAGACTCTGCCAGCAATTTCAATACAGCATCTAGAAGTACATGTTGATTGTAAAGATTCTTGTATATGAAAACAAAAGTGAACAAAATCAGGGTGTTTTATTGTTTTAAATACTAACTTAACGAGTATTAAGACTATGACTGACCAGAGGTACAAGTCCGAGGCTGAAGCTCTAGAAAGTTGTCCTTGGGCCAAATGGAGTTTTAAAAAATGTTTTTTAAAAATGTGTATCATTGAGACTTTTGGTGAGGGCCTTACTCATGTTAGAATGGTACTATGATAATCTCACACCAGAATGGCAATGCTCTATTATAAGCTTTTTGCTTCCTAGCACATAAGGAAAAAAGTTTTGTTTTAAATCTGTACCCAAATAATGCTAAGAAATTTAAAGATTCAAATTTTTTTTAAGAAAAAAAATTTCTTCAATATCTAGGAGTCTCCCTGCTACAAGTATCTAAGCTTTTCAGTAACGCAACAGCAGTATCATTTCAGTGTTTTGTCAAACTAATGGCTCAAGATTATAAGCCAGGCCTTAGAATAAAATCAAGATTCATAGTTTACTAATCAAACATTTCATCAAGTAGGGTAACTGTTTTTGCTTCAGAAATCACAACATTAAATCTAGAGTTAAGATACACGTGCCCTGAAGACACAGCTGTCAGATAAAATATGAACAGTTCCAAACACAAATTTAGCAAATATTATCCCTGATGAGCTTGAAAAAAAAATCAGCTTCTACAAATGCCAAAAAACATTTTTAAAAAACGTTTCACTGCACTTAAGTGGTTGCTCTATACACATTTGATAACTGCAGTAAACACAATACACACAGCTATCAAATATCACCTATACATTATAGAAACTTTTAAAACAATGAAATAATAAAACCCCTGGTAATTTGAGATACAGAAATACCCTGAGGGATTAGCAACTGAGTGTTTATAAATATTTTAAAAGTTTTACTTAAGAGACTTTAACATTTTAAAATAATTTGGCTACATTACCATGTCCATGTAGTATTTAATAAATCTGGGCGTATGCCATGAAAGTATAGTTTGGCTAAACCAACAAAGAATTTTAAAATGAAAATACTGGTAATTTTGATTTCTGTCAAGATATCTGGCCCAAACCATGTTTTTCAAAAGAAACGAGGTAAAATAGCACCCATTTTTAAAAAAGAGGTGGGTGGGTGGGGGCTATAATAGGGAACAAATATGAACCAAATCTCTTTACA
Source organism: Rousettus aegyptiacus (assembly GCF_014176215.1). Taxonomy (NCBI): domain Eukaryota; kingdom Metazoa; phylum Chordata; class Mammalia; order Chiroptera; family Pteropodidae; genus Rousettus; species Rousettus aegyptiacus. Next base: position 55,717,862 of record NW_023416288.1, read on the forward strand.
GTACAAGGAATTACTTTATGAATTCAATGTACTCTATCTTGAAGTTTTCTGGGCATATAATCATGTAAAAATAACCTAAATTAATAAAAAACAATTGCCCTGTTACAATATACAATAACATTGGCTCCGAATCATAGAATCAAAACTATTGGTGAACACATCCTCTGTGCTAGAGAATGGGGTTACAAAGAAACATAGAAGACAAGTTCTCTACCTTCAAGGAGCCCATGATTTTGCTGAAGAAATAGGATATTCAAATTAAGTAATGAGTAATAATGCAAGGTAGCATGATCCAGGTACCAAATGGATGTTTCAAAGAGTAGTGCTCCAGGAATTCTAAGACCAGAATTCAAAGACAGGAGAGGTCAGAAAAGGCTTCATGAACTAAGTAGAAGCCAAAATATGAAGGAAAGATATAGAACCTAGACCAAAGGAAAAAAGAGTATTCCCAACTGGAATATCTTTGACAAAACTTAGAAACAAGGAAGGCTTTGGCAAATGGCTTCATATAGGAGAACAGTAAAGTTGGGACAAAATATTTTTGGGGTACAAATCTGATTCTTAAACAACATTTTCATTTTTTTTCTTCAACCCAGATTTTTAGTGTGAAGACAAAGTATAAAAAGAATGTTTAATATAATGGGGCAGAGATAATTTGAGTTAACCACAACAAAATGTCCTACCCATAAAAACATGTAGGTCTCTCTGCCCTATAAACTCAATAATGTCATTAGATTTTGTACATAATCACAATGCCAAGTTGTTAGAATTAGAAACTTGATTTAGAACTTTGGCAAGCAGTGCTCTTCATATGAATGGAAGTATTGAACTTTCTATTAATACTTCCTACCAGACAACTAACTTCAGAGTAACAACTCGCTTAACCTGTCTTTTGTTCAACCCTTTCATGAGTTTCATGAATTATGAACACCTGAGTCACAAGTATACAGAAGTATTATTACATATTATATTATTCCTCTCCTGGTCTTTAAGCAATGTAACAGAGCCTAAGGTGGTACTAAGACAGGTTCACTTAGGGAATATGAACAGGCTACTCTAAAAAGAAGGTTCCTGTCCAAACTGTCCTCAGCTACTGCTAGTCTCAAAATTCCCTTTAATCTGTCGGGAGGCAAAAACAAACCCGCTTTAAATCCTAACACTGCCATTATATGGTCCTGCCTTTTCTGAAACTGCCTTAATCTTAAATTGTAGTAACCCTTAAAACCCAAGCCTGGATGGTGTCCAGTATCATTTTACATGCTGCATGCTATTTTCCCAATGTCCACCCCCATCCCTCCAGTGTCACCCACCCTCTCCCTCCCATACAAACAATAATTCAAATCAACTTTCACAGATTTAGGTGCTATTTTAAAAACATCAAAATTTTACTTTACCCATTCTCTCCGATGCTCCCTGTATATTTTTAAGCTGTGAATGGATGACCATGCTATGTGATCAACAACTGTGAAGGCTAAGCAAAAGTGAACTGAGTTTAGTATTATAATTTCAAAGAACCTTAAAGTTTGTAATATTTGACATATATAATGGTATGTAGAATCCTTATCTTACTGCATATTATCAGGAATCAACGGCAAGCAATTTATGAAAACAACTAATTAGTATTTCTTTTGTCTAGAATTAACTTAAAGCTTAGTTTAGGGAAAACAGGAAAAAACTCAACAGCACACAAAGCAATGGAAGCACCTTCTAGTTTATAAATGGGGACAGGCAAGGGAAAGCCCTCCCATAATCTCCAATGTGACAACTAAAGCTCTCCCCACAGGTACAGTTGTTAGGTGTTCACATGTCACTGTTGGCTTGGGACAGGGTAGGCATATTCCCTCTAAAATAAAATCAATACCATTTCAGTGAAAGGAAAGTCAGAGCTAGAAAAAGTGCATAACCGAAAGCTTAAAGCTTCTCATGTGCCTGTGCCCTTGAATCTTCAAATGCAGAAAAATGTCCCATCCTCTTATTACCATTTCTACAATACAAGCTACTGAGTCCATATAATAAGGTGGGAACTGTATAAAGACCCATGGCCAATTTCTAGTCTAGTACAAGGCTGAAGGAGACCTGTCCTGTAATAGTAAACCCTCATGTCTCCATGTGGAACCAAGGTAAAAGCAGGTGACTATCACTGTACAGTGACTATTATTCTTAAGAACCGATGTGATAATCACTTTTACACCCTCCTCGAATTTCCTGACCAACTCTACTAACTTCTCCCACCTACTTTTATATGTTTTTTATTTTAATTTTTTTTTAGGGAGGGCAATCCTTGGTTGACTTCACAGATTGCAAGGACATTGTTAGCTTACAATACCTTTTTTTTTTTTTTTTTTTAACACCTACAGCACCTGGTCTTCCTAGGTGGTCTCCCATCCAAGTACTAACCAGGCCCGACCCTGATTAGCTTCCGAGATCAGACAGGTCGGGCTTGTTCAGGGTGAAATGGCCATACTCCACCTACTTTTATTGTTACTTTAGAAATCAGCCTAAAACTCACCTATAGGAACCCTTTTGTAATTAACTTTAAAAAATAAAAATAAAAAAACAAAACCTCATTACTCCATGTTCCCTTGTTAATACACTCAGTTTAATTCATTGCATATTTATATTGTTCAAAGTATAGGATTTGTTTATAAAAAACTCACTACCATGTGTTAATATGATTCAGATGCTCTGAAGATACTTAATATAACTTGATATAAGTCAAACTTTTCAGAAATTTATTTATTACATAAGAGAAAAAGAGAAAGTATACTCATCCAAACATAGCAGTGGGAAAAACCAGTCATGGCAATCTCCCTTCCAAATGTAATAGCAATCGCTTCTTTTAACAGAACTTGTACAATCATACTGAGTTGTAGTAGCAACTTTTACTTCTCCCAGAAAATGCAAAAAGAAGGATGTTATACAGTTCAAAAAGGCTATCCCTCTTAATATTTTTGTATGGTTCTACAGGTTTATAATTACAAATAAGTATTAATAACACAATCTCCATGACAAGCCCAACATTTTAAAAATGCAATGCCCAATGTAAAAGAAAATTCCAAATTATTTTTGCTATGACCAAAGATAAATATTACTAAAATAATTTTTTAAATCCACCAATCAACTTGTCCATGAAAATCCAAGTAATGTTATAAGGAACGAGACTGGAAAACAGCCTTGGTAGGAGAAAAAGTTTACATAGAGTCTTTAAGAGCAACAGAATGGTAATGGAAATGTGAGGACGGATATTAAAGTGGATACGTTCCAAGGAATCTATTCCACTCCTTGCCAAGCCCTATCTTCTCTCACTGCACAAGCACAGAAACCTGGCCCCTGGGTCGATGCCATCATATTTCTGGGGGGATACATGCTTTAGGAAATCTATGAATATCTCCCTTCTTATATTTAAGGTACATTAGAAAAGCCTGAATAGTTACCTAAAAATTAAGTTCTAAAGGAGATTATACAGAATTTCTTTTATAGCTGTCATAAAGCAAAGTCAGTCATTAAAAAGCTGCAGCCTGCTAAATTTTATATTTTAATACTTACTTGCAGAGCTGCCAATTCTGATACAGTAACACTAGTTTTCTGGATATCTGGTGCCTTCTATCATCCAGAACTTTCTAAACACAAAATTAGAATTGATGAAAGCTATCTCTGGCTATGAAGACACAGCTGAAATCAAAGAAAAAATGATTGGCTGACTATTAAAAATACAAGTTCTCATTGACTGGTGATAGCTATAAAAGCTAAGTAGAGCCTCCCCAAATCTAAAACCAATGAAGAAATAAAAAGGGAAAAGAAATGAGAATATCAAAGGACAGAGGCGACAGACAACTCAATGATAAAAGAAGTTAAAATGAAAAAACAGATTACCATGAAGGAGACTGAGCCTTACGACTACTGAAAAGGCACAGCAGAAACACTGTGTCACATGGAATATACATTAAGTTCACAAGGAATGCTCCTGGGGAAAGGACTGAGACTGTGTAGAGGATTCTATTCCTATCAGCAATTACAATACCCTAAAAGCACACCAGCCAATAAATATATAGAAGACCTTACCTGAGAAGTATTCTGTCTAGTATTATGAGGCAGATTATATCATAACACAGGAACTTTTGGAAATACAAATACATGATTTCTAAAATCTGAGGGGGATCAACTATTCCTAGTAAGCATACCCTGGTGTTCCCCATCCTTAATGTAGAACCACAACCACTTCCTCCACATTTCTAGTCTAGGGGTTATCTTTGATAAGCAGCTTTTCCCACAACCAAGTATCTTTCACAGTCCTACCACAGAACAGGTTGGTGAAAACCTCCACAACTGCTGACTGCTACAGACCAAAACACTAGTGGAGAGGTGAGAAATCAAGCTAAGAGGTCATTTCACCCTATAATTCTAGATGGAACTCTCTAGGGACTCCTAGACCGCTTCATCTCACAGGTATGCATTTCTGGCCAGTCATTCCTAAGTGGGGGCTTTGGTATATAACAATTCAAGCAACTTTCCTTTCACATAAATAAGAGAACAGTATTTTTCAAGTATGAGATTTGTATGAAGAATGATTTTAGGTGATTTTACCAACAAGACATTTAAAACATCACTCAATCACTTAGCAGTGATTATTTATAAGTCAAGGGAAGTTTCCATTTGGCCCTTAGTATGCATTTAATATATCTATCAAGTTCTAATTTTTTAGTATAGGATAAATGACAACAGAGTCTAGACATCTTTTAACACCATGTTGTTTTCATTGCATTAATTTTTCTGGGGAACAATAAATTATTTTAAAATTAACTTATACTTTTAGAAAGTTGACAAAGGAAAATATTGAAAAAATAGAAAATACGGTAAAAAGTAGTAAAGGTGATATGTGTGACTAACACTGGGAAACAGTTACCTAGAACAAGGCTTCTCAAACTTTTTTCCCTTTTTAATTTTATTAAGAATGGGGTGACTTTTAATGTTTATCAAAGACATGTGGAAGGCTGCTTAAAACACAGATTGCTGACCCTATCTCTAGCATTTCTGTAGGCCTGGGGAGGGCCCAAGAACTTACATTTCTAACAAGTTCCCAGGTGATGCTAAGGTTGGGGACTCACTTTGAGAATCACTAATTTAAGAACAGTGGTCAACAAGCTTTTTCTTAAAGAGCCAGACAGCAAATATTTTAAGCTTGCCAGCCATATGTGTCTGTTGCAACTACACAACACTGTAAGGCAAAGCAGCCATAGACAATATGTATGCAAATGGGCATGACTGCATTCCAATACTATTTACAAAAAGCAAGTGGGCCACAGTGCTAGACTTAAACTAAAACATACCCTTAAGTAACTGAAAGTGAAGTATATTGTGTAACCTAATATTTGGACAAAATACAGAAGCAGCTGAACAGCTAGGTACATGGTAGATATTATCCAATAGCTATCCAACCGATTTTACTGAAAGACAAAGCTTTGGAAAGTATAACTCTGAAAAGAGAAAACTGATGTCTCAAAAAGGTAAAAACAAAACAATTTACCATGCATTCAGGAAACATGACAAAAGACTCGGCAAGGGCAGCTGGTTAAATTCCTTTCATGTTGAATCACACAGGTCAAACATCACTGCAGATGGTTCACAACTAAATTAGAATGCATGGATCAATATCTAGTGTTGTTGTTTTTTTAGAAAAAAAGTTTTACAGACCTTTTCTCTAGCCCATGTTAAACAGCAAACTATGACATTTATTCAGTTGAGAGCTACGTGTTACTTTCTAATGGTTTTGACTTTTCTAAGTCTTAAGTTATTCAGTTAAAACAAAAACACGAAGCTGCAGCCAGTTACGGAGTTTTTACAAACTACTTTTATCTATAGCCTCAATAATTTTACAAAATTGATGAACTCATTTATTTTGGCCCTGCCTTCCAATTTCTACCCTAGTGGCTACTAGGGCCTGAGAATTTAAACCAAAAAGGAACAGAATGACTTTTCTGCAAGTAGTATATCCACAATATTCCTGTCAGAAACTTACTCTCTCACTCTCTCATTCTTTCTCTAGCAAAATGTTCCAACTTTTTTTCATCTTCTCAGCCTACAATTTCTTAGTAGACTGATCATGTTGGGTAGCAGAACCCCTTGTTTTCTTAAGCACTTTATTAACAGCCGTGAGCTTTTAGGATTCGGCTCATTTCAAACACCTTTCTGGAATTCCATTCTTAAGGAGCATTGGCCTATCTGCAAACCCACTGCTTGCCTGAACCATAAACAACTTCGAGCTTTAATGTCTGTATGAACTACTTGGTACTGAATTCTATCTAACTCACTAAACCTGACCCTGATCCGTGATACCTACTTGCTCTTGACTTCCTGCTACCCATCTTGCCCATGCAGCTCACAACTAATTATGTTAATATGACATTTTACACACGCCAAAGCATTTTTATGCTGCTTATAGAGCTTATGCAGTGATAGACAAAATAATTTTTCTTTCGTTTCAGTTTTTTTAACCAAAGTAAATAATGTCTCAGAATATGGCTTTCTTGAGAACTAAAAATCTGAGGTGATACTATTATTGTTTTCTAGGCTATTCTGCAGATAGAAATATGAGGTGATACTATTATTGTTTTCTAGGCTATTCTGCAGATAGAAATATTGGAGTTCAAAATCCAAAATAAGTTAGAGTTTTTTCTTTAAAATGGATTCATTATATGGGTGTTAACAAAGCTTTCAGTGTTTTTAAATTCCTGGACCTCTGATTAGTCAAATATTTACTAAACCTGTTTTACCTTATGTTTAACTAAATTTTAGCAACCTTCTGTTTGCTAAAATTTCTTATACTGTTAAAGAATTTACAAATGTGCACTTGTGTGTTAAAGGCTATGCCTCCTTCACTTAAAATGAACAATCCAAGTGGAACAGAAGAATGGCTTACAACTGACCAAGAAATAAGTATGGTTCACTATGTTAAAAGAAAATGCTCTCAATGTTGATGACAAGCCAAGGGACACGAATTACAGTAAAGATGATTTTATGAAGAAAATCCACTAAAGAAAACACTACTTCAACCTTTGATTCAATAACTTAATTTGCAGAAAGGTAGCAATGGCATACCATCTTATAGGTTCAACAGTCAGGTATCCCTAATTTATTAGGAACAAGTAAATGCTTTTCTGAACTATATTTTTCTGGGTATCTCCTAGGATGAGTACCCCTTTTACGTATCATGAACTACAACCACTGTACAATATATGATCAGCAAAAATATTAAATTCTGATTCATGTACTCTATTACCCGAGGAAGTACATCATCAGATGTTTAAGAAGATCACCATCAAAAATAGCTAAAATTATCTGAAAGCTTTAACTTGCCCTAATCATTCCTTAACCATAATGGACAACTAAAGATGCTATAAAATCCTATTCTATATTTTATATTCTATTAGTTTACCAGTTGTTTTGGGGGTTAGATTGCCATTTTTGGCCTGTTTTAACCTTTCAGAGATGGTTTCTGATCCCATTTAAAGGTTATAGCTATTAAGAGGTATGGAATCCTCAAAACTACCTTCTGTAACTTCTCTAGTTTCTAACCTTAAGATGTAATCTAAATTCACACTCTCGATTTTGTTTTAATACCTATCCTTTGCACCCTGCCAGGCCTGTCTAGGGTAAGAACCAGAGACTTAATCATAACCAAACTGTATATTTGCTGGCAAAAGGTAAAGCTTTAGCTAAAGGACATCTCTGCAATTAATCCAACTCAGCACAAATGACTATAGTCTGTGAGAGGACACTGGGTTCCTCCAAGTGTCACAGACAAACCTCAAACCACTGCTTGAATTTTCCTGTGCTACTAATCCCTGCTTTCAAGTGGAATATATTCAGCGGAAACAAATTATCCCTCCTTTCTTTTAATGCTAACAACTAAAACAGAAAAGTATTTATAAAATTTAACATATCTTAAACTTCAAATAAAACAGATACTAATTTATATCTACTTATGGTTCCTCCTTCTAAAAAACTTAAAATATACTTATTTTTCCAACATCAGTATAACATAGGAAATTATTTGTTTTCCCATTTAACAAATTATAGATTTAACTTGAGGCAAAAAAGGTTAAGCAACTTACCCAAGGTTACAATTAGAGGTACAGCTGGGGCTAGAAACCAGGTCTCCTGAGTCTCAGCCCAGTGCTCTTTTCCTTAGCCCATGATGCCTTATCAGAAAAATCCAAATACAGTCAGACCCCCAGTTACATGGGTATGAGTTACACTGATTCACATATACAAACTTTATATAGTGTGACCAATGTTTCAACTCACGCGGTACCCTGCTTCCATTTATGCAGTATGCCAGGCATCGGCACGATTTTCAGTGGCACACAGGCGGTTGCCACCACCAGGGCCCTAGGCAAAATTGCAAAGAAGGCAAAGTTTGTCTTTGGCCCTCCCATCTCCCTTGTGCATTCCTCTCCCACCTCTTGGTCATCCCCCTGCCCAGCCTCCCAGCACCATCATGCTGCCCTCTGGTTGTCCAAAACCACCCACTTCCACCACTCACCCAGGACTGCCTTTTCTGGAAGTGCCCAGTGATCCAAAATTACCTCTCCATTTCCCTGCCACTAAAATTCCTATTTCTGAGGATTTCAGTGAAGTTTAGATAATCTAAATGACTGATTTAAGTAATTCGAAATAATGTACATTTAACAGACAAATCTCTAAGGAGTTTAAAAAGGAACAAATTAAAAACTCTGAATTGGGGGCAGGGGAGAAGGAATAAACCTTTTACTGGGGAAAAGGGGAAGTGAAAGAGAAGCAAGGTTTTCCCAGTGCCCTGGGCCTCCTGTGCCACTTCAGATTCCTTTACAGTCAGGACACTAAGGACTGTGGGGCTTCTTGCCACCTTGAGTCCCACCATCCTGGAAGACAGTGGTTGCTTTATAGTTAGTCCTTGAGATTAAAATTTTTAAAAACTTGGACAGAGCTGCTTTAAATACCTCCTACCTACCTTTTCCATCTCTCTCCTACCTCTTGGATCCCCAAATCCACCTCTTAGAGCCAAAATCACCCAACAGCATTCCCTGTAAGCTGTTTCTGTGTCCAGTACAAAGCTTCCCATTATATGGTTTCAAATTACATGGTGTTATTGAGGAACGTATCCATGTTCCCCATCCCTGGATAACTTGAAGTTGACTGTATGCTAAAAAAGAACAATCCTAATTATTTAAAGGTCCTGAATCATAAAATGAAATATGTAAACTCATTAACTATATGGTAAGAAAAAAAAGAATGTTCTGATTATTATCTTCAACACATGAAAGAACTTGAATATCTAAAAAAAACCCATTCTATTCTTTTCCTTGAAAGTAGCATGTTTCTTACTTCTGGCCCAACACGGCAGTGAAAATCCAGTCATTTTAGCTAAATAATATTGTGGACTCATAAAAATGAATTAATTGGTAAATCCTCTTAGTCTTGAGGCAAAAAAAAAATCCAGTAAGACACAAAAAAATATAAAATTTGAATATAAAACAGAATGGATTTTCAGAAATTCATGTTTCTGCTGACTACACACACAGGAACATATTTTTTTTAGTTGTAGCTTTGCAATATCAGATTAGCTGCCTAGTTCGGAAATTGATCAGGTGAAAGTAGTGTACTTTGATTCTACTATCCTCCCAGTAAAATTAGGAAATTCAATCCATGTAGAATGTTCCAAATATGGTATCCATGTAGGATTAAAAGGATCATATAAGTAAATCTTAAATGATTTCTACCATTTTATTACAAATGTCAGTTATTCTGTCAGCTAAACTCCTGCATTAAGCTCCTTCCCAACACTCTTTGTAAAGTAAAAGGAACAATGTTAAGACACGCTGCAGATACAAAATGACCACCCTTATCTAAAAGTGAAAAATGATGATGGGTAGTTTTCTCCACTAGAATTTTTAACTAATGTTACTTTCCAGGGTTTACTACACAAATAAAATTCATTTCTTTCCCTATCTTCCCCTCTTCTCTACACAACCACAAGTCGGTTTGCCATCTACATCCTTTGTCTATGTGTTCTACGAAGTTCCTAATACGGGTTTTTATTAAAATAACTGTGAACACTGAAAAGCCATCCCAAATATTCACTGCCAAAATATCTGAATTCAATTTTAAAAAATCTACTCACGTATTTTGCTGCGAGGCACTCAAAATTCTAAGGACTTAAAAATTTAAGAGTGTGCCTTTTCTCTTATGTCAAGCAATTTTAATTGAGAAAAAAGCATTTCTAGAATGGCTAAAAACTACTTGCCTGAAGAAGCAACATATAAAAGTAGACAAGTGTTTTGTTTTAAAGAAAGTATTTTCTCCATATTAGCATGGATTTAAGCTGAATTTAAGAGTACAGTATAATTATCAACAAAAAAGCAACAGTTCATTTTTTAGAAATTCTCTTTATGACAAAAAGATATCGAGCAATTAGTGTTTTTCTACACAAATTCTAACCTTAAGTGCCTAAAGGAATCGTTTCCCTATATTCAACTCACTGGGCACCACATATTCAAAATGGTTCTATTTGGGGCACATGCAAGATTTGTCAATATTTACAGAACAAAGCCTCTATTAAATTGTCTAACAAAATGGAGGTCTCTCGGAAGAAAAAAAAAAAAACAGAACAGGCCATTAACATTTTTCTATTCACAAAATGGGGCCAAACACACCCACTTCAAGAAACCATGGTTTGGGTCAGATTTTTCCTTAAGTATGGCTGTTTCTGTGAGGATCGCGAGTGCATTTCTGGGACTGGGTTCACAGCAAAGGTTTCCTCCGGACCCATATAAGGGGGTGGGATGGGGGTGGGCTGTTCTCTGAAGATACTCTGGAGGGCGGCGACGAGGGATAATCCCAAAACTCCGGGTTAGGGATTAGCTGAGGGGGAGGAAGCTCTAGCGGTCCGCTGATACCTATTCGGCCACAAAACCCGCCGCCCGACTACGCAAGAGACGTGGGCTCTCCGGTCCCAGCCAAGTCAACATTGAAGGCTCAAACTCTCCTTTCAGCCTCCAGGCCCCGCCTGACCCCATTGGCAGCAGTTCCCGCCAATCCGCTTGGTCACCGCCTCCCCTAGTCTGCCTGCCCGGCTCCAATTGGACCGGCCGGGAGCCGGGACCTCGTGTTACCAATCTGGGAGCCCCTTACTCAACCACACACACACAAGCCCAGGTGCGCCCGCGAAGCCCCTTCTCCACGCCTTCCCCATCCCCTCCCCCACCCCCAGGGCGCTGGCAGAGACTTACCATCCCGGGAGGTGCCCATCAACTGGTCCAGCATCGCGCGCATCTGGGCCTGCGCCGACATGGCGGCGGTGTAGCGGGCGGGCGGACAGGCGGGGGTGGGGCGCAGACCGGGCCCTTTCGGGCGGGGGTGGGGGACAAGGGGAAGGGCTGGGGGTTAGGTGAGACGCTGTCTCGGTTGCCGCTGCCGCCTCGAAGCGTGCGGAAAAGGAGCCGGAGGGGTTGCAGGAGAGTCCGGGCTGCGCTCCTGACAACGACGCGTACGTGGACGGCAGCAGCCGCCGAAAACGACCCTGGTCCCCTCACTCTGTCCAGCTCCTGGGACAGAGGCGATAGGGGCTAAGCAAGCTCTCGCCTCCAACACCGCCACCCGCCAGAAGCCGCCAGGCCCCCCCCTCTAAGCTCTGACGCCGCTCGCCACCGCCGTCGCCGCGACGTGAGCGCGCACGCTCCTCGCGCTTAGTCGTTTCCCGCGGGGGCTCCACCAACTGGCGTCCAACTGTATTTGCTCCGCCCGCCCCGCTCGGGATGGTTTCCACCCTAACGGCTCTTGGGCGCGTGCACGCGGGTTCTTCCGCCCCTTCCCCCCAGATCTCGCGAGACTCAGGGGCCTGAACCGACCCTCAAGCCCTATCTGCCCGAGGCTCTCAACCTCGCGATCTCGGCTGCTGGTGGTATAGGGCAGGGCGACGCACAGTGCTAGCGAACCAGATCCAAATTAGCAAATGTGCCTGAGGGTTACCCTGAATCAAAAGTAAGTAGAGACCTTGCTGGTCGGCCTGACTAAAGCTAGCAGACTTGGTAGCTAACATGGACGTGTTCCTGACGAACACTCACCGATCAACTCCCTTTTCGGGGCCCACCCAGAATCGTGCAGACTCAACCATTTTTCTCATTGTTGCCCAATCCTCTACAAAAGGAGCCCTGAAAATCTGACATTTGGGTTATTTTCCTTCATCTACATAGAGGCTTTAAGCCCCTCGAATTGGGGTAAGTCAAATTCAGAAAATAATACCTTAAATCAATACACTAGGAAACAGGCGATCTAACCCATTTGGATTAATAATCATCATTATTCGCAATCAAAAGCAGGAAGCTGTTAGTCTAAATTAAGGACTATTAAGATTAAACAGTCTTTGAGAAAGGTAAGGACAGGTGATCTTGTAGAGAATTTCTTTTTTCAGTGTGAGATAAATTTGAAGGATAAAGCCTTTTCAGCCTGTATCAGCAGCAATGAGAAAGAAAGCCTGTGTTGTCACAGCTTGCATCACCCTGGATTCAAAACCTTGGTCGACTACTAACTGGGAGCTTCAGCAATTTACTTCTTAATCTCATGTTTAATGGAAATATAGACCTTATAGCATTGTGACGACTAAATAAGCCAACAGAAAATGCCTAGCCCCAAGCTTGCCCTGGTGTTTTACCGTTTTTATATATAAAATATTAATTCCTTAAGATGATCATATGTACTTCCTAGATACTTTGAAAGGAAATAATGGTAAAATTTTGTTATTAACATTTTATATGCATTGTCTTGGAACTTATAATCTATTAGCAAAACCAATAAAAAATTACCATGAAACAGCAGTCATTGTTCCTGGGTCCTTTTAAATGCATATTGGGTCAATAAAAATTTTAGAATCACATTTTTAGTAACTGAAAATAGTTTCTCTCCAGTTATTCACATAACTCAAAATTCAAACAACTCCAAATACTAGGGAAAGGATCCTATTTACAATAAAAATTAATTATGTCATAGAAGGATGGGCTATTATATAATATCCTTAGGAGGGAAATACACTAAAATGTTGAATAATTATATTAGTGAGATTTTAGTTCTTACCTTTCTATTTTTCTGGTTGCTTCCATCTCATAAATAGCATTTAGTTTTTTAAAAAGTCTGGTCTATAGCCATGCCACCCTGAGCAAGCCCTATCCATCTGATCTTGGAAGCTAAGCAGGGTTGGGCCTAGTACTTGGATGGGAGACCACCTAGGAAGACCAGGTGCTGTAGGTGTAAAAAAACCCTAAAGTCCCATAGTCACTGTCTTAATCGAAGCATTTAATCATTTATAGTTTTGTAATTAGCTTATTTACCACTTTCTTTGCTCTTCATTCCTTCTGGAACCTCTGCCTTTCCATCTGGGATCATTTCCCTTTTGTCTGAAGTTTAAACTTTAGGACGGGAGTCAGCAATCTACAGTCCACAGGCGAAATCCAGCCTACTGTCTATTTTTGCGAATAGTTTCATTGGGCTGCTGCCTGGTTCGTACATTTGCTATTGTCTATGGTTTCTTTTGTGCTACGACAACAGAGTGGTCCTATCAGATACCACACCGTATGGCCTGCAACACAAATACTTACTGTCTGGCTCTGTACAGTTTGCCTACCCTGCTTCTGTTTACGTTTGTGCTTGTCTATTAGTGTGGCACTCTCCCATTTTTGTTGATCTTAAATGATTTTTATTTTGCCTTTCTTAATTCTAGATGAATATTTTTATTGGGTATAGAAATTGCGGTTGGAAGTTCTTTGCTTTCAGCACATAGATTCTATCCTTCTTGCTTCCTTTAACTTTCCATTGCTCCTGAGAAGTCAGTTCTGTCACTTCTTTGAGGATAGGTGGCTGCTTTCAAAGTTTGTTCTTTTTACCATTGATTTTCTTCAGTTTACCATGATGTATTTGGTGTGGATTACTTTTCTTTATTGTGGCTGGGGACTCACTGAGCTATTAGAACTGTGAACTAATGTCTCTTAATTCAGAAAAGTTTATTCTCAGATATTGTCTCTCACTGATCAAGTTTTCACTGTATCCTCTATATCTCTTTACTCTTTGCATTTTCTACCTTGTCTTGCCAAGCTGCCTTCTTGATATTTTTTTCTAACAAATTTTATAGTTCACTAACCTCTCTTCAGCTTTGTTTAGTCTGCTGTTAAATCTGTCAATTGAATCCTTTATTTTTTCAGTTCTAGCATTTTTATTGGATTCTTTTTCAAATCTATTATGTCATTTTTTATAGTGTCTGGTTCCTTTAGGAAAGTCCCACATTTGGCTATTCTTTGGCCCTAGTGAACATAAGTGTTTTGTAATCAAAGTTGTTAATAGTAATATCTAATTTTTTTTTTTTTTTTCCTGGTGGTTTCTGTTGTCTTGTTTCCACCACTTTTCACTTATGGGGTTTTGTTGTGTCTGGTTATCTTTGTGTGCTGAACGCGTATTTGAAAAAAAATATGTAGGAATTATACATATGTATCTAAAAAATTTACACATGCTAGAAACTAGGTAATTTAAAATAAGAATAGATACAAGTAACATACATTTTGCCAAGTCTTCATTTAATAGTAATTTGTTAACTAAATATTGTAAATAATTAAAAGCTACATAGTAAAATTTAATACTGTAGTTCTTCTTGGGCATCAGTACATACCTATTATCAACTTTATAAATATGGTTCCTGTTAAATGTAGACTTGAAAAATCAAATTCTGTGTAAATGATGTATCTTTTAATTGAGTGAAATATAACCTTACCTTACAAATGGAATGTGCCTTGGATTAGCTTGCCTTTAGTTCAGAATTACATCTCTCTCCCACCCCACACATAATCCTAGTATGTGAACACTGTACTCTTAACATATTTTTATTTGTATCCCTAACACTTACCCAACAAGGGACAAGCAAAGTACTGATAATTCAATATCTGATACCCTGAGACAGTTTTAATCAAAATGCGTGAATATCTGAACTACACAGAGAGGAAAAATAGCAAGAGCCAAACCTGAACTGAGAATTAGTGGACTGGTATATTAAAGACAGAGGAATTAAAAGCAATGAGCATACATTTTACTTCTTTAAGAGTGAAAATATAAGGATACCTAAGCCAGCGTAGAACACAAAGTAGGCATTTGAAAATGTTTGTTGAAGAGAAAGTGAAATTTAGCCTGAGGTCTGAGGAAGGAATAGAAAGTAGCTAGGGAAGTGGGGTACAATTAGGGGAAAGAGCTCTCCATGCAAAAAGAACAGCAAAACATCGAAAGACCATGGCTCCTAGAACTGAGCTGGGATGCAGGAAATAAGAGGTCCGGACTAGGGTAGCAGGAATAGATTTAAGAGACTCTTAGGAAGCAGAATCCAATTTAGCACTTACTTAATGGGAGGTTAGAAGGAAAGGCAGCAGCCTAGAAGAACTCAGATTTCTGACTCGAGTAACTGAAAGAATACCGGAGAGATTTAGAGGGGACGATGATGAAGTTCCATTTTGGATGCACTGAATTTGAGATGCTTTTGAGGCATCTAAGTGGTGTTGTCTGCTAGGAAGCTAGACATGCAGGTCTACAGCTTGGCAGGGGGGACTGGACTGGAGTTAGCCTGTTGATGATAAAGGTGATTGCCCAGAGAAAGCATGTAGAGTGTAAGGTAAGGACCTAGGTTCAGACCAACATATAAGGGATACATGGAAGAGGAAACAGGACAAATGGTCAGACTGAGAGAAGAAAACTGGAATATGGTGTCATGAAAGCCAAGGGAAAGGAAGGGATGGTCACTAGTGTCAAATGACCTTTAGAGATCAAGTAAAATAAGGAATGATCCACTGGGTTTAATGGCCTGAAGATCATCTGTAACCTTGCAAGACAGTTCTGGTAGAGCAGAGGGGCAAAAACCAGATTTCAGTGGATTGAGGATAAATGGGCAGTGAAAGAAGCAGAAAATGGATATATGCAACAACATGGACTGAACCTCAAAATCAAAAGAAATCAACTGAAAGAATACGTACTATATGACTGCATTTGGATGAAATATTTGATCAGACCAAACTAATCTGTGGTGACAGCAAGCAGGTCAGTGTTTGTCTGGGACCAGGTGTGGGGAAGGGGGATTGACTGCAGAGGGGCACAAGAGAACTTTTTGGGGCAGTGGAAATGTTCTATGGATTTATTGAGGTGGTTATCACACAGGTGCATTCCTTTGTCATTATTCATTGACCTGTATACTTAAAAAGGGGTATATTCATTATATATATAAATATTTCAAGTAACTTATGTTTAAAAGAATGTAGAAAATGAAAATAATTCAAGTCATTGAATACATTCATTCAATTAGTTTGAGAAGAGGAACAAAAGAACATAGTAGCTGAAAAAGCATTTGAGTTAGAGGCCAAGTAGTTTCTTTAGAAGGAAGAGCCTTGAGTTATGCTTAATGTATGCTAAATGCTAACACAATAAGAAAAAGCAGTTGAAAATAAAGGAGAGCAGGTAAGAGACTGCAAAGTGAAGGAATGTGATAAAGCAGGTATTACATCAAAAACTCGGGTAGTAAATTAAACATAGTGCCGAAACCTCAGAATTCCCTTTTTGGTAACTTCTCAGTATAGAAAGATTATCATTAATACAATTCATGTTCCAGAAGCAATTCCTTCTATTTCTAACTTTGAGTTCAGCTAATTCTTGATGGTAGCATTAATAAGAGATAATAGGTTGATTGTATACAAACAGAAATGGCCTGAACAAATCACCTAAACCATAAGAAATAACTTATCTGTACTTCAGAAGACTGGTAGCAATAGGGCTTAAAGAGAAAGGCTCATGATAAAAGAATGAGAGTGTAGTAACAATAAGATCTTTTTGTCAGTCACTCCTTATGCGCTGTGCCAATGTTTTATGTAAACGTTATTCTCATTTATTACAACCACCTTGTTGGCATTTCCATTTTACACAAGAGGGAACAAGCTCAAGTCAAGTCAAGTAACCTGCCAGAAATTACCTACCTGGTAAATTATAAAGATGGAATTAAAACCTAGGCCTAGGTGAATTTAAATGCATAATAAATATTTACCTTGTTAGGCAATTCTGGCTCAAATACATACCTTTCTTTAAAAATGTTATTTATTGTATATATAGTATTGTTACAAAAGAAATTAAAACATCAACCTATCCTAATCCTTTCACTTCCTTCTTTTTAGCAAAACATCTTCAGATAATAATATACTAATGTCCATGCAATAAAGCAGTGTCGGGCGGGGAGGAGGGGGGGGTATGTTAAACATTTCTTCTAGCTTTCGATCTGTTCAACTGAATGCTTGTTTGACCTCAATTCTATTATTTTAATGTTAGTATCTTAGAAGAGATAGGGTTTTGAAATGCTTTACAAATACTTCTGTTCAGACTGTACTCCTCCTGGCGAGAAGCTGAGCCAGACATTCCAAACACTGACTCAGTAATGCCATGTGTTGGTCACTGTGGAAGGTGCTTTGGATGAATTAGACATGGTCCTTACCCTGAAGGAGCTTACAGTCCAAGGGAAGAGGTTCTAAGACATGTCTATAATTGTAAAACCAGAAGAAACTAACATAAATCACAAAGGGGGCACAGATAAGAACTGTTGGTAGTTTACAGAAAGAAAATAATTTTTATTTAGGACTTCAGGACATTAGAAGCAAAGGGGTGATATAACGGACTAGTTTAATAGTTCAGCTAAAAGATGATCAGTTCTTGAACTATGATAGAGGTAGTGAAGATCAAGGAGGGGAAAAGATGTTAGAGTCACTACAGAAGCAGAAATTGCTGACTGATTGGAGGTGGACACTGTGGAAAGAGGAATACAGAATGACACCCAAGGTTTGTACCTGATCAGCCAAGTGCATGATGGAACCCTTTCCCCTGATAGAAGAGCAATTTGACATGGAAATTAGAAGGCAAAGGAGAGAGAAGTCAGTGTGCCCATTCCTTCCTCCTCTCCCGGGCTTCCTCCCTGAGGCTCGTGGTTGAGTGGCCATGTTCTTCTTACACCTAGGGGTCACCTCTCTCAGGACTAAGGAGGTAATAATAGTACCCCACTGTTACTAGCCCATCTTGTTGACCCTAATTCAGGCCACATCTTTATATATCGCTTCATTAACTCTCCTCAGTAACCCTATTTGAGTGTGCCATCTCTTTCTTACCAGAAATTCAACACATATTTGTGTATTTTTAAAGTATATATGTATAATAAGGTATGTTTGTATATGCACAGGAAACGTCTGGAAAGATGCACACCAAACTTTTAGTAATAGTTATCACCTGGTAATGAGAATGGGCAAGGGAGGGAGAAAGGAAAAGAAAAAGATGACTATTATATGTCTATACCATTTGAATTCCTTAATGATAGCCTTAATATTTCTTATAAAATAATTTTTAAAAAAGTTTTAAAAGTAAATCAAGAACATTAATTAGCTTAGTGTAAAAAGTGCAGTAAATTCATTGAGAGTAAAGATGAACCTCCCCCCTAAGAAACACTCAGCCAAAAAAATGAGAGAAAAACCCTAAACATAAAAAAAAAATGTTTAATGATAAATACATATTGATAGAAATAATTCAATTCATGAATGAAGGCAGCATCCAAGAAACCTCTCCATTTTCATGGTTCCCAGCCCTTCCCTCCGGGCTGATGTGGCAACTTGAGACCCACCAAGCCAGCTGACTCCTCTACTGAGCGCTCACCCTTGCTGTGAAATTCCTGATGAAGAGCCACATGTTCACGGACACTGCGGAGGAGGCAGAGATAGGTGGCAGCTTGGAAATGAAGCTCATGCTGGGCTCTGCACAGCTTCTCACTGGTGACCTAGAGAAGTAGCAAGGTCAGATATTCTATTAACAACCCAGCTATAGGGCCCCACAGAAAGATTTAATAAATAAGTATGCTCTAGAATGAGAGTAAATTCCACAGAGGAAATACAAACACATATTTGTGTATACTTAATACATATATAGAGGAACTCTGTACTTATTGATTGGAAAAGCTGACCTCCAGTTAATTGAAAAGGAGTTTTAAAAAGTTTCACTGAGGTATTTCATTGAGTGACCTCACATTAATACTGGAAGAAAGTCACCTAGTTTCACCTCATTTTACAAATGAGAAAACTAAAGCTGAGAGAGGCTTGAATGTTGGTTAATGGCAGAGGTAGAGAACTATAATCAGATTGCTGATCATTAATGTCACCTAAGGCAGCGGTCCCCAACCTTTTTGGCACCTATGAGAATCTAATGCCTAATGATCTGAGTTGGAGCTGAGATAGTGATGTTAGCACTGAGGAGCAGCTGCACATACAGATGAAACTGCTTGATGGCCGGCCACTCACCTCCTGCTGTGCAGCCCAGTTCCTAACAGGCCACAGACTGGTACCAGTCCACAGCCCAGGGCTGGGATCCCTGACCTAAAGAATATAATGTAGAAGTTTCTCCCCTTCAAACAAATGAAGGGCTGCTTCTTATATCACTGTGGACTTTGGTTAATGTGCCATATGCTTTTCTGTCGATGAAAATTTAAAACTTACTTTGCCTGAAAAATAATAGCTGTGTACTCAGTAGTAACAATTTGTAGGTTTTACCTATAGTAGTATATTCAAATATTCATATTAATTATACTCGCTCTCACAATTCACTTATCCATCTGAAAAACTTGGATTCTGATGACCTTAAGAAGCTGGAAACTTCATAGCCATTCTGAAGTTCTCAGTGACGCCAAACCCTGTTTTTTCTTCATTATAATTAATTTCCAAATGAAAGAAGTTAGTCCACTGTCCCTTATTTGACTAGTTTTGTGTTGAGGTGAGAAAGGGGCAGGAAAAGTGAGATGGCAATGTGTGCATAGCCTCAAATGACATAAGGAGCCCTGTCCAAGTGTGGATTAATCACTGGCACCAATGCCTACAGAATCCCCTTCTTTGACCTTTCTTTATTTAAATATCTAGGGTTGGAATCTGGAAACTAGAATGTGCTTCAAGATCTGCAGATCACATATGTGAAAATGCCACCCATAAGCTGCTCAAAAATAGAATTCATCTGTATAATTAAAAATTTATGAGAGCTCAACACCAATGTCAAACATCAACAAAGGGTAATATCCATTTCTATTATATACGCCTAAATTGATAACATTTGAAACAGGAATTCTGTTAGTGTAGGACAAGAGAATACTGATCCTGATTCAGCTAGGCCTGAGTACAGAGAAGAGTCAAGAATATATATAACACAGTAAATGAATCACAAGAGACCAAAAGAGATCAAATGAAATAGAACATTGTAATTTCCTTAAGGAGAAAGAGGAGGTTCCGCCCCAATTGAGCCCCTTTGGCCTAGGGAAAGGAGAAAATGGGCACAGATGACTACTGAGTTAGCTCTGAGCCAGGGAGTAGAAAACAGGGAACAAAAATAATTCCCCATACCCTTATATGCATACCACCCTTATATGCATACCACACAGTGGTGTTTCTGGAATTTTTTTTAGGATGAATTTCAGATTTATTTCCAAGGAATTGTATAGCCATTACCAGGCCTCTCTTAAGGACAATAATGTTGCCTCCATAAAGAGAACTATAAAGATGTCACCTTCTTAAAAAATCTTAGAATGACCCCATTTACAATATATCACATTAATGTAACTGACAGTACAACCTCATTACAAATTCCTGTCTACCACCTACCTCACCTCATCTTCCTCCACTTCATCCAGCACACCCTAAGCTTTAAACTTTCTCAACTGTTAGTTCCTCTCACCTCTGAGCTTGGGAAGCTTCTTTCCCTGGACCTCATCTTCCCCAGTCCTAAGTCAAATTTATCCTTCAAGTCCTTGCCAAATTATTTTCCTCCTGAAAGCCTACCCTTTATATCAGGACCTCCCTTTTCCACTCCCTGAGCACTTATTTATTCTAAGTGCTTGGTCATATGGATCCTCAGGTGGACTGCAAAGCTTCTTATAAGGCAGGACCTACGTGCACCTTGCGTCGTTTTAGCTAAGCTCTTAAAAGTCCCTAACATTATAGCCTTTTAACAATTAACTAGCTGAATTTCGGTTCTAACATCTTGCATTCTAACTGCCACGGCTCAGAAATTCAACATTTCCTTGTTCCTACACTGATTAAAGGACGTTAAGTTTCCTTCCCTAAAGTCCGAGCTGACTCTCCAATTTATTATTTCTGAGAGAGGTTGCAACTTCCCTCCAAGCCAGGTCCGTAACTCCAAAGGCAGCAATTAAGACTCCTAGTTAGGACCCAAATAACCTAGATTCTAGTTGTCTTTCTAGTGTTTTGTATGGGGCACTGTCCCTGAACCTCAGTTGTTCCATTTGAAAAATGAAACTACCATCCGCTCTTGCCTAAAGGGCATATGGAGTGTGGTTATCACAAAGAAATTTCTCAAGGATGGCTTCCCATATGCTCACATTTATCTGCTACAGAAGAGAAAAACCTATCTGGACATATATCACATTAATGTAACTGACAGTACAACCTCATTACAAATTTCTAGTTCCGCCCTACCATTTTTTAAAGTAGTGTGGGGACTACAACGTAAGTGGAACACAGTTCCTGCTCTTCGGGAAGCTCCCAATATTCCGTATCTCATTACAGTTTTCTGCCTCAAAAACTGCTTCTCAGAATAGCTCTACTGGGGGGCAGGGCGGGGAGACTGTTGGATAGACGCTGTGGCCAGTGACTCTACACCCTCTACCACGTACATCTTTTTACTTTTACCCACTTCTACCTCCTCCATTTCACTTTCCTCTGACTTTTCTCTTGGCACATGCGAAAGACAGCCAATGAAATCCTCGAGGACGGCTCCACCCCGAACGAGTTTGGGCCCCTGCCGCCCTTGGATAGTCCCCCCGCTTAGGCCACGGAGCAGGGCGGAGGGCTTGGGTTTCCATGGCCGGAATCCGGGCTGGGAGGGAGAGTCGGCCTCAGAAACGCAGGCGCTGAGGCCCGGCGCTCCCTACCCCTACCCGTACCCTGTCTCCCTCCCATCCCGGGAAAGGGACGCTGGAGCGCCCGGACACGGGCTTCCGTACCCGATGTGCACGGAAGGCCTTCACGAGGTATCGATAGGCCGCGGTGTCGCGATACGGTCGGCCAGTGGCTGCGTTCATGTAGCGCAACTCCCGTAGAAGGCCCCGCAAAGTGCGCGCCGGGGACCCTAGGGCCGCCATATCCCCGTTCTCCGAGCCTGGCGCCCTACGGGGCCTCACACCGCTCCAACGCCCTCACGCCCCTCCCCACGCTTAATGGTACGGTCGGACCCTGCCGGCTCCCCCTATCGATTGCAAAGCAGTGGAATGTCCCACGTTCCTTCTCTGCGGAGCTTTATAAATCGAATGAGCCCCCATGAATTAAGGGGGAAGCAAACAAAAGCCGAGTGTAACTGAATAGCATGGAGAAAAGACGGCGAGAGGAAAGGAAGTCCTTTCCTGACTGCGTCATTTAAGACGCCATTAGCTGGTCGATCTCTCGAATCTCGAGACAAGGACCTTGCAGGTATGGGTGTCGATTTGAAACAACATGCTGAGTTTTTTTAATTTCTAGGGGAGATAACAAAACAATGTATTCTCAATTAGAGGAAAAAAATGGACTATGTTAATGCGTGCAAACTGTAACCCAACACCTAAGCACACATACACATTAAAGTTTGCATCTTTCACTACCATTAGTTTAAAAAAAAAGAATTTTAAGGTCTAAAATTACAACCACCCCAGATGGGACTCGAACCCACAATCCCTGGCTTAGGAGGCCAATGCCTTATCCATTAGGCCACTGGGGCTTCTGTAAACGACGTCTTCAAACAACGTATTCAATTTTTTCCTCTTTGGTACGTCATTGTCAGCTTGACTTCTAGCCTATCCTAGGAAACCACACCTAGTACCAACATGGGGGCGAAGCATGCTGGGAGTTGTAGTTCAGAGAACAAAAGGCCGCCTCACAGCGCCAAAGTCTTTACCCTCAAAAAAGCACCGATGCGCCGGATAGAGAACGGACGCGCGCACGGTTTTGCATATGCGCTTGCCTGCGGCAAAAGCGGGCACGCGACGTCTCGGAGCCGAGCGCGCGGGGCATCCTGGCCGAATCTCGGAGACTTGCCCTTTGAGCCTTTGCTCCGTCGGGTCTTTACCGGAAACAGCCGGCCCCTTCCGGTGTGCGGCTTTCCGAAGTTAGTTTGCGTTTAGCACGCGGTTAGGTGGCGTCCGCGGAGGTCATTTTCTGTTTCCGGTTGAAACGCTGAGGCCATTTCCGCACAGCCAGTGCAGTTGTAAATGTTTACCCTTTGTATTGAATTGGCTCAGTGGGAAACAGGACAGCGGGGAAGTCCTACTTAATGCATTAGGACTTAGCTGATTAGCACTAATTAAGAGTTTATTTTCTGGTTCTGTACCTAATTGTGTAATTTAGTCATTTTTCTGGAACTTGGAGACCTTAACCCCTTGTTTAAAATCTCACAGTGGCTCCCGATTGCCCCTAAAATAAAGTCCAGACTGCTGAACGCTGCCTAAATGACCATCCTTATACTCAATCATCCACTATTCTGTTTCCTGTCACCCTCTCCAGGTATCTGAACTTCCCATTGTATTCCTCTCCACACCTTATGTGTTACTCCCTCTGCCTGAAACATAACCGTTTGTATTAATATTCCTACTCACCTTTTGGGCTTCAAGTTTCCTTGAGAGGTCTAGGTTAGACACTTTTCTAGGCCCTTGTGGTTAATATGGCAAAGTTAAAACAATTCCCCTAACCTCTGGGCTCCTCTATATCACCTATGATTTTACCTTTTAATAGCTAGATTTCCTGTGTCTCAGCTCCATCATCTTCCAAATGAGCCAGGATGCAACTGCTTAAATTCAGGAATTCCCATTCTAACAGGTCTCTCCTAGGTCCCTGTCAGGGTTCACCAACTCTAGCTGTGGCTAGCTTTGAAGTAACTTTTATATTTTGGCTGGAATTTTGACACTTCAAGAATCAACAGAAAATTGGTATGATTTAATGTGAATGAATTACTCTCCCTATTACACTCATAAAATATTCATTTTTATCAACGTATAATTCACAAGTATCTGATTTTAAAAGGTAAATGTGCAGGAGGTAGGGAGAATGCTATCAATTATTCTTTTAATATAAATTTGTTTAACTAGCCTTCTAAGATGTAGCGATTTAAGCCAGCTCTGAGGAAGTGGAAGAATTTATAGGAAGTAGGTCTTAGGTAACTTAACCGTTGATACATTGTGGTAAGAGGGAATAAATAATTCTGAATTCCATTTTACTGAATTGCCAAAGACTTTTCTTCCACCTGAAGCTAGTTTTACACTAAGGTAATTGTAAAATGTTAGCTCTGTGTAGTCACTGGTCTCCTTAAATGGCCTTCCCAACAATCTTCTCCATGTATATATGTTGCTGTGTACATCAAGAGGTGAAGCTTATTTCTCATCTCACCCATCCCTCCCCCTTTTGAATCTAATGAGGCCTTGTGACTAGCTTTGACCAATAGAATGCAGCAGAAGTAAATCCTAGGGCTTCTGTGGAACACCAGGCCTTAGAACTGGCAAGTCTAACTTCTTATCTAACTACCATGCGGTGAAAACCCCAAGGGCCGTGGAAGAGTACTGAGACAGATTTCGCGAAGCCCTCAGCGGAGAGCGTTGACTATCCACCATGTCAGTGAGCCATCCTGAATGTGTCAATCAGTAGCACCCCCAGATGATGACAGTCTCGGCCAACATTGGATGGAGCAGAAAATTGCCCAGTTAAGCCCAGACAATCCAAAGAAACATTAAAGATAATAAAATGGCTGTTGTTTAGGAATAATTCCACTATGTTTTCAAATTATTGTGCGGCAATCAAAAAACCAAATCAGTCTAGAAAAGTTCTTAGAACAATTTAACCAAACTTCTTAATTTGGCAGTTTTAGAAAATCTTTATATTCCCAGGGCAGGGCTACAAACTCAAAACCCTCCAGCAGAGACCAGGCAGGTAAGACAAGAATGAATCAGGCCACGTGAGTTCCTACCTCCTCCAAAGGAGCTAGACTCTTCAGCTCAAAATCATTGTTGCAAAATAGGAGTGTGGTCCCAGTGTCATCAGAGCTTTCGATTTTTCAAGAGCAGTTATACATCCAGAATTTTTACAAAATGCCGTATGTTTTAAATGTTAGCAATCAGTTAAAAACAACCAGTCAAAAAAAACCACTTCTGTGGCCTAGGTTACTAGGGTTGCAAGTGTACAAACTATGTCCCAGTGCATTTTATACACACTGTCTCATTTGACCTTCACCAAAAGCCAGTGAATGAGATTGTACTCTGATTTTCCCCACTTACAAATGTGGGAACAAGCTCAGAGCGGTTTTATGGTTTGGTCCACGGTGAAGCTAGTGTTTGACCTCAGGCACTCTTAACTCCAAGGACTATTAAAGAAAAACATCTTTTAAGTTTATAGCAGAAAAGAAATTTTTATTAAAAAGATGCTGGGTGATTTTCAGAATTTCCTGGTTAAGGCTAGAGATCAGGCTTGGAGGCTGCAAGCCAAGAACCTGCCCCCCAATCCTGCTCCAGATTTGGTCCAGTGAAAACACCATCAGGTACAGTCTCTACATCTCACAGTGCTGACACAGTGACACTGGGCAGGGACTGGACGCCAGCATCAAAGCTGCTGCTCCAGCACATTGCCCATTGCTGGCTTCTCTCCTCCTCGGTCCAGGATGGATGAAGTCATTGAGTCATGTCCTGGGATGAGTACTTCTAACTAGCATAGCCTGGGTCATGTTCCCACATAATGGTTCAGGGAGGCTGTGAAAGCAAGTACTTTATCATTCAATGAATTTTTATTGAACACGTGCTATGAATCGGTCACTCTTCAAGATGCTAGGCCAACCAAAGCAGAATTGGTCAAACTTCCTATACTCGTGAAGCTTCCATTCTAGAAAGTTGGACAGACAATAATGATATAAGCAAGTAAAACATAAAAATTTTCAAATGATGGTAAGTGCTATGGAGAAAAAAATAAAAAATAAAAGCTGGCAGGGGATTGGGATCTGCTGCTTGATAATGTGTTCAGGAAGGTCCTTGCTGATAAGGTGACATTTGAGCAGAAACCCAAGTGACGTGAGGGCATTTTCAGCTTGTGTGTGTGTGTTGGGGTGGGGCAATGCCCATACTTTTAAGTGGAGAGACTCTGTCTTTATTCTCCGGCCATTGTGAGGCCACCATACTCTACCCTTCAAGCTCTCTGAGGGTAAAGAAGTTGTTTTCGGTCAAGCTTTCTATGTCCAGTAAAACTGTGGAAACAGATACCCGAGGGTCCGGTCTTAACTCTGCAACTACAGTAGTGACTGGCTACCAGGCCATGCATGTGGGAACTGGGGAGAAATTTCGGTGGGAAAGAGCCAGGACTAATCAAATGGGTATTTCTGAGAGAGTATACATGTGTAGGCACTCACTTCCATCAACTGTGATACTGTTGATGTGTATCCTAAAGCATTTATTTCTAAACTTTTTTGATATAGTGTATCCACAGCTGTAAAAATTTTGTGCCTCCGCCATGTCTTTGTATTTATTTTTAGATAACATACATGTACTACTGAATCAATGTAGTATAATATATATTCAAAACATGCACAAAATAGAAAAAGGATGTTTTTAAAATGAAATAAATAATTTGAAAATATTTTTATTTATTAACAGTAAAAAAGGTCCTAATTTTTCTCGGTAAAGATTATTACTGTTTATTTTATTGAAAACAGTGTAATTCAGTATGTTTCATTATTTTGAAAATCTCAGTGGAACACATTATTTTGGGCAACAGAATCACATAGTGATAAACATTTCTAAACATCCATTTTCAAATTTCTTCATAGCATGAGTTTCTTTTAAAAAGGCAGTTAATGCCTCACTTGTAGTTTTTAAAAAATTACTTTTAACTTAAAGGGACCCATTAAGTATGTTCGTTTCTTTCAAAATATCAGCTAGGCAGCTGTGTCCAGCAGACCTCCTTCAGAAAGAGAAACCACTGCAGGCCTTTCAAGCAGAAAGAAATTGAGTGCGGGGGCATTGAGGTGCTAATGGCACTATTGGGAGAACTGTGGAAGTTGGGGGACTTTGCCATTGACATTCAGCAGTTCAGAGTATTAGGAGGTTGCTGCTGTTATGCGGGTCAGAAAAAATGCAGGGTACCTCCTTTGCTGATCAGAGCGGCCCCCAAGTACTGAGCCAGGAGGCTAATGGGAGGTCACTGGAGGCTATGGTACAGCTTTAAATCTACCATGGCCTACTGCCTATTTTGCTAGGTGCTGCCAGAGAAAAAAATGCCACTTTTCCCTCCCACATCTGAAATCTCACAGGAACACACTAGCAGAAAGAAGTCACACTCAAAACCCTGAAGGCAAAGGAGTTTGGGAAATGTAGTTTCTGCTAGAGAGTCACACGGAAGGATGTGGGGATGAAGGCTGGCTGCCAAAAAAGACTTTAGACTGTACAGCAGCCTACTCCCGACAGCCTCTTGTCATCACAGAAGAGGACAGCAAATGAGAAACATGTGCTTGTTTTGTAAAAGAAAAATAGTAGTAATTTTTAAGTCTGACAACTCTTATAAGTACCTTTCAAGAAGACAACCACTCAGTGTCTGGTTTACAGGATTTTCATGGCGATTTCCCATTATGTATTAGTTTCTATTTAAAGGTCTTCTTTTTAATCAAATTAACCTTATTGATAACATCCTGTCACATGTAAACTGCAGTACATTGTAATACTCAGAAGTAAACACGGTTATTAACCAGCAGGCTGGACTTGCTCAGTGCAGGCAGAGAGCAATTTATTCCGCTCGCCATGGCTGCTTGCGAACCTCCCGGTTCTTTCTCTCCAGCATAAAATCGTGGGTGGTTCACAAAGCTTTTCCAGAAACTAACAGGACAATTAGCCTTTTTTTCTTTGGTTTAAAAAAATTCCAGTCTGTATAACATGGAAACTCCAAACTTCATCCAGTGAAACGTCTCATTGTCAGCAGAGGCTGCCGGGGGGATGAAAATGGGCCGTGAGGGCGGCAGGCCTCGGCCACTCTCTGCACCTCCCTGATCTGCTCTTCTGCTCTTCGAATTCAACCTGTCTGTGGGACAAGCTAGACCTTGTGAGGTATAAACAGAAAGCAACTTTGTTTTCTCACGAATACCCCTACAAACTTATTCTTATGCCTGGGTGAAATTTA